>NW_028317940.1:0-600000 GCF_062004578.1 Staurois parvus | reverse complement strand
CAAGATCGGTGATGTAATTTGGGGCAGAGTTATAAATGGTTTTATATGTTATTGTTAATGTTTTGAATTTTATCCGTTGGGCAACGGGAAGCCAGTGGAGGGATTGGCGGCAAGGGGTGGAGGACACTGAATGGAAGCCAGTGGAGGGATTGGCAGAAAGGGGTGGAGGACACTGAATGGAAGCCAATGGAGGGATTGGTAGAGAGGGGTGGAGGACACTGAATGGAGGCCAGTGGAGGAATTAGTAGAGAGGGGTGGAGGACACTGAAAGAAGGCCAGTGGAGGGATTGGCAGAGAGGGGTGGAGGACACTGAATGGAAGCCAATGGAGGGATTGGTAGAGAGGGATAGAGGACACTGAATGGAGGCCCGTGGAGGGATTGGTAGAGAGGGGTGGAGGACACTGAGTGGAAGCCAGTGGAGGACACTGAATGGAGACCAGTGGAGGGATTGGCAGAGAGGGGTGGCAGATATGAAACGGTTAGTAAGGTGGATGAGTCTGGCAGCAGCATTCATGATAGACTGAAGAGGGGATAGCCTGCAATTAGGTAGGCCAATGAGGAGTTACAATAGTCAAGGCGAGATATAACTAGGCAGAAGACAGGAGTCTCGGGGAGTGCCTGCAGCTAACAGTCTATACCACCGTAGTAAGATGATGCAGGGCAGGACCAGTAATACAGGTCCGGAAGACAGCAGGTCAAGGCCAAGCTGAGGTCATGAACAGGTAAGTAGAGTAATGTAGTATGGAGCTTAGTTGAGGTCATACACTGGTAAACAAGGGTGAGTGAGATCTAGTCTTGAGCCGAGTCTGGGTAGTACATAGATAAATGACAAGGATGAGAGAGACGTAATCTGGAGCTACCCATGTATGACGGGGGTCATACATGGGTAAATGTCAAGGATGTGAGAGACTAAACCTAAGTCAAGTCATCATACATAGGTAAACAAAAAGGATTACAGAGATGTAGTCTGGAGATGAGCTGGGAGTCATACATGGGTAAAAGACAAGAAGAGACGTAGTCTGGAGCCAAGTTGGGGGTTAAATCAGGGTCATACATGGGTAAAAGACAAGGAGAGACGTAGTCTGGAGCCAAATTGGGGGTCATGTCAGGGTCACACATGGGTAAAAGACAAGGAGAGACGTAGTCTGGAGCCAAATTGGGGGTCAAGTCAGGGTCATACATGAATAAAAGACAAGGAGAGACGTAGTCTGAAACCACGTTGGGGCTCAAGTCGGGGTCATACATGGGTAAAAGACAAGGAGAGACGTAGTCTGAAACCAAGTTGGGGCTCAAGTCGGGGTCATACATGTGTAAAAGACAAGGAGAGATGTAGTCTGGAGGCAAGTTGGGGGTCATACATGAATAAATGACAAGGAGAGATGTAGTCTGGAGCAAAGTTGGGGGTCAAGTCAGGATCATATATGGGTAAAAAACAAGGAGAGACGTAGTCTGGAACCAAGTTGGGGGTCAAGTCGGGGTCATACACGGGTAAAAGACAAGGAGAGACGTAGTCTGGAACCAAGTTGGGGGTCAAGTCGGGGTCATACACGGGTGAAAAACAAGGAGAGACGTAGTCTGGAACCAAGTTGGGGGTCAAGTCGGGGTCATACACGGGTGAAAAACAAGGAGAGACGTAGTCTGGAACCAAGTTGGGGGTCAAGTCGGGGTCATACATGGGTAAAAGATAAGGAGAGACGTAGTCTGGAGGCAAGTTGAGGGTCAAGTCGGGGTCATACACGGGTAAAAGATAAGGAGAGACGACGTAGTCTGGAGGCAAGTTGAGCGTCAAGTCAGGGTCATACACGGGTAAAAGATAAGGAGAGACGTAGTCTGGAGGCAAGTTGAGGGTCAAGTCAGGGTCATACACGGGTAAAACATAAGGAGAGATGTAGTCTGGAGGCAAGTTGGGGGTCAAGTCGGGGTCATACATGGGTTAAAGACAACAAGAGACGTAGTCTGGAGCCAAGTTGGTGGTCAAGTCAGGGTCATAAATGGGTAAAAGACAAGGAGAGACATAGTCTGGAGGCAAGTTGGTGGTCAAGTCAGGGTCATAAATGGGTAAAAGACAAGGAGAGACATAGTCTGGAGGCAAGTTGGGGGTCAAGTCGGGGTCATACATGGGTTAAAGACAATGAGAGACGTAGTCTGGAGCCAAGTTGGTGGTCAAGTCACGGTCATAAATGGGTAAAAGACAAGGAGAGACGTAGTCTGGAGCCAAGTTGGTGGTCAAGTCATGGTCATAAATGGGTAAAAGACAAGGATGAGAGCGATGTAGTCTGGAGCTGGGCCGGGGTCATACACAGATAAAGGACAAGGATGAGAGCGATGTAGTCTGGAGCTGGACCGGGGTCATACACAGATAAAGGACAAGGATGAGAGCAATGTAGTCTGGAGCCGAGCTGGGGTCATACACGGGTAAACCACAAGGATGAGAGAAACATATCTTACTGTGCACCACCACCACCCTGGTGACTGTGGGTATCCTTTAGTGGAACGAGGTCGATCCAAGTGTCTTTTGCCTCAATAAGGCTCCCATGGTTCTGGTTGAGGACTTCCAGGGAAGCCATGGATAAGCACACTGGGGCCCTGCTCAAGACCTTGTCTTCCCTATCTGGACCGACCACACAACCAATAGTGGCTGCTATGGCTGTATGTCAGAGACTTGGGGGCTTGTTCCGGAGACTGGCTAGGAACCCTACTGGCATTAGGATAGCCCCTCCTTCCAAAGTTACCTGGACCTGGGCCTATTAGCATCTATTTCATCTTTATTTTTTCAGCAGATCTCCTGCAGCCTATTAGCATCTATTTCCTTTTTTTTTTTTTTTAGCAGATCTCCTGCAGCCTATTAGAATCTATTCCCCCCCCCCCCCACACACACACACACAAACACACTTTTTCTCTTTTTTCTCTTTTCAGTTTTTTTTCAGCAGATTTCCTGCAGCTTATTATCATGTATTTCCTTTTTTTTGCTTCAGCGGATCTCCAGCAGCCTATTATCATCTATTTCCTCATTTTTTTTGTTCAGCGGATTTCTTGCAGTCTATTACCATCTACTTTTTGTCTTTTTTTCTTTCTCTACTTTTCTTTTTACTTAAGTTCTTTTTTTTTTTTTTTTTTTTTTCAGCGGTTCTCCTGCAACCTGTTACCATCTATTTCTTCTTGCTCCTTTGACTTTTGTTCAGCAGATCCCCTACAGCCTAGTAATGTCTATTACCTTTTTTTGTTTTTTTTTTTAGGCTGCAGCCTATTAGCATCTTTTTCCTTTTTTTTTTTTCAGCAGATCTCCTGCAACCTATTATCATCTATTTCCTCTTTTATTTTATTTTTTTTGTTCAGCAGATCTCCTTCAGTAACCATTTCTTGAAAGAGGCCACTACCATTTCCACGAAGCGGTGGACTTGGTCACCAACAATGTTTAGGTAGATGATTCGTGTCAAGTAACATCCACATGCAGGCTGAAGTCTTCTTCAGGAACCAACATGACCTGGGAGTACCGATCTCCTGGTCCTACACAGAGCTCTGTGGTTCCTCCCGCTGATCTCCTCTTCAACACAGGACAGTGTACAGAACACGGAGCTCCGATGCAGGCTGAAGTCTTCTTCAGGAACTGACATGACCTGGGAGTACCGATCTCCTGGTCCTTCACAGAGCTCTTTGGTTCCTTCCGCTGATCTTCTCTTCAACACAGGACAGGGTATGGGACATGGAGCTCCAATGCCAGCTGAAGTCTTCTTCAGAAGCCTACATGACAGAGGAGTGCCAATCTCCTGGTCCTCCACAGAGGTATATGGATCCTCCTCATCACTACAGGACAGGGTACAGGTCTTCCTAACACACCTACATGACCTGGAGAGTGCCAATCTCCTGGTCCTCCGCAGAGCTCTGTGGTTCCTCTCGCTGATCTCCGCTTCAACACAGGACAGGGTATGGGACACACTACAGGAACACGGAGCTCTGATGCCAGCTGAAGCCTTCTTCAGAAACCTACATGACTGGGAAGTGCAGTTCTCCTGGTCCTCCACAGAAGTATGTGGATCCTCCTGATAATCTCCTCATCACTACAGGACATGGTACAAGACAAGGAGCTCAAATGCCGGCTGAAGTCTTTCTAAGACACCTACATGACCTGGGGAGTGCCGATCTCCTGGTCCTCCAAAGAGTTCTGTGGTTCCTCCTCATCACTACAAGATGGCAGTGGTGGATGGTAGACTACATGGTACAGGAAAGGGTATAGGACATGATACAGGGACACAGTATGGTAACATGAAGTTCAAATGCCTGCTGAAGTCTTCTTCAGAAAACAGCACAACCGAGGAGTGCTGATCTCCTGGTCCTCCATAGAGCTCTGTGGTTCCTCCTGCTGATCTCCCCATCATTACAGGACCTGGTACAGGATGTGGTACAGTACAGGGTATGGGACACAGAATGGAAACCCAGAGCTCCGTTCTTCCATGATATAACCCTTCATATTACCCCCCCATACACCCCCATCCTAATATTGTACAACCAGTACAGTCCAGATCATTCTCTGTTATCAATTATTGGACTACAGGAAACCTGTATAGATCACATGACCAATGAGGATAGAGGAGGACCGGAGTCACATGACTGAGAGGATACTAAACCTCACCCTGGAGATCATCTACCTGCTGACCGGAGAGGTGAGGAGGATTCTGGGAGGTCACATGACATCACTCTCATCTCTATTAATAATACACAGACCTGACCGGAAAGGTGAGGAGGATTCTGGGAGTCTAACATGATATTCCTATTGGTTCCTCAATACAGAGATTTCCTCTTCTGAAGTCAGGTGATCATATGACCATCACAGTGCCTCCATGTGACTCCCTAAACCCTGAGAGACCCAACATGCAGAAGATTCTAGAAGTCACCAAGAAGATGATGGAGCTGCTGACAGGAGAGGTGAGCGGTGCCGGGAATTCTGGGACATTCTCCAGTAACAGACAAGCGATGTGTCTGGATGGTGACTGTATCATTGTGTGTGTCAGGTTCCTATAAGGTGTCAGAGTGTCAGTGGGAGTATTTAGAAGGACACAAGGTTGTCCTGGGTGCAGGAATTGTTTTACATGGAAGTCTTGTCTTACCAAACATCAGAGAACCCACACAACCCTCGAGGTGTATTAGTGTCCTGAGTGCGGGAAATGTCTTCTATATGGATGATATGTTGCCATACATCAGAGATCTCACACTGGGAAGAAGCACACCTTGATATACACCTCAGAAAACACGTGGCTGAGCGCTCCTCTGATCTTTATCATGGAAGAAACACTTTATAAGGAGATCAGAGATCACTTTAAAGTTGTGTCTGGCTTCCTCTGCTGGGAGAGAGAAGGGGGGTCACTGCTGCTTGGGTTCCACTAGCAGTGTAGTCTGATCTTCCCTGACCTGCAGCAGAAGCTTCCATGGAGGGCATCATGGTGAGAGAGAAGGAGGGGGGGTCACTGCTGGTTGAGTCCCTCTAGCAGTGTAGTCTGATCTCCCCTGACCTTCAGCAGAAGCTTCCAAGGAGGACATCGTGGTGAGGGAGGAACTAGATATTGCTTCTGGACGAAGAAAAGGGGAGATCAGACTACGTGACAGGACAGTACAGTATTTATCAGCCTGCACTGGTAGCTTAGTTTGCATGCAAAGCACCACCTACCTGCTGAAAGTGAAAAATATGACATGTTCAGATGTAAAGTCTTAGGTTTAGCTGATAAAAATGCAATTGTATCAAACTTTTTTTTTCTTAGTATGAAATAGATGATTAAATATCTAGGTTTCTAAACTTATGATATTCTTTGTAAGTTGAATGAGAAAAGCTGGCCTTCAGATTTGTGTGATGAAATGTTCTTCTCCTTTATTCCTTTCTCTAACACTACAAGTACGGCCCATCCTGTAGGTTTTAGTCTCCATCTTGTGTCTTAGTAGTTTGGTGTTCCCAGCTTGTCCTTGTTGGAACAGCCGACTCTCCCCCTTCTCACAGATCTCAGGACGTCTGTAGTATACTCCAATGATAAGTCCATCAGTCCATAGACCCATCTATCATTCCTCCCGTAATTCCTCCTCCGCACCATCACTTTGTTGGAACAGCCGACTCTCCCCCTTCTCATAGACCTCAGGACATCTGTAGTATACTCCAATGATGAGTCCATCAGTCCATAGACCCATCTATCATTCCTCCCGTAATTCCTCCTCCGCACCATCACTTTGTTGGAACAGCTGACTCTCCCCCTTCTCATAGATCTCAGGACGTCTGTAGTATGCTCCAATGATAAGTCCATCAGTCCATAGACCATCTATCATTCCTCCCGTAATTCCTCGTCCGCACCATCACCTTGTTGGAACAGCTGACTCTCCCCCTTCTCATAGACCTCAGGCCATCTGTAGTATAGTCCAATGATAAGTCCATCAGTTCATAGACCCATCTATCATTCCTCCCGTAATTCCTCCTCCGCTCCATCATCTTGTTGGAACAGCCGACTCTCCCCCTTCTCATAGATCTCAGGACGTCTGTAGTATACTCCAATGATAAGTCCATCAGTCCATAGAGCCATCTATCATTCCTCCCGTAATTCCTCCTCCACCATCACCACCTCCAACCACAAGATCATCTTTCTTCCTCACTTTCACATCACATCTAACACAGAGAAACCCCCCACCATCTTTTCTATGTCAGTGGGATCGGGGTTATTTTCAGAACCTGTATCGGTGCTTATTTTCATGGCCAAAGGCCGATAGGGGTAATTTCGGTTAAAACATTTCGGCCACCAACCATTCGGTGCATCTCTACCATGTCCTTGTAGGAACAGCCAACTCTCCCCCTTCTCATAGACCTCAGGACATCTGTAGTATACTCCAATGATAAGTCCATCAGTCCATAGACCCATCTATCATTCCTCCCGTAATTCCTGCTCCGCACAATCACCACCTCCAACCACAAGATCGTCTTTTCTTCCTCACTTTCACATCACATTTAACATAAAGAAACCCCCCTCCATCTTTTCTATGTCCCGTGTCCCTCTAAACAAGAGCATCAGCATGAATACAAACAGCCCAGTCTTGGGAAGAGTCAAGCCGTGTTTCTGGAACACCAACTTCATTCTCATCACTGAAACCATCAACATCTCCCATTCTGCTCGGCCAGTTGCTGGATTTTGTATATTGAGTAATGGTATTATTTTGTAACCATTTGTGGTGTAATATTCTGTTTATATGTAATTGAGGGATCTCCTTATTTACTGTCTCACCCTTCCCCCATCTTCTCCGTCTGCTAATGTCTCGCCTCATCTTATCTACCAATCCCATTACCCTCCCCTCCAACTCATACCTACCCAACCAAGTCTGCAATCTCTCCCTATGACAGCATAACAATTCTCAGGAAATCATAGTTTCCCCAAAAAGAAATCCATTCTGTCCTTTTAATTTCTTTTTTTAATCCAGTAATTGTGCTGGATATCCTCGCTTTTGAAACGTATCCTTTGTTACTTCCAATCTCTTGCAATCTCTTATTCAAAACCTTTGGATAGACCCTCCAATCTTTCAAAATAGATTTTTTTCATGCACAATAAATTTTAATTATTAATCAGTGATATTACAGAAGCTGCCATCTGTCACACAATAAGGAGCTTTGGTAGTAGCCCGTGTCTAAATCCACATTAGGTTCAGATATGAGGACCCTTATAATGTATGGGGCAATGTTCATACGTATAGAAAGGAACCTCTTGGAACAACTCAATTTTGTGCCGTCACCCTCCGTCCAACCGTACCAGATACAAAGTACTTTGGGAATAATGCAATTCAGACGCTGAGGAGCGAAGCATGGAATTCAAATCCTTTATTGTTGAACTTGAGTTTAAATCTGAAGATGACACCGAATACTTCGTAAAGCACCTATCAGAATACAATATAAAAGTTACAATAAATCACCATATGGTGCATAATAGAAATATAACAAACAAGATAAAAAATTCTGTAAACCTTTCGAGGCTGGAGACATTTACAGAGAAAACAACATTCCAGTCCCCAGAGAACATCCTGTTTATGGGAATAAAAGTTGGTTAGTAAGCATTAAACAAAGAGTAGTTAACTATTAACCCTTTCAGAACCGGACTGTAAGTAATGTCACAGATCGTAAGATGGTCTTTCTCAACCAGGGTTCCTTAGGAGGTAGCTATGAGTTCCTTGAGTAATTTCTGCTTCTTACATACATAACCACAGACAGCAACAATCATTTTAGCTATCTGTGAAGTGGGGGGATATTAAAGAAGTTGTCATTTGTCACACAATAAGGAGAATTGGTAGAAGCTCATGTCCAAATCCACATTAGGATCAGATAAGAGGACACTTCCAATCCATGGAGCAATGTTCGTATGTGTGAAGGAACTGGACCATAAGTCATGTCATAGATTGTAGGACAGTTTCTCAGCTATGGTTACTTAGGGTTCCCCCAAAGGTAGATTGGGGCTCCTTAAGCAATTTCTTCTTCCTAGATTCATAACCACAGACAACAATGGTCATTTTAGCTATCTGTAAAGTGTGTGTGGGGTAATAAAGAAGTTGTCATTTGTCGCACAATAAGGAGATTTGGTAGAAGCCCATGTCCAAATCCACACGAGCATCCGATATAAGGATCCTTCCAATCCATGGAGCAATGTTTGTATGTGTGAAGGAACTGAACCATAAGTCACGTCAAACATTGTAGGACAGTTTCTCAGCTATGGTTCCCTGGATCCTTAGGGTTCCCCCAAAGGTAGATTGGGGATCCTTGAGCAATTTCTTCTTCCTAGATTCATAACCACAGACAACAATAGTCATTTTAGCTATCTGTGAAGTGGGGGGATATTAAAGAAGTTGTCATTTGTCACACAATAAGGAGAATTGGTAGAAGCTCATGTCCAAATCCACATTAGGATCAGATAAGAGGACACTTCCAATCCATGGAGCAATGTTCGTATGTGTGAAGGAACTGGACCATAAGTCATGTCAAAGATTGTAGGACAGTTTCTCAACTATGGTTCCCTGGATCCTTAGGGTTCCCCCAAAGGTAGATTGGGGCTCCTTGAGCAATTTCTTCTTCCTAGATTCATAACCACAGACAACAATGGTCATTTTAGCTATCTGTAAAGTGGGAAGGATAATAAAGAAGTTGTCATTTGTCACACAATAAGGAGATTTGGTAGAAGGATCCTTCAGATACATGGAGCTATGTTCCTATGTGTGAAGGAACCAAACCGTAAGTCATGTCAAAGATTGTAGGACAGTCTCTCAACCAGGGCTCCTGTGATATGAGGACCCTTCAAATTGATTGTTCATAGATGCTAAGGAACTGGACCATAAGCCATGTCACAGATCGTGGAACAGTCTTTCTTAACCAAGGTTTCATGGGATCTTCTGGTTCCCCCAGAGGTAGCTAGGGGGTTCTTTGAGCAATCTCTGTCTCTTAGATGCATAACCACAGACAACAATGATCATTTTAGCTCTCTGTAAAGTGGGTGATTCCCTCATTGGCCACAAATGTGCATAGTGACCATCTCACTAATGTTCTATGAGCTGCTGCCCCCACAGATGCTCAGTAGGGTTTAGGTCTGGAGACATGTTTGGCCAGTCCATCACCTTTACCCTCAGCTTCTTCAGCAAGGCAGTGGTCATCTTGGAGGTGTGTTTGGGGTCGTTATCATGTTGGAATACTGCCCTGCGGCCCAGTCTCCGAAGGGAGGGGATCATGCTCTGCTTCAGTATGTCACAGTACATGTTGGCATTCATGGTTCCCTCAATGAACTGTAGCCCCCCAGTGCCGGCAGCACTCATGCAGCCCCAGACCAGGACACTCCCACCACCATGCTTGACTGTAGGCAAGACACACTTGTCTTTGTACTCCTCACCTGGTTGACGCCACACATGCGTGACACCATCTGAACCAAATCAGTTGATGTTGGTGTCATTAGTCCACAGGACATGGTTCCAGTAATCCATGTCCTTAGTCTGCTTGTCTTCAGCAAACTGTTTGCGGGCTTTCTTGTGCATCACCTTTAGAAGAGGCTTCCTTCTGGGACGACAGCCATGCAGACCAATTTGATGCAGTGTGCGGCGTATGGTCTGAGCACTGACAGGCTAACCCCCACCCCTTCAACCTCTGCAGCAATGCTGGCAGCACTCATACTTCTATTTCCCAAAGACAACCTCTGGATATGACGCTGAGCACGTGCACTCAACTCCTTTGGTGGACCATGGCGAGGCCTGTTCTGAGTGGAACCCGTCCTGTTACACCGCTGTATGGCTTTGGCCATCATGCTGCAGCTCACTGTCAGGGTCTTGGTAATCTTCTTATAGCCTAGGCCATCTTTATGTAGAGAAACAATTATTTTTTTCAGATCCTCAGAGAGTTCTTTGCCATGAGGTGCCATGTTGAACTTCCAGTGACCAGTATGAGAGAGTGAGAGCGATAACACCAAATGTATTACACCCGCTCCCCATTCACACCTGAGACCTTGTAACACAAATGAGTCACATGACCCCGTTGAGGGAAAATGGCTCATTGGGCCCAATTTGTACCTTGTCACTTAGGGGTGGACTCACTTCTGGGAGATACTGTATATATATATATATATATACACATACACACACATTGTATACAGTTCGGGGGAGGGGTGGACTTACTTCTTGGAGATACTGTATAAAAGATATTTCCTACACTAATACACTTCAGGGGTTGTGTGGGTTCGCGGTTATTTGGAAAGACAAGACTTCTGTGAAGAACATTTCCCACACTTATAGAAAAGTCATAAAAAAAAAGACCAAGTGGGCCATCAAGCCTTTTTTTTTTATTGTTTATACATTTTTTGTATTTTCTTTGTTTTGTTTGTTAGCTTTTTTGAGTTTCTGAGTATAGATCTGTTTGAATCCATTTACTATTGAATGACCCACTACCACTGCTAGAAGTCTGTTCCAAGCCTCTACTACTCTTTCAGTAAAATAATACTTTCCAGGATTAAAACTGAACTTTCCTCCTGCTCGTTGGAGTTCATGCCCCCCGTGTTTTTGACTTCATATTAAAACATTTGTCCCTTCTGAACCTCATTCACCCCCTTGCTGAATTTAAGGGTTTCAATCATGTCTCCCTTTCCTCCAGACTGTACACATTCTGTTCCTCAAGTCTCTCCTGACATGTTTTATCCCTCAGACCGTTCACCATTTTTGTTACCCGCCTTTGGACTCGTGTCCACTCAGGATACTAATACACCTCAAGAGTTGTATAGGTTCTCTGATGTTTAGTAAGACATTTCCCGTTCTCAAGGCAGGAATACAGCTTTTCCCTCAGTGTGAGATTTTTGATGTTTAACAAGTTCTGTTTTCTTCGGATAACATTTCCCGCACTCAGGGCAGGAAAACAGCTTTTCTTCCACGTGGGCCCTCACGTGTGTTTTAAGATTGCACTTCTGTGAAAATAATTTCCCGCACACTGGGCAGGAATACGGTTTCTCCCCCGTGTGAGATCTCTGATGCACAGAAAGATTGTTTCTCCGTGAGAAACATTTCCCGCACACCGAGCAGGAATATGGCTTTTCCCCTTTGTGCAATCTCACATGATTGGAAAGATTGGCCCTCTGTGAAAAAAGTTTCCCGCACTCAGGGCAGGCGTACGGCTTCTCCCCCGTGTGAGACCTCTGGTGTATAACAACGTCTGATTTTCGGGGATAACATTTCCCACACTCGGGGCAGGAATATGGCTTTTCTCCCGTGTGTAATTTCTGATGTCTGGAAAGGTGGGTCTTTTGTGAAAAACATTTCCCACACTCGGGGCAGGAATACGGCTTCTCGCCCGTGTGAGATCTGTAATGTGTGACCAGTTCTGATTTATGAAGAAAGCATTTCCCGCATTCGGAACAGGAATAAAGTTTTTCACCTGTGTGAGATCTCAGATGTACAGCAAGTCTTATTTCAGAGGTAAAACTTTCCAAACATTCGGGGCAAGAAAATGTTTTCTTCCCCTGAACCCCGGCCCCATCTCCCACAGTGCGAGGTTGCTCGGAATCCGAGGGATCCCATGGTCTCTCCACACTGGGATGTCCACCATCTATAGTGGAGCTCATTGTCTTTTCTCTGGCACAATCTCCTGGGATGTCCTCATCTTCCATTTTACAACCTGGAGATAAAGTGAGACGATTCTTTGAGGGTTTCTCCATGGCGGGTCCTGGAAAAATAGAAAAACATCATCAATAGATAGGAGAGGGTTAGTTCACTTCCATCAAGATTCCATCTGGATCAGGGAGATAGGAGGCAGCAGATGCTCTCTGTGGATGTCCCAACCAGCTGGGACTCGTCCCCTCTTCAAAGAGTCCTCCCAGATCACTTCTACATTTACACCGCCTTGTCAGAGGAGCAGGAACCAATGGGGGCTGGGGGGGGCGGTAACAGAGCAGAGATAAGAGAGGAATATATTCTGGTCACCTGTGCTGATCTCTGTAGGAGTGTCCTCCTCTATGAATGTCCTCATTCCAGCCTCCTCCATATATTGCTGATCATCCCTCACATACGTCTCTTCTACATCACACTCAACTTTCATGTTCATCAGATCTTCACCCTAAACCAACAGAATGGCAGAAAATAACATCTGTAACATAGAAGGATTTATGATGTGAGATCACATAGAACATCTCATCTTGTAGAGTCCACACATCGTCTCCACATGTCAGAGTGTTCCATCACTTTATATTCCCGACCCTCAACTCCACCTACCTGATGATGGTGAGGGATGGTGTGACCTTCCTGTGTGGAATCCCGGGAATACAGAGGATGGGGACATCTCTCCGGTGGGTTCCCATTACTAGGTGGCTCCATTGTAAAGTTCTTGTAGAGGTCCTTTTGTTCTTCCAAAAGCTCCTTCATCACACCGTACTCATCATACTCTTCTTTATACTCCTCTTTAACAACAATATTATCTCCGAGGTTTCCAAGCTGAATATATAACAAAACATTAATTGTAACAAACATGCTGTGTATAAATCATAACTACCAATAATTGCCAATCATCGACCTGACACACACAATGATAGAGTCACCATCCAGACACATCCCTTGTCTGTTACTGAAGAATGTCCCAGAATTCCCAGCACCGCTCACCTCTCCTGTCAGCAGCTCCATCATCTTCTTGGTGACTTCTAGAATCTTCTGCATGTTGTGTCTCTCAGGGTTTAGGGAGTCACATGGAGGCACTGTGATGGTCATATGATCACCTGACTTCAGAAGAGGAAAGCTCTGTATTGGGGAACCAATAGGAACATCATGTTAGACTCCCAGAATCCTCCTCACCTCTCCGGTCAGGTCTGTGTTTTATTAATAGAGATGAGAATGATGTCATGTGACCTCCCAGAATCCTCCTCACCTCTCTGGTCAGGTCTGTGTTTTATTAATAGAGGTGAGAGTGATGTCATGTGACCTCCACGAATCCTCCTCACCTCTCCTGTCAGGTCTGTGTTTTATTAATAGAGGTGAGAGTGATGTCATGTGACCTCCCAGAATCCTCCTCACCTCTCCGGTCAGGTCTGTGTTTTATTAGAAATAGGAGTGATGTCATGTGACCTCCCAGAATCCTCCTCACCTCTCCCATCAGCAGGCAGATAATCTCCAGGGTGAGGTTTAGTATCCTCTCAGTCATGTTACTGTGGTCCTCCTCCATCCTCATTGGGGTTTCCTGTAGACCAATAATTGATATCAGAGAATGATCTGGACTGTACAATATTAGGGTGGGGGTGTATGGGGGGCTAATATGTGGGTTTCTATGGTGTAAGAATGGTCCCCATTGGGATTACACAAGGAGAAATGTCTAAATAAAACCTCCATGCTCCACCACTATTAAAAGTCATATAATCCATCCAAAATGAGGAGAATGTTCCAGCCCCGGAAGTGGGGGAATGTTCTGCCCCTGAAGGGGTTAATCTGGGTTCCTACACTATATATGTGTGTATCATCATCTGCTGGAGATAAAAGACATCACAGTGACTATGGAGGAAGAGGGCGGGCATGACGATGGAGGAAGAGGGCGGGCATGACGATGGAGGAAGAGGGCGGACATGACAATGGAGGAAGAGGGCGGATATGACAATGGAGGAAGAGGGCGGACATGACCAGGGGCGGACTGACAACTGATGGGGCCCCCGGGCAATAGGGGATCATGGGGCCCCTGTGTCCTTGCCCAAACTCAAAAAAGCCTATGAAAAAAGGTACCAGGGGCATCTCATGGGGCCCCCTACTGACCCCGGGTCCTCGGGCAGTGCCCGAGTTTCCAAATGGTCAGTCCGCCCCTGGACATGACAATGGAGGATGAGGGCGGACATGACAATGGAGGATGAGGGCGAACATGACCATGGAGGATGAGGGCGGACATGACCATGGAAGAAGAGGGCGGACATGACCATGGAGGAAGAGGGCGGACATGACCATGGAGGAAGAGGGCGGACATGACCATGGAGGAAGAGGGCGGACATGACCATGGAGGGAGAGGATGGACAAGACGATGGAGGGAGAGGATGGCTAAGACGATGGAGGGAGAGGACAGACATAACAGTGGAGGAAGATGATGGATGGGATGATGGAGGAAGAGGGCGGACAAGACGATGGAGGGAGAGGACGGACAAGACGATGGAGGGAGGGGATGGACAAGACGATGGAGGGAGGGGACGGACAAGACGATGGAGGGAGGGGACGGACAAGACGATGGAGGGAGGGGACGGACAAGACGATGGAGGGAGGGGGACGGACAAGACGATGGAGGGAGGGGGACGGACAAGACGATGGAGGGAGGGGGACGGACAAGACGATGGAGGGAGGGGACGGACAAGACGATGGAGGGAGGGGACGGACGGTACGATGGAGGGAGAGGACGGACGGTACGATGGAGGGAGAGGACGGACAAGATGATGGAGGGAGAGGATGGACAAGATGATGGAGGGAGAGGATGGACAAGACGATGGAGGGAGAGGATGGACAAGATGATAGAGGGAGAGGATGGATGGGATGATGGAGGAAGATGATGGATGGTACGATGGAGGGAGAAGATGGACAAGACGATGGAGGAAGAGGACAGAAATAACAATGGATGAAGAGGACAGATGGGGATGATGGAGGAAGAGGACAGACATGACGGGAGGTTACTGGATGTAAACAGAAAATCAGATCTTATTACCTCCTCTGCTGCCACTTCCAGCAATGTCTCCTCTCTACTTCCTCCCGACTCACCTCTCTCAGAACCTCTTTATACCTGACATCACTTCCTGTCTACCATAGAGACTTCCCATTGAGTAGAAGTGAGATCACCACCTTGTGAAGCTCAGAGGAACTACAGCCCCAAGGAATGTCTCGTAGTGTGACCCCAGCCTTGTGCTGTGTCTGACATTCACCAGCATCCGGTTATTCAACAAGAGACTACTATTCGGAGCATGGCAGGGGTTACTGGATGTAAATATAAAACATTCTCCCAACTTACTGAGATGGATAAAAAAGACACTTTTTAGCATTAAATATTAGTCACACCCTTTACACCCCGCCATTTATACAAACCACGAAGACTTTAGGTCAAACTTAGATCCCCAAAAAAGTATTCCCAATAAAGAAGAAGGTAAATTCCTACCTCATCTTCCACCAGTGCCACCGAACACGGCTCTGATGGAGACCCAATGCCTTCAGCAACTGACTCTTCCAGGAGTGTCCATCTCCTGGTCCCATGTGGTGGTTTTTCGTGTCGTTCTCCATGGTCCTGTAGTAATGAGGAGACCAGCGGGAGGGACCACACAGCTCTTTGGAGGACCAGGAGATCGGCACTCCCTGGACATGATGGTTCCTGAAGAAGACTGCAGTAGACATCGGAGCTCCGTTCAAAGAGGGAAGAATTGACCTTTACAGAGAACCATCTCTTTGGGTTTGACGTTTGGTGACAAGGTGATCAGTTACACCCACTTATGCTTTATGTCCCCATTACTTTTCTTTTATACCAGTTTTTTCACTTCAATACGGGAAATCTGATGAAATACTGAGAGTGCTAGAAAGACTTTGGGCAGATAAATCGGATATTTATTGGTATGTGTGAACATCAGAGGGACATTTAAACGGCAAAGCGGTACGGAGAAATATGGTTCCCAATAATGGACAGTGATGGAAGATATGACAAAATAATATCTTATTACCTCCTCTGCTGCCCAGTTCCAGCAATGTCTTTGTTCTAATTTCTCTCACATGGTACTTCTGGTCTGAACCTTCCTTCACTTCCTGTCTGTACCTGACATCACTTCCTGTTTTCAGTCTGGCTATAGGGGAGATCACCACCTTGTGGAGCTCAGAGGAACTGAAAAATGTCTATCGTGAGAACCCAGCCTTGTGCTGGGTGTGTAGATGGATCCTCATACTCAACAACAGGAACCTAAATATATTTTACATTATACATTTGTTTTTTCTTCATTCAAGTGGGACCTTCCTTTCCTTTCCCTAAATTTCCCATCAGCATGCACCCCCTGGCCTACCTCCTGGTTTCTTTGAAGGCAGTGGTGACATTGCACCAGCCTTACAGATGCCCCCTGGAAAGGCAACGTCCCTTTTGGCTTTAGGAAAATCTCATACCTAAACTGCAGATCCTGCAGTACTGGCATACTGCACCATACACGAGTTGAAGCACATGACGTCATTTGCCTCAGGTTAGGTAAGGACTTGGAAAATTGGATCAAGACGACCTATGGGATCCCAGCTGCTCAGTAGACAGAAATGGTCAATAATTTAATAGAGAAGGAATCAAGGTTAATCCTGCACATCCCAACACAATATCAGGCTCTCACGGAGAAGATGCCCATCATCTTGGAGTTGACCAAGATCACCATCCTAAGTGGGGCTGAGGAGCTGAACTATCTAAAGACAGACCGCTTCAGATCTACACAGTGAAAGCTGTGGGGGACTTCAGTGGAGAAGTCATGCAAGGGGGATCCTTGAGGGAAAAGGCAAAAGGGTTTTGGCTACCCCAGAGCTTCATTTAGCAGGTCTGTAGCCTGGAGTGGAGTAGGCCTTAGGGACCTGGGTCTGAAGAGACACCATGTGGTAGAACCCACTGCTGGGGAACTTGAGTGGAGAAGTCATATTATGTTAGGGGGATCCTGGAGGGAATAGGCAAAAAGACTTTGGCTATCCCTGACCTTCATTTAGCAGATCTGTAGCCTGATGTGGAGTAGGGTCTTCTGGACCTGGGTATGACACCCTGTGGATGAACTCATTGCTGGGGGATTTGAGTGGAGGAGCCATGTTAAGGGCATCCTTGATGAGGAAGGCAGAAGGGCTTTAGTTGACCTTCATTTAGCTGGTCTGTAGCCTGGAGTAGGGTAGACCTTTGGGACCTGGGTCTGAAGAGACACCTTGTGGGAGAACCCACAGCTGGAGGACTTGGGTGAAGGAGCCATGTAATGGAGATCGTTAAGGGAGAAGGCAAAAGAACTGTGGCTATTCCTGACCTTCAATTAGCTGGTCTGTAGCCTGGAGTGGTGTAGGCCTTCGGGACCTGGGTCTGAAGAGACACCTTATGGGTGACCCCAATGCTGGGGGACTGGAGTGGAGGAGCCATGTTATGGAGATCCTTGAGGGGGAAGGCAGAAGGACTTTGGTTATCTCTGACCTTCAATTAGCTGGTCTGTAGCCTGGAGTGGTGTAGGCCTTTGGGACCTGGGTCTAAAGAGAAACCTTGTGCAAGAACCCACTGCTGAGGGACTCACCGCTGGAAAAGATAGCTGGACTTTGTTGTTCCCTGTTATGGCACCTTGACTATTTATTATTTCAGGTACTTGTATAGCGCCGTCAATTTACTCAGCGCTTTACATACATACTGTATATCGTACATTCACATCAGTCCCTAGCCCTCAAGGGGCGTACAATTTAAGATCTCTAACTCACATACAAGTGGGGGAGTGTGGGAGGAAACCAGAGTACCCAAAGGAAACCCCTGCAGGCACAGGGAGAACATGCAAGCTCCAGGCAAGTGGTACCGTGGTTGGGATTTGAGCCAACAACCCTACTGTTGCCAGGCAGAAGTGTTAACCATTTAGCCACTGTGCTGCCCCTATATATATGGATGATATGTTGCTTCACATCAGAGATATCACACTGGGAAGAAGCACACCTTGATACACACCTCAGAAAACACGTGGCTGAGCGCTCCTCTGATCCCCACCATGGAAGGGTAGAGATGTGCTGGTTGCTTTAAATTTTAAACAGCAGTTGCAAAACATTTTTTTTCTTTTCCCTCTTTGTGAGTGACAGACAGAAAAAGCAGGACTGACTGATTGGTTGTTGCTACAGCTGAGAAGGATCTGAGAAGGATCTACCCATAGCAGCACTGTTGCAGCTGGACTTATGATTGGCTGTGGAGGAAAGGAGAAAGGAAAAAGGAAGAGGCACATGTGGGGAGGCAGACATTTTCAGGAGACCGCATGGAGCAAGGGCTCCTGGTATAAAGTCACAGAGTCTCACTCCCTGTGCTGCTAGAGCCCAGGATTACAGCCACTCAAGTGCATGTGTCTCTCAAAGTCTGGAACTGCTGAAAGAGAGAGGATTTCTACTGCTGTCTAATGCTATCTAGAGGACAATCCAGAAACAGTGAGTACTCTGTGATGAAAGGGGATTTTGATATTGCTGCACTTGCTGTTCATCACTGGGGAATGGTCATGAGAAAGCCCGCTCTTTAATTCTCAGAGTGACACAGATCTTGAAAAGCCCAAGCGGCTCAGAATTAGCTATTCGTGCTGCAGATTGATGAGAGAACTCTGTCTCTGTATATTACTGGTGATTGTCTCCTCAAGATTTGTGCTGTGGCTGAAGAGTGTGTTTAGTTCCAAATCCCCACAGAAGCTTGCTGCTCTGAATATACTGAGCAAGTGTCAGTATATCAGGATTTCACCTGTATGGTAAAGATTTGTTGAAGTGTTGTTTTTCTTCTATTGCAATGTTCACTGGAAGATTCTGCTTAAAGGAGAATGTGCTATCCTGCTACCCCTGGAGTACAAATACTCTCCCATGCAGAGAGTGAGCGCTCTTCCATTGATTAAAGGGCCCCAACGTTGAGAGACTTTAAGTTTCATACCACTGGCCAGTGGTTAGGTAGGATATTTCTGCTCTAGATAGTACTGCTATAGCAAATGTCAATAAGCTGCTAAATCTCATTAACAGTTATTGTTTCATGTGTCAATGTCACTCTAGTCAGTGTGATACTAGTCAGTTTTGGAGTCTTTGGCGAGTGAATTGTGACTTCTTACTAACTGTGTTATGCAAAGTGGTATCTGTGTTTTATGTACATTACCTATGTTAAATCAGCTAGTTCTTTTTCAGGGTTTTTCTTCAATAAAACCCATATAAAATATTTTCAGAGTGTCGGAGTGTTCTGGGTAATCGGAGGTGTCACCAGATTCAGGTAAGAGCTGAACCTATATATCTAGCCAAGTTCCAACCAAGGGTGTGCTGCATTTGGGGGCTTGTCCGGGATTATTTAGCTCCACCTACCTGATTTAGCTATACCTAGCTCACCCCAAAGACGTGAAATGGATCCTAAAGCTGTCACTAAGTGGTGCAAGCAGCACAAATCATCCCCAGAGAACTGTCTAGCATTCCTGCTGCCAGGCATGTCATGGACTGATGTGCAGATACAGTTGTGACCAAAATTATTCAACCCCCAATGCTGTAAAGGGGTTTAGGGACTATAGTGTACATTTGGAATTGTATTCAGAATCAAATCCTACAAGGACGTTGTAACTACCCAAATGCAACTAAAATGACATCAATTGTTTATGTAATACAGTAGTAAATGGTTCTTATGTGGTTTCTTCATTGCCACAATTATTCAACCCCTTAAAGACTACCACTCTGAAGAACAGAGGTTCATACAGGTGCTTTCCATCAGGTATTGAAAACACCTGTGGATGTCACCGAGCAGCAATCAAGCATAATAAGCACCAATTAGGCAGCTTTAAAATGACTGTGATACTCAGCTCCTTCTAGACATTTACTGGTGTGGTTACAAACATGGTGAAGGCAAGAGAATGGTCCAGGAAGACAAGAGAAGAGGTGATTTCTCTTCACAGGAAGGGCAATGGCTATAAGAAGATTGCAAAGATGTTAAACATACCAAGAGACACCTTAGGAAGCATCATTCGCAAATTCAAGGCAAAGGGCACTGTTGAAACGCTACCTGGTCGTGGCAGAAAGAAGATGCTGACTTCGACTGCTGTGCGCTACCTGAAGCGTAGAGTGGAGAGAAGTCCCCGTGTGACTGCTGAGGAACTGAGAAAAGATTTGTCAGATGTGGGTACAGAAGTTTCAGCCCAGACAATAAGACGCACACTGCGTAATGAAGGCCTCCGTGCCAGAACTCCCAGGCGTACCCCCTTGCTGTCTCCAAAGAATAAGAAGAGTCGACTGCAGTATGCCAAAAGCCATGTGGACAAACCACAAAAGTTGTGGGATAGTGTTCTGTGGACTGATGAAACAAAATTAGAACTGTTTGGGCCCATGGATCAACGCTATGTTTGGAGGAGGAAGAACAAGGCCTATGATGAAAAGAACACCTTGCCTACTGTGAAGCATGGTGGAGGGTCAATCATGCTTTGGGGCTGTTTTGCTTCTGCAGGTACAGGGAAGCTTCAGCGTGTGCAAGGTACCATGAATTCTCTTCAGTACCAGGAGATATTGGATGGAAACGTGATGCAGTCCGTCACACACCTGAGGCTTGGGAGACGTTGGACCTTTCAACAGGACAATGATCCCAAGCATACCTCCAAGTCCACTAGAGCATGGTTGCAGAGGAAAGGCTGGAACATTTTGGAGTGGCCATCGCAGTCACCAGACTTAAATCCGATTGAGAACCTCTGGTGGGACTTAAAGAAAGCAGTTGCAGTGCGCAAGCCTAAGAATGTGACTGAACTGGAGGCCTTTGCCCATGAAGAATGGGCGAAGATACCCGTAGATCGCTGCAAGACACTTGTGTCAAGCTATGCTTCACGTTTAAAAGCTGTTATAACTGTAAAAGGATGCTGTACTAAGTACTAAGATTGAATGTCACTTGGGGGTTGAATAAAACTGATAATGCTGTGAGCACAGAAAAGACATTTGTGGTTATTTCATTATAACTGTTATGTTATATTTGTCTGACCTACAAGTGCCTCTTTAATGTAAATGTAAGCAAGATGACTGAATGATCAAAAGCAATGTCAAACTGGCCAAAACACTCAATTTCAGTGGGGGTTGAATAATTTTGGTCACAACTGTACGTGAGGTTAGTAAGCTACTACCTGTAGAAGGTCAGGGATTCCTGCTAGATACCATTACTGACCCCGAACGGCATCATACCTAAGCACTATTGGAGTGGAGAGATCCCTTGTCCACGGGGTCACTGCCAACAAGTGTGTCCATCAGTGAAGGAGTTGTGGCAAATGTGATAGTTCCTGAGTTTGAAAATACATCTGTGAGGATGGAGCCTGCCAAAGGGTCAAATATACCTACTAGTGCAAATACGGCTCAGGCTGAAGCTGATTCTTCACCAACTACTGTTGGCTTAGAGGTTTTAAATACCCTCGGGAATCTAGTGGAGAAGTGTTTGACATCTATTCCATTGAATAATAGATCCGAATATCGCAAATTGCGATTCTTCTCTGGAAAGCAACCTACACCAGTGGGAGAATATGATTTTGAGGAATGGATGGAACAGGCCATACAGGTGTTAGATGAATGGGATGTCTCTGAGACACAAAAGAAACAGCGAATCTCTGAAAGTTTAAGGGGAGCAGCTTCAAGGGCAGTGCAAAACCTAAAGCTCAGCCAACCAGACTGTACTGGCCAGGACTACCTCAGTGTTTTACAAGATGTTTTTGGGAAGACTGATAAGATCTCAGATCTTATGTACAAACTTGAACACACATATCAGGCAAAAGGAGAGAAATTGTCTGAGTATATAATGCGCCTGGATGAGATTATACATCAGCTGTTAACAAACAAAAGGTATCAACCCCAACACAGTAGACAAGATCAGAGTTCAGCAGGTTCTACAAGGAGCACAGCCCGTAGACCCTATTATGATCCAGTTGAGGACACGGACAGACAACAAAAACTTAAAATATCCTGAGCTAAACAGAATTGTAAGAGAAGAGGAAGCAAGGTTAGAAGAAAAAAATAAATACTCTGGAACATATTCGGCTGTTGGGGTTGGGTTAGTAAGTGCGACAAATACTCGCTCTGAAATAGCCTCATTGAGGGCTGAGGTGTCCAAGCTGAGGGAAATGATTGCCATGCTGATGTCCTTCAAAGGAGGTGAAGCGGGACAGCCTCAGATCAAGACAAACCCCACTCTAGCTGGAAACAACAAAAACCCTGTAATCTGTTGAAGAATTGTGGTAGTGCAGGCCACTATAGAAGAAGCTGGGCAAGTCCACCTAAATAGATTAGAGACCAAAGGAGAGTAATTCAGAGAGAGTCTCCTTTTTCAAGACAAACCCCAGACAAGTCGAGAGGACAGTCATTTGTGCGACATGGAATCACTGATTGTGGAACTACTGGCCGACCTAGATCAAGAGGGTTACCCAAGGGATCAGTTGGACCTTCACCTGAAGTATCAGTGAACATAGAGGGAGTGTATGGCGGAGCTGTGTTGGATACTGGTGCACAAATCACTATCCTCTACAGGGATTTTTACCAGAAGTACCTGCCACATTTGCCCTTAAAACGAATTGGAAGATTTGGAGATCTGGGCCCTGAGCAATACCAGAGTTCCTTATGATGGATATGTTTCTCTCAAATTAGAGTTCCCTGCTATTGTTGTGGGGTCTGCCGAAACCTTTGAGACTCTGCCCTAGGCCAAAAGAAGATACAGGCACTGCTATCTTAGTAGGGACTAATACAGATTTCATTCGAAGGATGTTGCAGCCACAGCTGAGTCAAAAACACCCTGTATTAAAATCTGTATTCCGTGCTTTACAATGAGAGAAGACTAACACTAAAGAAGAGGTTGGACATGTGTGGTTACCAAACTGGAAGAAACAGGTGATTCCTCCAAGGAGGGTCACCTACTTGAGGGCTAATGTTAAAATATGTGGGAAACCCACTAGTTCCCATTATATGATGGAAATGGATCCAGGAGATTGTGTTAGCAAGATTTCTGATTCTGGATCTACACAGCTCAGCACTGCGGACTCTGAACAAGTACCAGAGGAACCTTTATTGTCTATTCCAGAGACTGAAAATGAGTTTCCCGGGTCTGTACTTTCTTCTACTCCAAGCTCTACAGTTGAAAATAAAGAGCCAAAGCCTCCCAGAGCAGTTAGGCCACCAAAGAGATTTACGTATGACACTTTGGGTCATAGTACACAAGAATCTGTGATCACTGCTCATCGTTCTATTAAAGCACATGACTTTTCAATTAACTATGCAGCCCCTGTATACCTGGTGACACCTCATCCCAGACTCAGTCTTATATTAAGGGAGTTTGTGGGGAAGCTACCCTGCCTGAATGTTGTGTTCAAAGGTGTCACAAAATAAGTCTGCTCCCACCTACCAGACAGGGTAAACTGGTGAAACTGTAGTCTTAGTTTTACTGTAATGTTATGTACTGTTCAGTTAAAATCTGTGTGCTAACATTTTACCTTTGGGGGACCAAATATTTTTGGTGGGGGGAGAGTGTAGAGATGTGCTGGTTGCTTTAAATATTAAACAGCAGTTGCAAAACATTTTTTTTCTTTTCCCTCTTTGTGAGTGACAGACAGGAAAAGCAGGACTGTGCTCTGATTGGTTGTTGCTACAGCTGAGAAGGATCTGAGAAGGATCTACCCATAGCAGCAGTGTTGCAGCTGGACTTATGATTGGCTGTGGAGGAAAGGAGAGAGGAAAAAGGAAGAGGCACATGTGGGGAGGCAGACATTTTCAGGGGACCGCATGGAGCAAGGGCTCCTGGTATAAAGTCACAGAGTCTCGCTCTCTGTGCTGCTAGAGCCCATGGACTGGGCTGGGAGTGTGTAGCAGAGAAATTGTTGCAGGAGGACAGTGTGCAAACTAAGGATTGTCCTGCCTGACACTCAGGATTACAGCCACTCAAGTGCATGTGTCTCTCAAAGTCTGGAGCTGCTGAAAGAGAGAGGATTTCTACTGCTGTCTAATGCTATCTAGAGGACAATCCAGAAACAGTGAGTACTCTGTGATGAAAGGGGATTTTGATATTGCTGCACTTGCTGTTCATCTCTGCAGAATGGTCATGAGAAAGCCTGCTCTCTAATTCTCAGAGTGACACAGATCTTGGAAAGCCCAAGCTGCTCAGAATTAGCTATTCCTGCTGCTGATTGATGAGAGAACTCTGTCACTGTATATTACTGGTGATTGTCTCCTCAAGATTTGTGCTGTGGCTGAAGAGTGTGTTTAGTTCCAAGTCCCCACAGAAGCTTGCTGCTCTAAATATACTGAGCAAGTGTCAGTATATCAGGATTTCACCTTGAAAAAAATTAAATAATCAAATTTATGATTCGGCACTTATATTGATGGCAAGCTTGCAAAATATTTGGTTTTTATGATTAATCATAATTAATATGTTTGAATGGTCTTTGACAAATGGTAGTATTACAATTCTTCAGTTATAGCTGAGACTGAAAGATATGAGTTAAGCTGAGACTAGCTAAACCAGCTGATAGTTGAGTATTCTATATTTAGGCACAGCTGGTTAGAAGTCTCTAGTAATGTCAAGGGTATTAGGAGTGACTCATTATAGACTTACTATTACATAATGTATTTTTAATAGTATCTGTATTTAGTATAATTTATAATATTGATACATATATAGATTAGTGATTATACATTGATATGTTGTAAAGATATGTTCTTAAGTTATATTATCATTTAAATATGAATAGCTGAGGTTACATCATCAGCTTACAGTATTATGTACATCAGCATGTACCTGTCCATCATATATATAGCGTCCCCTGTCTTCTATGATATTGCTTTGCTAGCAGTACTGACTTCCTTACAAGGCCTTAAGAATCTCAAGCTATGACACTCATTCGCTTCATAAAAGGTCCATAAGGGACAGTGGAGAGAGTCTCTCTTGATTTCAGACACACACACACACGTCTGAGAACCTTCTGAGAAGCTGGAACAGGTGCTTGCTTTAAGACAAGCTCGTCACTTCCGTCTATTTCCGGCTTCTTCCCAAAGTCTCGAGAAGGACAAGAAGATGGAAGGTGCACATGGTCAAACAGCCATGACAATAATGGTGACTTTTCTTTAAACTTCTGCTTGATATTTCTACAGTAGTTTTATCTACATGGAACTGTTCATGATACGCTTTACATTGTTATTTTAAGCCATTGTGTGATAAAATAAAATCCCACTTTATTTTTTATTTCAATGGCTCTTCATAATTGCCTCAAGACACTAAAAGTATTATATGTGTCTAAAATCCAACACACCTGTATGGTAAAGATTTGTTGAAGTGTTGTTTTTCTTCTATTGCAATGTTCACTGGAAGATTCTGCTTAAAGGAGACTGTGCTATCCTGCTACCCCTGGAGTACAAATACTCTCCCATGCAGAGAGTGAGCGCTCTTCCATTGATTAAACGGCCCCAACGTTGAGAGACTGTAAGTTTCATCCCACTGGCCAGTGGTTAGGTAGGACATTTCTGCTCTAGATAGTACTGCTATAGCAAATGTCAATAAGCTGCTACACCTCATTAACAGTTATTGTTTCATGTGTCAATGTCACTCTCATATGTCACTCTAGTCAGTGTGATACTAGTCAGTTTTGGAATCTTTGGCGAGTGAATTGTGACTTCTTACTGTGTTATGCAAAGTGGTATCTGTGTTTTATGTACATTACCTGTGTTAAATCATCTAGTTCTTTTTCAGGGTTTGTTTTCTTCATATAAAATATTCTCAGAGTGTCGAAGTGTTCTGGGTATAATCGGAGGTGTCACCAGATTCAGGTGAGAGCTGAACCTATATATCTAGCCAAGTTCCACCCAAGGGTGTGCTACAGAAGATACACTCTACAAGGAGATCAGAGATCACCAAAGACTTCAAAGTTGTGTCCGGCCTCCTCTGCTAGGAGAGAAGAGGGGGAGTCACTGCTGGTTGGGTCCCTCTAGCAGTGTAGTCTGATCTGCCCTGACCTTCATCAGAAGCTTCCATGGAGGACATCATGGTGAGAGAGAAGGTGGGGGGTCAGTGCTGGTTGGGTCCCTCTACCCGTGTAGTCTGATCGCCCCTGACCTTCAGCAGAATCTTTCATGGAGGACATCATGGTGAGAGAGAAGGAGGGGGGGGGGGTCACCACAAGTTGGGTCAATCCAGCAGTGTAGTCTGATCTCCCCTGACCTTCAGCAGAAGCTTCCATGGAGGACATCATGGTGAGAGAGAAGGTGGGGGGTCAGTGCTGGTTGGGTCCCTCTACCCGTGTAGTCTGATTGCCCCTGACCTTCAGCAGAATCTTTCATGGAGGACATCATGGTGAGAGAGAAGGAGGGGGGTCACAAGTTGGGTCAATCCAGCAGTGTAGTCTGATCTCCCCTGACCTTCAGCAGAAGCTTCCATGGAGGACATCATGGTGAGAGAAAAGGAGGGGGGGTCACTGCTGGTTGGGTCCCTCTAGCCATGTAGCCTGATCTCCCCTGACCTTCAGCAGAAGCTTCCATGGAAGACATCATGGTGAGAGAGAAAGAGGGGGGTCACTGCTGGTTGGGTCCCTCTAGCAGTGTAATCTGATCTCCCCTGACCTTCAGCAGAAGCTTCCATGGAGGACATCATGATGAGAGAGAAGGAGGGGGGGGGGGGGTCACTGCTGGTTGGGTCCCTCACGGAGGAAGATGTCATGCTGTTGTGCCAACATTTTCTTCACCATAAAGTATTGAAAAGCATCTTGAGTGGACATTCTTTTATTCTGGGAAAACCATCCTTCGCCCGGGAATATGTGAGTGCTGTGTACTGGCTGGGGAGGTGGGGAGACCCACCTCCCCAGCCAGGCTGTACAGGCTGATCTGTCCTAATATTGGGGTGGGGGTGTGGATTGTTTGGTGTTATGTGGTTGCATCCCATTGTTCTATTGTGTGTCTTGCTTGGGAGCAAGCTATTATGGGATGTATGTGTTTGTGTATTGGCTTGGTGGGGGGGGTGTCTCCAGCAGCCCTCCCTCTTGATGGGACTCCCTCCTTGGTGTGTCTTGTTGCTAAGTGTAGATTGCCCCGCCCTGTGTCATTATGCAGGGAGGGGGGATTTGTCCCGAGTGTATAAAAAGCCAGTTCGAGTTTCAAATAAAGAGTTCCATGTTTATATAGACTGGTGTCGTCTAGTCTTGTATGGTCAGCGGTGGTGTCCGTGGATGGTGTTCAGACAGGGAAGCGGGAGTCTAACGGAAGTACCCAAGTGCAGTCGGGGTCCGGTTCTGTTACAGTTATATACATGTCTGTTTGGAGACCCCCTGATATAGGAGACGAAATGCTTTTGGAATTAATTAGGTCCTCCTTCATGAAGTTCCTATAACCAATCGTGTTCTTTGCATCAACATCGGCCTTATTAAAAAAAATATATATATGAAACATAAAGGTAATCTAATTAATGATCCAAATTCAATCCCTCCATATAAAGGATCTAATAAAAAGGATAAAATAAAAAATATACATGTTATATTTAAATAAAGTACAAGTTTGAGTATGTGCCTGAAGGGGTTAGGACAGGTTCTTGAATTGATGTGAACCCCCTTTCGCTCCCTACATTCAACCAGACCTTTTTTTTTTGCTATTTTCACTTTGTTTCTGACAATTTTTTTTTTTCTTACAGCTTTGAATGCTCATTAAATTGACCCCGCTCCCCTACCCCCACCACAAACTATACATTTTGGGAAAAACTCTGGACCAATAAAAAAAAAATCTCACGTCAGCTGTGCAAATGTTCGTCAAAACAATTTTTTTTCCATAAAAGATACACTGAAATAATATATACACGCAAACACAAAAAAAAACCTTATTAAATAATACAGATAAAACGATCGAGTTCATAAATAACGAATATTATGGCCGCAGATTTTACCCCTTCCAGATACAGAAAGGGATTGAGGACGCAGAGTCCTCAGTCTCCTCCTCCTCTGCTGTCTTGCATTCACTACTAAGCACCCAGTGCTGGGACAAGGTCATCTAGTGCCCGGGACAAAGATGCCAACCAAAGTGCGCCTCCCCCTTTCCAAGATGTATGAATATCATGTGTCAGGAAAAATCCCCTCTCTCCCCCCCCCACTAACTGGCATGCTTAGCCTTGCATAATTCCCTTTGCAAGACAAAATTCTCCCCAAACAAAAATCTCCCCCCAGTACAAATTCCCCCCACAACAAATCTTTCCCAACCATTCCCAATCTCAGTTCAAGAGTTCAAGTCCTCTCTCTCTAAATCTCCCCTGCTAGCACAACTTTCCCCCCAAAAGCACCCTCTTATCACACATCCTCACCCCTCAAATTTCCTCTTCTAGCACAAATCCTCCCCTACCCAAACTTACCTTCCTAACACGATCCCCAAAATCCCCCCTCCTAGCACAAATCCTGTCCCCTTTATCCCCCTATCACAAATCCCCCCTCCTCGCACATATCCTGTCCCCTCCATCCCCCTATCACAAATCCCCCTCCTATCACAAATCCTGTTCCCTCCATCCCCCTATCACAAACCCCCCCAATCCCCCCTCCTAGCACAAATCCTGTTCCCTCCATCCCCCTATCACAACCTCCCCCAATCCCCCCTCTTAGCACAAATTCTGTTCCCTCCATACCCCTATCACAAATCCCCCCTCCTAGCACAAATCATGTTCCCTCTATCCCCCTATCACAAACCCCCCCAATCCCCCCTCTTAGCACAAATCCTGTTCCCTTCATCCCACTATCACAAACCCCCCAAATCCGCCCTCCTAGCACAAATCATGTTCCCACCATCCCCCTATAACAAACCCCCCCTTCTATCACAAATCATGTTCCCTCCATACCCCTATCACAAACCCACCAAATACCCCCTCCTAGCACAAATCCTGTTCCCTCCATCCCCCTATCACAAATACCCCCTCCTAGCACAAATCCTGCTCCCTCCATCCCCCTATCACAAACCCCTCAAATCCCCCGTCCTTGTTCCCTCCATCACCCGATCACAAATGCCCCCCCCAGCACAAATCCTGTTCCCTCCATCCCCCTATCACAAACCCACCAAATCCCGCCTCCTAGCACAAATTCTGTTCCATCCATCCCCCTATCACAAACCCCCCAAATCCCCATCCTATCACAAATCCTGTTCCCTCCATCCCCCTATCACAAACCCACCAAATCCTCCCTCCTAGCACAAATCCTGTTCCTCCATCCCCCTATAACAAACCCACCAAATCCCCCCTCCTAGCACATTTTCCCTGTTTCCCCTCCTAGAACAAGTCATATCCCCATTCCCCCCCCCAGCACAAATTCTCACCAAATCTCCTGTCCTAGAACAAATCTTACCCCCACCCCCCAAATTTCCCCTCCCTGCTCAAATCCTCACTTCCAAATTTTCCCTCCTAGCAAAGTACCCCTCCAATCATCCCTACTAGAACAAATTCTTTCTGCCCCCCCCAAATCCCCCTAACACCCCCCCCCATCCAAATTCTTTGCTGGGAGGGGATGCTAAAGTCTCGATCTGACATTCTCAATTCAACATCGCTGTAGTAACAGGAGTGTGAAGCTAGATGGGAGAGAGCACAGCATACCTCCTGATATGACTTCTCTCATCCAGGGCTAAGGGGAGTGATGCCGCTGTCACTAGGGGGCCCCTCCCCCACTCCATATGTTACTGTTGCCAGGGACAGCAGCCTATTCTGCCCTCCCTTCCCCTCTGGTCCTGGCCCTGCTGACCATTTCAGTGTTCAATCACCTAGGGAAGAGACAGAAAACACGCCATTCATGTTTACTGATCCCTTCAGACATGAACGAACACCATACTGATCAGCACTGAGTGCATCCATGTTCATTCAAAAGTACTCAGTACTGAGCACTCCTGTGTTCATTCACATAGGGAAGAGACAGAAATCACGCCATTTATGTTTACCGATCCCTTCACACATGAACGAACACCAGACTGATCAGCACTGAGTGCATCCCTGTTCAATCACAAGTACTCAGTACTGAGCACTCCTGTGTTCATTCACAAAGGGAAGAGATAGCAAACACGCCATTCATGTTTACTGATCCCTTCACACATGAACGAACACCAGACTGATCAGCACTGACTGCATCCATGTTCAATCACAAGTACTCAGTACTGAGCACTTCTGTGTTCATTCACAAAGGGAAGAGATAGAAAAACACACCATTCATGTTTACCGATCCATTCAGACATGAACAAACACCAGACTGATCAGCACTGAGTGCATCCATGTTCAATCACAAGTACTCAGTACTGAGCACTTCTGTGTTCATTCACATAGGGAAGAGATAGAAAACACACCATTCATGTTTACTGATCCCTTCACACATGGACGAACACTACTCTGATCAGCACAGAATGCATCCATGTTCAATCACAAGTACTCAGTACTGAGCACTGCTGTGTTCATTCACAAAGGAAAGAGATAGCAAACACACCATTCATGTTTACCAATCCCTTCAGACATGAATGAACACCAGACTGCTCAGCACTGAGAGCATCCATGTTCAATCACAAGTACTCAGTACTGAGCACTTCTGTGTTCATTCATAAAGGGAAGAGATAGCAAAACACGCCATTAATGTTTACCGATCCCTTCAGACATGAACGAACACCAGACTGATCAGCACTGAGTGCATTCATGTTCAATCACAAGTACTCAGTACTGATCATTCCTGTGTTCATTCACATAGGGAAGAGATAGCAAAACACACCATTCATGTTTACCGATCCCTTCAGACATGAACGAACACCAGACTGATCAGCACTGAGTGCATCCCTATTCAATCACAAGTACTCAGTACTGAGCACTCCTGTGTTCATTCACAAAGGGAAGAGACAACAAACACGCCATTCATGTTTACCGATCCCTTCAGACATGAATGAACACCAGACTGATCAGCACTGAGTGCATCCACTGTGCGAAATATGATTCATATAGAAGACATTTCCCGCACTCGAGACACTAATACACCTTGAGGGTCGTGTGGGATTTTTGATGAATTGAAAGATGAGCCTTGTGTAATAAACATTTCCCACACTCAAGTAACAAATACTGTTTCTCCCCTCTGTAAAATGGTTGATGTTCAAAAAGGCTGTACGTCTGTAAGGAACATTTCCCGCACTAAGGGCTGGAATATGTCTTCTTGCCTGTGTGAGTCCTCTGATGTCTGGAAAGACTGGACTTTTCAGAAAAACATCTCCCGCACTCAGTACAAGAATACGGCTTCTCACCCGTGTGACATCGATGATGTTCATCAAGATAAGACTTCCGTGAAAAACATTTCCCGCACTCAGGACAGGAATACGGCTTCTCGCCCGTGTGAGTCCTTTGATGTGTGTTAAGATGCGCCTTCTGTGAAAAATATCTCCCGCACTCAGGGCAGGAATACGGCTTCTCCCCCGTGTGACATCTTTGATGTTCAGAAAGATAAGACTTCCGTGAAAAGCATTTCCCGCACTCGGGGCAGGAATGTGTCTTCTCGTCTGTGTGACTCCTTTTATGTCTGTAAAAACTGGACTTGTCTGAAAACCCTTTCCCGCACTCGGGACAAGAATACGGCTTCTCACCCATGTGAGATCTTTGATGTGCAACAAGGTCTGATTTCAACGCCAAACATTTCCTGCACTCACAGCAGAAATGGGGTTTCTCACTTGTGCAAGAAATGTGACACCCAACAAGGTCTGAATTCCATAAATGACATTTCCCGCACTCTGGACAGGAATGAAGCTTTTCACCCGTGTGAGATCTGTAATGTATGATCATATCTGATTTATGAAGAAAACATTTCCCACATGCAGGACAGGAATGAAGCTCCTCAGATGTGTGAGATCTCTGATGTATAGAAAGACTTACTCCTGAACTAAGCCTTTCCCCCCATTCAGGACAGGAAACTGTATCTACCCCCTGAACCCCAGCCCCATCCCCCACAGTATGAGGTTGGCCCGTGTCAGAGGGATTCCATGGTCCATCCACACTGGGAAGTCCACCATCCATAGTGGAGCTCATTGTCTTTTCTCCGGCACAATCTCCTGGGATGTCCTCATCTTCTATTTTACAACCTGGAGATAAAGTGAGACGATCCTTTGAGGGTTTCTCCATGGCGGGCCCTGGAAAAATAGAAAAACATCATCAATAGATAGGAGAGGGTTAGTTCACTTCCATCAAGATTCCATCTGGATCAGGGAGATAGGAGGGAGCAGATGTTCTCTGTGGATGTCCCAACTAGCTGGGACTCCTCCCCTCTTCAAAGGGCATTTGGTCCTCCCAGATCACTTCTACATTTACACCTCCTTGTCAGAGGAGCAAAAACCAATGGGGGCTGGGAGGTGTAGGTTCAAAGTTCAGACTTGCAGACATTTTACCAGAGAATATGTGATCATAGGAATAGGCTTCTAGTGATATGAATGGATTTAGTGTTGATGACCCTATAATCTTAAAACAACAGAGTGCAGCGCTTAGAGAAATACGTGGTGCAAAGTAAAAGAGTCAATAAAGTAATAAGTATCCACAATGATTCACTGGAGAAATGCGAATTCCCACGGCCTCCACTCTGTCAAATAACAGAAATGCGCACTCACCGGAAACGCATGGGTTATGCGCATGTGTGATCATGCATCACAGGCAATGGGTACATCAGAGGTTAGGTAGCCAGGCATCTCCCTCACGGTGGGTCATCACAGACTCTTTAGTCAGGTCCAGGGGTCCCCTTAAGGTCAGCCAGGTGCTCCATACAAAAAACCTCCTCTCAGGGTGGCAAAGTGCTTTCTCTGTGGGGATGATAGCTCCACGCAGGAGCCCCAGGAAACAGATGTCAGAGATAGTGTAGTACTTCCAAAAGGTAATTTTTATTCATAAAAACAGCAGGACAGTGTGCATACTAAACATCATGTGAGAATGTAAACATGCAGCAGTACTGACTCCAGTAGTGATGGCCGCCGGGCCTCCTCGTGGCTCCGGCGGTGGAATGACGTCACGCTCTGCACAGCTCCTCCTTAGGCCTTTCTTGCTACAGGCACATCATCAGAGGGGAGGCTGTACAGAAGCGTGACCGACGTCAGTGCCAAAAATAGGGAAGTCGGCACATGCGCAGTTAGCCGCGGCCATTTTCCCGAGGAAAGCGGGTACTGCGCATGCGCGAGCACGGCAGCGCCATTTTGCCGTGGATCCGCGATCTAGCACATAGCAAGGAGGAGACAGAGAAGTCTCATTACACAAATTTCCAGTACCGATTACCGACTATGCCGCAGACCCCAGGGAATTATTGCAAACACTAAATTCCTAAATGAAGTGATAGTGCAAAATAAATAACAGTAACCGTGCGCATAATAATCTATGGGGTACAAAGATCCCCTCAGTGAATGGCATATAATTATAGTAACGGACCACGGCAAGATGAAAGAATACGAATACATAAATATCACAAAATTATATTAAGTCATAAGAAGACTTGAATAAAAGCACACATAAAATAAAGAGATAAAACTTAACAGTGAGTAGCATATCTGGTATTGTACTGCCAGACCATATCAAGGTGAGTATTGTAAATATATATGTCCCAAAAATACATGATAAATAAATACAGGGATCTTTGTACCCCATAGATTATTATGCGCACGGTTACTGTTATTTATTTTGCACTATCACTTCATTTAGGAATTTAGTGTTTGCAATAATTCCCTGGGGTCTGCGGCATAGTCGGTAATCGGTACTGGAAATTTGTGTAATGAGACTTCTCTATCTCCTCCTTGCTATGTGCTAGATCGCGGATCCATGGCAAAATGGCGCTGCCGTGCTCGCGCATGCGCAGTACCCGCTTTCCTCGGGAAAATGGCCGTGGCTAACTGCGCATGTGCCGACTTCCCTATTTTTGGCACTGACGTCGGTCACGCTTCTGTACAGCCTCCCCTCTGATGATGTGCCTGTAGCAAGAAAGGCCTAAGGAGGAGCTGTGCAGAGCGTGACGTCATTCCACCGCCGGAGCCACGAGGAGGCCCGGCGGCCATCACTACTGGGGTCAGTACTGCTGCATGTTTACATTCTCACATGATGTTTAGTATGCACACTGTCCTGCTGTTTTTATGAATAAAAATTACCTTTTGGAAGTACTACACTATCTCTGGCATTTGTTTTCTGGGGTTCCTGCGTGGAGCTATCATCCCCACAGAGAAAGCACTTTGCCACCCTGAGAGGAGGTTTTTTGTATGGAGCACCTGGCTGACCTTAAGGGGACCCCTGGACCTGACTAAAGAGTCTGTGATGACCCACCGTGAGGGAGATGCCTGGCTACCTAACCTCTGATGTACCCATTGCCTGTGATGCATGATCACACATGCGCATAACCCATGCGTTTCCGGTGAGTGCGCATTTCTGTTATTTGACAGAGTGGAGGCCGTGGGAATTCGCATTTCTCCAGTGAATCATTGTGGATACTTGATTATTACTTTATTGACTCTTTTACTTTGCACCACGTATTTCTCTAAGCGCTGCACTCTGTTGTTTTAAGATTATATTGTTATTTTTGAGGCATTGTGGTTGCCTGAAGTGTTCTAGCTGCTGATATTTATGAGAGCGCTCAATATCCTTTATATTAGTGTTGATGACCCACCTGTGCTGATCTCTGTAGAAGTGTCCTCCTCTATAAATGTCCCCGTTATTCCAGCCTCGTCCATAGACTGCTGATCATCCCTCACATACGCCTCTTCTTCTGATTTCACCTCAACTTTTATATCTATCAGATCTTCACCCTAAACCAAGAGAATAACATCTGTAAAATATAATCTAAGGCCACAAATCTCCAAAAGTCACTAGTTCTAGATGTTCCAGCCCACCTACCTGATGATGGTGAGGGATGGTGTGACCTTCCAGTGTGTAATCCCAGGAATACAGAGGACGGGGACATCTCTCTGGTGGGTTCAAAGGACTGGATCCATCTACCTGATGATGGTGAGGGATGGTGTAACCTTCCTGTGTGGAATCCCAGGAATACAGAGGATGCGGACATCTCTCTGGTTTGTTCCCATGACTGGATCCATCTACCTGATGATGGTGAGGGATGGTGTGACCTTCCTGTGTGGAATCCCGGGAATTCAGAGGACAGGGACATCTCTCTGGTGGGTTCCCATGACTGGATCCATCTACCTGATGATGGTGAGGAATGGTGTGACCTTCCTGTGTGGAATCCCTGGAATTCAGAGGACGGGGACATCTCTCTGGTGGGTTCCCATGACTGGATCCATCTGTAGGAACCACACACACTGACTGAATCCATTGTTTCTATGTGTTTATCAGATGATGGGGGATCTAGGTGGATCCTCCGTACTGCTCTCTCCTTTACAATAAAGTCTCCTCTTACCTGGTGATGTGAGGGGCGGCTGATTGTCCATCATGACGTCCTTGTAGAGGTCCTTGTGTCCTTCTAAATACTCCCACTCCTCCATGGAGAAATAGACAGTGACACCCTGACACCTTATAGGAACCTGACACACACAATGATACAGTCACCATCCAGACACATCCCTTGTCTGTTACTGGAGAATGTCCCAGAATTCCCGGCACCGCTCACCTCTCCAGTCAGCAGCTCCATCATCTTCTTGGTGACTTCTAGAATCTTCTCCATGTTGTGTCTCTCAGGGTTTAGGGAGTCACATGGAGGCACTGTGATGCTCATATGATCACCTGACTTCAGAAGAGGAAAGCTCTGTATTGGAGAACCAATAGGAATATCATGTTAGACTCCCAGAATCCTCCTCACCTCTCCGGTCAGGTCTGTGTTTTATTAATAGAGATGAGAGTGATGTCATGTGACCTCCCAGAATCCTCCTCACCTCTCCGGTCAGGTCTGTGTTTTATGAATAGAGATGAAAGTGATGTCATGTGACCTCCCAGAATCCTCCTCACCTCTCCGGTCAGCAGGTAGATGATCTCCAGGCTGAGGTTTAGTATCCTCTCAGTCATGGGACTCCGGTCCTCCTCCATCCTCATTGATGTGGTCATGTGATGTATGTGGGTTCCTCTGTAGATGGATAGCGGAGAATTATCTGGACTGTATTGGTTATACAATATTAGGATTGGGATATAAGGGCTTAATAGCTGGGCTGCCCCTGGAGGGAATTGGCACATGTAGATGGATCGGGCTGAGACAGGAAGGTTTCAGCTCGCACCGAAACACAGTGCTGTATATGGAGCCTCCGCTACATTCAGGTTACAGCCTCAGATGTTAGTGAGGGACATTGTGGAGGAAGAAGACAAGTGTGACGATGGAGGAAGAGTACGGACGTGATGGTGGAGGAAGAGGACGGAAGTGACGGTGGAGGAAGAGGATGGGCGTGACGATAGAGGAAGAGGACGGGCGTGACGATAGAGGAAGAGGACGGGCGTGACAATGGAGGAAGAGGACGGGCGTGACAATGGAGGAAGAGGACGGGCGTGACAATGGAGGAAGAGGACAAGCGTGACGGTGGAGGAAGAGGACGGACGTGACGGTGGAGGAAGAGGACGGACGTGACGGTGGAGGAAGAGGATGGACGTACCGATGGAGGAAGAGGACAAGCGTGACGATGGAGGAAGAGGACGGCCGTGACGGTGGAGAAAGAGGACGGACGTGATGATGGAGGAAGAGGACGGACGTGACGGTGGAGGAAGAGGACTGACGTGACGATGGAGGAAGAGGACTGACGTGACGATGGAGGAAGAGGACGGCATGATGGTGGAGGAAGAGGACGGATGTAACGATGGAGGAAGAGGACGGATGTGACGATGGAGGAAGAGGACGGATGTGATGATGGAGGAAGAGGACGGATGTGATGATGGAGGAAGAGGACGGATGGGACAAGAAGGAAGAGGACGGGCATAACGATGGAGGAAGAGGACGGGCGTGACGATGGAGGAAGAGGACAGGTGTGATGATGGAGGAAGAGGACAGACGTGATGATGGAGGAAGAGGACAGACGTGACAGTGGAGGAAGAGGACAGACGTGACGATGGAGGAAGAGGACGGACGTGACGGGGAGGGTTACTGGATGTAAATATAAAATCAGATCTTATTACCTCCTCTGCTGCCACTTCCAGCAATGTCTCCTCTCTACTTCCTCCCCTCTCACCCGGAACTTCCTGTCTGTACCTGACATCACTTCCTGTCTTCCATACAGACTTCTTGTCTGGGTAGACATGGGATCACCTTGTGGAGCTCAGAGGAACTGACACTTCTGAAATGACCGTAATATCTCGGTGGACCCTTTACTGAGTAAAATTTGGGGAGGAGAAAGATAAGAAAGGTTGGGGTAAAACTACTTGCCTTTCGGGGGATCAGGAAGGAATGTTTTCTTCTGAAGGAGCAAATTGGATCGTGCTTTGCTGGGTTTTTTGCTTTCCTCTGGATCAACTGCGGGTGTAGGATTATAACTTTTTTTTTTTTAATGGTTGAACTGTATGTACATTTGTTTTTTTTTACCCAGACTAACTATGTAACTATATACTAGAACAGCCATTCTCAAGCAGGGTTCCGTAGAACTTTTAGGGTTCCTCCAGAGGTAACTAGGTTGTTCCTTGAGCTTTGGCTGACTGACCTCCCATCTGATGGTGCCTACATAGTTCTGGAAATAATGGCACTTGGGAAAGCCAGCAGCCAATTATCTTTTCACCTTTCTAAGGGTTTCATTCTTTCTACTGACCGCCAATGCAAGGGACATTTTTCCCACTGACCCCCCCCCAATGAATTAGGTTTAGAAAGGGTTCCCCGAGACATGAAAATTATTTAAGGGGTTCTTCTCCAGTAATAAGGTTGGGAAAGGCTGTACTAGACGGTGAGAGAAAGAGACAGCTAAGTCACTGAACAAGATAAGGGGAAGTAACAAGAATGGGAGAGAAAGAAGACATAGGAGAAAAAAAGAAAGATGCTCCTCTCCAAGCCGGGACAGGACAACCACATCTTCTAGAACCAGAAGATTTTGAGGGTCTCCGATGTATGTTGATATCCGGGGGCCTACAAAAACTCATGCCAATAGAACTACTTCTTTTGGAATTTTCACAAGAGCCATTTTTTTGTGGCTATTAGATCCTCCAACTTGTAAATACCGCCCACCTTCAGCAAACGCTTTGCAATAGACGGGAAGGGGAGGGGTTATTTCCAAAAACAACAAAAGTGGCAATACTGAGCAATGACCCAGTTCTGAACCTGGGACCTTTGCTGTGTCTGGCTGTAATCCTTCTTGGTGAACCATCTGAGATGCTGAATAGGTTCCTGTCTGATCCGTTCAAAAGTCTTGCCTTGCACCTTATTTTTGGTGAACTGTGAACCCGTTGCTCCTCCCATGAACTTCCTATTTGAACCATGCCTTTGCACTGTTTGACAGATTATTGTACTCCCTCCAGCCAATATCTGTCTCTTGGAGCTCCTGCCGCCGTCCATATCTTCACTACAACTTGTTAGTGACCTTTAGCTTGTTCCTCAACTACGCTTCCACTCAATCCAAACCTTCAACCACTTGTTACCAACCCTTGGCTTGACTTCTGCTTCATCCCAACCTACAGCAACATGCTACTGACCATTGGCTTGACACGGACTACTCTTCTGCTTGATCCCTACCTGCCGTATCTGCTACTAGACCCCGGCTTGCTTGTCTTCTGGTGGGGCGATCCTCAGGAACACAACCTGGTACTAACATGCAGCAAAACCCATCCCCACCATCAGAAGCTCTGGTAAATAGACCCCGTGCCTGGCCAGTGCCATCTGCCAGGGAGACCTGCCCATGTATTTATCTTGCTGCTCTCTCTGCTATAGCGACTGGTCTCCGAACCGAACCCCTGACCGTGACAGAAGGTTTGATGGGGCAAGAATGAGTGAGTGAATGCGGATCACATTTGTTCAAATAATTTTTTCTAAAAATAGACCTCTTACAGGTTGCTAAAGTTTACACCACAAAAAGCACTCAGCCAATGAAAGGTGATGACTCCATCTTTATTTTTCTACTGCTATCAATGGCCAACCCGGTCCCACACTTCATCCACGTCTTTTTGGACCTTCTTATGATGACGATCAGCCATGGAGTATATCTGAGGTGTATATCAGGGTGTGCTTCTTCCCCACATGAGAGCTGGGATGTCCAGCAACATTCATCTAGAAGACATTTCCCGCACTCAAGGCACTAATACACCTCCAAGGTTGTGTGGGACCTCGGATGTCCAGGAAGACAAGACCTCAGTGAGGAACATTTCTCTCACTCAGGACAGGAAAGTGGCTTCTCCCCCGTGTGTGATCTCTGATGTCTTTTATAGGAGGACCTGTCTGAAAAACATTTCCCACACTCAGGACAGGAATACGGCTTCTCCCCCGTGTGCGATCTCTGATGTTTGTAAAGATGGGACTTCTGCGAAAAACATTTCCCGCACTCAGGACAGGAATACGGCTTCTCACCCATGTGCAATCTCTGATGTGTGTAAAGATGGGACTTCTGTGAAAAACTTTTTCCGCACTCAGGACAAGAATACAGCTTCTCACCTGTGTGCAATTTCTGATGTCTGCTCAGATGTGACGGACATGAAAAGCATTTCTCGCACTCAGAACAGGAATACGGCTTCTCCCCTGTGTGCAATCTCTGATGACTGTAATGAGAGGACTTGTCTGAAAAACATTTTCCGCACTCAGAACAGGAGTACGGCTTTTCACCTGTGTGAGACCTCTGATGTATGTAAAGATTGAGCTTCTGTGGAAAACACTTCCCACACTCAGGACAGGAATATGGCTTCTCACCCGTGTGCAATCTCTGATGTGTATTAAGATTGGACTTCTGTGAAAAACACTTCCCGCACTCGGGGCAGGAATATGGCTTCTCCCCCGTGTGAGATCTTTCATGTCTAACAAGGTCTGATTTCTGTATATAACATTTTCCGCACTTGAGGCAGGAATACGGCTTCTTGCCAGTGTGCAGTTTCTCGTGTCTGGAAAGACTGGTCTTGTCTGAAAAACATTTACAACACTCAGGGCAGGAAAATGGCCTCTCCCCCGTGTGAGATCTATAATGCGTGTCCAGTTCTGTTTTACGAACAAAACATTTCCCACACTCAGTGCAAGAATATGGCTTCTTGCCCGTGTGAGATCTCTGATGTCGGGAAAGGTTGACCTTCTGTGAAAAACATTTCCCGCACTCAGGACAGGAATGTGGCTTTTCCCCCGTGTGAGATCTGTAATGTATATCTAGTTTGCATTTAAGAAGAAAGCATTTCCCACACTTAGGGCAGGAATAAGGCTTCTCACTCATGTGCAATCTCTGATGACGGGAAAGATAGGACTTCTGTGTAAAACATTTTTCGCACTTAGGGCAAGAATACAGTTTCTCATCCACGTGCAATTTCTCATGTCTGGAAAGCTTGGCCTTATCGGAAAAAACTTTCCCACACTTAGGACAAGAATGAAGCTCCTCACCTGTGTGAGATCTCTGATGTAGAGCAAGACTTAATTCAGAGCTAAAGCTTTCCCCACATTCAGGACAGTAAAATGTCTTCTCCCCCTGAACCCTGGCCCCATCCCCCACAGTACGTGGGTGCTCAGAGTCAGAGGGATTCCATGGTCTCTCCACACTGGGAAGTCCACCATCTGTAGTGGAGCTCATTGTCTTTTCTCCGGCACAATCTCCTGGGATGTCCTCATCTTCCATTTTACAACCTGGAGATAAAGTGAGACGATCCTTTGAGGGTTTCTCCATGGCGGGTCCTGGAAAAATAGAAAAACATCATCAATAGATAGGAGAGGGTTAGTTCACTTCCATCAAGATTCCATCTGGATCAGGGAGATAGGAGGGAGCAGATGTTCTCTGTGGATGTCCCAACCAGCTGGGACTCCTCCCCTCTTCAGTCAAAGGGCCTTTGCTCCTCCTCCCAGATCACTTCTAGATTTACACCGCCTTGTCAGAGGAGCAGGAACCAATGGGGGCTGGGAGGTGTAGGTTCAAGTTCAGATTTGCAGACATTTTACCAGAGAATATGTGATCATAGGCATAGGCTTCTAGTGATATGAATGGATTTAGTGTTGATGACCCACCTGTGCTGATCTCTGTAGGAGTGTCCTTCTCTATAAATGTCCCCGTTATTCCATCCTCCTCCATAGACTGCTGATCATCCCTCACATACGCCTCTTCTTCTTTAGCCTTAACTTTACAATCTCTCAGACTTCTACTCTAAATATATAATAAAATGACATCAATGGTAAAAATGCAGATAATGTACAGATCCTAATGATACTATCAGTGATTGTTCCTCATCTACCTGATGATGGTGAGGGATGGTGTGACCTTCCTGTGTGGAATCCCGGGAATACAGAGGACGGGGACATCTCTCTGGTGGGTTCCCATGACTGGATCCATCTGTAGGAAACACACACACTGACTGTATCCATTGTTTCTATGTGTTTATCAGATGATGGGGGATCTAGGTGGAGCCTCCGTACTGCTCTCTCCTTTACAATAAAGTCTCCTCTTACCTGGTGATGTGAGGGGCGGCTGATTGTCCATCATGACGTCCTTGTAGAGATCCTTGTGTCCTTCTAAATACTCCCACTCCTCCATGGAGAAATAGACAGTGACACCCTGACACCTTATAGGAACCTGACACACACAATGATACAGTCACCATCCAGACACATCCCTTGTCTGTTACTGGAGAATGTCCCAGAATTCCCAGCACTGCTCACCTCTCCTGTCAGCAGCTCCATCATCTTCTTGGTGACTTCTAGAATCTTCTCCATGTTGTGTCTCTCAGGGTTTAGGGAGTCACATGGAGGCACTGTGATGGTCATATGATCACCTGACTTCAGAGGAGGAAATCTCTGTATTGAGGAACCAATAGGAACATCATGTTAGACTCCCAGAATCCTCCTCACCTCTCTGGTCAGGTCCGTGTTTTATTAATAGAGATGAGTGATGTCATGTGACCTCCCAGAATCCTCCTCACCTCTCAGGTCAGGTCTGTGTTTTATTAATAGAGATTAGAGTGATGTCATGTGACCTCCAAGAATCCTCATCTCTCCGGTCAGGTCTGTGTTTTATTAATAGAGATGAGAGTGATGTCATGTGACCTCCCAGAATCCTCCTCATTTCTCCAGTCAGGTCTGTGTTTTATTAATAGAGATGAGAGTGATGTCATGTGACCTCCCAGAATCCTCCGTACCTCTCCGGTCAGGTCTGTGTTTTATTAATAGAGGCAAGAGTGATGTCATGTGACCTCCCAGAATCCTCCTCACCTCTCCGGTCAGCAGGTAGATGATCTCCAGGGTGAGGTTTAGTATCCTCTCAGTCATGTGACTCCAGTCCTCCTCCATCCTCATTGCTCTTGTGATCTATACAGGTCTCCTTGTAGACGGACAACTTTGGGAAAGTAAGAATGATTTGGGTGAGATCGGTCACACAATGATGGGATGTAGGGGGGGGGGGGGTAATAGGAGGGTTGCTGGACATCTAAGTGCTAATAAATTAAACTATCATTTGTTACAGGTTTCAGGTGCCAGGACTATTTTGGCCTGCCAGATCAGACAGGATCTCTTCTCTCTGTTGGGTTTGTTGCCGTTTCTGAACTGATTTTGATTAGTTTTAGATCTGCAGTCAAGTAGGCAAAACAGACCTTCTCTACAAACAAGTAATGAATAGTTAATGGCACCCAAAACATCACGTGTTTGCAGCCGCCACATCATATCATCTATTTATTGTCAGTGCTGTTTGATTAGAGGACCGTATTACTAGTCCAACACAAAGATAATGTTCCGGCCTCATAAGTGGGGCAATATTCTGGCCTTCAAGGGGTTCATCTGGGTTTCCACACTATATATGTGTGTATCATCATCTGCTGGAGATAAAAGACGCCACAGTGACTATGGAGGAAGAGGACGGACGTGATGGTGGAGGAAGAGGAGGACGTGACGATGGAGAAAGAGGACGGGCATGACGATGGAGGAAGAGGACGGACGAATGGATGCGACTATGGAGAAAGAGGACGGCGTGACGAAGGAGGAAAAGGACGAGCGTGACGGTGGAGGAAGAGGACGGACGTGACGATGGAGGAAGAGGACGGATGAACGGACGTGACAATGGAGGAAGAGGACGGACATGACGGGGGGGGGTTACTGGGTGTAAACAGAAAATAAGTTCTCATTACCTCCTCTGCTGCCACTTCCAGCAATGTCTCCTCTCTATTTCCTCCTGACTCACCTCTCACCCGGAACTTCCTGTCTGTACCTGACATCACTTCCTGTCTTCCATACAGACTTCCTGTCTGGGTAGACATGGGATCACCTTGTGGAGCTCAGAGGAACTGACACTTCTGAAATTATTATTATTATACAGTATTTATAAAGCGCCAATAGTTCGCTCAGCGCTGTACATTACAAAGGGGACAGAACAATACCAATACAATACATGAGGGGATCGAGGGCCCTGCTCTTTCAAGCTTACAATCTAGGAGGGAGGGGATGGTGGCACAGGAGGAGATAGCTGTGGGGGATGGAGTGGTAGGAAGAGTGGAGGAGGTCAGCAAGTTAGCAGGGGGTGGGGTAGGCTTCCCTGAAGAGATGGGTTTTCAGGGTGCGCCTAAAGGAGAGGAGAGTAGGTGATAATATGATGGGTTGGGGCAGGGAGTTCCAAAGGATGGGTGACAACCTGGAGAAGTCCTGGAGGCGGGCATGGGAGGAGGAGACCAGGGAACTAGAGAGAAGGAGGTCTTGTGAGGAGTGGAGTGTGCGTGCTGGGCGGTACTTGGATATTAGGTCAGTGATGTAGTTCGGGGCAGTATGGTGGACGGCTTTGTACGTCAGTGTTAGGATTTTAAATTTGATCCGTTGCGTAATCGGAAGCCAGTGGAGGGATTGGCAGAGGGGGGTGGCGGAAACGGAGCGGTTGGAAAGGTGAATTAGTCTGGCAGCCGTATTCAGGATGGACTGAAGCGGGAATAGGCAGCGGCGAGGCAGGCCAGTGAGGAGGGAGTTCCAGTAGTCGAGTCGTGATATGATGAGGGAGTGGATGAGCTGTTTAGTGTTTTCTGGGGTTAGGAACGTGCGTATTTTGGCGATGTTGCGGAGGTGGAGTCTTCATGAATTTGTTAAAGATTGGACTTGGGGCTGGAAGGATAGGTTGGAGTCCAGAATGACACCAAGTGGCCTGCAGGGTGGGTTTGATATTGGTGTTGTTGGATGTGATGGAGAAGTCAATGGGGGGTGGGGTTCGGGCTGGGGGGAAGACAAGAAACTCGGTTTTGGTGAGATTCAGTTTAAGGAAGTGGAGCGACATCCAATCTGATATGTCGCTCAGTAGGTGTGTGATTCGGGCAGAGACCGAGGGGGTGAGGTGGGGGGTTGAGAGATAAATTTGTGTGTCGTCGGCATAGAGGTGGTAGTTGAAGCTGTGAGAGTATATGAGTTGGCCAAGGGAGGAGGTGTAGATGGAGAAGAGAAGGGGCCCAAGGACAGAGCCTTGAGGGACCCCAACAGAGAGGGGGAGTGAGGGGGAGGTGGTAGCATTATAGGTAACGCTGAAAGAGCGTTGTGACAGGTAGGATGAGAGCCAGGAGAGAGCAGAATCTCTGAGGCCGAGGGAGTGTAGTTTTTTGAGGAGGAGGGGGTGGTCGACTGTGTCGAAGGCCGCAGAGAGGTCAAGGAGTAGGAGCACTGAATAGTGGCCATTAGCTTTGGCGGTTAGAAGGTCGTTGGAGAGTTTGAGTAAGGCAGTTTCGGTGGAGTGTAGGGGACGGAAGCCGGACTGTAGGGGATCGAGGAGGTTGTTGTCGTTGAGGTGAGAGCATAGGCGGGTGTAGACGAGGCACTCAAGGAGTTTAGATGTAAATGGGAGCAGGGAGATGGGTCTGAGGTTGTTCGGGTCATTGGGGTCCAGGGAGGGCTTTTTAAGTATGGGGGTGATGTGTGCATGCTTCAGTGGGGAGGGGAAAGTGCCGGAGGAGAGGGAGAGATTAAAGATGTGGGTGAGGGAGCGTAGGATGGAGGGGGAGAGAGGTCGTAGGAGTTGTGAGGGGATAGGGTCGAGGGGGCAGGTGGTGAGGCGGGCATCAGAGAGGATCTTGGAGACTTCCTCGAAGGTAGTAAGGTCAAAGGTGTGGAGTGTTGGGGGAGCTTCAGTATGAGGAATGTAGGGTGGGGTGGAAGTGGAGGTCAGAGCAGTGGTGGGGCCGTGGGAGAGGGGTGATGAGGGGGTAGCTGAGTGAGGGGGAACAGGGTTGGAGGGAGTTTGAGCAGTGACGAAGTCCCTGTGGGTAATGTCGAAGGGGAGGGGGGATGAGGGGGTAGCTGTGTGAGAGGGGAGGGGTTGAGAGGGCATGTGAGTAGCGACGATGTCCTTGCGAATTGTGTCAATCTTGTTTTTGAAGTGATTGGCAATCTCAAGGGCGGTGAGTGAGGTGCTGGGCGGAGGTGGGGGTGGAGAGGGTAGAGAGTTGAAGGTGGAGAAGAGTCGGCGAGGATTGGAGGAGAGGGTCTTGATGAAGGTCAGGAAGTAGGCTTGTTTGGCTGCGTGGAGAGAGGAGGTGTAGGTGCGGAAGGCAGATTTATAGCGGGTGAAGGCTTGTTGGGATTTTGTTTTGCGCCATAGTCGCTCCAGGGCACGACTTTGTCGTTTGAGGGTTTTTGTGTGATCAGTCTGCCAGGGCTGGAGCGTAAGAAATGACCGTAATATCTTGGTGGACTCTTTACTGAGTAGAATTTGGGGAGGGGAAAGATAAGAAAGGTTGGGATGAAACTACTAGAACAGCCATTCTCAAGCAGGGTTCCGTAGAACTTTTAGGGTTCCACCAGAGGTAACTAGGTTGTTCCTTGAGCTTTGGCTGACTGACCTCCCATCTGATGGTGCCCTACATAGTTCTGGAAGTAATGGCACTTGGCAAAGCCAGCAGCCAATTATCTTTTCACCTTTCTAAGGGTTTCATTCTTTCTACTGACCGCCAATGCAAGGGACATTTTTCCCACTGACCCCCCCCCCCCCCCCCCAATGAATTAGGTTTAGAAAGGGTTCCCCGAGACATGAAAATTATTTAAGGGGTTCTTCTCCAGTAATAAGGTTGGGAAAGGCTGTACTAGAAGGTGAGAGAAAGAGACAGCTAAGTCACTGAACAAGATAAGGGGAAGTAACAAGAATGGGAGAGAAAGAAGACATAGGATAAAAGAAGAAAGATGCTCCTCTCCAAACCGGGACAGGACAACCACATCTAGATCTTCTGGAACCAGAAGATTTTGAGCGTCTTCGATATATGTTGATATCTGGGAGCGTACAAAACTCATGCCAATAGAACTGATTCTGTTGAAATTTTTCATGAGAGCTTTTTTTGGTGGCTATCAGATCCTCCAGCTTGCAAATATCGCCCACCTTCAGCAAATGCTTTAAAATAGATGGGGAGGGGGGTGTTATTTCAAAACGCAACAAAAGTGGCAATACTGATAAGATCCTCAAGTTCTAAGGAAGGTCTCAAGACCCAAATCTGAACCTAGGACCTCTGCTGTGTCTGGCTGTAATTCTTCTTGGTGAACCATCTGAGATGCTGAATAGGTTCCTGTCTGATCCCTTCAAAAGTCTTGCCTTGCACCTAATTTTTGGTGAACTGTGAACCCGTTGCTCCTCCCATAAACGTCCTATTTAAACCATGCCTTTGCACTGTTGGCCAGATTATAGTGCTCCCTCCAGCCAATATCTGGTTTTTGGCGCTCATGCCGCCATCCATGTCTTCACTACAACTTGTTAGTGACCTTTATCTTGTTCCTCAACTACGCTTTTGCTCAATCCAAACCTTCAACCACTTGGTACCGACCCTTGGCTTGACTTCTGCTTCATCCCAACCTACAGCAACATGTTACTGACCGTTGGCTTGTCACTGACTACTCTTCTGCTTGATACATACAGTGAAGGAAATGCGTATTTGCTCCCCTGCTGATGTTGAATGTTTGCCCACTCACAAAGAAATGATCGGTCTAAAAATCAAATGTTCGGTGTATTGTAACACTGAGAGACAGAATAGCAGCAACAAATTCAGCAGAAATGCATGTCTAACAAATGATAACTGATCTGCATGTTCATGAGGGAAATAAGGATTTGATCCCCTATCATTCAGCAGGATTTCTGGCTACCAGGTGTCTTTCATACAGGTAACAAGCTGAGATTAGAAGCAATCTCTTAAAGGGAGTGCTGCAAATCTCATTTTGTTACCTGTATAAAAGACACCTGTCCACAGGAGCAATCAAACCATCAGAATCCAAACTCTCCACCATGGCAAAGACCAAAGAGCTGTCCAAGGATGTCAGGGACAAGATTGTAGACCTACACAAGGCTGAACTGGGCTACCAAACTATCACCAAGCAGCTTGGTGAGAAGGTGACAACAGTTGGTGCAATCATTCACAAATGGAAGAAACACAAAACAAGTGTCAGTCTCCCTAGGTCTGGTGCACCATGCAAGATCTCACCTCGTGGAGTGTCAATGATCATGAGAACAGTGAGGAATCATCCCAGAACTACACGTGAGGATCTTGTCAATGATCTCCAGGCAGCTGGGACCACAGTCACCAAGAAAACAATTGGTAACACACTATGCCGACAAGGACTGAAATCCTGCAGTGCCCGCAAGGTCCCTCTGCTCAAGAAAGCACATGTCCAGGCCCTCTGAAGTTTGCCACTGAACATCTGAATGATGCAGAGGAGGACTGGTTGGAAGTGTTGTGGTCAGATGAGACCAAAATCGAGCTCTTTGGCATCAACTCAACTCGCCGTGTTTGGAGGAGGAATGCTGCCTATGACCCCAAGAACACCATCCCAACTGTGAAACATGGTGGTGGAAACATTCTGCTTTGGGGACAGGACAACTACACCACATCAAAGGGACGATGGGCGGGGCAATGTACCATCAAATCTTGGGTGAGAACCTTTTTCCCTCAGCCAGGGCATTGAAAATGGGTAGTGGATGAGTGTTCCAGCATGACAATGACCCAAAACACATGGCCAAGGCAACAAAGGAGTGGCTAAAGAAGAAGCAAATTAAGGTCCTGGAGTGGCCTATCCAGTGTCCAGACCTTCATCCGATTGAAAATCTGTGGAGGGAGCTGAAAGTTCGAGTTGCCAAACGTCAGCCACCAAACCTTAATGATTTGGAGAGGATCTGCCAAGAGGAGTGGGCCAAAATCCCTCCTGAGATGTGTGCAAACCTGGGGGCCAACTCCAGGAAACGTCTGACCTCTGTGATTGCCAACAAGGCATTTGCCACCAAGTACTAAGTCATGTTTTGTGAAGGGGATCAAATCCTTATGTCCCTCATGAACATGCAGATCAGTCATCATTTGTTAGACATGCATTTCTGCTGAATTTGTTGTTCCTATTCTGTCTCTCAGTGTTACAATACACCGAACATTCGATTTTTAGACCGATCATTTCTTTGTGAGTGGGCGAACATTCAACATCAGCAGGGGAGCAAATACACATTTCCTTCACTGTACCTGTCTTATCTGCTACTGGACCCTGGCTTGCTTGTCTTCTGGTGGGGCGATCCTCAGGAACACGTCCTGGTTCTAACATGCAGCAAAACCCATTCCCACCATCAGAAGCTCTGGTAAGTAGACCCCATGCCTGGCCAGTGCCTTTCGCCAGGGAGACCTGCCCATGTATTTATGTTGCTGCTCTCTCTGGTATAGCGACTGGTCTCCGAACCGAACCCCTGACTGTGACAGAAGGTATGATGGGGAAAGAATGAGTGAGTGAATGCGGATCACATTTGTTCAACTAATTTTTTTTTTAAAATAGACCTCTTACAGGTTGCTAAAGTTTACACCACAAAAAGCACTCAGCCAATGAAAGGTGATGACTCCATCTTTATTTTTCTACTGCTATCAATGGCCAACCCGGTCCCACACTTCATCCAAGTCTTTGGTGACCTATGACCGCCTTATGATGAAGATCAGCCATGGAGTATATCTGAGGTGTATATCAGGTTGTGCATCTTCCCCACATGAGAGCTGGGATGTCCAGCAACATTCATCTAGAAGACATTTCCCGCACTCAAGGCACTAATACACCTCCAGGGTTGTGTGGGACCCTGGATGTCCAGGAAGACAAGACCTCAGTGAGGAACATTTCCCTCACTCAGGACAGGAAAGTGGCTTCTCCCCCATGTGCAGTCTCTGATGTCTGTTATAGGAGGACTTGTCTGAAAAACATTTCCCACACTCAGGACAGGAATACGGCTTCTCCCCCGTGTGCGATCTCTGATGTGTGTAAAGATTGGACTTCTGCGAAAAACATTTCCCGCACTCAGGACAGGAATACGGCTTCTCACCCATGTGCAGTCTCTGATGTGTATAAAGATGGGACTTCTGTGAAAAACTTTTTCCACACTCAGGACAAGAATACAGCTTCTCACCTGTGTGCGATTTCTGATGTCTGTTAAGATGTGACTTAACTGAAAAGCATTTCCCGCAGTCAGGACAGGGATACGGCTTCTCACCTGTGTGAGACCTCTGATGTCTGTAAAGAGTGGGCTTCTGTGAAAAACATTTCCCACACTCAGGACAGGAATACGGCTTCTCACCCGTGTGCAATGTCTGATGCATGTAAAGACCGGACTTTCCTGAAAAACATTTCCCACACTCAGGACAGGAATACGGCTTTTCCCCCGTGTGAGACCTTTGATGTTTGACAAGATTTGATTTTGCTACAAAACTTTTCCCGCACTCAGAACAGGAATACGGCTTCTCCCCTGTGTGCAATCTCTGATGACTGTAATGAGAGGACTTGTCTGAAAAACATTTCCCGCATTCAGAACAGGAATACGGCTTTTCTCCTGTGTGAGACCTCTGATGTATGTAAAGAGTGAGCTTCCGTGAAAAACATTTCCCACACTCAGGACAGGAATACGGCTTCTCCCCAATGTGAGATCTCTGATGTCTGTAAAGATTGGACTTATCTGAAAAACATTTCCCACACTCAGTACAGGAAAAGCTCTTCCCTGTTGGAAGGCCAGCCCGCACAGTCGGAGGATACGAGGAATCCGATGGTCCATCTACACTGGGTGGTGCTGGATGGACATTGGAGGGAGCCGGGTTTTCTCCTGGACTATACTGTGTGATGTCCTCATCTTCTACTTTCCAGTCTGGAGACAAAGTGAGACAATCCTCGGAGGTTTTCCTCATCTCCCGGCCATGGACTAAAATACAAAGACAAAGAGGATTACTAGACAGGAGCTGACTGGTTCCCCCAAACCAGGAATCCGCCCACATCAGGCAGCTTGGTCTCTGAGGAGCTTACAATTCCACCCCCAAGGGAACTAGGAAATGGGTCAGTGACCAATCAGTGAGCAGTATGAGTGGAGGAATGGATTTAGTGTTCATGACCCACCTGTGCTGATCTCTGTAGGAGTGTCCTCCTCTATAAATGTCCCCGTTATTCCATCCTCCTCCATAGACTGCTGATCATCCCTCACATACGCCTCTTCTTCTTTAACCTCAACTTTACACTCTCTCAGGTTTCCACTCTGAATATATAATAAAAATGACACCAATGGTAACAATGCAGATAATGTACAGATCCTAATGATACTATCAGTGATTGTTCCTCATCTACCTGATGATGGTGAGGGATGGTGTGACCTTCCTGTGTGGAATCCCGGGAATACAGAGGACGGGGACATCTCTCTGGTGGGCTCCTGGTATTAGATGGCTCCATTGTGAAATCCATGTTTCCTTCTGTAGACTCCTTCATCAAACCAAACTTCTCATCCTCCTCTTTATACTCTTTTTTAACAATAATATTATAATCCCCGAGGTTTCCACTCTATAGAATAAAACATACATTGTAACGAACACATTTGTGTATAAATCATAATTACCAATAAATGATAATCACCTACCCGATCATAGTAAGGGATGGTGTGACCTTCCTGTGTGGAATCCCGGGAATACAGAGGACGGGGACATCTCTCTGGTGGGTTCCCATGACTGGATCCATCTACCTGATGATGGTGAGGGATGGTGTGACCTTCCTGTGTGGAATCCCGGGAATACAGAGGACGGGGACATCTCTCTGGTGGGTTCCCATGACTGGATCCATCTACCTGATGATGGTGAGGGATGGTGTGACCTTCCTGTGTGGAATCCCGGGAATACAGAGGATTGGACTGGACATGACTGGATCCATCTGTAGGAAACACACACACTGACTGAATCCATTGTTTCTATGTGTTTATCAGATGATGGGGGATCTAGGTGGATCCTCCGTACTGCTTTCTCCTTTCCAATAAAGTCTCCTCTTACCCGGTGATGTGAGGGGCGGCTGATTGTCCATCATGACGTCCTTGTAGAGGTCCTTGTGTCCTTCTAAATACTCCCACTCCTCCATGGAGAAATAGACAGTGACACCCTGACACCTTATAGGAACCTGACACACACAATGATACAGTCACCATCCAGACACCTTGTCTGTTACTGGAGAATGTCCCAGAATTCCCAGCACCGCTCACCTTCCCTGTCAGCAGATCAGTGATCTTCTTGGTGACTTCTAGAATCTTCTGCATGTTGTGTCTCTCAGGTTTTAGGAAGTGAAACGAAGGCACTGTGATGGTCACCTGGTCAGCAAACTTTACAGGAGGAAAACTCTGAAAGAACAAGGGTAATATTATGAGACCTTCCCAGAATCCTCCTCACCTCTCCGTTCAGGTCTGTCTTTTATTATTAAAGATCAGAGTGACATCATGTGACCTCCTACAATCCTCCTCACCTCTTCGGTCAGGTCTGTGTTTTATTAACCACTTGAGCTCCAGAGGATTTACCCCCCTTAATGACCAGGCCTCTTTTTGCTACTCGGCGTTGCACTAATTCAACTGATAATTGCACGGTCATGCAATGCTGCACCCAAACAAAATTTACGTCCTTTTTTCACACAAATATAGCTTTCTTTCGGTGTATTTTGATCACCTGTGTGCTTTTTATTTTTCACGCTATAAACAAAAAATGGCCAAAAAATTTTGAAGAAAAACAATATTTTTTATTTTCAGCTATAAAAAATGTATAGTAAACTCAAAGTTGGTTATAAATTTAGGCCAAAATGTATTCTGCTACATGTTTTTGGTAAAAAAAATCCCAATAAGTGTATATTGATTGCTTTGTGTGGAAGTTATAGCGTCTACAAACTATGGTATAAATACTGCAATTTACGCCATTTTTCTGCTATACAGCGCTGCGCTAGTTTAACGGACAATTGCGCGGTCATGCAATATGGTACATAAATGAAATTTACATTCTTTTTTTCCCCACAAATTGAGCTTTCTTTCGGTGGTATTTGATCGCCTGTACGGTTTTTATTTTTTGTGCTATAAAAAAAAAAATTCTGACAATTTTGAGGAAAAAAAAACAATATTTTGGAGTTTTTGCTATAAAACATGTCCAGTAAAAAAAAATGCAAAAATCAAATTTAGTCATAAATTTCTGCCAAAATGCATTCTGCGACATGTCTTTGCTAAAAAAAAACCAAATACGTGTAAATTAATTGGTTTACGAGAAAGTTATAGCGTTTACAAATGGCGGGAAAGATAGTGGGATTTTTAGGTTTTTTTTTATACTAATAATGGCGGCGATCAGCGAATTATGGCAGCGACCAGCGACTTATGGCGGGACTGCGGCGGACATTCTGACATTGGGGGGTACTGACTTGGGGTCACTGACATCCCCAAAAACACTAATACAGGGATCAGTGCAAAAAAAAAAAAAACTGACACTGTACTAATGGCAATGGGGAGGAAGGGGTTAACTTTATTTTGCAGGGAAGGGTTATAGGAGTGAGGGGAGTGTTTTACTAGGGGCGGGGGTGTGTACTGGGCGGGACAAGGCTGATCGAGAAAGAGAAACTGTTCTATCTCGATCAGCTCATCCTCGAGCTGACAGGGAAGTGACAGACAGCACAGCTACTGCAGCTGTGCTCTTTGTCACTGTTTGCCGCTGATCGCCGGGACATAGCCGCTAAGGAGCGGCTGTGACCCGGCGACTGACATCTGCGGCGATGATCCGCGGGACAAATAGGGTGGCGGCGCGCCTTGCGCGCACCCCCTATTTGTTTACAAAACACACGGTTTAAAACGTGGTTTTGCCTGTGAGTGCCGCCCTGCCGCCGTATATGTACAGTGGCTGGGCGGCATGCGGTTAATAGAGGTAAGAGTGATGTCATGTGACCTCCCAGAATCCTCCTCACCTCTCCGGTCAGCAGGTAGATGATCTCCAGGGTGAGGTTTAGTATCTTCTCAGTCATGTGACTCCGGTCCTCTTCCATCATCTTAAGTGTAGTTGTTTGGTCTATACAGGTCTCCTTGTAGACGGATAACTTTGGGAAAGTAAGAATGATTTGGGTGATATCGGTCAAACAATGATGGGATGGGGATGTAAGGGGGGGGGGGGTAATAGGAGGGTTGCTGGACATCAAAGTACTAATGAATTAAACTATCATTTGTTACAGTTTTCAGGTGCCAGGACTATTTTGGCCTGCCAGATCAGACCGGATCCCTTCTCTCTGTTGGGTTTGTTGCTGTTTCCGAACTGGTTTTGCTGAGTTTTATATCTGCAGCCAAGGAATTATAAATACGTTCCTTCCTATGACTTGCTTGCTCGGAGGCAAAACAGACCTCCAATACAAACAAGTGCCCACCAAGGGGTGAAGTACTGCCCTCCTTCATTCCACTTGGAATCCAGGAACATTTGAAATTGACCAGTGAGATAATAAGGTGAAGGTTGCCTTCATTTCCTAACAGTTCTGTAAGGAGGTCTGAAAAATAAGTGCAGGTATGAGGACCATCATAGACCGAGAGCCCTGCTCCCAACTTTAGAGTCCCCCTGAGGGATTAATCCCCCCTAACAGTTCTGTAACGTCTGAAAAGAAAAGTAAGTGCAGGTATGAGGACCATCATAGACCAAGAGCCCCACTCCCCACCTTAGAGTCCCCCTGAGCCCTACAACCTCTACTGCCTGCCAACCATATCAAGGGCCCTAGAATGCTTCAGCTACCCTACCCCCTAAGGAGCCCCTAGAATCCATAAGCTATCCATTACTTTCAAGTCTCTCAGCTCTTTTACATCCTTCAGGGCCGGTTCACACCAACGCACAGTGCAGGAAAGGACAGTTCCCCGACACTTTTCCCACACTGCAGGCGAACCTGCTGGCCAATGAGCAGGAGCCTGCCAATGAATAGTTAATGGCACCCAAAACATCACGTGTTTGCAGCCGCCAAATCATATCATCTATTTATTGTCAGTGCTGTTTGATTAGAAGACCGTATTACTAGTCCAACACAAAGATAATGTTCCGGCCTCATAAGTGGGGCAATATTCTGGCCTTCAAGGGGTTCATCTAGGTTTCCACACTATATATGTGTGTATCATCATCTGCTGGGGATAAAATACGTCACAGTGACTATGGAGGAAGAGCATGGACGTGATGATGGAGGAAGAGAACGGACACGACGGTGGAGGAAGAGGGCGGACGTGACGGTGGAGGAAGAGGGCGGACGTGACGGTGGAGGAAGAGGATGGACGTGACGGTGGAGGAAAAGAACGGATGTGACGGTGGAAGAAGAGGGCGGACGTGGCGGTGGAGGAAGAAGAAGGATGTGATGGTAAAGGAAGAAGACGAACGTGATGGTGGTGGAAGAAGACGAACGTGACGGTGGAGGAAGAAGACGAACGTGACGGTGGAGGAAGAAGACGAACGTGACGGTGGAGGAAGGAGACGGGCGTGACGGTGGAGGAAGAAGAAGGACGTGACGATGGAGGAAGAGAACGGACATGAAGGTGGAGGCAGAGGACGGACGTGACGGTGGAGGAAGAGGACGGACGTGACAGTGGAGGAAAAGGACGGACATGACGGTGGAGGAAGAGAACGGACATGACGATGGAGGAAGAGGACTGATGTGACAGTGGATGAAGAGGACAGACATGACGATGGAGGAAGAGGTCGGGCACAAAAGTGGAGGAAGAGGACGGGCGTGACTGTGGAGGAAGAGGACTGCCATGACGGTGGAGGAAGAGCATGGGCATGAGAGGGGGTTACTGGGAGTAAATATAAAATCAGATCTTATTACCTCCTCTGCTGCCACTTCCAGCAATGTTCTCTAATTCTTCCCGACCAAAATTTTATTTATACCTGACATCACTTCCTGTCTACCATAGAGACTTCCTGTCTGGGTAGAAGTGAGATCACCAACTTGTGGAGCTCAGAACAACTGCAGCCCCGAGAACCATCTGGTAGTGTGACCCCGACCTTGTGCTTGGTGTGGATGGACTGTATGTCCTCATAGAGGGGTCACCTCCACTCCCACCAAGGGGGAGAGAAATATATGACTGCCTAGTCCAGCCTTTCTCAGCCAGGGTTCCATGAGCAATTTCTATTTTGCAGTAACGATGATTTCATGACAATGTAAAAATGTCCTCTCACTGACCACTGAAATAAGGGGGTCCTTTTCCCATTGGTCACCAATGTAAGGGGATACTACACTGACCACTGATATAAGGGGGTCCTCCCATTGGTCACCAATGTAAGGGGCTACTACACTGATATAAGGGGGTCTTTCTTCTATTAGTCATTAATGTAGGAAACCAATAAATGGACAACTTAGAATGAGATCTGGGCTTGGACTGAATCCATGTTTGGACAGAATTTGGTTTGTTCGGAGGGTCAGTGAACGGCTGAATTCAAAGGGTTTTCAGTCAAGTTGAACCTTCAGCTGAAGTATTACTACCACTGATAAATGTAGCAGCTTCCCATTCAGTTGCCCTGAGCTGTCATCAGGTACAATGGTGACATTTGTGGCCAAACATGGCCATGTGGCCATATTCAGGCCACGGTGTAATGCTCCATTTCTCGCTCCCAATTGCTTATGTTATCGGGGATTCCCGGCCATGTAAGTGGATGTGCTGAGTGGCGACAGTGGTTGGTAAGGAAACAGTCGGTGCAAGCTGCCACTGCTTCCATAGCATCCATTGAATTTTGGAAGTTGTAATGTTCATCCACACAAAAGGCCCCTAAACTAAAAATTGAGCTCCTCCTCCTCTGTAAGCCCCCCCCCAATATTCAGAGCTTGCCTCCTCTCCCCCCCATATAGAGAGATCCTCCCTCCTTCCTCTCCCCAGTAAAGAGCTCCCCCCTCCTTCCATCCCCTCAGTACAGAGTCTCCCCAGTACCCAGAGCTCCCTCCAGTACACAGAGACCCCCAGATAGCGAGCCCCCCTTCCTCTTGCCTCATTACACAGAGCTCCTCCTCTTCCCATCCCCTCAGTACACAGAGCTTCCCCCAATACACAGAGCTCCCCCTCTTACCATCATCCCAGTACACAGAGCTCCATGTCCCCCAAATACAGAGCTCCACCTCCTTCCTCTCTCCCAGTACACAGAGCTCCCCCTCTACCCACCCCCTCAGTACACAGAGCTCCCCCAATACACAGAGCTCCTACCAGCACACACAGCCACCCAAGTAGAGATCCCCCTCCTCCCATGTCCCCAGTACACAAAGCACCCCCCTTCCCCAAAGTATGCAGAGATCCCCTAGTACACAGAGCTCCCTCAATACACAGAGCTCCTACCAGTACACAGAGCCCTCCTCCCCAATTACAGACATCCCCCATTACTCCCAAGCCCCCAGTACACAAAGCCCCCCCAGTACAGAACTTCCCCCCTTCCTCTATCCCAGGTACACAGAGCTTCCTTTTCCCCCTTCCAGAAACCCCCCAACTCTAACAGCAACCCCCCTCAATTTATCCTGTGCTGTAGAATGCTCCCTGCAGCTGCTCCTCCTGCACTGAGGGGGAGCTATCACTTGAGTCCTGCCGTCATTTGTAAACACAGAATCCAGTATGGAAATCCACTTCTGTGTTTACAAATGACAATGGCCAATGGGGAACATGGGGCTAATTCTAGAGGTGGCAGAGAACAGGTGCACTCCTGACTAAAAAACAGGTTGCTGACAGCAGTGACATTGCAGTCACTCCTGTCATTGAGTGGCATGGAGCTGCTGCAGCTTTCAGCATGCCTCCCCCCCGCACAAAGAGCCAGCGCCGGAGGCACGTGCCCCTTTTTCCCTCCTTTGTCTCGGCCCTGCTTCTAACCACTGCACTCTGTACACTGGGCCATATATGACATACTCCTCACCAATGACCATTGAACTGTATATGCTGGGCTGCATATGCCATGATCCTGACACCTGCACTCTGTATCTTGAGCCATATATGACATAATCCTGAACAATACACCCTGTCCCCTGAGCAGTATATGACATAATCCTGACCACTGCAGTCTATATGGGAGGAGTATGTGATATACTCCTGACCACTACACTCTGTATGCTGAAATGTATTTATATACTCCTGACCACTGCACTCTGCTGAAATGTATATGATATACACCTGACCACTGCACTCTGTATGCTGAAATGTATATGAGATATGCCTGACCATTGCACTCTGTACCCTGGGCTGTATATAATATACTCCTGACCATTGCACTCTGTACACTGGGCTGCATATGATATACTCCTGACCACTACACTCTGTACCCTGGGCTTTATATAATATACTCCTGACCACTGCACTCTGTACACTGGGCTGTTATGATATACCCCTGACCACTGCACTCTGTAACCTGGGCTGTATGATATACCCCTGACCACTGCACTCTGTACCCTGGGCTGTATATGATATACTCCTGACCACTACACACTGGGCTGTATATAATATACTCCTGACCGCTGCACTCTGTACCTTGGGCTGTATATAATATACTCCTGACCACTACACTCTGTACACTGGGCTGTATATAATATACTCCTGACTGCTGCACTCTGTACACTGGGCTGTATATGATATACTCCTGACCACTACACTCTGTACACTGGGCTGTATATAATATACTCCTGACTGCTGCACTCTGTACACTGGGCTGTATATAATATACTCCTGACTGCTGCACTCTGTACCTTTGGCTTTATATAATATACTCCTGACCACTACTCTACACTAAAGTGTCGCCTATGTACAATTTTTAACAATTTGTCCCACAATGTCCCGAGAATCACAGCGTAAAGTGTAAATGTGTTTGGGTGCGGGCACAGGGAGACCAATCAGTGTCTGGATTTGGGCTGTAAGTGGCCAGTGAGCACATAGTAATCAACAGTGGGCGAGTATCAGAGAACGCTCAGGGAGAGGCTTTCTTGCTCTACCTGTTTAACTCCCTTTCACCGTTGTCACCTCCCATCCCTCTTTTCACCCCCCATTCCTCCTTTCACCCCCCGCCCCCCCCCCCCCCCCCCGCGCAGTGGTACAGACTTTTCAGTATTAAAGCACATGGTGAGGAGGTGACATATCTCCTCCCAGCTGCCTATCAACCCCCCTCTGACAACCGATCCGCTGTGATGGAAGAGTTCCATTTTTGTCAATGATTGTGCTGAGGTTTGTGTCTGTTTGACTCGTGGCACAGTCATTAACCGCATGCCGCCCAGCCACTGTACATATACGGCGGCAGGGCGGCACTCGCAGGCAAAACCACATTTTAAAACGTGTGTTTTGTAAACAAATAGGGGGCGCTCGCGAGGCGCGCCACCGCCCTATTTGTCCCGCGGATCACCGTCGCAGATGTCAGTCGCCGGGTCACAGCCGCTCCTTAGCGGCTATGTCCCGGCGATCGGCGGCAAACATTGACAGACAGCACAGCTGCAGTAGCTGTGCTGTCTGTCACTTCCCTGTCAGCTCGAGGATGAGCTGATCGAGAAAGAACAGTTTCTCGATCAGCCTTGTCCCGCCCAGTACACGCCCCCTAGTAAAACACTCCCCTCACTCCTATAACCCTTCCCTGCGAAATAAAGTTAACCCCTTCCTCCCCATTGCCATTAGTACAGTGTCAGTTTTTTTTTTTTTGCACTGATCCCTGTATTAGTGTTTTTGGGGATGTCAGTGACCCCAAGTCAGTACCCCCCAATGTCAGAATGTCCGCCGCAGTCCCGCCCTAAGTCGCTGGTCGCTGCCATAAGTCCCTGATCGCCGCCATAATTCGCTGATCGCCACCATTATTAGTATAAAAAAAAACCTAAAAATCCCACTATCTTTCCCGCCATTTGTAAACGCTATAACTTTCACGTAAACCAATTAATTTACACGTATTGGTTTTTTTTTTAGCAAAGACATGTCGCAGAATGCATTTTCGCAGAAATTTATGACTAAATTTGATTTTTGCATTTTTTTTTACTGGACATGTTTTATAGCAAAAAGTCCAAAATATTGTTTTTTTTTCCTCAAAATTGTCATTTTTTTTTTTTATAGCGCAAAAAATAAAAACCGCACAGGCGATCAAATACCACCGAAAGAAAGCTCAATTTGTGGGGAAAAAAAGGATGTAAATTTCATTTATGTACCTTATTGCATGACCGCGCAATTGTCCGTTAAACTAGCGCAGCGCTGTATAGCAGAAAAATGGCGTAAATTGCAGTATTTATACCATAGTTTGTAGACGCTATAACTTCCACACAAAGCAATCAATATACACTTATTGGGATTTTGTTTACCAAAAACATGTAGCAGAATACATTTTGGCCTAAATTTATAACCAATTTTGAGTTTACTATATATTTTTATAGCTGAAAATAAAAAATATTGTTTTTCTTCAAAATTTTTGGCCTTTTTTTGTTTATAGCGTGAAAAATAAAAAGCGCACAGGTGATCAAATTACACCGAAAGAAAGCTCTACTTGTGTGAAAAAAAGGACGTAAATTTCGTTTGGGTGCAGCATTGCATGACCGCGCAATTATCAGTTGAATTAGTGCAGCGCCGAGTAGCAAAAAGAGGCCTGGTCATTAAGGGGGGTAAATCCTCTGGAGCTCAAGTGGTTAAACACATTTTGTACATACAAGGATTGTGGAACATGTTATCATGTAGACCAGCGTTTTTCAACCTTTTTACCTTGGAGGAACCCTTGGCAGAAAGTTTGAGATCTGGGGGGGAACCCCTGAAAAAAAACTTTTCAGATCTACAGCTCTGGGAACATTGGATCTGATCAGTGAGCTGTAGATATGTCAATAATTAACAAACAAATGCAGAGCAGTGCAGGGAAGCTGCTGTTGTAACATGCCTTTTCTCTTTGATCCCTGCCAGCCTTCCTCTCGTCCATCCCAGGTGGTATCACATACAAGATCCTGGGACAGACAGAAGAGGAGGACCTGTGGGGAACAGTGCAGTAATTTACAGTATGCTTCCCTGCACCGCCCTATAAATCCATAACACAAGGTTTCTCAAATGGGTTTCCACTGCAAATCAATACTGTGATGGAGGTATATCTACCCAATGTTGTCTTCAATACACACTGACAGTGCTCATTGATACCTGATGCCTCCTCTGTAGTTGTGGATCCTGTGAACACAAGAAGAGTGCAGAGAGCGGGAACACGGGGCTGGATCAGGCGGTGACATCCTGTGTATGGCAGTGGTGAATGCAGACTGTGGAGGGGGAAGCAGAATGGATGGAAGTAGCAAATGGTGACTTCCAGTGTAATAGCAGTGCTGAATGTAGACTGCAGCGAGGGGGAGCAGATCGTAGGAGCACATCGGTGGATGAGACAGAATGTAGCGGGAGGTGAGATAATAGTAGCTGAGTCTCATCCAGCTGTTACTTGTTGCACAGTCATTAAAGACATTTTGTAAATACAAGGATTGTGGAACATGTTTTTATGTAGACCAGTGTGTCTCAACTTTTTTTTTACTTTGGAGGAACCTTTGGCAAGAAGCTTGAGAGTTCTGGGAACCCCTGGAAAAAAAACTTTTCAGATCTACAGCTTTGGGAACATTGGATCTGATCAGTGAGCTGTAGATATGTCAATAATTAACAAACAAATGCAGAGCAGTGCAGGGAAGCTGCTGTTGTAACATGCCTTTTCTCCTTGATCCCTGCCAGCCTTCCTCTCCTCCATCCCAGGTGGTATCGGATACAGTTGTGTTCAAAATAATAGCAGTGTGTTTAAAAAAGTGAATAAAGCTGAAAATCCTTCTGATAGCTTTTATTTCCATACACACAAATGCATTGGGAACACTACACATTCTATTCCAAATCAAAACATGAAGAAAAATAGATCAAATTTGTGTTTTTCCTCTAAAAAAATTGAAGAAAAGTGAATATTAGACTGTTAAAAAAAATAGCAGTGTTTGTATTCTTCTTTACAAACTCAAACATTCACTATATAAACTGAAAAATGTTTGAAGATTTTGCTTTCCTTTGAATCACTTAATGAATATTTAGTTGTATAAGCACTGTTTCTGAGAACTGCTGTACATCTGTGTTGCATGGAGTCAACCAACTTCTGGCACCTGTGAACAGGTATTCCAGCCCAGGATGATTGGACTACATTCCACAGTTCTTCTCCATTTCTTGGTTTTGCCTCAGAAACGGCATTTTTGATGTCACCCCACAAGTTTTCTATTGGATTAAGATCCGGGGATTGGGCTGGCCACTCCATAACGTCAATCTTGTTGGTCTGGAACCAAGATGTTGCACGTTTACTGGTGTGTTTGGGGTCGTTGTCTTGTTGGAACACCCATTTCAAGGGCATTTCCTCTTCAGCATAAGGCAGCATGACCTCTTCAAGTATTCTGATGTATTCAAAGTGATCCATGATCCCTGGTATGCGATAAATAGGCCCAACACCGTAGTATGAGAAACATCCCCATATCATGATGCTTGCGCAACCATGCTTCACTGTCTTCACAGTGTACTGTGGCTTGAATTCAGTGTTTGGGGGTCGTCTGACAAACTGTCTCCGGCCACTAGACCCAAAAAGAACAATCTTACTTTCATCAGTCCACAAAATGTTGCGCCATTTCTCTTTAGGCCAGTCAATGTGCTCTTTGGCAAATTGTAACCTCTTCAGCACGTCTTTTTTTCAACAGTGGGACTTTGCGGGGGCTTCTTGCAGATAGCTTGGCTTCACATAGGCATCTTCTAATTGTAACAGTACTCACAGGGAACTTTACACCTTCTTTCATCTTCCTGGAGCTGATTGTTGGCTGAGTCCTTGCCATTTTGGCTATTCTTCTATCCATTCGAATGGTAGTTTTTCGCTTTCTTCCATGTCTTTCAGGTTTTGGTTGCCATTTTAAAGCATTTGCGATCATTTTAGCTGAGCAGCCTATCATTTTCTGCACTTCTTTATATGTTTTCCCCTCTCCAAACAACTTTTTAATCAAGGTACGCTGTTCTTCTGAACAATGTCTGGAACGACCCATTTTCCTCAGAATTTCAGAGAGAAATGCACTGTAACCAGCATGTACAACATTTGCTGCCTTCCTTCCTTAAATAAGGGCAATAATTGCCACCTGTTTTTCAAAGAATGAATGACCTCACTAATAGAACTCCACACTGCTATTATTTTGAACATGCCCCTTTCAATTAGTGATTCAATTACACAGAATCAGCAGCATGCATTTCATGACTGTTGGGTCTGTTGGATTTCTAACACTCTACTACACCTGCTAGTAAATTATTTTCCATGTAGAACTATCATTTCTACCAAAAACAGTGACTGATCAGGTTAGTGATGCCTGACTACTATTATTTTCAACACAACTGTACAAGATCCTGGGACAGACAGAAGAGGAGGACCTGTGTGGAACAGTGCAGTAGTTAACAGTATGCACGCCCTGTGCGCTCCCAGCACATGTTGGTGTCTCACGGAAAGGTCCCAAACTCCCCTTGCGATCGGGACCTTTTTCCGATCATGTGGCCGCCAAGACAGCGAATTATGGTGGTCACATGACCCTAAAACCCCGCCCTGCCTTCCGGCCTATGAAATCCCTTAAAGGCCCGGGAAGCGGCTGCATATTTGTGCACCATTTGGAAACACATATGTGCTGAGAGCATGTGCCCTGCGCGCTCCCAGCACATGTGCCGGTGTCTCGATGTCTCGACAGAAAGGTCTCGATCTCCCCTTGTGATCGGGAGCTCTTCCAATCATGTGATAGTGAATCATGGCGGTCACATGACCCTAAAACCCCACCCCGCCTCCTGGCGTCTGAAACCCCTTAAAGGGCTGGTGTGAAGAAGTTAAAGACATTTTGTATTGTTGAACATGTGATCATGTAGACCAGCGTTTCTCAACCTTTTTACCTTGGAGGGACCTTTGGCAAGAAGCTTGAGATTTCCGTGAACCCCTGCAAATAAAATGTCAGATCTGCAGCTCTGGGAACATTGGATCTGATCAGGAAGCTGGAGATAAAAACAAATGCAGAGCAGCGCAGGGAAGCTGCTGTTGTAATTTAGTATGCTTCCCTGTACTGCTCTGTAAATCCATACTGGGATTCCACTGCAAACCAATATTGTGACGGAGGTATATCCACCCAATGTTGTTTTCAATACTAACAGTGCATGTTAATACCAGACTAATCAAAGAATCGCACCTCCTGATCCAGCCGTTGGGTCACACAGTCTATGATCAATGCTGCCATAGGAAGTCACCTCCCCCTTCAGCTCCTGCACTACTCCTGATGCCTGAACTACAGAGGAGGCATCAGGTATCAATGTGTGTTGACGATTCTGACTATCAGCTTGCATTGAGAACAACACCAGATACAACACTTGGAGGTGAACATCCATCACAATGTTGATTTGTGGTGGAACCCCTGGGGACTTCTCGTGGAGAAACACTGACATAGACAGTGAGTGCGCTCAAGTTTAAAGCCCCCCACACTGTTGGCTCAGTTTCACGATACCCAAACTCACTGGGGCTCACTGCCCATTTTTTTCTCCTCTGGGTACCCAAAACTGAACCTACTGAGGAAAAAGGATGACTATGACCCTACCTGGAGCACACTGGTGGAACCCCTGGATATGACAGTAGAGCTGTGAGAGGCCAGAAATCTGCTTTAGGACTGGACACAATATGGATTCTTCTTCATCTCAGTCCTGGTTATGGTATTGCCAGTTGGGTATCAGAGTATCGGCAACCACAGGGACTCAATATTTTACAGGTATGGCCAATGGTGGGAATTGCCAAACACCACATTACGCTGCTCTGGGAAACCTTCCTACCTACAATGGTGGAGCCATTTGTCACAGAGACCAGCACAACCCTTCTGGAGAAGAATAAGTGCACCCCAAGACATCGTCAAAGGGGAGCTTTGCAACCTGTCAGTGGATGGCTTCCGTGGACCCCCCCTGCCATGTTTGTTGGGCTCCGCTATCCCACCTGCAAGCCAAGCACTGGCATAGTGGGTGCCACCGGGTAGAGAGGGAGAGCAGTGAACCTCTGTTCTTTGATCACCCCTAACTAGAACGAACCCAGAAGCAATGTGTATTCCATCACTTCCAGGGTCAGCACCATCATTCCAGACCGCTGTGCCTGGAGAAGCTGCAAATGGAGCTCGGTCTGCTCCCCATCAGCTTTAATAGGGGGCAGAAGATCCATGAGGGGTCTAATCCGGCAATGGTCCACCATACATCTCAGGCTCCATTGCCGCTCCTGCAGGCTTGGCATTGTTGATGGAGTGAAGGGTGATCAGTTCTCTGATCTCTCCTCCAGTGAATGAACCCAGAAGAGACGGGAACTTCATCACTTCCAGGTTCAGAGCCATCATTACCCGGTCACTGCAGTTGACTCAGCCCGATCTGTGTATTCCACCACTTCTAAGGTTAGCACCATCATTCCTGACTGCTGTGGCCAGAGAAGCACGGTCTGCTCTGCATCAGCTTTAGTGGGGTCAGAAGAGCCATGAGGGGTCTAATCCACCAATGGTTCTCCATGTATCTCAGGGCTCCATTACTGCTCCTGTAGGCCCAGGACTGGCTTGGCTGATGGAATGAAGGATGATCAGTTCTCAGATCTCCCCTGCGGTGAATGAACCCAGAAGAGATGGGAACTTCATCCCTTCCAGTTTCAGAGCCGTCATTCCCCGGTCACTGCAGCTGACTAAGCCCGATCTGTACTTGGTCAGCCACATTGGGGTCCATAGGTGACAGACCCCTGATGTCTCATTAAAGAGAACCTGTCACAACAAAATGCTATGGCATAGGGGGTTATTGGTCCATGATTTGATATAAAAAAAATTAAGTGGAAAAAAAAAAGTGGAAAGAAATAAACAAACGCTATCCCACCTGCAGGCTCAGCACTGGTATGGTGGGTACTGCCAGGTAGAGGAGAGAGTAGTGAACCTCTGTTCTCTGATCACCCCTAGAACGAACCCAGAAGCAATGTGTATTCCATCACTCCCAAGGTCAGCACCATCATTCCTGACCGCTGGGGCCGGAGAAGCTGCAAATGGAGCACGGTCTGCTCCCCATCAGCTTCAGTAGGGGCAGAGGAGCCATGAGGGGTCTAATCTGCCAATGGTCCTCCATGTATCTCGGGCTCCACTGCCAATCCTGCAGGCCCGGGACCGGCATGATTGATGGAGTGAAGGGTGATCAGTTCTCAGATCTCTCCCCTCTGGTGGATGATCCCAGAGACGGGAATGCTTCCAGGTTCAAAGTCGTCATTTCAAGCGATTTTCTGAGCTAGTCGAATGTTTTTGATTGGTTTAAAAATGGAAAACGTTGCAGTTGGCAACTAGATTCTCGGAAATCACTTCATTACATAACACCTGGCTGATATTCATTAGAGCTGGACGAACGCTTCTCACATTTGTCCAATACATTTTTAAATATAGACCTCTATGTGTTTTTGAACGCCGACACCACAAAATCCACTCAGCCAATGACAGGTGAGGATGTCATTTTTATTCTTCTCCTGCTATCAATGGCCAACCCGGTCCCGGTCCCACACTTCATCCACGTCTTTGGTGACCTCTGACCTCCTTATGAACTGTTTCTTCCATGATGAAGATCAGCCATGCAGTATATCTGAGGTGTATATCAGGGTGTGCTTCTTCCCCACATGAGAGCTGGGATGTCCAGCAACATTCATCTAGAAGATATTTCCCGCACTCAAGGCACTAATACACCTGCAGGTTTGTGTGGGACCCGGCTGTACAGGAAGACAGGACTTCAGTCATGCACATTTCCTTCACTCGGGACAGGAATGTGGCTTCTCCCCATGTGCAGTCTCTGATGTGTGAAAAGATGCGACTTCCTTGAAAAACATTTCCCGCACTAAGGACAAGAATACAGCTTCTCACCCGTGTGAGACCTCTGATGTATGACAATATCTGATTCTTGTACAAAACATTTCCCGCACTCAGGACAGGAATACGGCTTCTCACCCGTGTGAGACCTCTGATGTATGACAATATCTGATTCTTGTACAAAACATTTCCCGCACTCAGGACAGGAATACGGCTTCTCCCCCCTATGCAATCTCTGATGTCTGTCAAGATGCCACTTAACTGAAAAACATTTTCCGCACTCAGGACAAGAATACGGTCTCTCCCCCGTGTGAGATCTCTGATGTCTGACAAGTTCTGATTTTTGTGCAAAACATTTCCCGCACTCAGGACAGTTATATGGCTTATAACCTGTGTGTGATCTTTGATGATAACAAAGATTAGACCTATTTGAAAAACATTTTCCGCACTCATGACAAGAATACGGTTTCTCGCCCGTGTGCAATCTCTGATGATTATAAAGACTGGACTTATGTGAAAAAAATTTTCCGCACTCAGGACAGGAAAGTGGCTTTTCCCCCGTGTGAGACCTCTGATGTCTGTAAAGATGTGGCTTATGTGAAAAACATTTCCTGCACTCAGGACAGGAATATGGTTTCTCACCCGTGTGCGATCTCTGATGTAAGGAAAGCTGTGACTTAACTGAAAAACATTTCCCGCACTCAGAACAGAAAAATGGATACTCCCCAGTATGTGATCTCTGATGATTAAAAAGACTGGACTTATCTGAAAAACATTTCCCGCACTCAGGACAGGAATGTGGCTTCTCCCCCGTGTGCGATCTCTGATGTCTGTAAAGATTGGACTTGTCTGAAAAACATTTTCCGCATTCAAGACAGGAAAAAGGCTTCTCCCCTCTGTGATACTTTTGATGTCTGTTAAAACAGGACTTGTCTGAAAAACATTTTCTGCACTCAGGACAGGAATACGGCCTCTCCCCCATGTGAGACCTCTGATGTATGACAAGACGTGATTTTTTTCCAAAACATTTCCCGCACTCAGAACAGGAATATGGCTTCTCACCCGTGTGCGATCTCTGATGCATAACAAGATCTGATTTTTGTACAAAACATTTCCCGCACTCAGGGCAGGAATGTGGCTTCTCACCCGTGTGAGATCTTTTATGCACATTAAGACCGGATTTAAAACGGAAACATTTCCCGCACTCAGTACAGGAGAACCTCTTCCCTGTTGGAAGGCCAGCCCGGTCCCGCACAGTCTGAGGTTCCTCAGGATACAAGGAATCCGATGGGCCATCTACACTGGGTGGTGCCGGATGGACATTGGAGGGAGCCGGGTTTTCTCCTGGACTATACTGTGTGATGTCCTCATCTTCTACTTTCCAGTCTGGAGACAAAGTGAGACAATCCTCGGAGGTTTTCCTCATCTCCCGGCCATGGTCTAAAATACAAAAACGTATAAAAAAAGATTACTAGACAGGAACTGATTGGTTCCCCCAAACCAGGACTCCACCCACATTAGGCAGCTTGGTCTCTGAGGAGCTTACAATTCCACCCTCAAGGGAACTAGGAAATGGGTCAGTGACTAATCAGTAAGCAGTATGGGCGGAGGAATGGATTTAGTGTTCATGACCCACCTGTGCTGATCTCTGTAGGAGTGTCCTCCTCTATAAATGTCCCCGTTATTCCATCCTCCTCCATAGACTGCTGATCATCCCTCACATACGCCTCTTCTTCTTCTGATTTCACCTCAACTTTTATATCTGTCAGATCTTCACCCTAAACCAAGAGAAGGAGAGAAAATATCATCTGTAAAATACAAACTTTAAAATTGTGACATCACATAAAAAAAATGCACACATCCTCTCTACAAGTCCATGTTCTAGATGCTCCATCCCACCAACCTTGCAACAATGAGGGATGGTGTGACCTTCTTCCTGTGTGGAATCTCGGGAATACAGAGGACGGGGACATCTCTCTAGTGGGTTCCTGGTATTAGGTGGCTCCATCATATCCTTGTGTCCTTCTGAAAACTCCTCCATCACTCCATACTCCTCATCCTCCTCTTTATACTCTTCTTTGACAACAATATTATCATCTCCGAGGATTCCACTCTTCAATATATTATAAAACATTAATTGTATAACTATATATATTATTTATAAATATAACTACCAGAGATTGTCAACCACCTACCTGATGATGGTGAGGGATGGTGTGACCTTCCTGTGTGGAATCCCGGGAGTACAGTAGACGGGGACAATTCTCTGGTGGGTTTCTGTAGCTGGATGACTCCACCATGGTGTCCTGGTACAGATCTTTGTGTCCCTTTGGAATCTCTGACTCCTCCATCCCCCCATTCTCATCCTCCTCCTCTTTTATCTCTTCTTTGACCTCAACTTTAGACTCTCTCAGGTTTCCACTCTGAATATATAATAAAAATGACATCAATGGTAACAATGCAGATAATGTACAGATCCTAATGATACTATCAGTGATTGTTCCTCATCTACCTGATGATGGTGAGGGATGGTGTGACCTTCCTGTGTGGAATCCCGGGAATACAGAGGACGGGGACATCTCTCTGGTGGGTTCCCATGATTGGATCCATCTACCTGATGATGTTGAGGGATGGTGTGACCTTCCTGAGTGGAATCCCGGGAATACAGAGGACGGGGACATCTCTCTGGTGGGTTTCCATGACTGGATCCATCTACCTGATGATGGTGTGGGATGGTGTGACCTTCCTGTGTGGAATCCCGGGAATACAGAGGACGGGGATATCTCTCTGGTGGGTTTGGGTTACTTGGTGGCTCCATCATGATATCCTTGTGTCTTTAAGAATGCTCCATCATCACTCCATACGCCTCTTTCTCTCGTATAACATCAATATTATCCTTCCCGAGGATTCCACTCTGAAGACATAATAAGACATTCATCGTAACAAACATGCTGTGTATACATCATAACAACCAATAATTGTCAAATATCTACTTGATCCTGGTGGGGGACGGTGTGAATGAATATCTGAGACTGGGACCATGAACCAATTTACTACAATTAACAATTTTTCCCTCTTAACGTCTATTTGAATATTATAGAATACATACAAACATATTCCACAAGTCATATAATCTGTTAGTATAGAAGGTGATTGGAAATTTGATTGGTGATTGGATTGAAATTTGACATCTCCACAATGAGGAGAATGTTCCGGCCCCAGAAGTGGGGGAATGTTCTACCCCTGAAGGGGTTAATCTGGGTTCCCACACTATATATGTGTGTATCATCATCTGCTGGAGATAAAAGATATCACATTGACTATGGAGGAAGAGGACGGACGTGACAGCAGAGGAGGAGGACGGGCGTGACGGCGAAGGAAGAGGACGGGCGTGACGGCGAAGGAAGAGGACGGGCGTGACGGCGAAGGAAGAGGACGGGCGTGACGGCGGAGGAAGAGGACGGACGTGAAGATGGAGGAAGAGGACGGACGTGAAGGTGGAGGAAGAGGACAGACGTGAAGGTGGAGGAAGAGGACGGACGTGAAGGTGGAGGAAGAGGACGGACGTGAAGGTGGAGGAAGAGGACGGACGTGAAGGTGGAGGAAGAGGACGGACGTGAAGGTGGAGGAAGAGGACAGACGTGAAGGTGGAGGAAGAGGACAGACGTGACGGTGGAGGAAGAGGACAGACGTGACGGTGGAGGAAGAGGACAGACGTGACGGTGGAGGAAGAGGACAGACGTGACGGTGGAGGAAGAGGACAGACGTGACGGTGGAGGAAGAGGACGGATAGACGTGAAGGTGGAGGAAGAGGACGGACGTGAAGGTGGAGGAAGAGGACGGACGTGTAGATGGAGGAAGAGGACGGACGTGTAGATGGAGGAAGAGGACGGACGTGTAGATGGAGGAAGAAGACGGACGTGTAGATGGAGGAAGAAGACGGACGTGTAGATGGAGGAAGAAGACGGACGTGTAGGTGGAGGAAGAAGACGGACGTGTAGGTGGAGGAAGAAGACGGACGTGTAGGTGGAGGAAGAAGACGGACGTGAAGGTGGAGGAAGAAGACGGACGTGAAGGTGGAGGAAGAAGACGGACGTGAAGGTGGAGGAAGAGGACGGACGTGAAGATGGAGGAAGAGGTTGGACGTGAAGATGGAGGAAGAGGACGGACGTGAAGATGGAGGAAGAAGACGGACGTGAAGATGGAGGAAGAAGACGGACGTGAAGATGGAGGAAGAAGACGGACGTGAAGATGGAGGAAGAAGACGGACGTGAAGATGGAGGAAGATGATGGACGTGAAGGTGGAGGAAGAGGACAGACGTGACGATGGAGGAAGAGGATGGACATTGTGTTAGGACCCAGATGTTGCAGAGTTCCCCTTTAAACTCTAACACTTCTAGCAGCCTGTGTTTGTAATAGCAAAGTTACGTTTGTAAGAAGTTTTCTATAACTCACTTAGCAGATAAGGGCACGAGCCGTCTGTTGGGTCAAAACAGAGCTGTTTTTAATAAATCAGTTGTTTTCCCCAGAACTCCATCTCCGGAGTTTCCTGGTTTTCCAAAATTGCTACTACAACATAACGATGGAGGAAGAAGATGAACATAACGATGGAGGAAGAGGACGGACGTGACTATGGAGGAAGAGGCCGGACATGATGATGGATGAAGAGGACAACACAATAGGGGGGTAAATATAAAATCAGATCTTATTACCTCCTCTGCTGCCACTTCCAGCAATGTCTCCTCTCTACTTCATCCCGACTCACCTCTCACCTGGAACTTCCTTTTTATACCTGACATCACTTCCTGTCTTCCATAGAGACTTCCGGTCTGTGTAGACGTGAGATAGTCTTGTGGAGCTCAGAGGAACTGCAACTCTTCATTATTCTGTCCCACATCTTCACCTCCCCAGCCCCCCTTTCTGTCCCTCCTCATTTTATTTTTTTCCATAAAGAATATACTGTATATATACGGCTCAAAAAAATGAAAGGAAGACTTTGAATACCCATCAGATCTGAAAGGGGAAAACTCTCCTTCTGAATCTCCTACATAGTTAGTCTGGGTGAGAAAAGACAAAAATCCATCCAGTTCAACCATAAAAAAAGCCCAATCCGATACCCACAGTGGATCCAGAGGAAGGCAAAAACCCCATCAAAGCATGATCCAATTGGCTCCTGCAGGGGAAAAAAATCCTTCCTGATCCCCTGAGAGGCAGTCGGATATTCCCTGGATCAACTTTCCCTATAAATGTTATATCCAGTTATATTCTGTGTATCCAAGAAAGAATCCAGGACTTTCCTACAGTAATCCACTGAGCTACCACAACCAACTCTTGAGGGAGTCTATTCCACATTCTCACAGCTCTTACTGCGAAGAAACCTTTCCGTGTTTGGAGATTACATTTCTTTTCCTCCAGACGTAAACAGCGCCCCCTTATCCTCTGTGATGACCTCAGGGTGAATAACTCTACACCGAGTTCACTATATGAACCACTGATGTATTTATACATGGAGATCATATCCCCCTTATGTATTATACATGGAGATCATATCCCCCCTTATGTATTATACACGGAGATCATATCCCCCTTATGTATTATACACGGTGATCATATCCCCCCTTATGTATTATACACGGTGATCATATCCCGCCTTATGTATTATACACGGTGATCATATCCCCCCTTATGTATTATACACGGAGATCATATCCCCCCTTATGTATTATACACGGAGATCATATCCCCCCTTATGTATTATACACGGAGATCATATCCCCCTCTTATGTATTATACACGGTGATCATATCCCCCTCTTATGTATTATACACGGTGATCATATCCCCCTCTTATGTATTATACACGGTGATCATATCCCCCCTTATGTATTATACACGGCGATCATATCCCCCCTTATGTATTATACACGGAGATCACATCCCCCCTTATGTATTATACACGGTGATCACATCCCCCCTTATGTATTATACACTGTGATCACATCCCCCCTTATGTATTATACACGGAGATCACATCCCCCTCTTATGTATTATACACGGAGATCACATCCCCCCTTATGTATTATACACGGTGATCACATCCCCCCTTATGTATTATACACGGAGATCACATCCCCCCTTATGTATTATACACGGTGATCACATCCCCCCTTATGTATTATACACGGAGATCACATCCCCCCTTATGTATTATACACGGAGATCACATCCCCCCTTATGTATTATACACGGAGATCACATCCCCCCTTATGTATTATACACGGAGATCATATCCCCCTCTTATGTATTATACACGGTGATCATATCCCCCCTTATGTATTATACACGGAGATCATATCCCCCCTTATGTATTATACACGGAGATCATATCCCCCCCTTATGTATTATACACGGTGATCATATCCCCCTTATGTATTATACACGGAGATCATATCCCCCCTTATGTATTATACACGGAGATCATATCCCCCCCCTTATGTATTATACACGGAGATCATATCCCCCCTTATGTATTATACACGGAGATCATATCCCCCCATATGTATTATACATGGCGATCATATCCCCCCTTATGTATTATACACGGAGATCATAACCTCCCTTTATGTATTATACATGGTGGTCATATCCCCCTTATGTATTATACACAGAGATCATAACCCCCCTTTATGTATTATACATGGTGATCATAACCCCCCTTTATGTATTATACACAGAGATCATAACCTCCCTTTATGTATTATACATGGAGATCAAACATTTTTGCAAAATCCAAGTATACCACATCCACAGCCACCCCTCTCTCCAAGGTTTTGCTCACCTCCTCATAAAAAGAAATCAGATTTCTGTGACAACTTTCTGTCTTTCATGAGTCCATGCTGTCTGTTGCTTCAAATATTTGTTTCCAGCAAGAACTCCTCTATGTGGTCTTTTATTAAACTCTCCAGTATCTTCCCAACTATAGAAGTTACACTAACAGGTCTATAATTACTTGGGAAAGATTTGGACCCCCTTTTTAAATATTGGCCCCACATTGGCCTTACGCCAATCCAATATGTATCCTGACATGGACGGGGTGATGTGTGAGGAATGTAAGGACGTCCCATCGTTTGATGGAAATGAAAATGATTGACCTACAGAGGACTGAATTCAAAGACACCCCGAAAATCAAAGTGAAGAAATGATGCAGCAGGCGAGTCCATATTGGTGAAATGTCATTGCAGCAACTCCAAATGGTCCTCAGTAGTCTGTGTGGCCCCCACGTGCTTGTATGCATGCCTGAAAATGTCGGGGGAGGGTCTTAATAAGACCACGGATGGTGTCCTGGGAAATTTCCTCCCAGATCTGGACCAGGACATCACTGAGCTCCTGGACAGTCTGAGGTGCAACCTGGCGGCGTTGGATGAACCGAAACATGACATGCCAGAGATGTTCTATTGGATTTAGGTCAGGCAAGTGTGGGGGCCATTCAATGGTATCAATTCCTTCCTCCTCCAGGAACTGCCTGCATACTCTCCCGACATGAGGCAGGGCATTGTGGTGCACCAGGAGGAACCCAGGACCCACTGCACCAGGAGGAACCCAGGACCTCCTGCACCAGCATAGGTTCCGACAATGGGTCCAAGGATTTCATCCCCATACCTAATGGCAGTCAGGGGGCCATTGTCTAGCCTGTAGAGGTCTGTACGTCCCTCCATGGATATGCCGCCCTAGACCATCACTGACCCACCACCAAAACGGTCATGCTGAACCATGTTACAGGCAGCAGAACGTTCTCCACGGCTTCTCCAGACCCTTTCACGTCTGTCACATGTGCTCAGGGTGAACTTGCTCTCATCTGTGAAAAGCACAGGGCGCCAGTGGTGGACCTGCCAATTCTGATGTTTAATGACAAATGCCAATCCAGCTCTATGGTGCTGGGCAGTGAGCACAGGGCCCACTAGAGGACGTCGGGCCCTCAGGCCACCCTCATGAAGTCTGTTTCTGATAGTTTGCTCGGAGACATTCACACCAGTGGCCTACTGGAGGTCATTTTGTAGGGCTCATCCTGTTCCTCCTTGCACAAAGGAGCAGATATCGGCCCTTCTAATGGGTTAAGGACCTTCTATGGCCCTGGCCAGCTCTCCTAGAGGAACTGCCTGCCTCCTGGAATCTCCTCCATGCTCTTGAGACTGTGCTGGGAGACACAGCAAACCTTCTGGCAATGGCACATATTGATGTGCCATCCTGGAGGAATTGGACTGCCTGTGCAACCTCTGTAGGGTCCAGGTATGGCCTCATGCTACCAGCAGTGACACTGACCCTAACCAAATGCAAAACGAGTGAAAAACTGTCAGAAAAGATGAGTAGGGGAAAAAACCTGTAAAACCATTCCTGCTTTGGGGGTCATCTCATTGTTGCCCATGTAGTGCACCTGTTATTAATTTCATGAACACCAAAGCAGCTGAAACTGATGAACAACCCCCTCTGTGACTTACCTGACCAGATCCATATCCCAGGAGTGTCATTGACTTGATGCTAGACTCGGATTACATAGGGTTCCTTTAATTTTTTAAGCAGTGTATTTATTTAATTAGAGAGAAAACTACAGAGTGTGACAAGAAAATTCCATGAAATATACACAACCCAAAGATTAAAGTCACAGAAATATACCATGTAATAGCCAGAACCAGACTCATTTCAAGAACATCAAAAATACAAGAACCAACATAGCGTTGTTTCATAACTAGGGCAAGGCCCAAATCCCCAACCTCCCTCTTCACCCCTACATCTCCTTGTTCACCAAGCTTCCTTCTTCTGCTTCACCACCCTGTCACCCTCTTCACCTCCACAACCCAACCCCATGTACCCTCTTCACCCTCCTGGCCTCCTCTTCACCCTTCCCTTCCCCTTTTCACCTTCCCATCTTCCTCTTCCCACCCCCCTTTCTACATCCCTATTCCCCTTTTCACCCTCCTGTCCCCCTCAATACCCCATATCCTCCTCCTGTTCCCCTTCAACACCCCATCCCCCTTTTCACCCCACTGTGCGCAGTGGTACAGGTTTTTCCATATAAAAAACACATGGTGAGGAGGTCACATATCTCCTCCCAACTGCCTATCAACCCCCCCAAGTCAACCAATCAGCTGTGATGGAAGAGTTCTATTTTTGTCAAGGATTGTGCTGAGGTTTCTGTGTGTCTGTTCGACTTTTATTCATGGCGTGGCAACATTTTGTACATACAAGGATTGTGGAACATGTTATCATGTAGACCAGTGTTCCTCAACCTTTTTACCTTGGAGGAAACCTTGGCAAGAAGTTAGCGATCTCGGGGAACCCTTGAAAACAAATGTCACATCTACAGCTCTTGGAACATTGGATCTGATCAGTGAGCTGTAGATATAACAACAATTAAACAAATGCAGAGCAGCGCAGGGAAGCTGCTGTTGTAACATGCCTTTTCTCCTTCATACCTGCCAGCCTTCCTCTCGTCAATCCCAGGTGATATCACATACAAGATCCTGGGACAGACGGAAGAAGAGGACCTGTGTGGAACAGTGCAGTAATTTATAGTATGCTTCCCTGCACCGCTCTCTAAATCCATAACATAGTTTCTCAATTGGGGTTCCACTGCAAATCAATATTGTGATGGAGGTATATCCACCCAATATTGTTTTCAATATGCACTGACAGTGCGCATTGATACCTGATGCCTCCTCTGTAGCTGCGGCTCCTGTGAACTCGAGAAGAGTGCAGAGAGCGGGAACACGTGGCTGTATCAGTAGACCAGAGTTACTCAACCTTTTTACCTTGGAGGAACCCTTGGCAAGAAGTTTGAGATCTTGGGAAACCCCTGAAAAAACATCAGATCTACAGCTCTGGGAACATAGGATCTGATCCGTGACCTGTCGATATAACAATCAAACAAATGCAGAGCAGTGCAGGGAAGCTGCTGTTGTAACATGCCTTTTCTCCTTCATCCCTGCCAGCCTTCCTCTTGTCCATCCCAGGTGATATCACATACAAGATCTTGGGACAGACAGAAGAGGACCTCTGAGGAACAGTGCAGTAATCTATAGTATGCTTCCCTGCACCGCTCTGTGAATCCAAAAACACAGAGTTTCTCAACTGGGACTCCACTGCAAATCAATATTGTGATGGAGGTATATCCACCCAATGTTGTTTTCAATAGGCCCTGACAGTGCGCATTGATACCTGAAGCCTCCTCTGTAGTTGCGGCTCCTGTAAACTCGAGAAGAGTGCAGAGAGCGGGAACTTGTGGCTGGATCAGTAGAGCAGTGTTACTCAAACTTGGAGGAACCCTTGGCAAGAAGTCTGAGATCTTGGGGAAGCCCTGAAAAAAAAAAAAGTCTGATCTACAGCTCTTGGAACATTGGACCTGATCCGTGAGCTGTAGATATAACAACAATTAACCAAATGCAGAGCAGCGCAGGGAAGCTACTGTTGTAACATGCCTTTCCCCTTTCATCCCTGCCAGCCTTCCTCTTGTCCATCCCAGGTGATATCACATACAAGGTCCTGGGACAGACAGCTCTGGGAACATTGGATCTGATCCGTGAGCTGTAGATATAACAACAAACAAATGCAGAGCAGCGCAGGGAAGCTGCTCTTGTAACATGCCTTTTCCCCTTCATCCCTGCCAGCCTTCCTCTTGTCCATCCCAGGTGATATCACATACAAGATCCTGGGACAAACAGAGGAGGACCTCTGAGGAACAGTGCAGTAATTTATAGTATGCTTCCCTGCACCACTCTGTGAATCCATAAACACAGAGTTTTTCAATTGGGGCTCCACTGCAAATCAATATTAAGATGGAGGTATATCCACCCAATGTTGTTTTCAATATGCACTGATAGTGCCCATTGATAACTGATGCCTCCTCTGTAGTTGAGGCTTCTGTGAACTTGAGAAGAGTGCAGACAGCGGGAACACGTGGCTGGATCAGTAGACCAGAGTTACTCAACCTTTTTACCTTGGAGGAACCCTTGGCAAGAAGTTTGAGATCTCGGGGAACCCCTGAAAAAAAAATGTCAGATCTACAGCTCTGAGAACATTGGATCTTATCAGTGAGCTGTAGATATAACAAACAAATGCAGAGCGGCGCAGAGAAGCTGCTGTTGTAACATGCCTTTTCCCCTTCATCTCTGCCAGCCTTCCTCTCATGTATGTGAACGTAGCCGGAGGTGAGATCATAATAGCTTAGTGTAGTTATTGTATGACATAAAGCTACCATGATCTCACCTCCCGCTACATTCAGTCCCATCCAGCTGTGTGCTCCCCCTCTGTGCATCACACTGCTGACATACACTGATCCAGCCATGAGATCACATTCTATGCTCCCTCCCACAGTCTGTGATCAATACTGCCATAGGAAGTCACCTCCCCCCTTCAGCTCCTGCTCTCTACACTTCTGCCGGTGCCTCCCTCTGAGTTCAAAGGACCCGGGACTATAGAGGAGGCATCGGGTATCGATGTGTGCGGACAATACTGTCAGTCTTCATTGAGAACAACATTGAGCAGTATACATCTGCCACAATGTAGCAGAACCCCTGGGGACTTCTCGCGGAGAAACATTGACGTAGACAGTGAGTATGCTCAAGTTTAAGCTCCCCCACCCAAACTCACTGCCAATTTGTTCCCCTTGTAGGTACCCAAAACTGAACCCACTGAGGAAAAAGGATGAGTATGACTCTGTACTGTACTGCCTGGAGCACACTGGTGGAACCCCTGGAAATGACAGCAGAGCTGTGAGTGAGAGGCCAGAAATCTGCTTTAGGACTGGACACGATATGGATTCTTCTTCATCTCAGTCCTGGTTATGGTATTGCCAGTTGGGTATCAGAGTATTGACAACCTCAGGGACTCAATATTTTACAGGTATGGCCAATGGTGGGAATTGCCAAACACCAAACTAAGCTGCTCTGTGAAACCGTCTGGAGAAGAATAAGTGCGCCCTAAGACATTGTCACAGGAAGAGACATGAGGGGTCTAATCCACCAATGGTCCTCCATGTATCTCAGGGCTCCCCTACTGCTCCTGCAGGCCCAGGACCGGCTTGGCTGATGGAGTGAAGGATGATCAGTTCTCCGATCTCTGCTCCAGGGAATGAACCCAGAAGAGATGGGAACTTCATCACTTCCAGGTTCAAAACCGTCATTCCCCGGTCACTGCAGCTGATTAAGCCCGATTTGTACTTGATCAGCTTCACCGGGGTCCAAAGGTGACGTTGGTGGTCTATGGTCAACCCGGTCCCACAGTTCATCCACATCTTTGGTGACCTCTGACCTCATGAACTGTTTCTTCCATGATGAAGATCAGCCTTGGAGTATATCTGAGGTGTATAGCAGGGGGTGCTTCTTCCCCACATGAGAGCTGGGATGTCCAGCAACATTCATCTAGAAGACATTTCCCGCACACAAGGCACTAATACACCTCCAGGGTTGTGTGGGACCTCTGATGTACAGGAAGACAGGACATCAGTGAGGGACATTTCCCTCAATCAGGACAGGCACGTTGCTTCTCCCCCGTGTGCAATCTCTGATGTGTGAAAAGATGCGACTTCCCTGAAAAACATTTCCCGCACTCAGGACAGGAAAATGGCTTCTCACACTTGTGATGTATGACAATATCTGATTCTTGTACAAGAGATTTTCTGCACTCAGGACAGGAATACGGCCTCTCCCCTGTATGCAATCTCTGATGTCTTTCAAGATGCCACTTAACTGAAAAACATTTCCTGCACTAAGGACAGGAATACGGCTTCTCCCCCATGTGAGATCTCTGATGTCTGACAAGTTCTGATTTTTGTGCAAAACATTTCCCGCACCCAGGACAGTTCTATGGCTTATAACCTGTAAGTGATCTTTGATGATAACAAAGATTGGACCTATTTGAAAAACATTTTCCACACTTAGGACAGGAAAGAGGCTTTTCCCCCCATGTGAGACCTCTGATGTCTGTAAAGGTGTGGCCTATGTGAAAAACATTTCCTGCACTCAGGACAGGAATATGGTTTCTCACCCGTGTGTGATCTCTGATGTAAGGAAAGCTGTGACTTAACTGAAAAACATTTCCCACACTCAGAACAGGAAAACGGATACTCCCCAGTGTGTGATCTCTGATGATTAAGACGACTAGACTTATCTGTAAAACATTTCCCGCACTCAGGACAGGAATGTGGCTTCTCCCCCGTGTGCGATCTTTGATGTCTGGAAAGATTGGACTTGTCTGAAAAACATTTTCCACACTCAGGACAGGAAAAAGGCTTCTCCCCTTTGTGACACTTTTGATGTCTGTTATAACAGGATTTGTCTGAAAACCTTTTTCCGCACTCAGGACAGGAATACAGCTTCTCACCTGTGTGCGATTTCTGATGCCTGCTCAGATGTGACTTAACTGAAAAACATTTCCCGCACTCAGGACAGGAATACGGCTTCTCACCTGTGTGAGACCTCTGATGTCTGTAAAGAGTGGGCTTCTGTGAAAAACATTTCCCGCACTCAGGACAGGAATACGGCTTCTCACCCGTGTGCAATGTCTGATGCATGTAAAGACCAGACTTGCCCGAAAAACATTTCCCACACTGAGGACAGGAATATGGCTTTTCCCCCGTGTGGGACCTTTGATGTTTGACAAGGTTTGATTTTGCTACAAAACTTTTCCCGCACTCAGAACAGGAATACGGCTTCTCCCCTGTGTGCAATCTCTGATGACTGTAATGAGAGGACTTGTCTGAAAAACATTTCCCGCATTCAGAACAGGAATACGGCTTTTCTCCTGTGTGAGACCTCTGATGTATGTTTAGAGTGAGCTTCCGTGAAAAACATTTCCCGCACTCAGGACAGGAATACGGCTTCTCCCCCATGTGAGATCTCTGATGTCTGTAAAGATTGGACTTATCTGAAAAACATTTCCCGCACTCAGGACAGGAAACCCTCTTCCCTGTTGGAAGGCCGGCCCGGTCACTCACAGTCTGAGGTTCCTCAGGATATGAGGAATCCGATGGTCCATCTACACTGAGTGGTGCCGGATGGACATTGGAGGGAGCCGGGTTTTCTCCTTGACTATACTGTGTAATGTCCTCATCTTCTACTTTCCAGTCTGGAGACAAAGTGAGACAATCCTCTGAGGTTTTCCTCATCTCCCGGCCATGGACTAAAATACAATACAAAGACAAAGAGGATTACTAGACAGGAGCCGATTGGTTCCCCCAAACCACGACTCCGCCCACATCAGGCAGCTTGGTCTCGGAGCAGCTTACAATTCCACCCCCAAGGGAACTCAGAAATGGGTCAGTGACCAATCAGTGAGCAGTATGGGTGGAGGAATGGATTTCGTGTTCATGACCCACCTGTGCTGATCTCTGTAGGAGTGTCCTCCTCTATAAATGTCCCCGTTATTCCATCCTCCTCCATAGACTGCTGATCATCCCTCACATACGCCTCTTCTTCTTCTGATTTCACCTCAAATTCTATATCGATTGGATCTCCACTCTACATCAAGAGAAGGAGAGAAAATATCATCTGTAAGATAGAAGATTTATTATTGTGACATCACATAGAAAATCCGCACATCGTCTCCATGAGTCCATGTTCTAGATTCTCCGTCCCACCAACCTTGTAACAGTGAGGGATGGTGTGACCTTCCTGTGTGGAATCCCGAGAATACAGAGGACGGGGACATCTCTCTGGTGGGTTCCTGGTATTAGGTGACTCCATCATATCCTTGTGTCCTTCTAAAAACTCCTTCAACACTCCATACTCCTCATCCTCCTCTTTAACATCAATATTATCCCCGAGGATTCCACTCTGAATATATTATAAATAATATAGTTATACAATAAATGTTTTATAAGTATAACTACCAGAGATTGTCAATCACCTGCCTGATGATGGTGAGGGATGGTGTGATCTTCCTGTGGGAAATCTCGGAAATACAGAAGACGGGGACATCTGTGTGGTGGGTTCCTGTAGCTGGATGACTCCACCATGGTGTCCTGGTACAGATCTTTGTGTCCTTCTGGAATCTCTGACTCCTCCATCACCCCATCCTCATCCTCCTCCTCTTTTATCTCTTCTTTAACCTCAACTTTAGACTCTCTCAGGTTTCCACTCTGAATATATAATAAAAATGACATAAACGGTAACAATGCAGATAATGTACAGATCCTAATGATACTATCAGTGATTGTTCCTCACCTACCTGATGATGGTGAGGGATGGTGTGACCTTCCTGTGTGGAATCCCAGGAATACAGAGGACGGGGACATCTCTCTGGTGGGTTCCTATGACTGGATCCATCTACCTGATGATGGTGAGGGATGGTGTGACCTTCCTGTGTGGAATCCCAGGAATACAGAGGACGGGGACATCTCTCTGGTGGGTTCCTGGTATTAGGTGGCTCCATCATATTCGTGTGTCTTTCTGAAAACTCCTCCATCACTCCATACTCCTCATCCTCCTCTTTATACTCTTCTTCAACATCAAGATTATCATCCCCGAGGATTCCACTCTGAATATATAAAAAAAACATTCATTGTAACAAACATGCTGTGTATAAATCATAACTATCAGTGACTGTTCCTTATATACCTGATGATGGTGAGGGATGGTGTGACCTTCCTGTGTGGAATCCCGGGAATACAGAGGACGGGGACATCTCTCAGGTGGGTTCCCATGACTGGATCCACCTACCTGATGATGGTGAGGGATGGTGTGACCTTCCTGTGTGGGATCCCGGGAATACAGAGGACGGGGACATCTCTCTGGTGGGTTCCCATGACTGGATCCACCTACCTGATGATGGTAAGGGATGGTGTGACCTTCCTGTGTGGGATCCTGGGAATACAGAGAACGGGGACATCTCTCTGGTGGGTTCCCATGACTGGATCCACCTACCTGATGATGGTGAGGGATGGTGTGACCTTCCTGTGTGGTATCCCGGGAATACAGAGGACGGGGACATCTCTCTGGTGGGTTCCCATGACTGGATCCACCTACCTGATGATGGTGAGGGATGGTGTGACCTTCCTGTGTGGGATCCCGGGAATACAGAGGACGGGGACATCTCTCTGGTGGGTTCCCATGACTGGATCCACCTACCTGATGATGGTGAGGGATGGTGTGACCTTCCTGTGTGGTATCCCGGGAATACAGAAGACGGGGACATCTCTGTGGTGGGTTCCCATGACTGGATCCACCTACCTGATGATGGTGAGGGATGGTGTGACCTTCCTGTGTGGGATCCCGGGAATACAGAGGACGGGGACATCTCTCTGGTTGGTTCCCATGACTGGATCCATCTACCTGATGATGGTGAGGGATGGTGTGACCTTCCTGTGTGGGATCCCGGGAATACAGAGGACGGGGACATCTCTCTGGTGGGTTCCCATGACTGGATCCATCTACCTGATGATGGTGAGGGATGGTGTGACCTTCCTGTGTGGTATCCCGGGAATACAGAGGACGGGGACATCTCTCTGGTGGGTTCCCATGACTGGATCCATCTACCTGATGATGGTGAGGGATGGTGTGACCTTCCTGTATGGAATCCCGGGAATACTGAGGATGTGGACATCTCTCTGGTGGGTTCCCATGACTGGATCCATCTACCTGATGATGGTGAGGGATGGTGTGACCTTCCTGTGTGGAATCCCGGGAATACAGAGGACAGGGACATCTCTCTGGTGGTTTCCCATGACTGGATCCACCTACCTGATGATGGTGAGGGATGGTGTGACCTTCCTGTGTGGGATCCCGGGAATACAAAGGACGGGGACATCTCTCTGGTGGGGTTGGGTTAGTTGATGGCTCCATCATGATGTCCTTGTAGAGATCCTTGTGTCTTCATCCTCCTCTTTAACATCAATATTATCCTCTCCGAGGTTTCTACTCTGAAGATATAAACAATTCATTGTAACAAACATTCTGTGTATAAAACGTATATCAGTGATTGATCTTCACCTACCTGATCCTGGTGGGGGACGGTGTGAATGAATATCTGAGACTGGGGCCATGAAACAATTTACTACAATTTAAATTTTTCCCTCTTAACGTCTATTTGAATATTATAGAACACATACAAACATATTCCACCCGAATACAAGTCATATAATCCGTTAGCATAGAAGGCCATTGGTGGGAAAGGTGACATCTCCACAATGATGAGAATGTTTCGGCCCCGGAAGTGGGGGAATGTTTTGCCCCTGAAGGGGTTAATCTGTATATGTGTGTATCATCATCTGCTGGAGATAAAAGACGTCACAGTGACTATGGAGGAAGAGGACGGGCACACCGATGGAGGAAAAGGACGGACGCGACGATGGAGGAAGAGGATAACACAACGGGGTGTAAATATAAAATAAGATCTTATTACCTCCTATTTCTTCCCAATTCACCTCTTGCCCAGAACTTCCATCTTATACCAGACATCACTTCCTGTCTGTAGATGACATCACTTCCTGTCTTCCATAGAGACTTCCTGTCTGGGTAGAACTGAGATCACCCTTTGTGGAGCTCAGAGGAACTGCAGCCCCGAGAACCTTCTGGTAGTGTGACCCCGGCCTTGTGCTGGGTGTGTATGGACTGTAGATGCTTATAGATGGATAGTTGTCAATGGTCTCGGATTTGCCAGGACAGTCCCACTTTGTAACTATTTGTCCCACAATGTCTTTGTCCCGGGCTGTGTCCCAAGAATCACAGCATGACGTGTATGTGTGTTGGGGTCCAGGCAATGGGAGACCAATCGGTGTCCTGGATGGGGCTATAAGCGGCCAGTCAGCATGCAGTGATCAGCATTGGGCGGGAATCAGAGAATGATCAGGCAGAGACTTTCCTGCTCTCCGGGTCCATCAGGACACTGGACACATTGGGTGGAATGGGCTCTGCTCTGGATGTTCCTCCTGCGGTGTGTCTGGTGATGAGTCCCTGACTTCTCCAACCCTGCCAGATATATAGAAGTCATGGCTTCTACACCGAGTATCCCGTCCTCTGAGAGGTGGTAGTGCCTGGAGGAGGGGAGCAGAGGGCACTGAGTGGGGGATTGTATGAGAGTCATCAATGGCCCTGTGTGTGGTGGATGAAGGGGAATTGAGGGTGCTGTGTGGTGTCCCGGTGGAAGGGGGGTGGTGTGGCCTTTTCTATGTCCCACCACCTAGCTGAGGAACTGATCCCAACATCCTATCGGTACTAAAGATGTGATATCACTGCTAGCTGTCTTCACAACCTTCTGCCCCTCTCCACCCCCATTACTGGCTTGTCACCCATCCTCCTCTTCACCACTACGTCCCCCTCTCCACCTTTTTTCAATTTTCTGTCCCTTATCTTCACCACCCCATTCCCCTCTTTATCTCTCCATGCTTTTTTTTCACTTGCCTACCCCCCTATTCACCCTCTTTTCCCCCCTTCTGTATCCCTCATCACCTCCCCTTCCTCCTCTTTAATTCCTCATCCCCTATTTCTGTCCGTCCCTCTTCTTTTTTTTATTTTTTCCGAAAAGAATATACTGTATATACACTGCTCAAAAAAATGAAAGGAAGATTTTGAAAACCCATCAGATCTCAATAGGGAGGAATCTCCTGCTGGATCTCTATACTGACATGGACGGTGTGATGTGTGAGGAACCTAAGGACGCCCCATCGTTTGATGGAAATGAAAATGATCGACCTACAGAGGACTGAATTCACAGGCCCCCCCGAAAGTGAAGTGAAGAAATGATGCAGCAGGCGAGTCCATTTGGCTGAAATGTCATTGCAGCAACTCAGAATGGTCCTTAGTAGTCTGTGTGGCCCCCACATGCTTGTATGCATGCCTGACAACGTCAGGGGAGGCTCCTAATGAGACCACGGATGGTGTCTTGAGGATTTCCTCCCAGATCTGGACCAGGGCATCACTGAGCTCCTGGACAGTCTGAGGTGCAACCTGGTGGCATCGGATGGACGGAAACATGACATCCCAGAGGGGTTCTTTTGGATTTAGGTCAGGCAAGCTTGGGGGCCATTCAATGGTATCAATTCCTTCATCCTCCAGGAACTGCCTGCATACTCTCGCCACATGAGGCCGGGCATTGTCATGAGGCCGGGCATTGTCGTACACCAGGAGGAACCCAGGACCCACTGCACCAGTGTAGGGTCTGACAATGGGTCCAAGGATTTCATCCCGATACCTAATGGCAGTCAGGGTGCCATTGTCTAGCCTGTAGAGGTCTGTGCGTCCCTCCATGGATAGGCCTCCCCAGACCATCACTGACCCACCACCAAAACGGTCATGCTGTACCATGTTACAGGCAGCAGAACGTTCTCCGCGGCTTCTCCAAACCCTTTCACGTCTGTCACATGTGCTCAGGGGGAACCTGCTCCCATCTGTGAAAAGCAGAGGGCGCCAGTGGTGGACCTGCCAATTCTGGTATTCAATGGCAAATGCCAATCCAGCTCTATGGTGCTGGGCAATAAGCACAGGGCCCACTAGAAGACGTCGAGCCCTCAGGCTACCTTCATGAAGTAAGCTTCTGATTGTTTGGTCAGAGACATTCACACCAGTGGCCTGCTGGAGGTCATTTTGTAGGGCTCTGGCAGTGCTCATCCTGTTCCTCCTTGCACAAAGGAGCAGATACCGGTACTGCTGATAGGACCCTGTCCAGCCCTCCTAGAGTAACTGCCTGTCTCCTGGAATCTCCTCCATGCTCTTGAGACTGTGCTGGGAGACACAGCAAACCTTCTGGCAATGACACGTATTGATGTGCCATCCTAGAGGAGTTGAGGTGTCTGTGCAACCTCTGTAGGGTCCATGCTACCAGTAGTGACACTGACCCTAGCCAAATACAAAACTAGTGAAAAAGTCAGAAAAGATGAGAAGGGAAAAAATGTCAGTGGCCTCCACCTGTAAAACCATTACTGTTTTGGGGGTTGTCTCATTGTTGCCCCTCTAGTGCCCCTGTTGGTAATTTCATGATCACCAAAGCAGCTAAAACTGATGAACAACCCCTTCTGCGACTTACCTGACCAGATCAATATCCCAGGAGTGTCATCGGCTTGATGCTAGACTCGGATTACAAAGTCTTTCTTTCATTTTTTTAAGCTGTGTATTTATTTAATTAGAAATTACAAACAGAGTGTGACAAGAAAATTCCATGAAATATACACAACCCAAAGAGTAAAGTCACAGAAATATACCATGTAATACAGAACCAGACTCATTTCAAGAACATCAGAAATACGAGAACCAACATAGCTTTGTTTCATACCTAAGGTGAGGCCCAAACCCCCGGCTAGATTCAGGTAGTTCCACCATTTCTCATCCATACACCCACATGAGCAAAGGATGGGAGAGACCACACAGTCTACAGCATGTCAAATGGACTCAACAATTCATGAAGGTGTTAAGCGGGCAAAGTGACCCAGAAAGAGAGCCAGCTCAGGATTCCTACATGTCATGTTCAGCCCGTCCAGATATCTCAGTACTCCTCAGTGGTCTGAAAATGAAGCCAACATGCCCAACGCTTAGAGAAATGGAGGGCATCTCTGGCAATGTGAATCGATTCCTCCATTTCTGCTATGATATGGTTTGATGAGCTTGGTGTGGAGGAACCCGAGTTGCCTTCACAAAGCCTTGACCTCAACCAGTACTAGACCTCACAAATGCTCTTTTTAATAAATGGGCCAAATTCCCATAGACACGCTTTCTTGTGGAAGCTGTTATAGCCCCAAAGTGTTGTTCAGTTGTGTATCAATGCTCATGGTTTTGCAATGGTATATTAAGCAAAGTTGTATATTGTAGGTGTGATGGTCAGGTGACCACAAACTTTTGATCATATAGTGTACAAGGATTGTGGAACATGTTACCATGTAGACCAGTGTTTCTCGACTTTTTTACCTTGGTGGAACCCTTGGGAAGAAATTTGAGATCTTGGGGAACCCCTGAAAAAATATTCCGATCTACAGCTCTTGGAACATTGCATCAGTGAGCTGTAGATATAACAAACAAATGCAGAGCAGCGCAGGGAAGCTGTTGTTGTAACATGCCTTTTCTCCTTGATTCTCACTAGCTTTCCTCTCATCCATCCCAGGTAATATCACATACAAGATCCTGGGACAGACAGAAGAGGACGACCTATGGGGAACAGTGCAGTAATTTACAGTATGCTTCCCTGCACCACCCTGTAAATCCATAACACAAGGTTTCTCAATTGGGTTTCCACTGCAAATCAATATTGTGATGGAGGTATATCTACCCAATGTTGTTTTCAATACGCACTGTCAGTGCACATTGATACCTGGTGCCTCCTCATCAGAGGTTGGATGAGACTGAGTGTAGCGGGAGGCGAGATCATAATAGCTCATTCTCATCCAGCAGTTAGACTTTCAATCATGGCACAGTCATTAAATCCCTCCTGAGATGTATGCAAACCTGGGGGCCAACTCCAGGAAACGTCTGACCTCTGTGATTGACAACAAGGGATTTGTCACCAAGTACTAAGTCATGTTTTGTGAAGGGGATCAAATCCTTATTTCCCTCATGAACATGCAGATCAGTCATCATTTCTTAGACATGCATTTCTGCTGAATTTGTTGTTGCTATTCTGTCTCTCAGTGTTACAATACACCGAACATTCGATTTTTAGACCGATCTAATCAGTCTAATCCGCCAACAGCTCCAGTGCCAATCTTGCAGGCCTGGGACCATCCAGGTTGCTGGAGTGAAGGATGATCAGTTCTCCAATCTCCCCTCCGGGGAATGAACTGAGACGGGAAATTCATCACTTCCAGGGTCTTCATTCGCGGGTCGCTGCAGCTGATTAAGCCCGATCTGTACTGGATCAGCTGCACTGGGGTCTGGGACCGGCGTTGTTGATTGAGTGAAGGGTGATCAGTTCTCAGATCTCTACCCTCCAGTGGATGACCCGAGACGGGAAATGCTTCCAGGTTCAGAGCCGACATTCCCCGGTCACTGCAGCTGATTAAGCCCAATCTGTACTTGGTCAGCCACGTTGGGGTCCAGAGGTGACGTTGGCGGTCTAATAGACCCCTGATGTCTCATTAAGGAGAACCTGTCACAACAAAATTCTATGACACAGGAATGTGTGGTCCATGATGTGATATCAATAAAGTTAAGTGGAAGAAAAAAAAAGTGGAAACAAAACTAACGTTCCATTTTTAGGCTTTTTTCTGAACTAGTTGAATATTTTTTATTGATTTGAAATGGAAAATGTTGAGTTTGGGAACTAGATTCTAGGAAATGCATTATATAAAACATGGCCGATATTCATTAGAGCTGGACGAATGCTTCTCACATTTGTCCAATGAATTTTAAATATAGACCTCTAAGTGTTTGTGAAATCTCCCACCACAAAATGCACTCAGCCAATGACAGGTCAGGACGCCATTTATATTCTTCTCCTGCCATCAATGGCCAACCCGGTCCCACACTTCATCTACGTCTTTGGTAACCTCTGACCTCCTTATGAACTGTTTCTTCCATGATGAAGATCAGCCATGGAGTATATCTGAGGTGTATATCAGGGTGTGCTTCTTCCCCACATGAGAGCTGGGATGTCCAGCAACATTCATCTAGAAGACATTTCCCGCACTCAAGGCACCTCCAGGGTTGTGTGGGACCCCAGGAAGACAGGATTTCAGTGAGGAACATTTCCCTCACTCAGGACAGGAAAGTGTCTTCTCCCCCGTGTGAGATCTCTGATGTCTGGAAAGATGCGACTTCCTTGAAAAACATTTCCCGCACTCAAGACAGGAATATGGCTTCTCCCTCCTGTGAGACCCCTGATGTGTGACAACTTCTGACTTTTGTGAAAAACATTTCCCACACTCAGGACAGGAATATGGTTTCTCACCCGTGTGAGATCTTTGATGTCTGAAAAGATTGGACTTGTCCATAAAACATTTTCCGCACTCCGAACAAGCATACGGTTTCTCCCCCGTGTGATACTTTTGATGTCTGACAAGTTCTGATTTTTGTGCAAAACATTTCCCGCACTCAGGACAGTTATATGGCTTATAACCTGTGTGTAATCTTTGATGATAAGAAAGATTGGACCTATTTGAAAAGCATTTTCCACACTCATGGCAGAAATACGGTTTCTCCCCCGTGTGCAATCTCTGATGATTATAGAGACTGGACTTATCTGAAAAACATTTTCCGCACTCAGGACAGGAAACTGGCTTTTCCCCCGTGTGAGACCTCTGATGTCTGTAAAGATCTGGCCTTCGTAAAAAACATTTCCCGCACTCAGGACAGGAATATGGTTTCTCACCTGTGTGTGATCTCTGATGTAAGGAAAACTGTGACTTAACTGAAAAACATTTCCCACACTCAGAACAGGAAAATGGATACTCCCCAGTGTGTAATCTCTGATGATTATAAAGATTGGTCTTACCTGAAAAACATTTCCCGCACTCCAGACAAGAATGTGGCTTCTCCCCTGTGTGAGATCTATTATGTCTGTGAAGACTGGACCTGTCTAAAAAACATTTCCCGCACTCAGGACAGGAAAAAGGCTTCTCGCCCCTGTGATACTTTTGATGTCTGTTAAAACAGGACTTGTCTGAAAAACATTTTCCGCACTCAGGACAGGAATACGGCCTCTCCCCCATGTGAGACCTCTGATGTGTGACAAGACATGATTTTTTTCCAAAACATTTCCCGCACTCAGAACAGGAAAATGGCTTCTCACCTGTGTGAGATCTCTGATGGATGACAAGATCTGATTTTTGTACAAAACATTTCCCGCAGTCAGGGCAGGAATGTGGCTTCTCACCCGTGTGAGATCTTTTGTGCACATTAAGACTGGATTTAACACGAAAACATTTCCCGCACTCAGTACAGGAATATGGTTTCTCACCTGTGTGAGATCGTTTATGCGCATGAAAATGAGATTTAAAATGGAAACCCTTCCCGCACTCCATACAGGAGAACCTCTTCCCTGTTGGAAGGCCGGACCAGTCCTGCACAGTCTGAGGTTCCTCAGGATACGAGGAATCCGATGGTCCATCTACACTGGGTGGTTCCGGATGGACATTGGAGGGAGCCGGGTTTTCTCCTGGACTATACTGTGTGATGTCCTCATCTTCTACTTTCCAGTCTGGAGACAAAGTGAGACAATCCTCGGAGGTTTTCCTCATCTCCCGGCCATGGACTAAAATATAAAGACAAAGAGGATTACTAGTCAGGCCTGATTGGTTCCCCCAAACCAGGACTCCGCCTACATCAGGCAGCTTGGTCTCTGAGGAGCTTCCAATTCCACCCTCAAGGCAACTAGGAAATGGGTCAGTGACCAATCAGTGAGCAGTATGGGTGGAGGAATGGATTTAGTGTTCATGACCCACCTGTGCTGATCTCTGTAGGAGTGCCCTCCTCTATAAATGTCCCCGTTATTCCATCCTCCTCCATAGACTGCTGATCATCCCTCACATACGCCTCTTCTTCTTCTGATTTCACCTCAAATTCTATATCGATTGGATCTCCACTCTACATCAAGAGAAGGAGAGAAAATATCATCTGTAAGATAGAAGATTTATTATTGTGACATCACATAGAAAATCCGCACATTGTCTCCATGAGTCCATGTTTTAGATTCTCTGTCCCACCAACCTTGCAACGCTGAGGGATGGTGTGACCTTCCTGTGTGGAATCCCGGGAATACAGAGGACGGGGACATCTCTCTGGGAGGTTTCTCTCATTTGTTGGCTCCATCATACCATCACTGTGTCCTTCAGAAAGGTCCTTCATCACTCCATACTCCTCATCCGCCTCTCTATACTCTTCTTTAACAACAATATTATAATCCCCAAGGATTCCACTCTGAATATATAATAAGATATTCATTGTAACAAACAGATTTGTGTATAAATCAGAACTACCAGTGATTGTTCCTCATCTACCTGATGACGGTGAGGGATGGTGTGACCTTCCTGTGTGGAATCCCGGGAATACAGAGGACGGGGACATCTCTCTGGTGGGTTCCTGGTATTAGGTGGCTCCATCATAATGTCCTTGGAGGGATCTTTGTGTCCTTCAGAAAGCTCCTTCATCACACCAAACTCCTGATCCTCCTCTTTATATTCTTCTTTAACAAAAATATTATTGGTTCCATTCTGAATATAGAAGATATTTATTATAGAAACACAATTGTGTATAAATCACAGCTACCAATAATTGTTCAATATGTACCTGTTCATGTTGTGCATAGTTGTGATCCTCCTGTGTGGAATCCCGGGAATATAGAGGACGGGGACATCTCTCTGGTGGGTTCCCGTAGCTGGATGACTCCTCCATGGTGTCCTGGTACAGATCTTTGTGTCCTTCTGGAATCTCTGACTCCTCCATCACCCCATCCTCATCATCCTCCTCTTTTATCTCTTCTTTAACCTCAACTGTAGAATCTCTCAGGTTTCCACTCTGAATATATAATAAAAATGACATCAGTGGTAACAATGCAGATAATGTACAGATCCTAATGATACTATCAGTGATTGTTCCTCATCTACCTGATGATGGTTAGCGATGGTGTGACCTTCCTGTGTGGAATCCCGGGAATACAGAGGACGAGGACATCTCTCTGGTGGGTTTAGGTTACTTGATGGTTCCATCATATCCTCGTGTCCTTCAGAAAGCTCCTTCATCACTTCATACTCCTCATCCTTTTCTTTATACTCTTGTTTAACAACAATATTGTAATCCCTGAGGATACCACTCTGAAGATATAATAAAACATTCATTGTAACAAACCTGCTGTGTATAAGACAGAACCAACAGTGATTGTTCCTCATCTACGTGAGGGATGGTGTGAATGAATATCTGAGACTGGGATCAATCTGAAACAATTTGTTTTCAGGACATTTACTAAAAAATGACATTTTTCCCTCTTTCCTCCTATTTGAATATTATAAAATAAAGACATACATATTCCACTCCCCCCCACCTCCAAATGAATCCCCATCTCCCTAATAAAAGTCGAATAACCAGTTAGTATAGAAGGTGATTGGTGGGAAAGGTGACATCTGCAAATTAAGGAAATGTTCCAGCACCATAACTGGGGGAATGTTCTGCAATCTGGGTTCCCACACTATATATGTGTGTATCATCATCTACTGGCGGAAAAAGACATCATAGTGACTATGGAGGAAGAGGACGGCTGTGACGGTGGAGGAAGACTGACGGCCACTACTGTGGAGGAAGACCGACGGCCACTGCGGTGGAGGAAGACGACGGCCACGGCGGTGGAGGAAGACGACGGCCACAATGGCGGAGGAAGAGCACGGCCATGACGGTGGAAGAAGAGCACGGCCATGGAGGAAGAGGACAGGCGTGACGGTGGAGGAAGAGGACGGAGGTGCCGATGGAGGAAGAGGACGGACATGACGGGGGGTTACTGGATGTAAATGTAAAATAAGATCTTATTACCTCCTCTGCTTCCACTTCCAGCAATGTCTCCTCTCTACTTCCTCCCAACTTGCCTCTCTCCGGGATCTTCAGTCTTATACTTGACATCGCTTCCTGTCTGTACCTGACATCACTTCCTGTCTTCCATAGAGACTTCCTGTCTGGGTAGAAGTGAGATCACCTCTTGTGGAGCTCAGAAGAACTGCAGCCCCAAGAACCATCTGGTAGTGTGACCCCGGCCTTGTGGTGGGTGTGTATGGACTGTATGTCCTCATAGATGGAGAGTTGCCAGGACAGTCACAATTTGACCCAGGCTGTGTCTTGAGAATCAAACAGTAAATGTGTTGGGGTCCGGGCAATGGTAGACCAATCGGTGTCCTGGATGGGGCTGTAAGCAACCGGTCAGCATGCAGTGATCAGCGTTGGGTGGGTATCAAAGAACGGTCAGGCAGAGACTTTCCTGCTCTCCAGGTGCATCTGGACACTGGACACATTGGGTGGAATGGGCTCCGCTCTGGATGCTCCTCCTGCGGTGTGTCTGGTGATGAGTTCCTGGCTTCTCCAACCCTGACAGATATATAGAAGTAATTGATTCTACACCGAGTATCCCGTCCTCTGAGAGGTAGTAGTGCCGGTGGAGGGGAGTGGAGGGCTCTTGGTGGGGTGTTTGTATGAGAGTCATCAATGGCCCTGTGTGTGGTGGATGAAGGGGGATTGAGGGTGCTGTGTGGTGTCCCGGTGGAAGGGGGATGGTGTGGCCTTTTCTATGTCCCACCACCTAGCTGAGGAACTGATCCCAACGTCCTATCGGTACTGAGCATGTGACATCACTGCCAGCTGTCCACGTCTATTATTTATTTATTTCAAATATTTATATAACGCCGCCAATTTACGAAGTGCTTCACATATACTGTATATTATACATTCACATCAGTCCCTGCCCCCGAGGAGCATACAATCTAAGGTCCGTAACTCACATTCATACATACACATACTGGGGCCAATTAAGACAGGAGCCAATTAACCTCCCAGCATGTCTATGGAGTGTGGAAGGAAACCCACGCAGACACAGGGAGAACATGCAAACTCCAGGCAGGTGGTGCCGTGGTTGGGATTCAAACAAACAACCCAAGTGCTAGGAGCAAATACGCCCATGTATCCTACTTTGCCCCCCATAACCCTAAGGACACCTGATGTCCTCCTCCTCACCCCAATAATTACCCCCTTCTACCGCTCTCCACCCGTTACTGGGCTGTCCCTCCTCTTCACCACTACACCCCCCTCTTTGTACCCTTCTGCCCCTCTCTTCATTGGCCTGTCCCCCATCTTCACCACCCCATCCCCCTCTTCACCGCTCTGTCCCCCTCTTCACCTCACCGCCATTTTTTTTTTCCACTTGCATATTCCCCTTTTTCCCCTTCAGTCCCCCTTCTGTATCCCTCATCACCTCCCCTTCCTCCTCTTTAACTTCCCATCCCCCCCCATTCACTGTCCTTCCGTCCTATTTTTTTTTCATAAAGAATATATTTATTCAACTACAGAGTGTGACATAAATTCCATGAAATATACACAACCCAAAGAGTAAAGTCACGGAAGTATACCATGCAATAGCCAGAACCAGACTCGTTTCCAGAACCTCAAAAATACAAGAACCAACATGGCTTTGTTTCATAACTAGGGCAAGGCCAAAACCCCCCGGCCAGATTCAGGTAGCTCCACCATTTCTCATCCATACACCCACATGAGCTAAGGAATGGAGAGACCATACAGTCTACAGCACGGGTGTCAAACTGGCGGCTCTCCAGCTGTTGCCAAACTACAAGTCCCATGAGGCATTGCAAGATTGACAGTTACAAGCATGACTCCCAAAGGCAGAGGCATGATGGGACTTGTAGTTTCGTAACAGCTAGAGGGCCACCAGTTTGACACTCCTGGTCTACAGCATGTCAAATGGACTCTTCAACAATTCATGAAGGTGTTAAGCGATTAAAGTGACCCAGAAAGAGACCCAGGTCAGGATTCCTACATGTCGAGCCCATCCAGATATCTCGGTACTCCTCGGTGGTCTGAAAATGAAGCCAACGTGCGCAACGCTTAGAAAAATGGAAGGCATCTCTGGCAACGTGAATCGATTCCTCCATTCCTGCTAACCTGTTAATGCGGAGTATCCATTCTTTCAAAGTTCTTTCCCTCCTCTTTACCCCCTTCTCTTCTCAGCATCACCTCCCTCTTCACCCGTACACCTCCTTGTCCACCAAGCTTCCTTCTGCTTCACCGCCGTTACCCTCTTCATTTCCCCTGCCCCCCCCAGACCATCAATGACCCACCACCAAAACGGTCATGCTGAACCATGTTACAGGCAGCAGAACATTCTCCATGGCTTCTCCAGACCCTTTCACGTCTGTCACATGTGCTCAGGGTTAACCTGCCCTCATCTGTGAAAAGCACAGGGCGCCAGTGGTGGACTTGCCAATTCTGGTGTTCAATGGCCAATGCCAATCCAGGTCTATGGTGCCGGGCAGTGAGCACAGGGCCCACTAGAGGACGTCGGGTTCTCAGGCCGCCTTCATGAAGTAGGCATCTTATTATTTGGTCAGAGACATTCACACCAGTGGCCTGCTGTAGGTCATTTTGTAGGGCCCTGCAGTGCTCATCCTGTTCCTTCAGCAGATACAGGTCCTGCTGATGGGTTAAGGACCTTCTACGGCCCTGTCCATCTCTTCTAGAGCAACTGCCTGTCTCCTGGAATCTCCTCCATGCTCTTGAGACTGTGCTGGGAGACATAGCAAACCTTCTGGCAATGGCAGGTATTGATGTGCATCCTGGAGGAGTTGGACTGCCTGTGCAACCTCTGTAGGGTCCAGGTATGGCCTCATGCTACCAGTAGTGACACTGACCCTAGCCAAATGCAAAACTAGTGAAAAACAGAAAAGATGAGTAGAAAACAAAATGTCAGTTTTCTCCACATCTAAAACCAATCCTGTTTTGAGGGCCATCTCATTGTTGCCCATCTAGTGTACCTGTTGTTCATTTCATTAACACCAAAGCAGCTGAAACTGATGAACCACCCCCTCTATGACTTTTCTGACCAAATCAACATCTCAGGAGTTTCAAGGACTCGATGCTAGACTCGGATTACAAAGTCTTCCTTTCATTTTTTTAAGCAGTGTTTTTATTTAATTAGAGAGAAAACTACAGAGTGTGACAAGAAAATTCCATGAAATATACACAACCCAAAGAGTAAAGTCACAGAAATATACCATGTAATACAACCAGACTCATTTCAAGAACATCAAAAAATAGGAGAACCAACACAGCTTTGTTTCATAGCTAGGGCAAGGCCCTGGCCAGATTCAGGTAGTTCCACCATTTCTCAACCATACGTTGACTGAGTCCAAAAATCAAGTTCAAAATGATATGGTTTGATGAGCTTGGTGTGGAGGAACCGGAGTTGCCTTCACAGAGCCTTGACCTCAACCCTATTGAAAATGTTTGGGATATACTCAAAATGTCTATTGCGTGCCAGACCTTCCCGTTCAATCCCAGTACTAGACCTCACAAATGCTCCTGACTTCCCATAGACACGCTTTCCAGTGGAACCTGTTATAGCCCCAAAGTGTTGTTCAGTTGTGTATCAATGCTCATGGTTTTGCAATGGTCTATTTAACAGTCGTATATTGTAGGTGTGATGGTCAGGTGTCCACAAACTTTTGATCATATAGTGTACAAGGATTGTGGAACATGTTATCATGTAGACCAGTGTTTCTCAACCTTTTTCCCTTGGAGGAAACTCCTTGGCAAGGAGTTTGAGATCTCGGGGAACCACTGAAAAAAATATTCCCATCTACAGCTTTTGGAACATTGGGCTGTAGATATAACAACACTTAACAAATGCAGAGCAGCACAGGGAAGCGGTTGTAACATGCCTTTTCTCTATTTTTCTATTCAACTACAGAGTGTGACAAAAATTCCATGAAATATACACAACCCCAAAGAGTAGTCACAGAAATATACCATGTAATAGCCAGAACCAGACTCATTTCAAGAACATCAAAAAATACGAGAACCAACATAGCTTTGTTTTATAACGAAGGCAAGGCCCAAACCCCCAGCCGGATTCAGGTAGTTCCACCATTTCTCATCCATACACCCAAATGAGCAAAGGAAGGGAGAAACCATACAGTCTACAGCATGTCAAATGGACTCTTCAACAATTCATGAAGCTGTTAAGTGGGCAAAGTGACCCAGAAAGAGAGCCAGCTCAGGATTCTTACATGTCATGTTGAGCCCGTCCAGATATCTCGGTACTCCTCGGTGGTCTGAAAATGAAGCCAACATGCCCAACGCTTAGAACATTTATGGAGGGCATCCCTGGCAACGTGAATCAATTCCACCATTTCTGGAATTCATCACTTCCAGGTTCAGAGCCATCATTCCCCAGTAGCTGCAGCTAATTAAACCCAATCTGTACTTGATCAGCTACATTGGGGTCCATAGGTGATGTTGGCGGTCTAACAGACCCCTGATGTCTCAATAAAGAGAGCCTGTTGCAACAAAAAATGCTATGACATAGGGGTTTTTGGTCCCTGATGTAATATCAATGAAGTTATGTTGATAAAAAAAAGTGGAAACAAATTAACGTTCCAAATGCTATCCCACCTGCAGGCTTAGCACTGGTATGGTGGGTGCTGCCACGTAGAGGAGAGGGAGAGCAGTGAACCTCTGTTATCTGATCACTCCTAGAACGACCCAAAAACAATGTGTATTCCATCACTCCCAAGGTAAGCACCGTCATTCCTGACCGCTGTGGCTGGAGAAGCTGCAAATGGAGCACAATCTGCTCCCCATCAGGTTTAGTAGGGGGCAGAAGATCCATGAGGGGTCTAATCCACCAATGGTCCACCATGTATCTCGGGCTCTACTGCCGCTCCTGCAGGCCTGGAACTGGCCTGGTTGATGGAGTGAAGTGTGATCAGTTCTCCGATCTCCCCTCTGTTGAATGAACCCAGAAGAGACGGGAAATTCACCACTTCCAGGTTCAGAGCCGTCATTCCCCGGTCACTGCAGCTGCTTAAGCCCGATCTGTTCTTGATCAGCTACAGTGGGGTCCAGAGGTGACGTTGGCGGTCTAATAGACCCCTGATGTCTCATTAAAGAGAACCTATCACAACAAAATTCTAATTCAGGAGTGTATGGTCCATGATGTGATATCAATAAAGTTTAGTGGAAAAAAAAAAAAAGCGGAAACAAATTAACGTTCCAAACTCTATCCCACCTGCAGGCTCAGCACTGGTATGGTTGGTGCTGCCATGTAGAGGAGAGGGAGAGCAGTGAACCTCTGTTCTCTGATCACCCCTAGCTAGAACAAACCCAGAAGCAATGTGTTTTCCATCACTTCCAGGGTGATGTGGCCGGAGAAGCTGCAAATGTTGCACAATGTGCTCCCCATTAGCTTCAGTAGGGGGCAGAGGAGCCATGAGGGGATCTAATCCACCAACAACTCCAATGCTGATCCTGCAAGCCCGGGACCAGCCTGGTTGACGGAGTGAAGAATGATGAGTTCTCCGATCTCCCCTCTGGTGAATGAACAGAGATGGGAAATTCATGACTTCCAGGGTCTTCGTGCGCCGGTCGCTGCAGCTGATTAAGCCCGATCTGTTCTGGATCAGCTGCACTAGGGTCTGGGACCGGCGTTGTTGATGGAGTGAAGGATGATCAGTTCTCCGATCTCCCCTCTGGTGGATGACCCGAGACGGGAAATGCTTCCAGGTTCAGAGCCGTCATTCCCCAGTTACTGCAGCTGATTAAGCCCGATCTGTACTTGGTCAGCCACGTTGGGGTCCATAGGTGACGTTGGCGGTCTAATAGACCCCTGATGTCTCACTAAAGAGAACCAGTTACAACAAAAATCTATGACACAGGAATGTGTGGTCCATGATGTGATATCAATAAAGTTAAGTGGAAGAAAAAAAAGTGGAAACAAAACTAACGTTCCATTTTTAGGCTTTTTGCTGAACTAGTCAAATATTTTTTATTGATTTAAAATGGAAAATGTTGCCTTTGGGAACTAGATTCTAGGAAATGCATTACATAAATGTAGACCTCTGTTTGTGAAATCTCCCACCACAAAATGCACTCAGCCAATGACAGGTCAGGACGCCATTTCTATTCTTCTCCTGCCATCAATGGCCAAACCGATCCCACACTTCATCCACGTCTTTGGTGACCTCTGACCTCCTTATGAACGGTTCCTTCCATGATTAAGATCAGCCATGGAGTATATCTGAGGTGTATATCAGGGTGTGCTTCTTCCCCACATGAGAGCTGGGATGTCCAGCCACATTAATCTAGAAGACATTTCCCGCACTCAAGGCACTAATACACCTCCAGGGTTGTGTGGGACCCCCTGATGTACAGGAAGACAGGACTTCAGTGAGGAACATTTCCCTCACTCAGGACAGGAAAGTGTCTTCTCCCCTGTGTGAGATCTCTGATGTCTGGAAAGATGCGACTTCCTTGAAAAACATTTCCCGCACTCAAGACAGCAATAAGGCCTCTCCCCCCTGTGAGACCCCTGATGTGTGACAACGTCTGACTTTTGTGAAAAACATTTCCCACACTCAGGACAGGAATATGGTTTCTCACCCGTGTGAGATCTCTGATGTCTGAAAAGATTGGACTTGTCCATAAAACATTTTCCGCACTCCGGACAGGAATACGGTTTCTCCCCCGTGTGATACTTTTGATGTTTGACAAGTTCTGATTTTTGTGCAAAACATTTCCGGCACTCAGGACAGTTATATGGCTTATAACCTGTATGTAATCTTTGATGATAAGAAAGATTGGACCTATTTGAAAAGCATTTTCCACACTCATGGCAGAAATACGGTTTCTCCCCCGTGTGCAATCTCTGATGATCATAGAGACTGGACTTATCTGAAAAACATTTTCCACACTCAGGACAGGAAACTGGCTTTTCCCCCGTGTGAGACCTCTGATGTCTGTAAAGATCTCGCGTTCGTAAAAAACATTTCCCGCACTCAGGACAGGAATATGCTTTCTCACCTGTGTGTGATCTCTGATGTAAGGAAAGCTGTGACTTAACTGAAAAACATTTCCCGCACTCAGAACAGGAAAATGGATGCTCCCCAGTGTGTAATCTCTGATGATTATAAAGATTGGACTTACATGAAAAACATTTCCCGCACTCCAGACAGGAATATGGCTTCTCCCCTGTGTGAGATCTATTATGTCTGTGAAGACTGGACCTGTCTAAAAAACATTTCCCGCACTCAGGACAGGAAAAAGGCTTCTCGCCCCTGTGATACTTTTGATGTCTGTTAAAACAGGACTTGTCTGAAAAACATTTTCCGCACTCAGGACAGGAATACGGCCTCTCCCCCATGTGAGACCTCTGATGTGTGACAAGACATGATTTTATTCCAAAACATTTCCCGCATTCAGAACAGGAAAATGGCTTCTCACCCGTGCGAGATCTCTGATGGATGACAAGATCTGATTTTTGTACAAAACATTTCCCACAGTCAGGGCAGGAATATGGCTTCTCACCCGTGTGAGATCTTTTGTGCACATTAAGACTGAATTTAACACGAAAACATTTCCCGCACTCAGTACAGGAATATGGTTTCTCACCTGTGTGAGTTCGTTTATGTGCATGAAAATGAGATTTAAAATGGAAACCCTTCCCGCACTCCATACAGGAGAACCTCTTTCCTGTGTGAAGGCGGGCCCGGTCCCACACAGTCTGAGGTTCCTCAGGATACGAGGAATCCGATGGTGTATCTACACTGGGTGGTGCCGGATGGACATTGGAGGGAGCCGGGTTTTCTCCTGGACTATACTGTGTGATGTCCTCATCTTCTACTTTCCAGTCTGGAGACAAAGTGAGACAATCCTCGGAGGTTTTCCTCATCTCCCGGCCATGGACTAAAATACAAAGACGATTACTAGACAGGAGCTGATTGGTTCCCCCAAACCAGGACTCTGCCCACATCAGGCAGCTTGGTCTCTGAGAAGCTTCCAATTCCAAGCCCAAGGGAACTAGGAAATGGGTCAGTGACCAATCAGTGAGCAGTATGGGTGGAGGAATGGATTTAGTGTTCATGACCCACCTGTGCTGATCTCTGTAGGAGTGTCCTCCTCTATAAATGTCCCCGTTATTCCATCCTCCTCCATAGACTGCTGATCATCCCTCACATACGCCTCTTCTTCTTCTGATTTCACCTCAAATTCTATATCGATTGGATCTCCACTCTACATCAAGAGAAGGAGAGAAAATATCATCTGTAAGATAGAAGATTTATTATTGTGACATCACATAGAAAATCCGCACATCGTCTCCATGAGTCCATGTTCTAGACTCTCCATCCCACCAACCTTGTAACGGTGAGGGATGGTGAGATCTTCCTCTTTTCCTTCTGAAAACTCCTCCATCACTCCATACTCCTCATCCTCCTCTTTATACTCTTCTTTAGGAACAAAAATATCATCCCCAAGGATTCCACTCTGAATATATCATAAAAAATGCATTGTAACAAACATGCCATATATAAATCAGAACCACCAAGAATTGTCAATCATCTACCGGATGATGGTGAGGGATGGTGTGACCTTCCTGTGTGGAATCCTGGGAATACAGAGAACGGGGACATCTCTCTGGTGGGTTCCCATGACTGGATCCATCTACTTGATGATGGTGAGGGATGGTGTGACCTTCCTGTGTGGAATCCTGGGAATACAGAGGACGGGGACATCTCTCTGGAAGGTTTCTGTTACTAGGTGGCTCCATCATAATGTCCTTGGAGGGATCTTTGTGTCCTTCAGAAAGCTCCTTCATCACACCAAACTCCTGATCCTCTTTATATTCTTCTTTAACAAAAATATTATTGGTTCCATTCTGAATATAGAAGATATTTATTATAGAAACACAATTGTGTATAAATCACAGCTACCAATAATTGTTCATTATTTACCTGTTCATGTTGCGCGTAGTTATGATCCTCCTGTGTGGAATCCCGGGAACACAGAGGATGGGGACATCTCTCTGGGAGGTTTCTCTCACTTGTTGGCTCCATCATACCATCACTGTGTCCTTCAGAAAGGTCCTTCATCACTCCATACTCCTCATCCTCCTCTTTATACTCTTCTTTAACAACAATATTATAATCCCCGAGGATTCCACTCTGAATATATAATAAGATATTAATTGTAACAAACATATCTGTGTATAAATGAGAACTACCAATAATCGTTCATTATTTACCTGTTCATGTTGTGCGTAGTTATGATCCTCCTGTGTGCAATCCCGGGAATACAGAGGATGGGGACATCTCTCTGGTGGGTTGCTGTAGCTGGATGACTCCACCATGGTGTCCTGGTACAGATCTTTGGGTCCTTTTGGAATCTCTGACTCCTCCATCACCCCATCCTCATCCTCTTTTATCTCTTCTTTAACCTCAACTGTAGAATCTCTCAGGTTTCCACTCTGAATATATAATAAAAATGACATCAATGGTAACAATGCAGATAATTTACAGATCCTAATGATACTATCAGTGATTGTTCCTCATCTACCTGATGATGGTGAGGGATGGTGTGACCTTCCTGTGTGGAATCCCGGGAATACAGAGGACGGGGACATCTCTCAGGTGGGTTCCCATGACTGGATCCATCTACCTGATGATGGTGAGGGATGGTGTGACCTTCCTGTGGGGAATCCCGGGAATACAGAGGATGGGGACATCTCTCTGGTGGGTTCCCATGACTGGATCCATCTACCTGATGATGGTGGGGGATGGTGTGACCTTCCTGTGTGGAATCCCGGGAATACAGAGGACGGGGACATCTCTCTGGTGGGTTCCCATGACTGGATCCATCTACCTGATGATGGTGAGGGATGGTGTGATTGAATATCTGAGACTGGGATCAATCTGAAACAATTTGTTTTCAGGACATTTACTACAATTGACATTTTTCCCTCTTTCCTCCGATGTGAATATTATAAAACAAAGACATGCATATTCCACCCCCCCCCCACCTCCAAATGAATCCCCATCTCCCTAATAAAAGTCGTATAACCAGTTAGTATAGAAGGTCATTAGTTGGAAAGGTGACATCTCCAAAATGAAGGAAATGTTCTAGTACCATAACTGGGGGAATGTTCAGCAATCTGGGTTCCCACACTATATATGTGTGTATCATCATCTGCTGGCGGTAAAAGACGTCACAGTGACTATGGAGGAAGAGGACGGCCGTGACGGTGGAGGAAGACGGACGGCCACGACGGTGGAGGAAGACGGACGGCCACGACGCTGGAGGAAGACGGACGGCCACGACGGTGGAGGAAGACGGACGGCCACGGCGGTGGAGGAAGGGCACGGCCATGGAGGAAGAGGACGGGGGGGGTTACTGGATGCAAATAAAAATAAGATCTTATTACCTCCTCTGCTGCCACTTCCAGCAATGTCTCCTCTCTACTTCCCTCTCTCTGGGAACTTCCTTCTTATACTTAACATCACTTCCTGTCTTCCATAGAGACTTCCTGTCTGGGTAGAAATGAGATCACCTCTTGTGGAGCTCAGAGGAACTGCAGCCCCGACAACCATCTGGTAGTGTGACCCCGGCCTTGTGCTGGGCGTGTATGGACTGTATGTCCTCATAGATGGAGAGTTGCCAACGGTCTCAGATTTGCCAGGACAGTCACAATTGTAACAATTTGGCTGTGTCTTGAGAATCAAACAGTAAATGAGTTGGGGCAATGGGAGACCAATCGGTGTCCTGGATGGGGCTGTAAGAGGCCAGTCAGCATGCAGTGATCAGCGTTGGGCAGGTATCAGAGAACGGTCAGGCAGAGACTTTTCTGCTCACCGGGTCCATCAGGACGTTGGACACATTGGATGGAATGGGCTCCACTCTGGATGCTCCCCCCCGGGTGTGTCCGGTGATGAGTTCCTGGCTTCTCCAACCCTGCCAGATATATAGAAGTCATGGATTCTACACCGAGTATCCCGTCCTCTGAGAGGTGGTAGTGCCTGGAGGAGGGGAGCGGAGGACACTGAGTGGGGGATTGTATGAGAGTCATCAATGACCCTGTTTGTGGTGGATGAAGGGGGATTGAGGGTGCTGTGTGGTGTCCCGGTGGAAGGGGGGTGGTGTGGCCTTTTCTATGTCCCACCACCTAGCTGAGGAACTGATCCCAACGTCCTATCGGTACTAAAAATGTGAAATCACTGCCAGCTGTCCATGTCTATTATTTATTTATTACAGGTACTTATATAGCGCCATCAATTTGCGCAGCGCTTCACATATATATTATACATTCACATCAGTCCCCGCCCCCGAGGAGCGTACAATTTAAGGTCCCTAACTCACATTCATACATACACATACTGGGGCCAATTAAGACAGGAGCCAATTAACCTTCCAGCATGTCTTTGGAGTGTGAGAGGAAACCCATGCAGGCACAGGGAGAACATGCAAACTCCAGGCAGGTGGTGCCGTGGTTGGGATTCGAACCAACAACCCGAGTACTGCTAGGAGAAAATACGCCCATGTATCCTACTCAGCCCCCCATACCCCTAAGGACACCTGATGTCCTCCTCCTCACCCCAATAATTACCCCCTTCTACCGCTCTCCACCCGTTACTGAGCTGTCCCTCCTCTTCACCACTACACCCCCCTCTTTGTACCCTTCTGCCCCTCTCTTCATTGGCCTGTCCCCCATCTTCACCAACCCATCCCCCTCTTCACTGCTCTGTCTCCTTCTTCACCTCACCGCCCTTTTTTTCCACTTGCATATCCCCCTATTACCCCTCCTGTCCCCCTTCTGTATCCCTCATCACCTCCTCTTTAACTCCCCATCCCCCCCATTCACTGTCCTTCCATCCTCTTTTTTTTTTTCATAAAGAATATATTTATTCAACTACAGAATGTGACGAAAATTCCATGAAATATACACAACCCAAAGAGTAAAGTCACAGAGGTATACCATGTAATAGCCAGAACCAGACTCGTTTCCAGAACCTCAAAAGTACGAGAACCAACATAGCTTTGTTTCATAACTAGTGAGGCCCAAACCCCCGGCCAGATCCAAGTAGTTCCACCAATTCTCAACCATACACCCACATGAGCAAAGGAAGGGAGAGACCACACAGTCTACAGCACGGTGTCAAACTGGCGGCCCTCCAGCTGTTGCCAAACTACAAGTCCCATGAGGCATTGCAAGATTGACAGTTACAAGCATGACTCCCAAAGGAAGAGGCATGATGGGACATGTAGTTTCACAACAGCTTGAGGGCCACCAGTTTGACACCCCTGGTCTACAGCATGTCAAATGGACTCTTCAACAATTCCTGAAGGTGTTAAGCAGGCAAAGTGACCCAGAAAGAGACCCAGGTCAGGATTCCTACATGTTGAGCCCGTCCAGATATCTCAGTACTCCTCGGTGGTCTGAAAATGAAGTCCAACCCTTAGAAAAATGGAGGGCATCCCTGGCAACGTGGATCCATTCTTTCAAAGTTCTTTTCCTCCTCTTTACACCCTTCTCTTCTCAGTATCACCTCCCTCTTCACCCCTACATCTCCTTGACCACCAAGCTTCCTTCTCCTGCTTCACTCCCGTTACCCTTTTCATTTCCCCCTCTTCACCATGTTGAGCCCATCCAGATATCTCGGTACTTCTCAGTGGTCTGAAAATGAAGCCAACATGGCCAACGCTTAGAAAAATGGAGGGCATCCCTGGCAACATGGATCGATTCCTCCATTTCTGCTAACCTGTTAATGCGGAGTATCCATTCTTTCAAAGTTCTTTCCCTCCTCTTTACCCCCTTCTCTTCTCAGTATCACCTCCCTCTTCACCTCTACATCTTCTTGTCCACCAAGCTTCCTTCTTCTGCTTCACCGCCCTGTTATGCTCTTCATTTCCCCCTTTCCTCCTCTTCACCATGTTGGGCCCATCCAGATATCTCAGTACTCCTCGGTGCTCTGAAAATGAAGCCAACATGCCCAATGCTTAGATAAATGGAGGGCATCCCTGGCAACGTGAATAGCTATCTCCATTTCTGCTAACCTGTTAATGTGGAGTATCCATTCTTTCAAAGTTCTTTCCCTCCTCTTTACCCCCTTCCCTTTCCTTGCACCACCTCCCTCTTCACCCGTACACCTTGTTCATCAGGCTTCCTTCTCCTGCTTCACCGCCCTGTTACCCTCTTCACTTCCCCTTTTCCCCCTCTTCACCATGTTGAGCCGGTCCAGATATCTCGGTACTCCTCGGTGGTCTGAAAATGAAGCCATGTCCAATGCTTACCCTCTTCATTTCCCCTTTTCCCCCTCTTCACCATGTTGAGCCCATCCAGATATCTCGGTACTCCTCGGTGGTCTGAAAATGAAGCGATGTCCAATGCTTACCCTCTTCATTTCCCCTTTTTCCCCCTCTTCACCATGTTGAGCCCGTCAAGATATTTCGGTACTCCTCGGTGGTCTGAAAATGAAGCCATGTCCAATGCTTGCCCTCTTCATTTCCCCTTTCCCCCTCTTCACCACATTGAACCCGTCCAGATATCTCAGTACTCTTCGATGGTCTGAAAATGAAGCCAACATGCCCAACGCTTAGAAAAATGGAGGGCATCCCTGGCAACGTGAATCAATTCCACCATTTCTGGAATTCATCACTTCCAGGTTCAGAGCCGTCATTCCCCGGTCGCTGCAGCTGATTAAACCCAATCTGTATTTGATCGGCTACACTGGGGTCCATAGGTGACGTTGGCAGTCAAACAGACCCCTGATGTCTCAATAAAGAAAGCCTATCACAACAAAAAATGCTATGACATAGGGGGTTTCAGGTCCCTGATGTGATATCAATAAAGTTAAGTTGATAAAAAAAGTGGAAACAAATGAATGTTGCAAACGCTATCCCACCTGCGGCTCAGCACTGGTATGGTGGGCGCTGCCAGGTAGAGGAGGGGGAGAGCAGTGAACCTCTCTCAGGGTTAGCACCATCATTCCTGACCATTGTGGCTGGAGAAGCTGCAAATGGAGCACAATCTGTAGGTGCAGAAAAGCAATGAGGGGTCTAATCCGCCAATGGTCCTCCATGTATCTCGGGCTCCACTGCTGCTCCTGCAGACCCGGGACCGGCATGGTTGACGGAGTGAAGGGTGATCAGTTCTCAGATCTCCCCTCCGGTGATAAACCCAGAGATGGGAAATGCTTCCAGGTTCAGAGCCGTCATTCCCCGGTCGCTGCAGCTGATTAAGCCTGATCTGTTGTTGATCAGCCACATTGGGGTCTATAGGTGATGTTGGCGGTCTAACAGACCCCTGATGTCTCATTAAAGAGAACCTGTCACAACATAAAATGCTATGGCATAGGGGGTTTTTGGTCCCTGATGTGATATCAATAAAGTTAAGAAAAAACAAAAGTGGAAACAAATTAACGTTCCAAACGCAATCCCACCTGCAGGCTCAGCACTGGTTTGGAGGGCACTGCCACGTAGAGGAGAGGGAGAGCAGCAAACCTCTGTTCTCTGATCACCCCTAGCTAGAACAAACTCAGAAGCAATGTGTATTCCATCACTTCTAGGGTCAGCACCATCATTCCTGACCGCTGTGGCCGGAGAAGCTGCAAATGGAGCACGGTCTGCTCCCCATCAGCTTTATTAGGGGCAGAAAATCCATGAGGGGTCTAATCCTCCAATGGTCCTCCATGTATCTCGGGCTCCACTGCTGCTCCTGCAGGCCCGGGACCGACATGGTTGATGGAGTGAAGGATGATCAGTTCTCCGATCTCCCCTCCGGTGAATGAACCCAGAAGAGACGGGAAATTCACTACTTCCAGGTTCAGAGCCGTCATTCCCCGGTCACTGCAGCTGATTAAGCCCGATCTGTTCTTGATCAGCTACACTGGGGTCCAGAGGTGACGCTGGTGGTCTAATAGACCCCTGATGTCTCATTAAAGAGAACCGGTCACAACAAAATTCTAATTCAGGAGTGTATGGTCCATGATGTGATATCAATAAAGTTAAGTGAAAAAAAAGTGGAAACAAATTAAAGTTCCTGACCGCTGTGGCCGGAGAAGCTGCAAATGGAACACGATCTGCTCCACATCAGCTTCAGTAGGGGCAAAGGAGCCATGAGGGGTCTAATCCACCAACAGCTCAAATGCCGATCCTGCAGGCCTGGGACTGGCCAGTTTGATGGAGTGAAGAATGATCAGTTCTCCGATCTCCCCTCTTGTGAATGAACCCAGAAGAGACAGGAAATTCATCACTTCCAGGTTCAGAGCCATCATTCCCCGGTCAGTAGGGGGCAGAAGATCCATGAGGGGGTCTAATCCGCCAAAGACCACAGTGATTTCCTACGATTGTCAGCACCATCTAGTGGCCATAATATGTCCTGCAATACCTCAAATGGAAAATAAAATAACACATGGCCGCTAGATGGCGCTGACGATCGTAGGAAATCATTGTAGTAAATAAAACAGAGGCTGTATTCGTTATAGCTGGACAAATTTGTCCAATTAATTTTTAAATGTAGACCTCTAAGCGTTTGTGAAATCTCCCACCACAAAATCCACTCAGCCAATGACAGGTGAGGACACCATTTTTATTCTTCTCCTGCCATCAATGGCCAACCCGGTCCCACACTTCATCCACGTCTTTGGTGACCTCTGACCTCCTTATGAACTGTTTCTTCCATGATGAAGATCAGCCATGGAGTATATCTGAGGTGTATATCAGGGGAAGCTTCTTCCCCACATGAGAGCTGGGATGTCCAGTAACATTCATCTAGAAGACATTTCCCACACTCAAGGCACTAGTACACCTCCAGGGTTGTGTGGGACCCCAGGAAGAGAGGACTTCAGTAAGGAACATTTCCCTCACTCAGGACAGGAACGTGGCTTCTGCCGTGTGTGCAGTCTCTGATGTCTGTCAAGATGTGACTTCCTCGAAAAACATTTCCCGCACTCCGAACAGGAATACGGCTTCTCCCCCGTGTGCAGTCTTTGATGTCTGTCACGATGTGACTTAACTGAAAAACATTTCCCGCACTCAGGGCAGGAATACGGCTTCTCGCCCGTGTGCAGTCTCTGATGTCTACAAAGTTGTGACTTAATGGAAAAACATTTCCCGCACTCAGGACAGGAATACGGCTTCTCATTTTTGTGACACTTCTGATGTCTGACAAGTTCTGATTTTAGTGCAAAACGCGTCCCACACTCAGGACAGAAATAGGACTTCTCCTCCGTGTGGAATCTCTGATGATAGCAAAGACCGGAGCGATTTGAAAAACATTTTCCACACTCACGACAGGAATACGGTTTCACCCCCGTGTGCAATCTCTGATGATTATAAAGACTGGACTTATCTGATAAACATTTTCCACACTCGGGACAGGAAAGTGGCTTTTCCCCTGTGTGAGACCTCTGATGTCTGTAAAGGTGTGACTTATCTGGAAATGATTTCCCGCACTCAGGACAGGAATATGGTTTCTCACCCGTGTGCAATCTCCGATGTCTGGAAAGATGTGACTTATTTGAAAAACATTTTCCACACTCGGGACAGGAAAACGGATTCACCTCTATGTGCAATCTCTGATGATTATGAAGAGCGGACTTATCTGAAAAACATTTCCCGCACTCAGGGCAGGAATATGGTTTCTCCCCTTTGTGGTATCTCTGATGTCTGTAAAGATTGGAGTTGTCTGAAAAACATTTCCCGCACTCAAGGCAGGAGTAAGGTTTCTCCCCCGTGTGAGATCTCTGATGTCTGTAAAGATAGGTCTTTTCTGAAAAACATTTTCCGCACTCTGAACAGGAATGCGGCTTCTCCCCTATGTGAGACCTCTGATGTGCGACAAGACGTGCTTTTTTGGCAAAACTTTTCCCACACTCAGAACAGGAAAATGGCTTTTCCCCCGTGTGAGATCTCTGATGTTTGACAAGATCTGATTTTTGTACAAAACATTTCCCGCACTCCGGACAGGAATATGGCTTCTCCCCCGTGTGAGATCTTTTATGCACATTAAGACCGGATTTAAAACGGAAACATTTCCCGCACTCAGAACAGAAGAACCTCTTCCCTGTTGGAAGGCTGGCCTGGTCCCGCACAATCTGAGGTTCCCCAGGATGCGAGGAATCCGATGGTCCATCTACACTGGGTGGTGCCGGATGGACATTGGAGGGAGATGGGTTTTCTCTTGGACTATACTGTGTGATGTCCTCATCTTCTACTACCCAGTCTGGAGACAAAGTGAGACAATCCTCGGAGGTTTTCCTCATCTCCCGGCCATGGACTAAAATACAAAGACAAAGAGGATTACTAGACAGGAGCTGATTGGTTCCCCCAAACCAGGACTCTGCCCACATCAGGCAGCTTGGTCTCTGAGGAGCTTACAATTCCCCCCAGAGAGTGAGGAAACAATGCAATATAGAGTATATAGTGCAGGGGTAAGGAGTATGGTGGAGGATGTTGAGCAGATATATGGTGGAGGATGGTGAGCAGATATACGGTGGAGGATGGTGAGCAGATATACGGTGGAGGATGTTGAGCACATATATGGTGGAGGATGTTGAGCACATATACGGTGGAGGACGGTGAGCAGATATATGGTGGAGGATGGTGAGCAGATATACGGTGGAGGATGTTGAGCACATATACGGTGGAGGACGGTGAGCAGATATACGGTGGAGGATGTTGAGCAGATATACGGTGGAGGATGTTGCAGATATATGGTGGAAGATGGTGAGCAGATATACGGTGGGGGATGGTGAGCAGATATATGGTGGAAGATGGTGAGCAGATATACGGTGGGGGATGGTGAGCAGATATACGGTGGGGGATGGTGAGCAGATATATGGTGGGGGATGTCTCTGCACGGTAATTGATGACAGATGCACATATTTTTCGTTATCCACAGAAGGGTTCACTGAATGAACACTTTATTAATTGAACTTGATTTTTTGATTGACTTTGATTTGATTCATACTTAAAATATTCTTTATTTTTTGTGTGGTTTTTGTTTTATATGTACATATTTTTTATATATATATATTGTTTATATTCATATATTTATATTTTTATTTCAGTATTGATATTTTTAAAGAAAATTTTTTTCCTAATATATATTTATTTCTTCACTTTGTTTGTTGGTCATATAATGGTTTGTATCAAACCTGCCCACGATTGACAGGTTGCCGACCCCCGACATAGAGCATATACTGCAGGGGTAAGGAGTACAGTATATAATGTACAACATGGAGTATATAGTGCAGGGGTCAGGAGTATGTAATGTACAATATAGAGTATATAGTGCAGGGGTCAGGAGGATGTAATGTACAACACACAGTATATAGTGTAGGGGTCAGGACTATGGAATTTACAACATAGAGTACATAGTGCAGGAGTAAGGAGTATGTAATGTACAACATAGCGTATATAGTGCAGGGGTCAGGAGTATGTAATGTACAACAGAGAGTATATAGTGCGGGGTCACAAATATGTAATGTACAACATAGAGTATATAGTGCAGGGGTCAGGAGTATGTAATGTACAACAGAGTATATAGTACAGGGGTTAGGAGTATGTAATGTGCAATACAGAGTATAGAGTGCAGGGGTCAGGAGTATGTAATTTACTACATAGACTATATAGTGCAGGAGTAAGGAATATGTAATGTACAACATAGAGTATATAGTGCAGGGGTCAGTAGTATGTAATGTACAATATAGAGTATATTATGCACGGGTCAGGAGTATATAATGTACAATGTAGAGTATATAGTGCAGGGGTCAGGAGTATGTAATGTACAATATGGATTATATAGTGCAGGGGTCAGGAGTATGTAATGTACAACATAGAGTATATAGTGCAGGGGTCAGGAGTATGTAATTTACTACATAGACTATATAGTGCAGGAGTAAGGAGTATGTAATGTACAACATAGAACATATAGTGTAGGGGTCAGGAGTATGGCATGTACAACATGGAGTATATAGTGCAGGGGTCAGGAGTATGTAATGTATAATGTAAATTATATAGTGTAATAGTCAGGACTCATACTATTGGTATTCAGCAATCAGTGGTGACTTAAACGTTTACTGTAGACAAGTTGCAGAGCTCCCGCCCCCCTGCCTCCCATCTCCTGAGACGGCACTCAGTGACTTGGGTCTGAGACTATACAGACATAATTCTCCACCCGATACAGCCAGCAGACAGAGCAAGGAACCCCGGGTGAATTGTTCTGGTAGAGATCCTACTATACCCGGGATGGGGCGGAAGACCTCACACACATCCCCCAGGTGTCTAGGCTGAGCCATGCTTATGGTGAAAATCCACATTTTGCTGCCAGCTGATCCCCAGAATCTCCATAATCTCCATAAATCCAGTCTAGAGACATAAATTGTGTCTGCAGCACAGAGAAGGAAGATTATCCGAGAGGAATCCAGGAATACAGGACGGCGAACACAGCTCAGGAAAGTGATATCACGCTGCCCTACTCTGCACCAATCAGTGAGCAGCATGGGTGGAGGAATGGATTTCGTGTTCATGACCCACCTGTGCTGATCTCTGTAGGAGTGTCCTCCTCTATAAATGTCCCCGTTATTCCATCCTCCTCCATAGACTGCTGATCATCCCTCACATAAGGCTCTTCTTCTTCTGACTTCACCTCAAATTCTATATCGATTGGATCTCCACTCTACATCAAGAGAAGGAGAGAAAATATCATCTGTAAGATAGAAGATTTAATATTGTGACATCACATAGAAAATCCGCACATTGTCTCCATGAGTCCATGTTCTAGATTCTCCATCCCACCAACCTTGTAATAGTGAGGGATGGTGTGACCTTCCTGTGTGGAATCCCGGGAATCCAGAGGACGGGGACATCTCTCTGATGGGTTCTTGGAGCTGGATGACTCCACCATGGTGTGCTGGTACACATCTTTGTGTCCTTCTGGAATCTCTGACTCCTCCATCACCCCATCCTCATCCTCCTCCTCTGTTATCTCTTCTTTAACCTCAACTGTAGAATCTTTCAGGTTTCCACTCTGAATATATAATAAAATGACATCAATGGTAACAATGCAGATAATGTACAGATCCTAATGATACTATCAGTGATTGTTCCTCAGCTACCTGATGATGGTGAGGGATGGTGTGACCTTCCTGTGTGGAATCCCGGGAATGCAGAGGATGTGGACATCTCTCTGGTGGGTTCCCATGACTGGATCCATCTGTAGGAAACACACACACACTGACTGAATCCATTGTTTCTATGTGTTTATCAGATGATGGGGGATCTAGGTGGATCCTCCGTACTGCTCTCTCCTTTCCAATAAAGTCTCCTCTTACCCGGTGATGTGAGGGGCGGCTGATTCTCCATCATGACGTCCTTGTAGAGGTCCTTGTGTCCTTCTAAATACTCCCACTCCTCCATGGAGAAATAGACAGTGACATCCTGACACCTTATAGGAACCTGACACACACAATGATACAGTCACCATCCAGACACATCCCTTGTCTGTTACTAGAGAATGTCCCAGAATTCCCGGCACCGCTCACCTCTCCTGTCAGCAGCTCCATCATCTTCTTGGTGACTTCTAGAATCTTCTGCATGTTGTGTCTCTCAGGGTTTAGGGAGTCACATGGAGGCACTGTGATGCTCATATGATCACCTGACTTCAGAAGAGGAAATTTCTGTATTGAGGAACCAATAGAAATATCATGTTAGACTCCCAAAATCCTCCTCACCTCTCCGGTCAGGTCCGTGTTTTATTAATAGAGATGAGAGTGATGTCATGTGACCTCCCAGAATCCTCCTCACCTCTCCGGTCAGGTCTGTGTTTTATTAATAGAGATAGGAGTGATGTCATGTGACCTCCCAGAATCCTCCTCACCTCTCCGGTCAGGTCTGTGTTTTATTAATAGAGATGAGAGTGATGTCATGTGACCTCCCAGATTCCTCCTCACCTCTCCGATCAGGTCTGCGTTTTATTAATAGAGATGAGAGTGATGTCATGTGACCTCCCAGAATCCTCCTCACCTCTCCTGTCAGCAGGTAGATGATCTCCAGGGTGAGGTTTAGTATCCTCTCAGTCATGTGACTCCGGTCCTCCTCCATCCTCATTGATGTGGCCATGTGATCTATGCCGGTTTCTGTGTAGGTGGATAGCAGAGAATTATCTGGACGGCATTAGTTGTGTAACATTAGGATGGGGATATAAGGGGTTAATTAGGAGGGTTGCTCCCAGTGGGAATTAGAACATGTATGATCATAACCTAATAAAATACAAAAATTCCCACAAAAGGCGTATAGCAGCCATTCTCACCCAGGGTTCCTTCAGAGGTCATTTGGGCTTCCATGAGCTGTAGCTGATTGACCTCCTATTTGATGTTGCCTACAAATTTTTAGGGCCAACACCACTAGGCAGAGCCAGCATCGTGACTCCAGTGATCTCTGAAGCCGTCTTTAAGGGTGGCATTCTGACCATCAATGGAAGAGTTGTACTTTTCCTCTTGACCACAAATGTAAGGGCAATTTTCCCCATTGACACCCAATGAATTGGATTTAGTAAGGGTTCCCCGAGACCTGAAAGTTGTTTTCGAGGTTGCTCTGGGATAGGTTGAGAAAGGTTGGTGTACAGATTCCCCATTCCCCTAAATACCTTCATCTAAACTTGCCTCTCAGCCTTCATGACAATAGCCCCCCTATGACTCAACCAGAATATTGTGTACTTTTACTTCCATGAATCTCTGCTTCTCTGTGGTCCATGCAGCCTCTTCATACCTATGCTCTGTTGGTCATAGGTTCTCTGATGTCATCAAGACCAATGCAGAGCCCTTAGACCCCAGGGTTCTCTAAGTTGTAAGACCAGTCCACACATCCTCTTCTTCCCTATGCTCCATTGGTTGCAAGTTCTCTGATGTCATCAAAACCAATGCAGAGCCCATAGATCCCAGGCTCCCCTGGGTTGTAAAAAAAAGGGGGGGTTTGTGAAAAGAGATTCACAGAAAAGCGGCTACATAGTGAACAGAACGTGACACACAGGAAGAAATTTCCAAAATTTATGCTTTATTACACATATAAAAATATGACATATGGGCTTTCGCCCTGGTTTACCATCACCTCAGTTGAGACAATACACACAGACCTAAAACCATTTAAAATGACACCAGAACCGGTCTACATGTATGTGCAGCAGTATTTTTGGAAAAATAGTTATAGCCATGTACCTCATTATTGCCATGTGGTGGTTAATTTGTGGAATTTTTGTTTTCACAAATAGGTGGACTTTATGTCACTTAATCCCTAAAAAAGTATATATGTATACGGAAATAATTAAAATAATATGGATGATCTTAAGCTATGAGTTTAAATATAGCTCCAAACAAAATGTATTAGGATTGAATGCTGAGTTAATTTTTTCCTATGTACCTTCTTTCTTTAATAATAATTATACCATAGGATGGATATTTAAAAATTGGGGTATTTTTGTGGAAATAACCCTTAATGAGAATTTTCAGGTTATATTGCCATCTTGTGGTATGTTATGGTAATTTATATGGGTTTTTTTTTGACAATTAGACTCAGTGGATAGACTTGTTGATTCTCTGATTAATATCGCCATCTTCTGGTTAGAGTGTGATGGGTGCTTTAGTCGATGAATATATTTAATTCTGGTTTTTTTGATCAATATATGCACCGTCCAAATTGCTAAAGCCTCTCCCCCCTCTATTATCTCCAGATGTCTGTCTTTTTAACTATATTCAACAATGACCAGCAGCTGTGCTAAGTATTTAGCCCTCTCTTTCTTCCATTAGGAATAACTGCAGGTTGGGTTTTTTGCATAAATGGGTGGGTCTTTACCCACTATAAATAGAGAATTGAAATGCGGTTGTTTCATTGGTCCTGACGAAGCTGAGTGAGATACGCCCATCGGCGAAACGCGTTGACGTCATACGTCAGATACGTCACTTCCGGTCATGCGCACTAGGTGGAACGCACGCTGACCCATAAGGAGAAAGCCATCTTCACATGCCATGAGGCAAGCTTAAGCAGCACAAGCGCCGAGAAGGGGCTGGAACCCGCGGTATATCGGCGGATGTCAGCGGTGGTTCCTTGGCCGCCTTGGCCCTGTATGGCAGTACCTATGAAGGACTTCTCTTTCATTCCTGTTATCCATAGCACAGGTGGTGAGTGGATTGTTACAGGACATTAGATATATGGTCCTCTGTGATCTATATGACCTATATATCTTCTATAGAGTGTTAGCTCTGTCAGTGACTTCCCACACATTGTTTGTTTCACTACAGGATGGGGACATCATGGTGCGCTGTATAGGATACAAGATATACCATCATATATATTTCTACAGGCAGAAGAGTCTTTGGGATGTGTCTTGTTTTTTCCTACAAAAGTGGTGTATAGTCCACATATAGTGGTGAAGAAACCACTTCAAGCAGAGTGCTGCTTTGTGCATCTTTTCCTCCATCCTGGAAATAAATGGGGCATATTCCCATCCAAGAGCTCTAGGAAACAGCTATCTATATTACAGATGAATGGGCCCCAACCACTTGTGCCGGCACAGGAATGTATTGTATAATATATTTGACATTTATGTCTTCCTTCATACAGGCCTGAGGCCTGCTATTCTCCATTTTGACGCATATTGTGCTTGCTTTATTGTATACATGTGACATACATATATCTAGTATAATTTTTGGATTCCTTGATTGGGATTTGCCTATATGGTCACTGCTTAAATCCCTTATATCCTTCATTATGGTATGCCCATGGCATAATTTTTGGATACACCTCCCTAGGGAAGTGTTCACTTGTGTGTTTGTGCTACAGGGACACTAGACTCTTGTAGCCATTTTCCCTGCTGCACATACATGTAGACCGGTTCTGGTGTCATTTTAAATGGTTTTAGGTCTGTGTGTATTGTCTCAACTGAGGTGATGGTAAACCAGGGCGAAAGCCCATATGTCATATTTTTATATGTGTAATAAAGCATAAATTTTGGAAATTTCTTCCTGTGTGTCACGTTCTGTTCACTATGTAGCCGCTTTTCTGTGAATCTCTTTTCACAAACCCCCCCTTTTTTGTATGCCTCTTTTGGCTACTGAATGGAGACCATACATTGGGTGACACGCTAATTTATTCAATAACCTCTTAAATAACTATCTTAATATATGTCCCCTGGGTTGTAAGACTGGACCATGCCACCTCTTCTTCCCTATGCTCTGTAGGTCATAGGTTCTCCGATGTCATCAAGACCAATGCAGAGCCCATGGATCCCAGGCTCCCCTGGGTTTTAAGACTGGACCATGCCACCTCTTCTTCCCTATGCTCTGTAGGTCATAGGTTCTCCGATGTCATCAAGACCAATGCAGAGCCAATAGATCCCAGGCTCCCCTGGGTTGTAAGACTGGACCATGCCACCTCTTCTTCCCTATGCTCTGTAGCTCATAGGTTCTCTGATGTCATCAAGACCAATGCAGAGTCCAGACACCCCCGGCTCTTCTGGGTAGTAAGACTGGTCCTCATATCCTCTTCTTCCCTGTGCTCTGTAGGTCATAGGTTCTCTGATGTCATCAAGATCAATGCAGAGCCCAGGCTCCTCTGGGTTGGAAAACTGGTCCACACAGCCTCTACTTCCCTATACTCCATTGGTTGCAGGTTCTCAGATGTCATCAAGACCAATGTAGAGCCCATAGACTACAGGGTCCTCCAGGTTGTAAGACCTGCCCTCACAGCCTCTTCTTCCATGTGCTCCATTGGTTGCAGGTTCTCTGATGTCATCAAAACCAATGCAGAGCCCATAGGTCCCAGGCTCCCCTGGGTTGTAAGACTGGACCATGCCACCTCTTCTTCCCTTCTTCCCTATGCTCTGTAGGTCATAGGTTCTCTGATGTCATCAAGACCAATGCAGAGCCCATAGATCCCAGGCCCCCTGGGGTTGTAAGACTGGACCATGCCACCTCTTCTTCCCTTCTTCCCTATGCTCTGTAGGTCATAGGTTCTCCGATGTCATCAAGACCAATGCAGAGTCCAGACACCCCCGGCTCTTCTGGGTTGTAAGACCGGTCCTCTTATCCTCTTCTTCCCTATGCTCTGTAGGTCATAAGTTCTCTGATGACATCAAGATCAATGCAGAGCCCAAAGAGCCCAGGCTCCTCTGGGTTGTAAGACTGGTCCACACAGTCTCTTCTTCCCTATGCTCCATTGGTCTCAGGTTCTCTGATGTCATCAAGACCAATGCAGAACCGGTCTACATGTAGGTCATAGGTTCTCCGATGTCATCAAGACCAATGCAGAGTCCAGACACCCCCGGCTCTTCTGGGTTGTAAGACCGGTCCTCTTATCCTCTTCTTCCCTATGCTCTGTAGGTCATAAGTTCTCTGATGACATCAAGACCAATGCAGAGCCCATAGACTATAGGGTCCTCCAGGTTGTAAGACCTGCCCTCACAGCCTCTTCTTCCATGTGCTCCATTGGTTGCAGGTTCTCGGATGTCATCAAGACCAATGCAGAGTCCATAGATCCCAGGCTCCCCTGGGTTGTAAGACTGGACCATGCTACCTCTTCTTCCCTATGCTATGTAGGTTCTCTGATGTCATCAAGACTGATGCAGAGCTGAGACACCCCCTGGTCCTTCTGGGTTGTAAGACTGGTCCACACATCCTCTTCTTCCCTGTGCTCTGTAGGTCATAGGTTCTCCAATGTCAAGACCAATGCAGAGCCCAAAGACCCCAGGATCCTCTGGGTTGTAAAAGCAGTCCAACAGACTCTTCTTCCCTGTGCTCCATTGGTCTCAGATTCTCTGATGTCACCAAGACCAATGCAGAACCCATAGACTACAGGGTCCTCCAGGTTATAAGACCGGTCCACACAGCCTCTTCTTCCCTGTGCTCCATTGGTTGCAGGTTCTCTGATGTCATCAAGACCAATGCAGAACCCATACAACCCAGGGGAGCCTGGGATCTAAGACCGGATCATGCCACCTCTTCTTCCCTATGCTCTGTAGGTCATAGGTTCTCTGATGTCAGCAAGAACAATGCAGACTCGACACCTCTGGCTCTTCTGGGTTGTAAGACCGGTCCTTATATCCTCTTCTTCCCTGTGCTCTGTAGGTCATAGGTTCTCTGATGTCATCAAGATCAATGCAGAGCTCAAAGAGCCCAGGATCCTCTGGGTTGTAAGACTGGTCCACATAGCCTCTTCTTCCCTATGTGCCATTGGTCTCAGGTTCTCTGATGTCATCAAGACCAATGCAAAACCCAAACTAACTTCACTACCCATAACGATGGAAAGACAAGGCTCAGAATTGCGACATGAACGACGATGTGTGGCCACTAGCTCCCTTTGTGATAGCATAGTCAAAATGACAGGCTCTCTTTATATAGACTTTAGGCATCTTTTAGACCGCCAGCGTCACCTATGGACCCCAGTGTAGCTGACCAAGAACAGATCGGGCTTAATCAGCTGCAGTGACCGGGGAATGATGGCTCTGAACCTGGAAGTAATGAATTTACCGTCTCTTCTGGGTTCATTCACTGGAGGAGAGATCGCAGAACTGATCACCCTTCACTCCATGCACCATGCCGGTCCTGGGCCTGCAGGAGCAGCAGTGGAGCCGAGATACATGGGGGAGGTAGTCAGGTGTGAGGGGTGGGGGTTGGTATCTTCAGGGGAAGGGAGTGGAAGTGCGAATTTCAAGACAACCTGAAACCAAACCTCTGTCCTCATTACAAGAGACTGCTAAGGTGAGAGGGTAACGCTCCACAATGAGGAGAATGTTCCGGCCCCGGAAGTGGGGGAATGTTCTGCCCCTGAAGGGGCCAATCTGGGTTCCCACACTATATATTATTATACAGTATTTATATAGCGCCAAAGGGTATGCTCAGCACTGTACAATAGCAAGGGGGACAGAACATGAGACAAGACAGAAACAATACAATACATGAGGGGTTCGAGGGCCCTGCTCTTTCGAGCTTACAATCTAGGAATATGTGTGTATCATCATCTGCTGGAGATAAAAGACGTCACAGTGACTATGGAGGAAGAGGACAGACGTGACGGTGGAAGAAGAGGACGGACATAACGATGGAGGTAGAGGACGGACATGACGATGGAGGTAGAGGACGGACATGACGATGGAGGTAGAGGACGGACGTGACAGTGGAGGTAAAGGACGGACGTGACAGTGGAGGTAAAGGACGGACGTGACAGTGGAGGAAGAGGACGGACGTGACGATGGAGGAAGAGGACGGACGTGACGATGGAGGAAGAGGACGGACGTGACGATGGAGGAAGAGGACGGACGTGACGATGGAGGAAGAGGACGGACGTGACGATGGAGGAAGAGGACGGACGTGACGATGGAGGAAGAGGACGGACGTGACGATGGAGGAAGAGGACTGACGTGACGATGGAGGAAGAGGACGGACGTGACGATGGAGGAAGAGGACGGACGTGACGATGGAGGAAGAGGACGGACGTGACGATGGAGGAAGAGGACGGACGTGACGATGGAGGAAGAGGACGGACGTGACGATGGAGGAAGAGGACGGACGTGACGATGGAGGAAGAGGACGGACGTGACGATGGAGGAAGAGGACGGACAAGACGATGGAGGAAGAGGACGGACAAGACGATGGAGGAAGAGGATGGACATGATGATGGAGGAAGAGGTCGAACGTGACGATAGAGGAAGGACGTGATGATGGAGGAAGAGGTCGAACAGGACGATGGAGGAAGAGGACGGGCGTGACGATGGAGGAAGAGGACAGACATGGCGGTGGAAGAAGAGGATGGACACAACGATGGAGGAAGAGGACGGACGTGACTGTGGAGGAGGAGGACAGACGGGACGATGATGAGGACAGTTGTGACGATGGAGGAAGAGGACAGGCATGAATGAGGGGTTACTGGGTGTAAAGATTATATTACCTCCTCTGCCGCCGCTTCCACCAACGTCTCCTCTCTACTTCCTCCCTAACTTGTTTCTCACCCGGAACTTCCTACTTATACGTGACATCACTTCCTGTCTTCCACAGATCACCACCTTGTGGAGCTCAGAGGAACTGCAGCCCCGAGAACCATCTGGTAGTGTGACCCCGACCTTGTGCTGGGTGTGTATGGACTGTATGTCCTCATAGAGGGGTCACCTCCACTCCCACCAAGGGGGACAAAAATATATGACTGCCTAGTCCAGCCTTTCTCAGCCAGGGCTCCTCCAAAGGGTTCCAGGAGCTGCTTTAGCAATGAACAATTTCTGTCTCTCAGGGACGATTTCATGGGGATGTAAGAATGTCCTTCTCCCATCGGCCACCAATGTAAGGGACCACTACACTAACCACTGATATAAGGGGGTCCTTTTCCCATTGGCCACCAATGTAAGGGACCACTACACTGACCACTGATATAAGGGGGTCCTTCTCCCATGGCCACCAATGTAAGGGACCACTACACTGACCACTGATATAAGGGGGTCCTTCTCCTATTGGTCACTAATATAAGGGACCACTACACTAACCACTGATATAAGGGGGTCCTTCTCCCATCGGTCACCAATGTAAGGGGCCATTACAGTGACCACTGATATAAGGGGGTCCTTCTCCCATCGGTCACCAATGTAAGGGACCACTACACTGACCACTGATATAAGGGGGTCCTTCTCCCATTGGTCACCATGTAAGGGACCGCTACACTGGCCACTGATATAAGGGGGTCCTTCTCCCATTGGTCACCAATGTAAGGGACCACTACATTGACCACTGATATAAGGGGGTCCTTCTCCTATTGGTCACCATGTAAGGGACCGCTACACTGGCCACTGATATAAGGGGGTCCTTCTCCCATTGTCACCAATGTAAGGGACCGCTACACTGACCACTGATATAAGGGGGTCCTTCTCCTATTGGTCATCAATATAAGGGTCCGCCACACTGACCACTGATGTAAGGGGGTCCTTCTCCTATCGGTCACTAATATAAGGGACCGCTACACTGACCACTGATATAAGGGGGTCCTTCTCCTATTGGTCACCAACATAAGGGACCAGTACATTGACCACTGATATAAGGGGGTCCTTCTGCTATTGGTCACCAATATAAGGGACCGCCACACTGACCACTGATATAAGGGGATCCTTCTCCTATCGGTCACCAATGTAAGGGACCACTGCACTGACCACTGATATAAGGGGGTCCTTCTCCCTTCGGTCACCAATGTAAGGGACCACTGATATAAGGGGGTCCTTCTCCCATTGTCACCAATGTAAGGGACCACTACACTGACCACTGATATAAGGGGGTCCTTCTACCATTGTCACCAATGTAAGGGACCACTACACTGACCACTGATATAAGGGGGTCCTTCTCCCATTGGTCACCATGTAAGGGACCGCTACACTGACCACTGATATAAGGTGGTCCTTCTCCTATTGGTCACCAACATAAGGGACCACTACATTGACCACTGATATAAGGGGGTTCTTCTCCTATTGGTCACCAATGTAAGGGACCACTGCACTGACCACTGATATAAGGGGGTCCTTCTCCCATCGGTCACCAATGTAAGGGACCACTACACTGACCACTGATATAAGGGGGTCCTTCTCCCATTGGTCACCATGTAAGGGACCGCTACACTGACCACTGATATAAGGGGGTCCTTCTCCTATTGGTCACCAACATAAGGGACCACTACATTGACCACTGATATAAGGGGGTCCTTCTCCTATTGGTCACCAATATAAGGGACCGCCACACTGACCACTGATATAAGGGGGTCCTTCTCCTATCGGTCACCAATCTAAGGGACCACTGCACTGACCACTGATATAAGGGGGTCCTTCTCCCATCGGTCACCAATGTAAGGGACCACTACACTGACCACTGATATAAGGGGGTCCTTCTCCCATTGTTCACCAATGTAACTCTTCGGATGTAGTCAGCTACTGCCTAGGGCGCCTCAGTGGGGCCCCAACTCCAGGTGACTCCAAAATGTGGACCTGTGAAGGCTTTTAAAGTGTTACCTATGAGCAATTTTTTTGGACATGGAAGTTTGTCGTCATTCACCCGGAACACACAATTTATTTCTTCAAAAATTTTATTGTCAATTTATTTTTTACAAAATTGCAGTAAAAAAAAAAAAAAAAAAAAATCAGGAAATCGTAAAAGGTAAAAAACCAATTGGTCAGGAAAATACCTTGTCTGGAATATGGAGGCGGAGTCGTTATTAATGGGATCCCTGATGTACAGGAAGACAGGACTTCAGTGAGGAACATTTCCCTCACTCAGGACAGGAAAGTGGCTTCTCTCTTGTGTGCAGTCTCTGATGTCTGCTAAGACTGGACTGGAATGAAAAACATTTCCCGCACTCCGGACAGGAAAACGGCTTCTCCCCCGTGTGCGATGTTTGATGATAATGCAGACTGTACTTATCTGAAAAACATTTCCCGCACTTAGGACAGGAAAATGGCTTCTCCCCCGTGTGAGATTTCTGATGTGTGGAAAGATGGGACTTCTGTGAAAAACATTTCCCGCACTCAGGGCAGGAATACGGCTTCTCCCCCGTGTGGGATCTCCGATGTACGGAAAGGCTGGAAGTAAAGGAAAAACATTTCCCGCACTCAGGACAGGAATGAGGCTTCTCGCCCGTGTGCAATCTCTGATGTATGGAGAGAATGGACTTCTGTGAAAAACATTTCCCGCACTCAGGACAGGAATGAGGCTTCTCACCCGTGTGGGTTATATGATGTCTGACAAGCTGTGATTTGTTTAAAAAACATTTCCCGCACTCAGGACAGGAATGTGGCTTCTTCCCTGTGTGAGATCTTACATGCATAATGAGATCGGTTTTAAAACGGAAACATTTCCCGCACTCAGTACAGGAAACCCTCTTCCCTGTTGGAAGCCCGGCCCGGTCCCGCACAGTCTGAGGTTCCTCAGGATACGAGGAATCCGATGGTCCATCTACACTGGGTGCTGCTGGATGGACATTGGAGGGAGCCGGGTTTTCTCCTGGACTATACTGTGTGATGTCCTCATCTTCTACTTTCCAGTCTGGAGACAAAGTGAGACAATCCTTGGAGGTTTTCCTCATCTCCCAGCCATGGACTAAAATACAAAGACAAAGAGATTACTAGACAGGAGCTGATTGGTTCCCCCAAACCAGGACTCCGCCCACATTAGGCAGTTTGGTCTCTGAGGAGCTTACAATTCAACCCAGAGAGTGAGGAAACAATGCAATATAGAGTATACAGTGCAGGGGTCAGGAGTATGTAATGTACAACATGGAATATATAGTGCAGGGGTCTGGAGTATGTAATGTACAACACGGAGTATATAGTGCAGGGGTCAGGAGTATATAATGTACAACACACAGTGTATATAGTGCAGGGGTCAGGAGTATGTAATGTACAACATAGTGTATAGTGCAGGGATCAGGAGTATGTAATGTACAACACACAGTGTATTTAGTGCAGAGGTCAGGAGTATGTAATGTACAGCACATAGTATTTAGTGCAGGGGTCAGGAGTATATAATGTACAACACACAGTGTATTTAGTGCAGGGGTCAGAAGTATGTAATGTACAACATGGAGTATATAGTGCAGGTGTCAGGGGTATGTAATGTACAACATGGAGTATATAGTGCAGGGGTCAGGAGTATGTAATGTACAACATGGAGTATATAGTGCAGGGGTCAGGAGTATGTAATGTACAGCACATAGTATTTAGTGCAGGGGTCAGGAGTCTATAATGTACAACACACAGTGTATATAGTGCAGGAGTATGTAATGTACAGCACAGAGCAGGGGTAGGCAAGCTTTGAGAGATGGAGATCTACCTGAACAAAAGATCAAAAATCACCGGGGTTTGGCACCCTTTCTTTTTAACTTAGCCTGAGTTTAAAGGTACTGACAGTGTCAGTCAGTAGGGAAGTGGACTGTCGGTGGAGCGGTGGGCAGTGTTAGCAGGGCAGTGGACGATGTCAGAAGGACAGTGGATGGTGTCAGCCAGTAGGGCAGTGGATGGTGTCAGCCAGTAGGGCAGTGGATTGTGCCAGAAGGACAGCGGATGGTGTCAGAAGGACAGCGGATGTTGTCAGCCAGCAGGGCAGTGGATAGTGTCAGCAGAGCAGTAGACGGTGTTAGTAGGGCAGAGGATGGTGTCAGTAGTTTTTTGATTTTTACAAATTTTTTCTATTGTCCTCCTACAGCCACTGAATGCTGGTGGGAGGGAGAGGAGAAGAAACCGGCTTTCAGCTTCTGCAGGGGGATCGCTTCCAGGCAATGCTACCCCTACTCCTGTCCAGGTACTCGGGGCTGGCAATGAAGGAACACAATCCACCCGTCACCCTGCCAGCTATTATCTAAAATAAATTGAATCACTAAAGCGCTAACTATGGTGACATAAAAAACAAAAAATGACAATTAAATGCTGCAGCCGCTAGTGCACAGAACCCGTGTCTCAGCGCGGCAAATTATACACTCATAATGTGAAGAGGAAAAATGCTGAGCTACATGAAACAAACCAATATATGAACAAAATACAAAGTGAAGAAATACATATATATTAGAAGAACAAATAGTAAAAAATATTAATATTGAAATAAAAATATAAATATATGAATGTATATAAAAAATCAAGTTCAATCAATAAAGTGTTCATTCAGTGAACCCTTCTGTGGATAACGAAAAATATGTGCATCTGTCATCAATTCCCGTGCAGAGACATCCCCCACCATATATCTGCTCACCATCCTCCACCGTATATGTGCTCACCATCCCCCACCATATATCTGCTCACCATCCCCCACCGTATATCTGCTCACCATCCCCCACCGTGTATCTGCTCACCATCCTTCACCGTGTATCTGCTCACCATCCTCCACCGTATATCTGCTCACCATCCTCCACCGTATATCTGCTCACCATCCTCCACCGTATATCTGCACACCATCCTCCACCGTATATCTGCTCACCATCCTACACCGTATATCTGCTCACCATCCTTCACCGTATATCTGCTCACCATCCTCCACCATATATCTGCTCACCATCCTCCACCGTATATGTGCTCACCATCCTCCACCATATATCTGCTCACCATCCTCCACCATATATGTGCTCACCGTCCTCCACCATATATCTGCTCACCATCCCCCAGGTGTCTAGGCTGAGCCATGCTTATGGTGGAAATCCACATTTTGCTGCCGGCTGATCCCCAGAACCTCCATAAATCCAGTCTAGAGACATAGTGTCTGCAGCACAGAGAAAGAAGATTATCCGAGAGAAATCCAGAAATACAGGACAGGGAACACAGCTCAAGAAAGTGACCAGGGTATTACAGGCTGATATCACCCCGCCCCTGCCCTACTCTGGACCAATCAGTGAGCAGTGTGGGTGGAGGAATGGATTTAGTGTTCATGACCCACCTGTGCTGATCTCTGTAGGAGTGTCCTCCTCTATAAATGTCCCCGTTATTCCATCCTCCTCCATAGACTGCTGATCATCCCTCACATACGCCTCTTCTTCTGATTTCACCTCAAATTCTATATCGATTGGATCTCCACTCTACATCAAGAGAAGGAGAGAAAATATCATCTGTAAGATAGAAGATTTATTATTGTGACATTAAATAGAAAATCCGCACATCGTCTCCATGAGTCCATGTTCTAGATTCTCTGTCCCACAAACCTTGTAATGGTGAGGGAAGGTGAGATCTTCCTGTGTGGAATCCCGGGAATATAGAGGACGGGGACATCTCTCTGGTGGGTTCCTGTAGCTGGATGACTCCACCATGGTGTCCTGGTGCAGATCTTTGTGTCCTTCTGGAATCTCTGACTCCTCCATCGCCCCATCCTCATCATCCTCCTCTTCTTTTATCTCTTCTTGACCATCAACTGTAGAATCTCTCAGGTTTCCACTCTGAATATATAATAAAAATGACATCAATGGTAACAATGCAGATAATGTTCAGATCCTAATTCTACTATCAGTGATTGTTCCTCATCTACCTGATGATGGTGAGGGATGGTGTGACCTTCCTGTGTGGAATCCTGGGAATACAGAGGATGGGAACATCTCTCTGGTGGGTTCCCATGACTGGATCCATCTACCTGATGATGGTGAGGGATGGTGTGACCTTCCTGTGTGGAATCCCGGGAATACAGAGGACGGGGACATCTCTCTGGTGGGTTCCCATGACTGGATCCATCTGTAGGAATCACACACACTGACTGAATCCATTGTTTCTATGTGTTTATCAGCTGATGGGGGATCTAGGTGGATCCTCCGTACTGCTCTCTCCTTTCCAATAAAGTCTCCTCTTACCCGGTGATGTGAGGGGCGGCTGATTGTCCATCATGACGTCTTTGTAGAGGTCCTTGTGTCCTTCTAAATACTCCCACTCCTCCATGGAGAAATAGACAGTGACACCCTGACACCTTATAGGAACCTGACACACACAATGATACAGTCACCATCCAGACACATCCCTTGTCTGTTACTGGAGAATGTCCCAGAATTCCCGGCACCGCTCACCTCTCCTGTCAGCAGCTCCATCATCTTCTTGGTGACTTCTAGAATCTTCTGCATGTTGTGTCTCTCAGGGTTTAGGGAGTCACATGGAGGCACTGTGATGGTCATATGATCACCTGACTTCAGAAGAGGAAATCTCTGTATTGGGGAACCAATAGAAACATCATGTTAGACTCCCAGAATCCTCCTCACCTCTCCGGTCAGGTCTGTGCTTTATTAATAGAGACAAGAATGATGTCATCTGACCTCCCAGAATCCTCCTCACCTCTCCAGTCAGGTCTGTGTTTTATTAATAGAAATGAGAGTGATGTCATGTGACCCCCCAGAATCCTCCTCACCTCTCCGGTCAGGTCTGTGTTATTAATAGAGATGAGAGTGATGTCATGTGACCTCCCAGAATCCTCCTCACCTCTCCGGTCAGCAGGTAGATGATCTCCAGGGTGAGGTTTAGTATCCTCTCAGTCATGTGACTCCGGTCCTCCTCCATCCTCATTGGTGTCGTCATTTTATCTACTCTGGCTTTCTTATAGAGAGATCATTTTGACAAACTGAAGTAAGAATTATTTGGAGTTTCTCGTAAATATAAATCAGATCTTATTACCTCCTCCGCTGCCACTTTCAGCAATGTCTCCTCTCTAAGTCGTAAGTTGTGGAATTTCTTAGCTCAACCTGACATCACTTCCTGTCTTCCATAAAGACTTCCTGTCTGAGTAGAAGTGAGATCACCTTGTGGAGCTCAGAGGAACTGCAGCCCCGAGAACCGTCTGGTAGTGTGATCCGGGCCTTGTGCTGGGTGTGCATGGACTGTATGTCCTCATAGAGGGGTCACCTCCACTCCCACCAAGGGGGACAGAAATATACAGTATCCCCCAGAAATGAGTCCCCCCTCCCCCAGACTGTATACAATGTATATATATATATACACACACACATTGAAGGAAATGTGCATTTGATCCCCTGCTGATGTTGAATGTTTGCCCACTCACAAAGAAATGATCGGTCTAAAAATCGAATGTTCGGTGTATTGTAACACTGAGAGACAGAATAGCAACAACAAATTCAGCAGAAATGCATGTCTAACAAATGATGACTGATCTGCATGTTCATGAGGGAAATAAGGATTTGATCCCCTTCACAAAACATGACTTAGTACTTGGTGGCAAATCCCTTGTTGGCAATCACAGAGGTCAGACGTTTCCTGGAGTTGGCCCCCAGGTTTGCACACATCTCAGGATGGATTTTGGCCCACTCCTTTTGGCAGATCCTCTCCAAGTCATTAAGGTTTGGTGGCTGACGTTTGGCAACTCGAACTTTCAGCTCCCTCCACGGATTTTCAATCGGATGAAGGTCTGCAGACTGGCTAGGCCACTCCAGGACCTTAATGTGCTTCTTCTTGAACCACTCCTTTGTTGCCTTGGCCGTGTGTTTTGGGTCATTGTCATGCTGGAACACCCATCCACAACCCATTTTCAATGCCCTGGCTGAGGGAAGAAGGTTCTCACCCAAGATTTGATGGTACATTGCCCCGTCCATCGTCCCTTTGATGCGGTGCAGTTGTCCTGTTGTTTCACAGTTGGGATGGTGTTCTTGGGGTCATAGGCAGCATTCCTCCTCCTCCAAACACGGCGAGTTGAGTTGATGCCAAACAGCTGGATTTTGGTCTCATCTGACCACAACACTTCCAACCAGTCCTCCTCTGCATCATTCAGATGTTCAGTGGCAGACTTCAAACGGGCCTGGACATGTGCTTTCTTGAGCAGAGGGACCTTGCGGGCACTGCAGGATTTCAGTCCTTGTCGGCGTAGTGTGTTACTATTTGTTTTCTTGGTGACTGTGGTCCCAGCTGCCTGGAGATCATTGACAAGATCCTCACTTGTAGTTCTGGGATGATTCCTCACTGTTCTCATGATCATTGACACTCCACGAGGTGAGATCTTGCATGGTGCACCAGACCTAGGGAGACTGACACTTGTTTTGTGTTTCTTCCATTTGTGAATGATTGCACCAACTGTTGTCACCTTCTCACCAAGCCGCTTGACGATAGTTTGGTAGCCCAGTCCAGCCTTGTGTAGGTCTACAATCTTGTCCCTGACATCCTTGGACAGCTCTTTGGTCTTTGCCATGGTGGAGAGTTTGGAATCTGATTGTTTGATTGCTCCTGTGGACAGGTGTCTTTTATACAGGTAACAAAATGAGATTAGCAACACTCCCTTTAAGAGACTGCGTCTAATCTTAGCTTGTTACCTGTATGAAAGACACCTGGTAGCAGAAATCTTGCTAAATGATAGGGGATCAAATCCTTGTTTCCCTCATGAACATGCAGATCAGTCATCATTTGTTAAACATGCATTTCTGCTGAATTTGTGGTTGCTATTCTGTCTCTCAGTGTTACAATACACCGAACATTTGATTTTTAGACCGATCATTTCTTTGTGAGTGGGCAAACATTCAATATCAGCAGGGAGCAAATACGCATTTCCTTCACGGTACATTACATTATACATTGTATCATTATATACATCCTATTATACATTGTATCATTATATACATCCTATTATACACTGTATCATTATATACATCCTATTATACACTGTATCATTATATACATCATATTATACATTGTATCATTATATACATTCTATTATACATTGTATCATTATGTACAGCCTATTATACGTTGTATCATTATATACAGCCTATTATACATTGTGACATTATATACATCCTATTATACATTGTATTATATACATTCCATTATACATGGTATCATTATATACATTCCATTATACATTGTATCATTATATACATCCCATTATACATTGTATTATTATATACATCACATTATACATTGTATCATTATATACATCCTATTATACATTGTATTATTATATACATCACATTATACATTGTATCATTATATACATCCTATTATACATTGTATCATTATATACATTCCATTATACATTGTATACATCCTATTATACACTCTATCATTATATACATGCTATTATACATTGTATCATTTTATACATTCTATTATATATTGTATCATTATATACATCACATTATACATTATATAATTATATACATTCCATTATACATTGTATCATTATACATATACAGTTGCAAGAAAAAGTATGTGAACACCTTGGGATTATGTGGAGTTTTGCATGAATTGGGCATAAAATGTGCTCTGAACGTCATCTAAGTCACAACAATAGAAGAACACAGTCTGCTGAACATAATACTACACAAACATCACAGTGCAGGGAGGAAAAAGTATGTGAACCTTTGGACCTAATAACTGGTTGACCCTCCTTTGGCAGCAATAACCTCAACCAAACGTTTCCTGTAGTTGCAGATGAGACCTGCACAACAATCTGGAGTCATTTTGGACCACTCCTCTTCACAAAACTGTTTCAGTGTAGCAATATTCTTGGGATGTGTGGTGTGAATCGCTCTCTTAAGGTCATGCCACAGCATTTCAATCGGGTTGAGGTCAGGACTCTGACTGGGCCACTCCAGAAGGCGTATTCTGTGCTGTTGCAGCCATTGTTTTGTTGAATTACTTGTATGCTTTGGGTCATTGTCCTGTTGCATCACCCATCCTCTGCGGAGCTTCAGTTGGCGGACAGATGGTCATACGTTTTCCTGCAAAATGTCTTGATAAACTCTGGAATTAATTTTCCCATCAATGACAACAATCCGTCCAGGCACTGAGGCAGCAAAGCAGCCCCAAACCATGATGCTCCCTCCGCCATGTTTCACAGTGGGGATGAGGTTTTGATGTTGGTGTGCTGTGCCTTTTTTTCTCCACACATAGTGTTGTGTGTTTTTCCCAACAACTCAATCTTGGTTTCATCTGTCCACGGTATATTTTGCCAGTAGTGCTGTGGAACATCCAGGTGCTCTTTTGCAAACTTCAAACGTGCTGCAATATTCTTTTTGGACAGCAATGGCTTCCTCCGTGGTGTCCTCCCATGTACTCCATTCTTGTTTAATGTTTTCCTTATTGTAGATGCGTCAACAAAAATGTTAGCATGTGCCAGAGATTTCTGTAGGTCTTTAGCTGACACTCTGGGATTCTTCTTTACCTCATGCAGCATTCTGCGCTGTGCTCTTGCAGTCATTTTTACAGGACGACCACGCCTAGGGAGAGTAGCAACAGTGCTAAACTTTCTCCATTTGTAGACAGTCTGTCTTACCGTGGACACATGAACATCAAGGCTTTTGGAGATACTTTTGTAACCCTTTCCAGCTTCATGCAAGTCAACAATTCTTGATCGTAGGTCTTCTGAGAGCTCTTTTCTGCAAGGCATGGTTCACATCAGACAGTGCTTCTTCAAACCAGTAAACCCAAAACAGGTGTGTGTTTTTTAAGGGCAGGACAGCTGTCAGCAACACATCCAATATCATCACACTGATTGGAGTCAAGGTTGGCTCACTCCTGGCTCCAATTAGCTCTGGGAGAAGTCATTAAGCTAGGGCCTCACATAATTTTTCCTCCCTGCACTGTGAATGTTTACATGTTATGTGCAATTAAACCATGGCAACATCTAATGTTTGTGTAGTATTATGTTCAGCAGACTGTGTTCTTCTATTGTTGTGACTTAGATGACGTTCAGAGCACATTTTATGCCCAATTCATGCAAAACTCCACGTAATCCCAAGGGGTTCACATACTTTTTCTTGCAACTGTATATATCCCATTATACATTGTATCATTATATACATCCCATTATACATTGTATCATTATATACATCACATTATAGATTGTATCATTATATACATCCTATTATACATTGTATCATTATATACATCCCATTATACATTGTATCATTATATACATTCTATTGTACATTGTTGTGGGCTTTTGAATCACGTCTCAAGAATATGACTTTTATCAAGACATAGTATTATATGGCAAACAGCTCAGCATAACCGGATGTTAAGAGTTAATTTTGTCTTGGTTGAACCACCAAGAATTCTAGTTAAAGAACTGGAGAGAATGGGTGAAGGGATTGTTTTTCTTTCCTCCTAGAGACAATACTATTTTAAAGTTCTACAGGTGATCAAACACCATTATTCAGACTTCAATAAGCAGGTAAACATATACAAGGTCTGGACAGGACAATAGAGGAACCAAACTGATTGTCTGAGAGCTTACCCAAACCTTGTAGAGTGTGATGAACCAACAGACCTCTGAAACTATTACCATATACTATTGTTCACCAAGGGTGAAAGCATTAACAATTGTTTACCATGAGCCCAATACAAGGGCCATGCAAATAGAGAGTTTTTTCCCTACACAGAGAAAAATGTTGATTCTGAAACAAAGGGGTGAAATTCAGGACATTTAAGTCTAAAAGTTCACTGTATATCATTACAAAAATGTATTACAAAAACAGATTATAAATAAGATGTCATAGACTTTAAACACCACTAAATACTCAGCAATGGGAACTATATATCACTAACTTGAGTATTGAGATGATGGGAAGTAAGATGTATTATAAACTAGCATTAGTTACATGTCTTATCAGGAAACAAACAGGATGGTACTTCAAGGAGGAATAACCGAATATACACCTTTATTCCATGGTCCCTATTTAGAATAATATAGGTATCACTGCTATATCTGGAAAGAGCCGTATATTTTATTCCTGAAATTACCTGAAGATTCCACCCAAGGTATGAGTCATCTCAAATACTCACATTGTTCTGTGATACATGACCGCCACCTGGCGGGCAGGTGAGAAATAGCTTATGTACACACATTTCTCAACTAGCCAATCAGGAAGCCTGGTGGGAAGGTATCTTAGAACAATGGACTAGTGGATATAAAAGCCCATGTGCTTTAAGAATAAAAGAACCTCATAAAGACCTCATGGAAAGACCTGACATCTGAAGAAGATCTCTGCTGAAATAACTACTCTTCCATCTTTTCAAACTTCCTAAAACTTTAAACCTCTAAACTTATAACTTCCTACATTCTCCCCTATTGAATCTATCACTTGCCTATATATCAGTCTAAAGGCGTTCCACTGCCAGCTAAATCCACGGGAGAGTTGCCTAGTCTGACGTCCGGGTGTGGTGAGATGTTTATTTGATTTTGTATTAATTACTTTCTCTGTTGTGTAGAATCATAAAATTACCTTAGTGTATTACAACAATATTGGGTAGTTAGATATATGTAGAAAGATACTGTGTTACTGTTAAAAAATTGTTTATTGCCATATTATAAATTTTTCCATATTTCATAATTTATTGAATATTAATAACCAGAGTATCACATATCAAGGGCTTACTTCTTGCAATCCTATGGCCACGGCATGCGAGAATATAACCTTTGAGATATTCGAAATTATTATTTATTAATAAATTTAATAAATATCATATCATTTAAAATTTGTGATTGATGTAATTAGTTAGAGACATTATTAGTGTGTCTTACATTGGTAGGATATATTTTTGATTGTGTGTACCAATATTCATTTATCACCAGTCTTTTGCGTTTTGTGTTAATATATATATAATTTTTGTACATAAATAAATTTTTATATTTATCTATTATAAGGCAAATTTTGTGTGTATGGTACGAAATCATATTGGCTAAAAGAATTCAAGGTATAATAATAAGTGGTGATCAAATTATCAAAGTGTCCAAATTATTGGTTTATTAAATATTTGCCGTATTTTAACGGCTGGAGGCACTGTAATATTTCATCTAAGGGAAAGGGACACGCCCTTTATAAATAATATATATCCTTACATAAACCACCACAACATAAATTTGGAGGCACTGCTGAGATCCATAGAAATCGTACCATAACACAAAACACACTGGTGATTGTATATTTGTACACTTGGTCAAACATATATTTTATATCAAAATGGCATCCAGTAATCACGGATCCACCTCTTCCAAGCATAACGAGGAAAATATGGCGGCTCAAGGCATTGAGCAAGAAGCTATGAAGCCAGCTCGGAAAGCTGCCGGTGCTTGGCAGAAGTATGTTGAAAATGAAGTAATAGATTATCTCCGCAAGAGATTAAGTTTGGGGGATAGCAATAAGGAATTTGTGGATGAAGAGAAAAAGCAGGCTATTAGCACTTTTGAGGACCTGTTCAACCAAAAGGGCCAGGTTGTTGGGTTTTTAATAGCATTTGCTGGAGCAGAAAGTGATAGAAGCCGTGACAGACTTCTCCTAGAAGCTTGGCCCATGTTATGGTTCATGACCGCTGGAGCTGCCCAGCGGACCATGACTATAAGGGAAGAGTTGTCAGAGGCCCGCCTCTTGTTAGAAAGCAAAAATCAGGACATTGAGTCTTTGAAAGGGAAGCTTGGTCATGCCGGTATTCGTTTAGACGAATCCGAGAAACATTATGATAGATTGGTCGGAGACTTTCGAAGTGCTCAGGACCTATATGAAAGAAACTTTCAGGAATTAAAACAACTTCAAAAGAAGTATCAGGACTTAAAAGATGAGGTGGAGTACTTCAGATCAGAGAGGTTATCTCCTGTCAAAATTAAAGTTCACCCAGGGGATAAGCATGACCAGTCAGAACTTACCTTGATAAAATCTGAGCAGAAAACTCTGGAGGAGCAGATTATAAGGTTGACGGCCCAAATAAATTCTGGGGTCCAAAGACGGACCAACCCAGTCAAGCCAGAGGCTGATGAGCGGAGATACCCGCATCACAGCGAAGTATCTGATAGTGAGTCAGGGTCAGAATATAGGTCACCTCCTAGGCTTTCAAGATACACTCCAGAGCGCTCTGAAGAAAAATATGAGGTTTCATATAGGCCGGAAGGGAAATCCCAGGGGTCATTCAGGAGATATGACACCCAAAGGTTATTAAGTTCCTGAAGGACACTGTTCCTATGTTTTCTAAGAAAGGGTCCCTTGAGATCACCGAACACATGAGAACATATGAACAGACGTTAGAGATTCTGGGCATTAGAGATGACCACACCAAAATAGAATTGCTGCCATGGGTGTTTGAAGAGAAATACCGGCAATTCTTTGAGACCTTGAGGGCCTATTCCAATCAGTCCTGGAGAGAGGTTAAACATAAGTGCCACATGGAATTTGGGCCTTATAAAACTGTAACCTCTGCCAAGGCTGCGGCCTACAATTTAAAGTGTGGTCCTCACCAAAGCCCTGCAGAATTTCTGGCTGTCCTCAGAAATGCCTATTTCCTGGCTGAAAAGGATCCCAATCCTAACCAGCCAGAATTCAAGACACTATTCTATGAAGCATTACCTGCTTACATAAAATTGGGACTTGCAAAGGATTACAGAAAGGGATGCTCTCTTGATTGGTTGGTGAGAGAGAGTGACTATTTATTCTCGATCCAACAGTCCAGTGAGGGCGGGATAAAAAGAGAACCTAAAAATAGCCCCAAGATAGTAGCAGCCACTACCGTTTCCCCTCCAAATCCAAATTTGCAGGCAGAGAAGAAATCATATGCGGAAGTAGTCCGTGGGGGTAAAACCAATGGTTCCCCTCGATTTGTACCTCAAACCCAGCAAGTGAAGAAGGTCCATAACTTTGCACCCCAAAACCAGTGGGTGAGAAAGGATAGACAAAAGTCAGGGAACTACGGTAGTGGAAGTGAGAAGAATAAAAAGTATGGTAAGGGTCAGTACAGTGATGAGAATCAAAGGAGGCAATGGTATCCTCAGAGGTTCTATTATCCTCGCCAAAACCAACATGGGAATTTTTATGGGAACCCCAATTTCAATAGGAACCATAATTATATTAAGAATCCCAATTTTAATAAAAACTCCGACTTCCAAAGATTTCCTCCACGCCAAGAACACCCTCAGGCTCAAAGGGGGGATACAGTACCCCAGGCTCCCTTTAATAACAGGGAGACCCCAAAACCTCAGAGAGAACAATGGCGTCGGGATCAGAGCAGTAGTTCTGACTCTGAGTCTCATTACCAGTCTCGTCCAAAATACAAGCGCAAGTATAGGAAAAGGGAGAATCAACAGAATGACTCCTCTGAGCGTATTGGACAAATAGAGGCACAGGTCAGCAAAATGGCTGAACAAATGGACAGGCTTGTCACTCAATTTCCATCCAATCCTTTTTTAGGAGCAGCTCCTGTGACCAACCAAGGGTCACAGAATTAACAGGCAACCAAGCCTTAAACCAACAGGGGAGGACACTGAGTCAAATGACAGGAGATGTGTGCCCCGTCCCTGACACGCCTACTAATGGAGAAGCTAGTTCTCAGGCAAAGGGGGACCATTTGTTGGTTATTAACGATTCTCCTGTTTTTCAGTGTCCATCTATTGCCCCTAATATAGTCGCGGCATCGGAAGTCGTCGGGATTGACAAGCCAGACGGAGCACCAACTTCTAGTTGTGCTTCTGTCTTGAGACAGTCCAAGAATCCCACCAGGGAGGATAAGGGTGATGGGTCCACCACATGCGGTGAGATAAGAGCTAGTCATAGGTTATTGAAGGGCCCACAGATCTTCAACCACACTAATTTCATGTGTGAGCTGACTGAATCTGATGGGAGATATTATGCCACGGTGCAGGTGCAGGATGCCAGTGATCTTTCGATTGTCGGCTTAATAGACACTGGATCCCAAGCAACCATCATGTCACAGGAACATTTTGACAAAGTGGCGAATGTCATGCCCACCAAGCCGAGACTTAAAAGTTTTGACAGCTCATTGATTGGTGTAGGTGGAGACCCGTTACAAGTCATGGGTACCGCCTGGCTTAAATTGAAACTGGGTAATAAGGAACTGAGACACCCCATCATCATTGCCAGTATCTCCCAGCACCACATGATAATTGGGATGGACTTCCTAAAAAGGCTGAACACCATAGTTGACTGTGTGAACCAAGTCCTGTGGTCACAGGTAAATACCCCAATTAAATATGGGAAACTTAAAACTCCCCATTCCCGACAACACTGCCACCTGGTGGAAGAAAGGCCTGGATCATTAGAAATCCATTTCAGGAACAGCCAACTTCCTGATGTAACGGTTATCAAACCTGATGACCATAACCCTATCAGAAGAGATGAGGAACACATTTTTAGAATTCCCCAAGATAAAATCAAAGATATTTCCCTCCAAGATGACATCCTTACGATATCTTTTCATCAGGAGGATAAACCAAGAAAAGGGGGAGATCACACCCAATTCTTGACAGGTATTGAAAGGGTTAACAGCGACTTGTTTATCCCCATCCGCATAAATGGTCTTAATAGGTCAAAATATGCCAAACTAGATTTGAGACAGGAACACAGCTTTGTAAGCCATGGGTTGATAAAACACCTGACCGAAATGGAAATGATCCGTTTCTCCACACCTCAGCGTCATTGGATTTCAGACTCCCTTGATGACTCTGATGATCACAATTCAATGGCTAGGTGTCTCTTAAACGTCACTGTAGGAAACAAAACAGCCACCCATGTGTTCCTAGTCTTGGATAATCCCCAAACTAAAATTTATTTTGGCAACGATATATTACATCGCTTTGCAATGCAAGTCGACCTAATTAATGACTGTTTATGGAGTCGACTAAAGGGGGACCCCGAAAAATACCAAAATCTGGACTTAGCTTTAAAATCCCAGCAACAGATGCCTTATGCTGTTGAAGTCCAGGTAGCCCAAAAGATTACAATTCCTAAGGGCATAAATAATTTCATACTCCCCATCCAAGTTAAAAAGGGACATAGACTGAAGGGGTCAGATGCATTGGTATGCCTCTCCCATAAAATGCAGGGGGAGGGACTGAACATTACACACACGCCCCTAGTCAACACACATCAATCCCCGATGTACATTTACATCCATAATCTGTCCAATCAGGACATCGTCTTACCCAAAGAGACCCTTATTGGTCTAGCGGTAGAGACTGAATATTATACCTTTGGGGTCACTAACCAGGTGATTGGACTCATCCCCGATGAATATTTGTCGGAGGAACAATTAATTGAACAAACATTCCATTCATTACCAGAGGGTATTTTCACCATAGAGTCCATTTATCCATTCGATTCTAAAGATGGCACCTGTCGAGTCGAAGAGACATCAATTGTCTTTGATCACCCAATCAAAGAACAAGAGTACCCCAAAGAACCTGGATGGCAGGAGAACACACACACACATCACATACCCAATGACCTCACCACGAAACTTGAGGAGGCATATGAGATAGGTCAGCCGGAAAGCTTTCCTGGATTCAAGGAGTTAGTGGAAGAGATGGTGGCCCTCGCCGACGCGTGTGCCAGTGATCTCGACCGACAATTGCTCCGAGAGCTTCTCCTTGAATTCCAAGAGATCTTTGCCAAGGATTCTTACGATTGTGGGACTACTGACCTACACATCGCTAGGATCCAAACAGATCCAGATGCCCCACCAGTATTCGTAAGACAGTATAGGTTACCATTAGCTTCCTATGAATCTCTAGCTGAGATTATCAGGAAGTTACATGAAAGGGGTATAATTCGGCCCATCCACAGCTCCTACAACCACCCGATCCTGGGTATTTTAAAACCCAATGGACAATGGCGTCTGTGCGCTGACCTCCGTCAGCTAAACAAGCGTGTGTACATGTCAGGATGGCCTGTCCCATACATAGACCAATGTCTAGCCCAGCTCCAAGGATCCCAAGTTTTCACAGCCTTGGATTGTGCACAGGGGTATTGGACCATAAAGGTGAGCGAGGAAGACCAATACAAACTGGCCTTCAGTTTTGGGAATCGACAATATTGTTGGGTGAGAATGCCTTTCGGATTCATAAATTCTGGACATGAATTTGCTGTGTTCATGCACAAGGCCATGCCGGACGCCTTCGAAAGGGGGACGTTGGCATATGTGGACGATATCCTGATCAAAAGTACTGATATGGCCAAACACATTACAGAACTTCGGCATGTCCTGGGCCAATTAAAAGCAGCAGGAGTAAAACTGTCCTTACAAAAAGCCCAGTGGTGTCGCACGAAGGTAAACTTCCTAGGCCATGAAGTTACTGCTGAAGGTTTGAACCCACAAAAGAAGAAAGTTGAGGCGGTTCTGAATTGTAAAGTCCCTATTAACCTTAAAGAATTGAGATCATTCCTAGGTATGGTAAACTACTCGCGTAAGTTTATTGATAATTACGCCGAGATAAGCAAGCCACTGCTTCACCTACTGAAGAAGGATGTCGAATGGTCGTGGGGTAAGAAACAGGAGGACGCCATGAAGGAATTAAAGGAACGTCTCACACAAGCTCCGTGTCTCGGATATCCCGAAGGGGGTAAAAATTTCTATCTAGAGACAGGGTTTACGCAGGTAAGTATGAGTTCTGTTCTTTACCAGAAACGTGATGATGTCAGTAAGGTGATTGCCTATGCCAGTAAAACTTTGTCCCCGGTTGAAGTAAAGTTCAGTGACTGTGAAAAAGCTCTATGGTCCACCGTGTGGGCATTACAGAATTTCCGCAGTTACATTCAGGGAGAGAGAATCATTGTTGAAACGGCACACCAGCCTTTACAGTATTTAAAGAGTGAACGTATCAAGGGAGGAAATGTGTCTAATAGCCGCATCACCGCTTGGACCTTGTCTTTGCAAGGGTGGCCTCTTGAAATTCGGTACAAACAGAACAAGGAAAGTCCAGTAGCCCAGGGCCTAGCCGAGCTCCATGATTGTTCCGCAACTACGCCTACTATGGAGGGCCCGGACACTGACTTTCTGGAAGAACAACTGTTCTCTCCCTACAAGGTTTACGATGAAGAATACTGTAAACAGCTGCCGTGTGTATATGTGGATGGTTGTGCTTTTCATCACAAGGATGGGGAACAGCTCCAACTAGTGGCAGGTATTGGAATCGTTTGGACCCAAGGTGTCACCCCAATTTCTGTGGGATACAAACTTGGACCAAAAAGCAGTCAGGTTGCTGAACTTACTGCAATTCTTAGAGCAGTTGAGATGGCTATAGAGTTCAACATCAGAGAGTGTGCCATCATAACCGATTCCAATTATGTCAGGAATAGTTTTGTGGAGTATTTCCCTAGGTGGAAGCGAAACAACATGAACAAGAGTAATCACAAACCCGTGAAACATGGTAAGCTCTTTTGTCACATCGATGAACTGGTAAGGTCCAATGATCTCACCCTGCACTTCAAGAAGACCAAAGGCCACTCCAAGGTTCTAGGTGCCGAGAAAGAAGGGAACGATCTGGCCGATTCTCTAGCCAAGGAAGGGGCAATCACCGGCGAACTGTTAGACATTGATCAATTTTTAGGTACCGTACAGGTTGAAGCTGTCACCAGGCAACAGGCCAGAACAGCTGGTGATCCGAATGCATTACAGTGGAGTCATGATTCTCCTAGTGAGGATTTAATTACTGCCCAAAAAGAAGACCCAATAATTGGCTTGTTTTACAGTCATATAGAAGATCCCAACCAAAATCCCATAAATAAGGAAGTACAGTTGTGACCAAAATTATTCAACCCCCACTGAAATTGAGTGTTTTGGCCAGTTTGACATTGCTTTTGATCATTCAGTCATCTTGCTTACATTTACATTAAAGAGGCACTTGTAGGTCAGACAAATATAACATAACAGTTATAATGAAATAACCACAAATGTCTTTTCTGTGCTCACAGCATTATCAGTTTTATTCAACCCCCAAGTGACATTCAATCTTAGTACTTAGTACAGCATCCTTTTACAGTTATAACAGCTTTTAAACGTGAAGCATAGCTTGACACAAGTGTCTTGCAGCGATCTACGGGTATCTTCGCCCATTCTTCATGGGCAAAGGCCTCCAGTTCAGTCACATTCTTAGGCTTGCGCACTGCAACTGCTTTCTTTAAGTCCCACCAGAGGTTCTCAATCGGATTTAAGTCTGGTGACTGCGATGGCCACTCCAAAATGTTCCAGCCTTTCCTCTGCAACCATGCTCTAGTGGACTTGGAGGTATGCTTGGGATCATTGTCCTGTTGAAAGGTCCAACGTCTCCCAAGCCTCAGGTGTGTGACGGACTGCATCACGTTTTCATCCAATATCTCCTGGTACTGAAGAGAATTCATGGTACCTTGCACACGCTGAAGCTTCCCTGTACCTGCAGAAGCAAAACAGCCCCAAAGCATGATTGACCCTCCACCATGCTTCACAGTAGGCAAGGTGTTCTTTTCATCATAGGCCTTGTTCTTCCTCCTCCAAACATAGCGTTGATCCATGGGCCCAAACAGTTCTAATTTTGTTTCATCAGTCCACAGAACACTATCCCACAACTTTTGTGGTTTGTCCACATGGCTTTTGGCATACTGCAGTCGACTCTTCTTATTCTTTGGAGACAGCAAGGGGGTACGCCTGGGAGTTCTGGCACGGAGGCCTTCATTACGCAGTGTGCGTCTTATTGTCTGGGCTGAAACTTCTGTACCCACATCTGACAAATCTTTTCTCAGTTCCTCAGCAGTCACACGGGGACTTCTCTCCACTCTACGCTTCAGGTAGCGCACAGCAGTCGAAGTCAGCATCTTCTTTCTGCCACGACCAGGTAGCGTTTCAACAGTGCCCTTTGCCTTGAATTTGCGAATGATGCTTCCTAAGGTGTCTCTTGGTATGTTTAACATCTTTGCAATCTTCTTATAGCCATTGCCCTTCCTGTGAAGAGAAATCACCTCTTCTCTTGTCTTCCTGGACCATTCTCTTGCCTTCACCATGTTTGTAACCACACCAGTAAATGTCTAGAAGGAGCTGAGTATCACAGTCATTTTAAAGCTGCCTAATTGGTGCTTATTATGCTTGATTGCTGCTCGGTGACATCCACAGGTGTTTTCAATACCTGATGGAAAGCACCTGTATGAACCTCTGTTCTTCAGAGTGGTAGTCTTTAAGGGGTTGAATAATTGTGGCAATGAAGAAACCACATAAGAACCATTTACTACTGTATTACATAAACAATTGATGTCATTTTAGTTGCATTTGGGTAGTTACAACGTCCTTGTAGGATTTGATTCTGAATACAATTCCAAATGTACACTATAGTCCCTAAACCCCTTTACAGCATTGGGGGTTGAATAATTTTGGTCACAACTGTATGTAGTGGGAATGAGGATTTACGTATCTTAATGAAATCCAAATCCCAATTCTCTTTATACCAGGGATTGTTGATACGAACCTCAAAGGGTGGCGTACAACAATGGGTCATCCCACTTAAATTTAGAGGTTTGATGCTACAGCATGCCCATGATGCTCCCACTTCCGGTCATCGTGGAGAAAAGATCACATATGAGATCCTGCGGGATTATGCCTACTGGCCTCATATGTTACGCGATGTGAAGGAGTACTGCCAAGGTTGCCTAATATGTCCCCAATTTCAACCTACCAAGCCAACTCACAGAGCACCTCTCCAGAAGAGGGGGATATGTATGCCTTGGTCAGACCTTCAGATGGATTTTATTGGGCCAGTAACAAAATCTTCACGAGGAAATCGGTATATGTTAACAGTTACATGTTTATTCACCAAGTATGTCGAATGTATACCAGCACCAAATAATAGCTCCGAGACATGTGCTGCATTGCTAATAAATCATGTATTTTCTCGTTTTGGTTTACCTCAGAGGATAGAGTCTGATAGAGGATCGCACTTCACTAGCGAAGTGATGGCCAAATTGTGGAAAATTTTGGGGGTTAAAAGGAAATTGCATATCGCCTATCGGCCAGCCTCTAGTGGTGGTGTAGAACGATACAATCAGACCATCGTTAATGTCCTTAAGAAATTTGTTAAGGAAACAGGCAAAGATTGGGATGTCAAACTGCCACTGGTCCTGATGGCGTTGAGGGCTACTCCGAATACAGTTACAAAAATGTCATCTTTTGAACTGATGACAGGTAGACGGATGGTACTGCCCCAGCACTTATTGTATCGCACTACAGATCAAAATTTGATCAATGCTACCACCACACACCAGTACATAGAGGATTTACGTAAACATCTGCAATATGCTTTTGCCTTTGCCCAGCGAAATTTAGAAAGAGCTGCAACTAGTGCTAAGACATACTATGATCTCAAAACCTCCAAGAAGGAATATGAGATTGGTGACAAGGTCTATCTATTCAACTTTGCAAGAGACCAGATCAAGGAACGGAAATTCCTTCCATCTTGGAAAGGTCCGTTCTCTATCATTGATAAAATCTCTCCGGTCGCATATAAATTGCAGGTTACCCGGTATGGTGAAATCAGTGATAGATGGGTGCACATCAACCAATTACGTGCTTGCCATCCGAAGTCTCAATTGCAGTTGTTGGAAGACTGAACCCACCAATTCCTATCTGGAGATATTGAGATCATTATTAAATTTCCTTTAAACATATAATTCATCTTTTGCCTTACAGGATCCAGTAACATAATTTTATGTATATCCCATACTTAAACTGTTCATTTTAATAATTTAGAAAGGAAGGCCCAGACTATGACCAGACCGGCGATCGGAGGTGTCAATGACCGGACCCTAGAAGGAAGCTATAATGTCCTGTGGGAAAGACCAGATGCCAGAGATCGATCCGGAGACGATAACCTGATGTCCCAGGCCACCAAGGGCCAGTCCAGAGGAAAAGACCCGCCTAGGAGACCGTCTAAGAGACCTGTCGTGCGGAGGACCCATGGACCCCAAGGTGGATGTGCCAGGCCAGGCCGGCCTCATCACAAGACCAGGATCGTCATCGGAAGTGTCCATCTAAAGACGCCGAGTCAAGTTGAGGAACAACCAGCATGACCGCTGCCATTTTATTATCGAAAATTTTTTTTTGAATTTCATTCCCTTCACCAGAGAAGACGAACGATCACTCTAACCCAAAAGCCCCACTCATGTTTTTCGATACAGACACCCCTCTACGCGTGCCTATACCCCAAAAACAAAGGGGGATTTTGTTGTGGGCTTTTGAATCACGTCTCAAGAATATGACTTTTATCAAGACATAGTATTATATGGCAAACAGCTCAGCATAACCGGATGTTAAGAGTTAATTTTGTCTTGGTTGAACCACCAAGAATTCTAGTTAAAGAACTGGAGAGAATGGGTGAAGGGATTGTTTTTCTTTCCTCCTAGAGACAATACTATTTTAAAGTTCTACAGGTGATCAAACACCATTATTCAGACTTCAATAAGCAGGTAAACATATACAAGGTCTGGACAGGACAATAGAGGAACCAAACTGATTGTCTGAGAGCTTACCCAAACCTTGTAGAGTGTGATGAACCAACAGACCTCTGAAACTATTACCATATACTATTGTTCACCAAGGGTGAAAGCATTAACAATTGTTTACCATGAGCCCAATACAAGGGCCATGCAAATAGAGAGTTTTTTCCCTACACAGAGAAAAATGTTGATTCTGAAACAAAGGGGTGAAATTCAGGACATTTAAGTCTAAAAGTTCACTGTATATCATTACAAAAATGTATTACAAAAACAGATTATAAATAAGATGTCATAGACTTTAAACACCACTAAATACTCAGCAATGGGAACTATATATCACTAACTTGAGTATTGAGATGATGGGAAGTAAGATGTATTATAAACTAGCATTAGTTACATGTCTTATCAGGAAACAAACAGGATGGTACTTCAAGGAGGAATAACCGAATATACACCTATATTCCATGGTCCCTATTTAGAATAATATAGGTATCACTGCTATATCTGGAAAGAGCCGTATATTTTATTCCTGAAATTACCTGAAGATTCCACCCAAGGTATGAGTCATCTCAAATACTCACATTGTTCTGTGATACATGACCGCCACCTGGCGGGCAGGTGAGAAATAGCTTATGTACACACATTTCTCAACTAGCCAATCAGGAAGCCTGGTGGGAAGGTATCTTAGAACAATGGACTAGTGGATATAAAAGCCCATGTGCTTTAAGAATAAAAGAACCTCATAAAGACCTCATGGAAAGACCTGACATCTGAAGAAGATCTCTGCTGAAATAACTACTCTTCCATCTTTTCAAACTTCCTAAAACTTTAAACCTCTAAACTTATAACTTCCTACATTCTCCCCTATTGAATCTATCACTTGCCTATATATCAGTCTAAAGGCGTTCCACTGCCAGCTAAATCCACGGGAGAGTTGCCTAGTCTGACGTCCGGGTGTGGTGAGATGTTTATTTGATTTTGTATTAATTACTTTCTCTGTTGTGTAGAATCATAAAATTACCTTAGTGTATCATAACAATATTGGGTAGTTAGATATATGTAGAAAGATACTGTGTTACTGTTAAAAAATTGTTTATTGCCATATTATAAATTTTTCCATATTTCATAATTTATTGAATATTAATAACCAGAGTATCACATATCAAGGGCTTACTTCTTGCAATCCTATGGCCACGGCATGCGAGAATATAACCTTTGAGATATTCGAAATTATTATTTATTAATAAATTTAATAAATATCATATCATTTAAAATTTGTGATTGATGTAATTAGTTAGAGACATTATTAGTGTGTCTTACATTGGTAGGATATATTTTTGATTGTGTGTACCAATATTCATTTATCACCAGTCTTTTGCGTTTTGTGTTAATATATATATAATTTTTGTACATAAATAAATTTTTATATTTATCTATTATAAGGCAAATTTTGTGTGTATGGTACGAAATCATATTGGCTAAAAGAATTCAAGGTATAATAATAAGTGGTGATCAAATTATCAAAGTGTCCAAATTATTGGTTTATTAAATATTTGCCGTATTTTAACGGCTGGAGGCACTGTAATATTTCATCTAAGGGAAAGGGACACGCCCTTTATAAATAATATATATCCTTACATACAGTTGTGTCCAAAATTATTCAACCCCCACTGAAATTGAGTGTTTTGGCCAGTTTGACATTGCTTTTGATCATTCAGTCATCTTGCTTACATTTACATTAAAGAGGCACTTGTAGGTCAGACAAATATAACATAACAGTTATAATGAAATAACCACAAATGTCTTTTCTGTGCTCACAGCATTATCAGTTTTATTCAACCCCCAAGTGACATTCAATCTTAGTACTTAGTACAGCATCCTTTTACAGTTATAACAGCTTTTAAACGTGAAGCATAGCTTGACACAAGTGTCTTGCAGCGATCTACGGGTATCTTCGCCCATTCTTCATGGGCAAAGGCCTCCAGTTCAGTCACATTCTTAGGCTTGCGCACTGCAACTGCTTTCTTTAAGTCCCACCAGAGGTTCTCAATCGGATTTAAGTCTGGTGACTGCGATGGCCACTCCAAAATGTTCCAGCCTTTCCTCTGCAACCATGCTCTAGTGGACTTGGAGGTATGCTTGGGATCATTGTCCTGTTGAAAGGTCCAACGTCTCCCAAGCCTCAGGTGTGTGACGGACTGCATCACGTTTCCATCCAATATCTCCTGGTACTGAAGAGAATTCATGGTACCTTGCACACGCTGAAGCTTCCCTGTACCTGCAGAAGCAAAACAGCCCCAAAGCATGATTGACCCTCCACCATGCTTCACAGTAGGCAAGGTGTTCTTTTCATCATAGGCCTTGTTCTTCCTCCTCCAAACATAGCGTTGATCCATGGGCCCAAACAGTTCTAATTTTGTTTCATCAGTCCACAGAACACTATCCCACAACTTTTGTGGTTTGTCCACATGGCTTTTGGCATACTGCAGTCGACTCTTCTTATTCTTTGGAGACAGCAAGGGGGTACGCCTGGGAGTTCTGGCACGGAGGCCTTCATTACGCAGTGTGCGTCTTATTGTCTGGGCTGAAACTTCTGTACCCACATCTGACAAATCTTTTCTCAGTTCCTCAGCAGTCACACGGGGACTTCTCTCCACTCTACGCTTCAGGTAGCGCACAGCAGTCGAAGTCAGCATCTTCTTTCTGCCACGACCAGGTAGCGTTTCAACAGTGCCCTTTGCCTTGAATTTGCGAATGATGCTTCCTAAGGTGTCTCTTGGTATGTTTAACATCTTTGCAATCTTCTTATAGCCATTGCCCTTCCTGTGAAGAGAAATCACCTCTTCTCTTGTCTTCCTGGACCATTCTCTTGCCTTCACCATGTTTGTAACCACACCAGTAAATGTCTAGAAGGAGCTGAGTATCACAGTCATTTTAAAGCTGCCTAATTGGTGCTTATTATGCTTGATTGCTGCTCGGTGACATCCACAGGTGTTTTCAATACCTGATGGAAAGCACCTGTATGAACCTCTGTTCTTCAGAGTGGTAGTCTTTAAGGGGTTGAATAATTGTGGCAATGAAGAAACCACATAAGAACCATTTACTACTGTATTACATAAACAATTGATGTCATTTTAGTTGCATTTGGGTAGTTACAACGTCCTTGTAGGATTTGATTCTGAATACAATTCCAAATGTACACTATAGTCCCTAAACCCCTTTACAGCATTGGGGGTTGAATAATTTTGGACACAACTGTAAACCACCACAACAACATTGTATCTTTATATACATCCTATTATACATTGTATCATTCTATACATCCTATTCTACATTGTATCATTATATACATTCCATTATTCATTGTATCATTATGTACATCCCATTATACATTGTATCATTATATACAGCCTATTATACATTGTATCATTATATACATCACATTATAGATTGTATCATTATATACATCATATTCTACATTGTATCATTATATACATCCTATTATACATTGTATCATTATATACATTCCATTATACATTGTATCATTATATACAGCCTATTATACATTGTATCATTATATACATCACATTATAGATTGTATCATTATATACATCCTATTATACATTGTATCATTATATACATCCTATTATACATTGTATCATTATAAACATTCCATTATACACTGTATCATTATATACAGCCTATTATACATTTTATCATTATATACATCACATTATACATTGTATCATTATATACATTGTATTATACACTGTATCATTATATACATCACATTATACATTGTATCATTATATACATCACATTATACATTGTATCATTATATACATTCTATTATACATTGTATCATTATAAACATCCTATTATACATTGTAGCATTATATACATTCTAATATACATTGTAGCATTATATACATTCCGTTATACATTGTATCATTATATACATCACATTATACATTGTATCTTTCTAACTCCTGGCATAGAGAGAAAAATAGTCTGTCAAAAAATAAATAAATAATAAAAAATAAAATAAAAAAAATACCTAGATCAAGGTTTGATCTAGTTCATTGCCAGGGTTAGTGTTTGGGTCAAGGTCAGGGTCAAATGTTAAGGTCAAAAGGTCAGGGTCAAAGGTCAGGATTTTAAAAAAAATTGATAATAGTGTCAATGTGTTTTAGGTAAAAAAAAAAAGACAAAAACAAAATGTGCACTATAGATTCTGGGCCGTATACCGGGTACAAACCACAAATAACACCCACATAGAAGGTATCGTTGCGATCGTCAAGAGGTGGAGAATTTATTTTGGATGGTTCTTTGGTGGTAGGTTATGGTAGTAACAAGTAACACACAGCTAAATAAAAAAAATATTTTTTTTTACTATTTTGGGCCAGTTTTCCTTTGATAATAAAAAAACAAAATATCAGTAGATATCAATTACCATTTACGACCAAATGAAAGCCCGATTTGTCCTGAAATAAATGCGGTACAGGGGCAGACTGACAACTCATGGGGCCCCCGGGCAATAGGGGATCATGGGGCCCCTGTGTCCTTGCCCAAACTCAAAAAAGCCTATGAAAAAGGTACCAGGGGCATCTCATGGGACCCCCTACTGACCCCGGGCCCTCGGGCAGTGCCCGAGTTTCCAAATGGTCAGTCCGCCCCTGATGCAGTATAATCCACCTGGCTGTACAAAGTCATTGTGATGATACAGGCGGTTTTACTAACACGTGTCAACGTTGCAAAATTGTGCTTAGGCATTTAGATTTGTTTTACCCTCAGGAGTGAAGGGGTTAACCTCCCCGGCGGTCTGATGATGTCAGGATTTCTGTGCTCAAAGCGGTACATTGTTTTCAATGGAAATTTGTTGTTTTTTTATTGTCGGCCTATCATTCTTAGGAATAACTCACTGAAATATGTCCGAGTCTAGTAAACATCCCGGGGAGGATAAATTTTAAACATAAAATCATAAATTATAATATAATAAATAATCATAAAAATAATAATAATATAATAATAATAAATGTAATTCAATAATGTCATCAAACAAAAAACAATGAAATGTGAAATAGAGCGCCAAGTTCGCACTTCGCTGAATCGTTTTCAGTGTCTGATGAGGAATTTCCCCCACGAATCACTATCACTCAATTCTGCAAGTGGTTCTGATTTACTATCGCTGTTCTCTAGCTGGTCTAAAACTGCTTTTGACCTAAAGGGTCGCTTTTTGGACGCCATGAACGTTTCTCAGTTTCCAGGCAGAAAGGGTGGTAAAAAAAGACTCACCTAACTAGAAATATAAATGTGAAATTATATTCGAAGCATTATCAAACATGGATATATTCAGATTCACCTTTAAAAGGGGCAAAAGGAGTAGCAATTAGTTTTTCAGTAAAAGTTGATTTCCAATTGGAGGATAGAATGGAAGATTTGGAAGGTCGATTCTTGTTTATCAGGGGGAAATTATTAGGAAAGGAATATACACTCGCTAACATATATTGCCCAAATAAAAACCCAGCGGGATTTTTGGAAGGGACATTAAGGAAACTCATGGAGTTTAAAAAGGGAAACCTGGTCGTGGCGGGGGATTTTAATCTGTGTTTGGATCCCAGATGGGATGTGTCATCTGAGGGGCGGAGAGAAGGAGAGAGGAGTCTTAAATCTTTGAAGGGGGTATTGTATAGATATCAGTTGATTGATGTGTGGAGGATAAACCATCCGAGGGAAAAAGATTACACCTTCTTCTCACATGCCCATGGTACATATTCAAGATCGGATTATATAATGGTGGAGCATAGACAGTTGGAGATAGTAAAAGGATCTAAGATAGAAGTTATGTCATTATCAGATCATGCCCCAGTCACTATGAGGTTTCAAATGGGGAGTGGAGAAGATAAAACATTATCTTGGAAATTGAATGATTCGCTTTTACAGGATCCTGAAGTGGAGAAGAGGATAAAAAGGGAAATTGAACAATTTTTTAGAAAAATGAGACCGAGGGAATGTCAGAGGCAATAGTGTGGGAGTCACATAAAGCTTACATCAGAGGAATATTGATTTCCATAGGCATAGAGAAGAAGAAGGAAAGAGGAAAAAAATAAAACAGGCCATAGAAGAACTTCAAAAACTGGAACAAACTCACAAAAAGGAAAAGGGATGGATAAATATCAGACGATAATACAAAGAGTTGAAAGAACTGATAGAACAGGATTCTAGGAGGATATTTAATAGAATGGCTAAAGATCAATGGGGGAATAAACCAGGAAAATATTTAATAAGAAGACCCAGGAATAAACAGGCGAGGAATTTTATTGAAAAAATAGTGATGGGAAGGGAGAGAATTTGTTTAAAACATCTGATATTGCTAGGAGGTTTCATAATTACTATAGTGAACTTTATAATGTAAGAAAGGATAAGTATGGGGGAAGTTAAGAAGAGGAGGAGAAAAGAATACAGGACTATTTAAGTGAGGTGGAGCTCCCAAATATAGCAAAGGAAAAACTAGAAAATCTCAAAAGCCTGATCACTCCCAAGGAAATTAATGTTGCTTTAAAAAATATGAAAGTGGGTAAGAGTCCCGGGCCAGATGAGTATACAGTAAGATACCTGAAAAATTATAAAGAGATATTGGTTCCCAAAATATGTAAATATATGAATGTGATAGGAGAGGGAGTAGAAATGAGGGAAGAATCCCTCAAGGCTTATATCACCCTCATTTTGAAGGAAGGGAAGGATAGTTATCAGTGTGCAAGCTATAGGGTGATTTCATTGCTAAACGTTGATACCAAATTGTACACAAAAGTACTGGCTGCAAGGTTGAAGGATCTGATGTCCGAATGGGTGCATTTAGATCAGGTGGGTTTTAAATTAGGGAGAGAGGGGAGGGACAACGGTCTGAGATCTTTGATGTTGCTACGAAAAGCTAAAAAGGAAAAAACATCTGCGATCTTATTGTTGATCGATGCGGAAAAGGCATTTGACAGGGTCAACTGGGGGTTTATGTTTGACACGCTTGAAAAATTGGGGCTGGGACCTAAAATTATGAATTGGATAAAAGGATTATATAAGAACCCATCAGTGGCAGTAAAGGCAAATGAAACCTTATCCCAGTTTTTCAGGATGAATAATGAATAATAGGCAGGGTTGCCCCCTCTCCCCCATGCTGTTTGTGTTGTCATTAGAACCACTGTTGGAGAGGATCAGGAAAAGTAATGACATAATAGGGTTTAAAATAGGAGATAGGGAACACAAAGTCGCTGCTTATGCAGACGACATGCTGTTCTTTGTGGCTAACCCTAGGACAACTTTGCCCAACCTAATGAAAGAACTAAAACAATGTGGAGGAGTATCAACCTTGAAGATAAAGCCGGTTAAATCGGAAAACCTAAATATCAATCTTGCAGTCACAGAAAAGCAAAGATTACAAAATGTGTTCCCTTTTTCCTGGAGGAAACACGAAATAGGATATCTTGGAATAAAATTAATGACTTCGGTAAAAAGCATATACCAAATAAACTATATTTTCCTGATAAATGAAATAAAAGACGAGCTGCAAAGACTAGTAAAAGGGGGGGCCACGTGGATTGGAAAAAATAATTTAGTTAACCACTTTCAGTCCGGGCACTTTCACCCCCTTCCTGTCCAGGTCACTTTTCAGCTTTCAGTGCTATCACACTTTGAATGACAATTGCGCGGTCATGCAACACTGTACCCATATGAATTTTTTAGCATTTTGTTTGAGACAGATAAAGCTTTATTGTGGTGGTATTTATTCACCACTTTTTTTTATTATTTTTGCTATGTAAATTAAATTTTCTTATAAAATTTTATAAAAATAAATAGTATTTCATCATAAATCTTATAATTTATTCCATTATATTTTTAGTAAAAAAAAAATAACCCAAATTAGTTTATAACCAAAAATTATAATTTTTAAACTTTTTTTTTTTTTAATATTTTTTATTTTTTTTTACATACTGTCACCCTAGAAGTACAGTGTCACCATGGTGACACTGTACTACTTGTGGGGGGTGATGAAGATTTTTTATTTATTTTTTTTACACTGATTGCTTTTATACCCATAAAGGCTGTAAAAGCAATAATTTCTCCTTCTCTCTGGCTGCATTCTTGCAGCCATTGAGAACTACTGAGTGAGCTGTGATTGGTCACAGATTGTCACATGGTACAAGGCTGTTATGAATGGCCCTGTACCATGTGATCTCTTCATTCACATTGTCTGGAGGACACAGCGGGCACCGGATCGGGGTGCTGCGCGCTCCCAGAAAGCGCGCACAAGCAGGGTGCAGGGAGGCCATTTATAAACGGCCACCTGACCCTGCACTGCCACCGTCCAGCCGTTTATATACAGCAGCTGAACGGGAGGTGGTTAAGATGGTGATACTCCCAAAAATTCTGTATAAGTTCCAGATGCTCCCGATATCTTTACCAGGAACTTTCTTTGTAATAATTAGAAAGATGATTACTAAGTTCATATGCGCAAATAAGAGGCCTAGGATTAGTTATAAAGTGTTATGCAGAGTAAAAGAAGGAGGACTGGGGTTACCGAATATAAAGAAGTATTACACAGCTGTAATATTGTCACGGGTGATAGATTGGTTTTTTAATTCACAAGGGAAAAGTTGGGTAAAGATAGAAGGGGAATTAAGTAAATCACAAGTACATAAAATGATTTGGATACCTCATGGGTTTCGTACATTAGATATAGAAACGAGTAAATTGACTAGGATAGTGTTGGATACATGGGACAGATTACACAAGAAGGAAAAATGGGAATTTAATTCACTATTGATACCACTAGTGGGAACAGATTTTTTTTGCACCAGGAAATGTTAAAATAAGTGGAAGATGGATAAAGGATAAAAACACACGCTTGAAAGATATTATAAAAGGGGGGAGATTAGGCACGTTTCAGAATTTAATAAAGAATAAGGATTTGATGAATAGATGAATGGAAGTATAACCAGTTGTCTCATTTTGTTGCAAATTTACCACAACTGTTGAGGGATGTAGGAGAAATGAACCCGTTTGAAAAACTAATGAATGCTGAATTAAGCCCAAAACACATCGCCTCTAGGATATACAGTTGTGTTCAAAATAATAGTAGTCAGACATCACTAACCTGATCAATCACTGTTTTTGGTAGAAATTATATTTCTACATGACAAATAATTTACTAGCAGGTGTAGTAGAGTAATAGAAATCCAACAGACCCAACAGTCATGACATGCATGCTGCTAATTCTGTGTAATTGAATCACTAATTGAAAGGGGCATGTTCAAAATAATAGCAGTGTGGAGTTCTATTAGTGAGGTCATTCATTCTTTGAAAAACAGGTGGCAATTATTGCCCTTATTTAAGGAAGGAAGGCAGCAAATGTTGTACATGCTGGTTACAGTGCATTTCTCTCTGAAATTCTGAGGAAAATGGGTCGTTCCAGACATTGTTCAGAAGAACAGCGTACCTTGATTAAAAAGTTGATTAGAGAGGGGAAAACATATAAAGAAGTGCAGAAAATGATAGACTGCTCAGCTAAAATGATCGCAAATGCTTTAAAATGGCAACCAAAACCTGAAAAACATGGAAGAAAGCGAAAAACTACCATTCAAATGGATAGAAGAATAGCCAAAATGGCAAGGACTCAGCCAACACTCAGCTCCAGGAAGATGAAAGAAGGTCTAAAGTTCCCTGTGAGTACTGTTACAATTAGAAGACGCCTATGTGAAGCCAAGCTATCTGCAAGAAGCCCCCGCAAAGTCCCACTGTTGAAAAAAAGACGTGCTGAAGAGGTTACAATTTGCCAAAGAGCACATTGACTGGCCTAAAGAGAAATGGCGCAACATTTTGTGGACTGATGAAAGTAAGATTGTTCTTTTTGGGTCTAGTGGCCGGTGACAGTTTGTCAGACGACCCCTAAACACTGAATTCCAGCCACAGTACACTGTGAAGCATGGTGGTGCAAGCATCATGATATGGGGATGTTTCTCATACTACAGTGTTGGGCCTATTTATCGCATACCAGGGATCATGGATCAGTTTGAATACATCAGAATACTTGAAGAGGTCATGCTGCCTTATGCTGAAGAGGAAATGCCCTTGAAATGGGTGTTCCAACAAGACAACGACCCCAAACACACCAGTAAACGTCCAACATCTTGGTTCCAGACCAACAAGATTGACGTTATGGAGTGGCCAGCCCAATCCCCGGATCTTAATCCAATAGACAACTTGTGGGGTGACATCAAAAATGCAGTTTCTGAGGCAAAACCAAGAAATAGAGAAGAACTGTGGAATGTAGTCCAATCATCCTGGGCTGGAATACCTGATCACAGGTGCCAGAAGTTGGTTGACTCCATGCAACACAGATGTACAGCAGTTCTCAGAAACAGTGCTTATACAACTAAATATTCATTAAGTGATTCAAAGGAAAGCAAAATCTTCAAACATTTTTCAGTTTATATAGTGAATGTTTGAGTTTGTAAAGAAGAATACAAACACTGCTATTTTTTTGAACAGTCTAATATTCTTTTTTCTTCAATTTTTTTAGAGGAACAACACAAATTTGATCTATTTTTCTTCATGTTTTGATTTGGAATAGAATGTGTCGTGTTCCCAATGCATTTGTGTGTATGGAAATAAAAGCTATTAGAAGGATTTTCAGCTTTATTCACATTTTTTCAACACACTGCTATTATTTTGAACACAACTGTACGCCCCTTGAGGGTTAGGGACTGTTGTGAATGTGCAATATGTATGGAAAGCACTGCGTAAATGGACAGGCGCTATATAAGTCCCTGAAATAAATAAATAAATAAAAATATTCTGAGCCCATTACGGAAGTAAATAGGAATTTATTGTACCATTTACTCAGCGCAGCAAAGGGTTTGATACCAAACGTTTGGTTGGTGGCAGAGGTTCCGAGGGTGGTGGATTGGATAGGTAGAGTGGAAGGCATTTTCAGAATGGAAGAACTTTGAAGTTTAGAAGAGGATGAGACGGGAATATTTAAAAGAATATGGAGTGTTTGGTTCAATTTTAAAACGGCAGAATCGTATACAGAACTAATTAACCCCTTTATGCCAGCCGCACACAAATGTGTCTGGGCCTAGACACCAAGCGGCCGCATATTTGCGTTCAGGTATGAAAAAACACGTGCTGAGAGCGCGCTCCCAGCACACATGTCTGGTACTCACGGAAAGTTCCCGGTCTGCTCTTTTGATCGGGACCTTTCCCGATCATGTGACCGCCGTGACGACGCATCACGGCGGTCACATGATCCCTAAACCACGCCCCACCCGCCCCGCCTCCCGGCTTCTGAAACTCTTAAAGGGCTGGGAGCAGGGGCAGACTGACAACTCATGGGGCCCCCGAGCAATAGGGGATCATGGGGCCCCTGTGTCCTTGCCCAAACTCAAAAAAGCCTATGAAAAAGGTACCAGGGGCATCTCATGGGGCCCTCTACTGACCCCGGGCCCTCAGACAATGCCTGAGTTTACAAATGGTCAGTCTGCCCCTGGCCGAGAGGCGCTGGCGGAAAGGGGTTAAAGTAAAGGAGGCAGCCTAATGCAGGCCATAGATAGGTCGAAAACCGGCCTTTTTTTTAACAAAAAAAAACGAAAAATCGGTCGTTCAATAGGCCGACGTTACCACCAACCGAAAAAAAAATCGGCCAATTTTCATCTCGTCTACGGCCGGCATTTAATTACTTCTGTCCCTGCACAGAGCCCCGCTATTATATTTGACAGGAAAAAGTCTTGCGGTTGCAACATTGTATCCATTTGTATCCATTTCAGATACAGATGTTTTTATTAGGATACAAATAGATACATTGTTGCAACCACAATACTTTTTCATGTCAAATATAATAGCAGACTGGAATTCTTCTTTTATTTCTTCTTCTTCTTCTTCTATTTTCTTCTATTTCTTCTTCTTCTATTTCTACTTCTTCTTTTTCTTTTAGGTCATGGCTCATGTGCAGATTTTTTATCGGTAAAAACATTGGCCGATTTGCCCATCATTGCCGCGAAAATCGGCCGACCTATTAACCCACTAACAATCCGAAAATCGGCCAATTTTCGGCCCATCTATGGCCGGCATTAGAAATCACAATGAGATTGGTCTGAATAACAAGTTATGGAGAAATGGATACAGATAGAGAAAGATCAGACAATGATGGGGGGATGGGCGGGGGGCGGGAGAAAGAGGGGTTATAGAATGTATTTATTCATTTAGGGGAGAAAAGAAAAAAGTATATTTTGTTAGATGGAATGTTTTAATGTTGTTTGTAGAAGTATGAAATAAAAAGTTATAAAATAATAAAAAAAAAAAAGCAGGCAGGGCGCGGGACGAAGCATTCGGACAACATGTATGTGAAATGGTTGGATACAGGAATGGAATACGATCAGTTTTTTGTGTGTTTTGAGTGACTATCACATTTTGACATTTGTGAGTCTCCCGCCGGTCCCCTCACCCGTACGTTCCGACGCTCGCAGGGACCGGAACCCGGAAGATGGATGCCGGCATCAGCCAGGGGACGCTGCAGGACAAGGTAAGTGCTGGAGAAATCACTGGAGAAGCGCCGCAGGGTATTCCCGAGTGTAGCTCGGGGGGGGGGGTTACCGCTTCTGGTACTGAAAGTTAGTTCATCCAGCAGCAACAAGTCGACTTCTTCCTGTTCGGTCAATTTCGATGTTCCTCGGCCAATTCCACTCTTTTCTTTCTTCGTTGGCAGTTCTAAAATGTTTTTTTTTTCTTGGTTTTCGATCTCTTGCTCCAGCAGCAACAAGTCGACTTCTTCCTGTTCGGTCAGACACGGACAGTCCTCGATTTGACAACAACTTGTTGGTATCCTTGGCAGAGGATTTTCTGTTCTGCACGACATGTCTTGTGATTCTTGTCAGTTTTGGGTGTTGTGGCTTTTTTCTCCTTCCTCTACCTTTCGATCGTTTTGGTGTTTGGTAAATCGTGCACACAGCTTCTGGGCTCCGGATGCCGGAACTCCAGGACCCATTTTCCTGGCAATTTCCCCAAAACTAGAACCTTTGTTTCTTCATGTTATCGCTGTCGCTCTTTTCTTTGGTGACCAATCTGATCTTTTAGTTGGTGGGATCGTTCATTTCTACAAAGATCGTTCTTTAACCCCTTCCTGTCCGGAACATGTATATAAACGGGCGGACGGGAGCAGTGCCGGGGGGGATTTATAAACGTCCTCCCCGCCCCCTGGGATCGACCCGGGGCCCGCTGTGTCCTCCGGATCGGATCGTTGTACAGGATCCCTGATTGGCCAATCACTGATCGCATGCAGAGTAGTAAGCAAGAGGTCACTTCTGAGATCATTGCTTACTACGTGTGAAATCTGTGAATGATCACCGAGATAACATGGTACAGGGCCATTCACAACAGCCTTGTGCCATGTGACAAGCTGTGACCAATCACAGATCTCCCAGTATTTCTCAATGGCTGCAGGAATGCAGAGAGAAGGAGAAATGATTTCTCTTACAGCCTTTATGGGTGGAAAAGCAATCAGTGTAAAAAAAAAATCTTCATCCCCCCCACAAGTAGTACAGTGTCACCATGGTGCTGATAGGGTGACAGTATGTTAAAAAAAAAAATATATATATATATATATATATAATAAATGTAGAAAAAATATAATTTTTGGATAGAAACTAATTTGGGTTTTTTTTTTTTACCAAAAAGATTGATGAAAACGATTTGGCCAAGATTTCTGAAGAAAGATGATTTATTTGCAAAATTGTATAACAATATGTAAAAAAAAAAAAAATCTTCAACCTCCCCCCACAAGTAGTACATGTCACTATGGTACTGCTATTGTGATAATATGTACCAAAAAAAAAATAATAATAATAATATAAAAAAATTTAATAAAAATGTAAAAAAAATTATAATTTTTGGTTATTAAACTAATTTGGGTTATTTATTTTTATTTTTAAGTAAAAAGATAATGGAATAAATTTTGGCCGAGATTTAGAAAGAAAGATGATTTATTTGCAACATTTTTATAAGAAAAACACTTTTTTTCAAAATTTTTGTACTTTTTCATTGCTATAGCAAAAAAAATAAAAATAATAAAAATCCCCAGTGGTGAATAAATACCACTAAAATAAAGTTTTATCGGTCTCAAGAAAAATGCTAAAAAAGTCATCCGGGTACAGTGTAGCACGACCGCACAATTGTCTACTCAGGACAGGAATACAGCTTCTCCCCCGTGTGCAATCTCTGATGTGTGTAAAGACTGGACTTCTGCGAAAAACATTTCCCGCACTCAGGACAGGAGTACGGCTTCTCCCCCGTGTGAGATCTCTGATGTGTGTAAAGACTGGACTTCTGCGAAAAACATTTCCCGCACTCAGGACAGGAATAAGGCTTCTCCCCCGTGTGAGATCTTTTATGTACATTAAGACCAGATTTAAAATGGAAACGTTTCCCGCACTCATGGCAGGTAAACGGCTTCTCCCTCGTGTGAGATCTCTGATGTGTGTAAAGATTGGACTTCTCTGAAAAACATTTCCCGCACTCAGGACAGGAATATGGCTTCTCCCCCGTGTGAGATCTCTGATGTCTGACAAGACTGCACATTAGTGAAAAACATTTCCCGCACTCAGGACAGGAATATGGCTTCTCCCCTGTGTGAGATCTCTGATGTGTGAAAAGACTAGACTTATCTGAAAAACATTTCCCGCACTCATGGCAGGAATACAGATTCTCCCCTGAGTGATATCTCTGATGTCTGACAAGATTGAACATTAGTGAAAAACATTTCCCGCACTCAGGACAGGAATACGGCTTCTCCCCCGTGTGAGATCTTTTATGTACTTTAAGACTGGATTTAAGACTGAAACATTTCCCGCACTCAGAACAGGAATATGGCTTCTCCCCCGTGTGAGATCTTTTATGATCATTAAGACTGGATTTAAGTCTGAAACATTTCCCGCACTCAGAACAGGAATACGGCTTCTCCCCTGTGTGAGATCTCTGATGTCTGACAAGATTGAACGTTTGTGAAAAACATTTCCCGCATTCAGAACAGGAATATGGCTTCTCCCCTGTGTGAGATCTCTGATGTGTAAAAAGACTAGACTTATTCAAAAAACATTTCCCGCACTCAGAACAGGAATATGGCTTCTCCCCCGTGTGAGATCTCTGATGTCTGACAAGACTAGACTTATTCAAAAACCATTTCCCGCACTCAGGACAGGAATATAGCTTCTCCCCTGTGTGAGATCTCTGATGTGTCAAAAGATTAGACTTATTCCAAAAACATTTCCTGCACTCAGAACAGGAATACGGCTTCTCCCCCGTGTGAGATCTTTTATGTACATTAAGACCGGATTTAAAATGGAAACGTTTCCTGCACTCAGTACAGGAATATGGCTTCTCCCCTGTATGAGATCTCTGATGTGTGAAAAGATATGATTTTCTTGAAAAACATTTCCCGCACTCAGAACAGGAGTATGGCTTCTCCCCCGTGTGAGATCTCTGATGTCTGACAAGACTAGACTTATTCAAAAACCATTTCCCGCACTCAGGACAGGAATATAGCTTCTCCCCTGTGTGAGATCTCTGATGTGTCAAAAGATTAGACTTATTCAAAAAACATTTCCTGCACTCAGAACAGGAATACGGCTTCTCCCCCGTGTGAGATCTTTTATGCACATTAAGACCGGATTTACATTGGAAACATTTCCCGCACTCAGTACAGGAATACGGCTTCTCCCCCGTGTGAGATCTTTTATGCACAATAAGTTGGGATTTATAATGAAAACATTTCCCGCACTCAGTACAGGAATGCAGCTTCTCCCCCGTGTGAGATTTTTTATGAGAATTAAGATCAGATTTAGATTGGAAACATTTCCCGCACTCAGGGCAGGAGTACGGCTTCTCCCCCGTGTGAGACCTCTGATGTTTAGTTAAATCTACTTTTTGTAGAAAACGTTTCCCGCACTCAGCACACGAGAACGGCTTCTCCCCCGTGTGAGATCTTTTATGCAGAATAAGACGGGATTTATAATGGAAACATTTCCCGCACTCATGGCAGGAATGTAGCTTCTCCCCTGTGTGAGATCTCCGATGTGTGAAAAGATATGATTTTCTTGAAAAACATTTCCCGCACTCAGAACAGGAATATGGCTTCTCCCCTGTGTGAGATCTCTGATGTGTGAAAAGATATGATTTTATTGAAAAACTTTTCCCGCACTCAGGACAAGAATACGGCTTCTCCCCCGTGTGAGATCTTTTATGCACATTAAGACCGGATTTACATTGGAAACATTTCCCGCACTCAGGACAGGAATATGGCTTCTCCCCCGTGTGAGCTCTTTTATGCACAATCAGATGGGATTTATAATGGAAACATTTCCCGCACTCAGTACAGGAATGCGGCTTCTCCCCGATGTGAGATTTTTTATGAGAATTAAGATCAGATTTAGATTGGAAACATTTCCCGCACTCAGGGCAGGAATACAACTTCTCCCCCGTGTGAGACCTCTGATGTTTAGTAAAATCTACTTTACGCAGAAAACGTTTCCCGCACTCAGCACACGAGAACGGCTTCTCCCCCATGTGAGATCTTTTATGCTCATTAAGACTGGATGTAGATTGGAAACATTTCCCGCACTCAGTACAGGAGAAGCTGTTCCCTGTTGGAAGGTCGGCCCGGTTCCGCACAGTCTGAGGTTCCTCAGGATACGTGGAATCCGATGGTCCATCTACACTGGGTGGTGCCGGATGGACATTGGAGGGAGCCGGGTTTTCTCCTGGACTATACTGTGTGATGTCCTCATCTTCTACTTTCCAATCTGGAGACAAAGTGAGACAATCCTTGGAGGTTTTCCTCATCTCCCGGCCATGGACTAAAATACAAAGACAAAGAGGATTACTAGACAGGAGCCCCACCAGAGGTCAGAGAGTGAGGATGGGGGGAGGACAACCAAGAGGAAGACTGGACTCATCCTGAAGACCACCATCATTGGGGTATTGGCTCCTCCCCCATCCTGAAGACCACCATAATTGGGGTATTGGCTTCTCCCCCCCATCCTGAAGACCGCCATCATTGGGGTATTGGCTCCTCCCTCATTCTGAAGACCACCATCATTGGGGTATTGGCTACTTCCCCATCCTGACCCTGAAGGCCACCATCATTGGGGAATTGGCTCCTCCCTCATTCTGAAGACCACCATCATTGGATTATTGGCTCCTCCCCCCATCCTGAAGACCGCCATCATTGTGGTATTGGCTCCTCCCCCATTATCACTTTCTGTGCTCCAATCACATCATCCGATATAAAATGTCCAGCTTGTAGGGGATGGGAGGAACAGAGGAGAAGACATATTATGTGTATATATAGGAGTGGGGGGAGGTGGGAGAGCAGATGTCAGGAGTATGTAATGTACAACATGGAGTATATAGTGCAGGGGTCAGGGGTATGTAATGTACAACATGGAGTATATAGTGCAGGGATCAGGAGTATGTAATGTACAACACGGAGTATATAGTGCAGGGGTCAGGAGTATGTAATGTACAACACGGAGTATATAGTGCAGGGGTCAGGAGTATGTAATGTACAACACGGAGTATATAGTGCAGGGGACAGGAGTATGTAATGTACAACACACAGTATATAGTGCAGGGGTCAGGAGTATGTAATGTACAACATGGAGTATATAGCGCAGGGGTCAGGGGTATGTAATGTACAGCTGGAGCAGAGCCGAAGTCAGGAACCAGGAGCAGGAGAGTAATCAGAGTCGGGTCAGGAACAAGCCGGATCAGCAACAAAGGAAACGAACAGGAGCAAGCAGGACACAGGGGGGAGCTGAAGACCAGTCAGCACTGAATCTGAGCAGAGGCGCTCCTTAAATGGCCTGTCTGGCGCCAATCTTTGCCGTGCGTGTGCACGTGTGCGTGCATGTGCGCGATCACGCATTCCTGCGCGCCTGCGCACAACCGGCAATTCGTCTGCGAGATCTCCTTTCCGCATTCGTCTCCGAGATTTCCTTCTTGCTGGAAATCCCTTACATTGTCCCCCCCTTAGGGGCAGCCTCTGGATGCCCACTAGGACTCGTTTCTCAGGATGACGATGGTGGTAGGCTTGGACTATCCGTGGGGCATGGACATTAGTGGACAGCTCCCAGGAGTTATCCTCTGGTCCATATCCCTTCCATTTGATGAGGAACTGGGTTTGTCCGCCCCTCTTCTTACAATGCAAGATAGCCTCCACTTCGTACTCTTCATTTCCCTCTACCAGCAGTGGAGCAGGTGCCTCTGAATTCCGGTTGGGAAACCCACTTGGGATGTGTGGTTTTAATAAAGAAAAATGGAATACTGGGTGAATCTTCATGTTAGCAGGTAGTTCCAATTCAAAGGCCACAGGGTTAACCCTTCTCTTGATAGTGAATGGTCCCAGATATCTTGGACCAAGCTTCCTTGATGGACAACTTAATTTCAGATTAGCCATGGATAGCCAGACTCTATCCCCTTGTTTTAGTTTCAAGTTGCCCTTTCTCTTTCTATCAAAAAATTTCTTGTTGCTCGCCTGAGCTTCAGAAATCGTTTTCTGTAATACTTTGCCGTTCCTCCTGAGGAGCTCCAACCTTTCTTGTACTGCCGGAACAGCGGCCTTCACTGGTATTTCTGGAAGAAAGGAGGGATGGTATCCGTAGTTGGAGTAAAAGGGGGATTGTTTGGTGGCGGAATGGATGGAATTATTATACGCAAATTCCGCTAATGGAAGGAGCGATGCCCAGTCATCCTGTGAATATGAGGAGAAGCATCGGAGATATTGCTCCAGAGTTTGATTTGTCCATTCCGTTTGCCCATTTGTGGGTGGTAAGCAGATGAGAAGCGTAACTCGATCTCTAATGCCTCACACAGAGCTTTCCAAAACTTGGATGTGAACTGCACTCCTCGATCAGACACAATATTCAGGGAAACGCCATGTAGCCTTACAATCTCCTTGATGAAAGCGGAGGCAGTTTCCATGGTAGAAGGAGTCCCTTTCAAGGGGATGAAGTGGGCCATCTTGGACAGGCGATCAATCACTACACAAAGTGGTGAATCCCTCAGATGGGGGAAGTTCAACAATAAAGTCCATGGAGATCATGCTCCAAAGTTTTTTCAGTACGGGCAAGGATTCCAAAAAGTCTTGGCTTTATCAGACTTGTTCCTCAGACAGACTGTGCAAGATTTCACATAGTCCTGGCAATCCTTTACTGTGTTTGTCCACCAGAAAGAGCGAGAGACCAAATCTGAAGTCTTGTGAATCCCAAAGTGACCTGCTAAGGGATGGTCGTGACATCTCTGGAGAATAAGAGTCTGAAGTTCTTCGGGCACAAAGATTTGTTCTTTGTGGAAGTACAGGCCATCTTTAAATTGCAGATGCATATTTATGGGCGGTGGATGATTATCCACGGCTTCTTTTATCTGCGTTTCAAGATCTGTCTGTAGAAGTAAGAAGTTCTTAGCTGGCAAAATTGTGTCGGGTTCAGACTGCACAACTGGGTCGGGAAACATACGGGAGAGTGCATCGGGTTTACCATTTTTTGATCCCGGACGGTAAGTCAGATGGAAGATGAAGCGTGAGAAAAATAGTGCCCATCTTGCTTGTCACGGCCTGAGGCATTTTGCTGTTCTCAGGTACTCTAGGTTTTTATGGTCAGTAAAGATAAGAATAGGATGGGCTGCTCCCTCTAGTAAGTAGCGCCATTCTTCCAATGCTGCCTTGATAGCTAGTAACTCCCTGTCTTCCACATAATTCCTTTCAGAAACACTCAATTTCCGGGAGAGAGAAAGCGACAGGGTACAGAAGGGATTTGAGTCCCTGTCTTTGTGACAATATGGCTCCTACCGCGTTCTCTGAAGCATCAACTTCAAGGACGAAGGCTAGAGCAGGGTCTGGATGCTTCAGGATAGGTGCGGACGTGAACATGGTCTTTAACTGCTCAAAGGCTGTTTGGGCCTCAGGAGTCCACTTGAAGGGAATATATTGCCTGGTGAGCTGTGTCACTGGTGCAAGGATTCCAGAGAAGTCCTTGATAAATTTCCTATAGAAGTTTGCGAACCCTATAAGGGCTGCACTGCTTTCCTGTCTCTTGGAATGGGCCATTCTAAGATGGTAGACACTTTTTGAGGATCCATAGAGATGCCTTCAGGAGTGATTACCAGCCCAAGGAATTGGATAGATTGCTTCTCGAATTCGCATTTCTCGGCCTTTGCGTAGAGGCGATGCTGGCGTAGTCTATGCAGAGTTTTCTTTACGTGATCACGATGACTTTCTATGGAACAGGAAAAAACCAGGATGTCGTCCAAATAAACGATTAAAAATAGATCCAGATAGTCCTGAAATACATAATTTACCAGGTGTTGGAAGGGTGCTGGGGTGTTACAGAGACCAAAGGGCAATACCAGATATTCAAAGTGCTCAAATCTGTCTGTCTTCCATTCATCCCCTTCCTGAATTCTCACTAGGTTGTAAGCGTCCCTCAGATCCAATTTTGAGAAAAAGAATGCTCCTTGTAGCCTTTGAAATAATTTGGGGATCAGATGAAGGGGATAACGGTTCTTGACCGTAATTTTGTATAGGTCCCAATAGTCTACACAAGGTCTCAGAGTGCAATCCTTTTTCTCCACAAAGAAAATGCTGCTGGTGATGTAGAAGGTCGAATAAACCCTTTTTCCAGGCTTTCGTCTATATACCCCCAGAGGACCTCTAATTCGACTTCGGATAAGGGGTAAATCTACCGAAAGGAATTTCGGCACCGGGCAAGAGCTCAATCGGACAGTCATAGGGACGATACGGAGGAAGGGTGTTGGCACTCTTCTTATTGAACACGTCCAGATACTCGTGATATACCACAGGAACAAGCTTCATGGTTTCAGGATCAGAGTGGATACTGAGAAGAGGATTTGTCACACCTGTCTCTTTGGGAGTACAGTGAGTCAGACAATATTCTGAAGGGAAGGAGATTTCTCCAGACAACCAATTGATGGTTGGATTTTGTGCTCTTAGCCAATGCATGCCGAGGATAATTGGAAAAATCAGGGCGGTAATAATATCCAGACATAGGAATTCTTGGTGTCCAGAAAGAGAGTAGCAGAATATTGGCAAGGTTTCTTGTGTTACAGGACAAGAACTGATACCGGACCCAGATGAACTGCAAGCCTTTGTGCTTTAGTACGGAGTGGAATCCGATTCTGAGTAGCGAAGTGAGCATCCATAGAGCAGCTACAGGCACCCGAGTCCATGATGGCCGGCACCATGATAGTCCTTTCGGCCAGTTGTAGTTGCAGATGAAAAGAGAGGTGCGTTCGACTTGTTCCCTGAGGGTGCATCATGTAAAAACAGTTGGGAGAGGGTTTGTGAGGCTTTATCGGGCAGGTAGCCACGAAATGTCCTGCTTCACCATAATAGAGGCAGAGGTTAGACTTCTGCCGTCGGAGGCGTTCTGCTGCGGATAACTGTGGTCTCCAAAAGCTCCTTCTAGCTGGATTGGTGGGCGATTCTGATGAGGCAACATTCGTAGAGGGCCCAACTTCTGAACATATCAGAACTTTCCCATTAGTCTTTTTATTCAATCTTTCCCGAATCCGACGGTCAGTATGGATCATCAGGTCTATCAGACTCTCCAATCTGGTTGGTACCTCCACTTGGGCCAGCTCATCCTTCAGGGTATCAGAAGGACCAAGACGGAACTGATGGCGGAGGGCAGACTCGTTCCATTGAGTATCAGAACTCCAGATACGAAAATCAGTAACATAATCTTCCACAGGCCTTTGGCCTTGCTGTAGTTGCGAGGCTTTCAGACTCCATCATTGGCTGACTGGTACTGTCACGTACCTGATGGGAGACTGATTTAACGAGGTCGGCCTCACTTGTGTCACTAGCCCCGACCCCACTGAGGTTGGAACAGAGGGAGTCTAGGGACCAGGGGGACAAGAGCGCCAGTGGTTTGCTTGCGGCTCTTGCAGATGAAGACCTTGGTGGGCAGGATATCCTCTGATTTGGGTACTGTAGAAATGGACCAGACAGGTTCAGTGGATTGCCAGATGCACAGCAGAGCCAGGTATGTAGCCAGGACACAGGACTGGAGCGGAGTCGTAGGATAGCCAGGGTCATAACAATTGGGCAGCGCGGTACAGGATCAGAAGGAAAAACCAAAGTCAGGATCAGAGCCGCAGTCAGGAACCAGGAGCAGGAGAGTAATCAGAGTCGGGTCAGGAACAAGCCGGGTCATCAACAAAGGAAACGAACAGGAGAAAGCAGGACACAGGGGGGAGCTGAAGACCAGTCAGTAGAGATGAGCGAAGTATTCAAAAATTCGATTCGGATGATTCGGCGAATTCGAGGAATAAATTTGATTCGATGCAAATATATTCGCTGCGATTTTAACTTATAAAAGGGTGTTTCTAGGCTTCAGAGAGCCTTTATATTAGTGCAGAACACTGTACCTTTAATTTAAATGCCCTTGGAGTCTGCTGGGGAAGAGAAATAATACTGTCAGTCAGTATGACATGCAGATGAGTGCCGTCGATCTTAGAATCACCGCACACTTCACTCATTTGGGCAGTCACGGGGCCAAAACCAGAGTGTGGAGCCACAGTGCGGCGGTGGAGGCAGCAGCAATGGGAGGCCATACAGCACCCTATGACAAAAATGGAACCCACCAGCAGTGTGAGGAGACCTGAAAGTGGCACATGGCAGAGTGTGGCGATGGAGACAGCAGCAATGGGAGGCCGTACAGGGACCCATGACACACTCTGGACCTGGCAGCAGCATTAGGAGGCGGTACAGGGGCCCATGGCAGATTACGGGCCTGGCAGCAGCAATGGGAGGCCCGTAATCTGCCAGCACCCTATGACAAAATGGAACACACCAGCAGTGTGAGGAGACCTGAAAGTGGCACATGGCAGAGTGTGGCGATGGAGACAGCAGCAATGGGAGGCCGTACAGGGACCCATGAGAGACTCTGGACCTGGCAGCAGCATGAGGAGGCGGTACAGGGGCCCATGGCAGATTACGGGCCTGGCAGCAGCAATGGGAGGCCCGTAATCTGCCAGCACCCTATGACAAAATGGAACCCACCAGTAGTGTGAGGAGACCTGAAAGTGGCACATGTTTGGGGCATGATTCATGGCGGATTTAGTCAGTTGTGTCAGGAACTGGTGGTTTGAAATCCAGACTAATCCACGCCTGATTCATTTTCACAAACGTGAGTCTCTCCACACTTTGGGTGGACAGTCGTGTCCTCCGCGGAGTTCCAATACCTCCTGCCGCACTAAACACGCGCTCCGATGCCACGCTACTGGCCGGGCATGACAGCCTTTCAAGGGCAAATTCAGCTAGTTGGGGCCAAAGGTCAAGTTTCGTTGCCCAGTAGTCAAGGGGATTGTCTACCTCGGTTGGCAGGGTGCTGTCCAAGTAGGCCCAAGCCTGTTGTTTGAGGTCCTGCTCCAGGTCCACCTGATGCTGCTGCGGCTGGTTAGTAGTTTCCTCACTGCGCTGGTGAAGAAAGCTACTCATCATCGACTGCAGACTGAGGCAGCCGCTGCTGGTGGAGCTACCACTGCTCCTACCACCCCACCCCTCCCCTGCTGCCATGGCAGCGGAACGCGAGCGCACAGGGCTCACAGTGTCTGAGGATGGACGTTGGCGCAGAAAGGCAGAGACCAGCTGACTATATAGGTGGTTTTTATAGTACTTTATTTTGGCCTCCCTCTCAGCAGGTGTGAAAAAGGCCACCATTTTTGAACGGTAGCGAGGGTCCAACAAGGTGGACAGCCAAAAGTCATCCCTCTGTCTGATGGTTATTATTCGGCTGTCGCTACGCAGGCAACCGAGCATGCTATGGGCCATTTGTGCCAAGGAATGCGAGGGACTCCCTGCCTCCATCTCCACAGCATACTGCCACGGTGCGTCTGGGTCCTCTGTCTCCTCCTCCTCCTCCTCTACCAGATGCTCCTGCTCCTCCACTCCTGTCCGCTGAGTGGAAAAACCACCCATTTCACTCAATAATTCCTGAGCACCAATGTCCTCCTCTACCTCCTCCTCTTCTTCCTGTCCTGCCCCCACAGGGGTCATGTGGCGTTGAGATCTGTGCGCCACGTCTACCGCACCCTGACCAGCCATTGTTAACAGCATTTGTTCCAGGACGTGCAACAGAGGAATGACGTCGTTCATCCCATAGTCCTGCCGACTCACAAATAGCGTGGCCTCCTCAAAGGGCCTGAGCAAGCGGCAGGTGTCACGCATGAGCTGCCAATGGCTGACATCTAAGTTACACAGGGAGTACCTTTATCCGCTTGTAACATCAGGAAATCTGTGATGGCCTTTCGCTGTTCGTAAAGGCGGTCTAACATATGTAGGGTTGAATTCCACCTTGTTGCAACGTCACAGCATGAGGAGTCGGTACGGGGGCCCATGGCAGATTACGGGCCTGGCAGCAGCAATGGGAGGCCCGTAATCTGCCAGCACCCTATGACAAAAAATGGAACCCACCAGCAGTGTGAGGAGACCTGAAAGTGGCACATGGCAGAGTGTGGCGATGGAGACAGCAGCAATGGGAGGCCGTACAGGGACCCATGAGACACTGTGGACCTGGCAGCAGCATGAGGAGGCGGTACAGGGGCCCATGGCAGATTACGGGCCTGGCAGCAGCAATGGGAGGCCCGTAATCTGCCAGCACCCTATGACAAAAAATGGAACACACCAGCAGTGTGAGGAGACCTGAAAGTGGCACATGGCAGAGTGTGGCGATGGAGACAGCAGCAATGGGAGGCCGTACAGGGACCCATGAGAGACTCTGGACCTGGCAGCAGCATGAGGAGGCGGTACAGGGGCCCATGGCAGATTACGGGCCTGGCAGCAGCAATGGGAGGCCCGTAATCTGCCAGCACCCTATGACAAAAAATGGAACCCACCAGCAGTGTGAGGAGACCTGAAAGTGGCACATGGCAGAGTGTGGCGATGGAGACAGCAGCAATGGGAGGCCGTACAGGGACCCATGAGACACTGTGGACCTGGCAGCAGCATGAGGAGGCGGTACAGGGGCCCATGGCAGATTACGGGCCTGGCAGCAGCAATGGGAGGCCCGTAATCTGCCAGCACCCTATGACAAAAAATGGAACACACCAGCAGTGTGAGGAGACCTGAAAGTGGCACATGGCAGAGTGTGGCGATGGAGACAGCAGCAATGGGAGGCCGTACAGGGACCCATGAGAGACTCTGGACCTGGCAGCAGCATGAGGAGGCGGTACGGGGGCCCATGGCAGATTACGGGCCTGGCAGCAGCAATGGGAGGCCCGTAATCTGCCAGCACCCTATGACAAAAAATGGAACCCACCAGCAGTGTGAGGAGACCTGAAAGTGGCACATGGCAGAGTGTGGCGATGGAGACAGCAGCAATGGGAGGCCATACAGGGACCCATGAGAGACTCTGGACCTGGCAGCAGCATGAGGAGGCGGTACAGGGGCCCATGGCAGATTACGGGCCTGGCAGCAGCAATGGGAGGCCCGTAATCTGCCAGCACCCTATGACAAAAAATGGAACACACCAGCAGTGTGAGGAGACCTGAAAGTGGCACATGGCAGAGTGTGGCGATGGAGACAGCAGCAATGGGAGGCCGTACAGGGACCCATGAGAGACTCTGGACCTGGCAGCAGCATGAGGAGGCGGTACGGGGGCCCATGGCAGATTACGGGCCTGGCAGCAGCAATGGGAGGCCCGTAATCTGCCAGCACCCTATGACAAAAAATGGAACCCAGCAGCAGTGTGAGGAGACCTGAAAGTGGCACATGGCAGAGTGTGGCGATGGAGACAGCAGCAATGGGAGGCCGTACAGGGACCCATGAGACACTGTGGACCTGGCAGCAGCATGAGGAGGCGGTACTGGGGCCCATGGCAGATTACGGGCCTGGCAGCAGCAATGGGAGGCCCGTAATCTGCCAGCACCCTATGACAAAAAATGTAACACACCAGCAGTGTGAGGAGACCTGAAAGTGGCACATGGCAGAGTGTGGCGATGGAGACAGCAGCAATGGGAGGCCGTACAGGGACCCATGAGAGACTCTGGACCTGGCAGCAGCATGAGGAGGCGGTACAGGGGCCCATGGCAGATTACAGGCCTGGCAGCAGCAATGAGAGGCCCGTAATCTGCCAGCACCCTATGACAAAAAATGGAACCCAGCAGCAGTGTGAGGAGACCTGAAAGTGGCACATGGCAGAGTGTGGCGATGGAGACAGCAGCAATGGGAGGCCGTACAGGGACCCATGAGACACTGTGGACCTGGCAGCAGCATGAGGAGGCGGTACTGGGGCCCATGGCAGATTACGGGCCTGGCAGCAGCAATGGGAGGCCCGTAATCTGCCAGCACCCTATGACAAAAAATGTAACACACCAGCAGTGTGAGGAGACCTGAAAGTGGCACATGGCAGAGTGTGGCGATGGAGACAGCAGCAATGGGAGGCCATACAGGGACCCATGAGAGACTCTGGACCTGGCAGCAGCATGAGGAGGCGGTACAGGGGCCCATGGCAGATTACAGGCCTGGCAGCAGCAATGAGAGGCCCGTAATCTGCCAGCACCCTATGACAAAAAATGGAACCCAGCAGCAGTGTGAGGAGACCTGAAAGTGGCACATGGCAGAGTGTGGCGATGGAGACAGCAGCAATGGGAGGCCGTACAGGGACCCATGAGAGACTCTGGACCTGGCAGCAGCATGAGGAGGCGGTACGGGGGCCCATGGCAGATTACGGGCCTGGCAGCAGCAATGAGAGGCCCGTAATCTGCCAGCACCCTATGACAAAAAATGGAACACACCAGCAGTGTGAGGAGACCTGAAAGTGGCACATGGCAGAGTGTGGCGATGGAGACAGCAGCAATGGGAGGCCGTACAGGGACCCATGAGAGACTCTGGACCTGGCAGCAGCATGAGGAGGCGGTACAGGGGCCCATGGCAGATTACGGGCCTGGCAGCAGCAATGGGAGGCCCGTAATCTGCCAGCACCCTATGACAAAAAATGGAACACACCAGCAGTGTGAGGAGACCTGAAAGTGGCACATGGCAGAGTGTGGCGATGGAGACAGCAGCAATGGGAGGCCGTACAGGGACCCATGAGAGACTCTGGACCTGGCAGCAGCATGAGGAGGCGGTACAGGGGCCCATGGCAGATTACGGGCCTGGCAGCAGCAATGAGAGGCCCGTAATCTGCCAGCACCCTATGACAAAAAATGGAACACACCAGCAGTGTGAGGAGACCTGAAAGTGGCACATGGCAGAGTGTGGCGATGGAGACAGCAGCAATGGGAGGCCGTACAGAGACCCATGAGAGACTCTAGACCTGGCAGCAGCATTAGGAGGCGGTACAGGGGCCCATGGCAGATTACGGGCCTGGCAGCAGCAATGAGAGGCCCGTAATCTGCCAGCACCCTATGACAAAAAATGGAACACACCAGCAGTGTGAGGAGACCTGAAAGTGGCACATGGCAGAGTGTGGCGATGGAGACAGCAGCAATGGGAGGCCGTACAGGGACCCATGAGAGACTCTGGACCTGGCAGCAGCATGAGGAGGCGGTACAGGGGCCCATGGCAGATTACGGGCCTGGCAGCAGCAATGAGAGGCCCGTAATCTGCCAGCACCCTATGACAAAAAATGGAACACACCAGCAGTGTGAGGAGACCTGAAAGTGGCACATGTTTGGGGCATGATTCATGGCGGATTTAGTCAGTTGTGTCAGGAACTGGTGGTTTGAAATCCAGACTAATCCACGCCTGATTCATTTTCACAAACGTGAGTCTCTCCACACTTTGGGTGGACAGTCGTGTCCTCCGCGGAGTTCCAATACCTCCTGCCGCACTAAACACTCGCTCCGATGCCACGCTACTGGCCGGGCATGACAGCCTTTCAAGGGCAAATTCAGCTAGTTGGGGCCAAAGGTCAAGTTTCGTTGCCCAGTAGTCAAGGGGATTGTCTACCTCGGTTGGCAGGGTGCTGTCCAAGTAGGCCCAAGCCTGTTGTTTGAGGTCCTGCTCCAGGTCCACCTGATGCTGCTGCTGCTGCTGCGGCTGGTTAGTAGTTTCCTCACTGCGCTGGTGAAGAAAGCTACTCATCATCGACTGCAGACTGAGGCAGCCGCTGCTGGTGGAGCTGCCACTGCTCCTACCACCCCACCCCTCCCCTGCTGCCATGGCAGCGGAACGCGAGCGCACAGGGCCCACAGTGTCTGAGGATGGACGTTGGCGCAGAAAGGCAGAGACCAGCTGACTATATAGGTGGTTTTTATAGTACGTTATTTTGGCCTCCCTCTCAGCAGGTGTGAAAAAGGCCACCATTTTTGAACGGTAGCGAGGGTCCAACAAGGTGGACAGCCAAAAGTCATCCCTCTGTCTGATGGTTATTATTCGGCTGTCGCTACGCAAGCAACCGAGCATGCTATGGGCCATTTGTGCCAAGGAATGCGAGGGACTCCCTGCCTCCATCTCCACAGCATACTGCCACGGTGCGTCTGGGTCCTCTGTCTCCTCCTCCTCCTCCTCTACCAGATGCTCCTGCTCCTCCACTCCTGTCCGCTGAGTGGAAAAACCACCCATTTCACTCAATAATTCCTGAGCACCAATGTCCTCCTCTACCTCCTCCTCTTCTTCCTGTCCTGCCCCCACAGGGGTCATGTGGCGTTGAGATCTGTGCGCCACGTCTACCGCACCCTGACCAGCCATTGTTAACAGCATTTGTTCCAGGACGTGCAACAGAGGAATGACGTTGTTCATCCCATAGTCCTGCCGACTCACGAATAGCGTGGCCTCCTCAAAGGGCCTGAGCAAGCGGCAGGTGTCACGCATGAGCTGCCAATGGCTGACATCGAAGTTACACAGGGGAGTACCTTTATCCGCTTGTAACATCAGGAAATCGGTGATGGCCTTTCGCTGTTCGTAAAGGCGGTCTAACATGTGTAGGGTTGAATTCCACCTTGTTGCAACGTCGCAGATCAGGCGATACTGTGGAATTCCGTTCTGCCGCTGCAGCTCAAGGACGGTGTGCTTTGCAGTGTAGGAATGGCTGAAATGCATGCAAAGTTTATGTGACATTTTAAGGATGTCTTGCAGTGGGATGGTGGATTTTAGGAACCGCTTGACAACCAGATTGAACACGTGAGCCATGCATGGCGCATGGCACAACCTTCCTTGACACAGAGCAGACACCATGTTCTTTCCGTTGTCGGTCAACATGGTTCCGATTTTCAGTTTGCGCGGAGACAGCCATCTGTCGATTTCTCTGTTCATTACACTCAGAAGTTCCTCCCCTGTGTGACTACGTTCGCCAAGGCATACCAGGTGCAGCACAGCGTGACACCGCTGCGCCCTGCACATGTGATATGCCGGTCGGGTAATGGGACTTGGCACGGGGGTGGCGGCTGAGGACACGGCGGAAGAAGAGGTGGTAGAGGCGGACATCTTTTGTGGACCAAGGACGTGCAAACGTGGAGGCAAAAGAGGCGTGACCTGTCCAAGTTGCTGGTGCGGCTGTGCCGGCACCACGTTCACCCAGTGGGCCGTAAATGACATGTACTGTCCCTGACCGTAGTTACAGCTCCACACGTCGGCACTGCCGTGCACTTTGGCAGAGACCGACATGCTCAAAGACTGGCCCACCATCTCTTCTACATGTGAATGCAGGGCTGGCACTGCCTTTTTGGCGAAGAAATGACGGCTTGGCACTCTCCACCGCGGCGCGGCACAAGCCATCATTTCTCGGAAAGGTGCTGAGTCCACCACTTGGAAAGGGAGGGACTGCAGCACCAGCAACTTGGACAGGAGGACGTTCAGCTTTTGCACCGTCGGGTGCGTGCTTGCAAACTGTTGTCTCTTGGAAACAGATTCCAAGAAAGACTGCTGACGGAATCCGTGAAGAGGAGTAGCAGGAGAAGGAGCATCTGAATGAGCGGAAGATGCCAACGAGCGACAACTCCCCTCAGCAGAGGTGTTGGAGCCTTGACTGGCTGATAGAGGGCGATTGACGTCGGGTGACGGAGCAAGTAACGGAGCGGGTGATGGAGCGGGGGCTGGGGCAGGCAGAACCGCCGTATCTTTATCACGGTTTTCCCAGGCCACCAAATGGCGACGCTGCATATGCTGCCGCAATGCTGTAGTCCCAACATGGGCCCCCTGGCCACGCTTGACTTTCTGGCCACATAGTCGACATACGGCTACGTTTACTTCCTCGGGCGGCTTGACGAAAAATTGCCACACCGCCGAGTAGGAAACTTTGCCCCCGATACTCCTCACTGGCTGACTGCTACTTCCTCCGTGCACACCGGCACCACTACTGGCCGTGGTGGTAGGCTGCAGTGGAGCTGGTGCTCTACTCCGTGGCCGTTTGCCTCCACTGACACTGCTGCGACCCTGCTGCCTCCTGGGCAACCCACTGACTGTTTTGCTCGCTGCCAAGCTGCCACCCTCTTCTCCTGATGATGCGGAAGCAATAGCCTGATGACGACGAGGCTGCCAAGTGCGATCAGCCTCATCATCATCAATTAGGGTCTCCGCCTCACTACTAGCCCCCTCGGCTGCGTGTGGGTCAGGAGACAGACCTGTCTCTAGACCGGCTACCGAGCCACTCTCCTCGCCACTACTTCTTCGCCTGGCTGCTGAAGAGGCGGATGTCTCCCCCCGTTCCTGACCGCCCTCTGTTAGCTCTTCCTCACTGTACAGTGAGGCTGAGCCCACAGCATGCGATACTTCGCTTGGTGAGGGAACACCAAAGGACAGGCGCAGGTAGAGGACACGTGATTTCAGTGGGCTTGCTCCCGGGCCATGCCAACTAACGGTTGTGTCTGACGTACCCACCGACCGTTGGCTGTAGGTGTCAGAGGTGACCTGGGAAGAGGAAGACGACCGAGCCAACCAATCGATGACGGCAGGGTTGTCGGTGGAGACACGACCGCTGGATGACACCGGGAGCAATGGCCTCTGGCTGCGACTAGTGCTGCCTCGACCCCTTCCTCTGCTGCCACGTCTGCTCGCTCCTAAAACATTGCCTCCTCTGCCACTCCTCTGCATGTTGTCTGACATACTCTTTAATTCAACGATTATGTGTCCCTGAGTAACAATTCTGTGTCCCTGAGTAACAATTCTGTGTCTGTCCCTGAGTAACAATTCTGTGTCCCTCAGTAACAATTCTGTGTCCCTCAGTAACAATTCTGTGTCTGTCCCTCAGTAACAATTCTGTGTCCCTCAGTAACAATTCTGTGTCTGTCCCTGAGTAACAATTCTGTGTCCCTCAGTAACAATTCTGTGTCCCTCAGTAACAATTCTGTGTCTGTCCCTGAGTAACAATTCTGTGTCCCTCAGTAACAATTCTGTGTCCCTCAGTAACAATTCTGTGTCCCTGAGTAACAATTCTGTGTCCCTCAGTAACAATTCTGTGTCTGTCCCTGAGTAACAATTCTGTGTCCCTGAGTAACAATTCTGTGTCCCTCAGTAACAATTCTGTGTCCCTCAGTAACAATTCTGTGTCTGTCCCTGAGTAACAATTCTGTGTCCCTGAGTAACAATTCTGTGTCCCTCAGTAACAATTCTGTGTCCCTCAGTAACAATTCTGTGTCCCTCAGTAACAATTCTGTGTCTGTCCCTGAGTAACAATTCTGTGTCTGTCCCTGAGTTACAATTCTGTGTCCCTCAGTAACAATTCTGTGTCCCTCAGTAACAATTCTGTGTCCCTCAGTAACAATTCTGTGTCTGTCCCTGAGTAACAATTCTGTGTCTGTCCCTGAGTAACAATTCTGTGTCCCTCAGTAACAATTCTGTGTCCCTCAGTAACAATTCTGTGTCCCTGAGTAACAATTCTGTGTCTGTCCCTGAGTAACAATTCTGTGTCCCTCAGTAACAATTCTGTGTCCCTCAGTAACAATTCTGTGTCCCTCAGTAACAATTCTGTGTCTGTCCCTGAGTAACAATTCTGTGTCCCTGAGTAACAATTCTGTGTCCCTCAGTAACAATTCTGTGTCCCTCAGTAACAATTCTGTGTCTGTCCCTGAGTAACAATTCTGTGTCCCTGAGTAACAATTCTGTGTCCCTCAGTAACAATTCTGTGTCCCTGAGTAACAATTCTGTGTCCCTCAGAAACAATTCTGTGTCTGTCCCTGAGTAACAATTCTGTGTCCCTCAGTAACAATTCTGTGTCCCTCAGTAACAATTCTGTGTCCCTCAGTAACAATTCTGTGTCTGTCCCTGAGTAACAATTCTGTGTCCCTGAGTAACAATTCTGTGTCCCTCAGTAACAATTCTGTGTCCCTCAGTAACAATTCTGTGTCCCTCAGTAACAATTCTGTGTCTGTCCCTGAGTAACAATTCTGTGTCTGTCCCTGAGTAACAATTCTGTGTCTGTCCCTGAGTAACAATTCTGTGTCTGTCCCTGAGTAACAATTCTGTGTCCCTCAGTAACAATTCTGTGTCCCTCAGTAACAATTCTGTGTCCCTGAGTAACAATTCTGTATCTGTCCCTGAGTAACAATTCTGTGTCCCTCAGTAACAATTCTGTGTCCCTCAGTAACAATTCTGTGTCCCTCAGTAACAATTCTGTGTCTGTCCCTGAGTAACAATTCTGTGTCTGTCCCTGAGTAACAATTCTGTGTCCCTCAGTAACAATTCTGTGTCCCTCAGTAACAATTCTGTGTCCCTCAGTAACAATTCTGTGTCTGTCCCTGAGTAACAATTCTGTCTCTGTCCCTGAGTAACAATTCTGTGTCCCTCAGTAACAATTCTGTGTCCCTCAGTAACAATTCTGTGTCTGTCCCTGAGTAACAATTCTGTGTCTGTCCCTGAGTAACAATTCTGTGTCCCTCAGTAACAATTCTGTGTCCCTCAGTAACAATTCTGTGTCCCTGAGTAACAATTCTGTGTCTGTCCCTGAGTAACAATTCTGTGTCCCTCAGTAACAATTCTGTGTCCCTCAGTAACAATTCTGTGTCCCTCAGTAACAATTCTGTGTCTGTCCCTGAGTAACAATTCTGTGTCCCTGAGTAACAATTCTGTGTCCCTGAGTAACAATTCTGTGTCCCTCAGTAACAATTCTGTGTCCCTCAGTAACAATTCTGTGTCTGTCCCTGAGTAACAATTCTGTGTCCCTGAGTAACAATTCTGTGTCCCTCAGTAACAATTCTGTGTCCCTGAGTAACAATTCTGTGTCCCTCAGAAACAATTCTGTGTCTGTCCCTGAGTAACAATTCTGTGTCCCTCAGTAACAATTCTGTGTCCCTCAGTAACAATTCTGTGTCTGTCCCTGAGTAACAATTCTGTGTCCCTGAGTAACAATTCTGTGTCCCTCAGTAACAATTCTGTGTCCCTCAGTAACAATTCTGTGTCTGTCCCTGAGTAACAATTCTGTGTCCCTGAGTAACAATTCTGTGTCCCTCAGTAACAATTCTGTGTCCCTCAGTAACAATTCTGTGTCCCTCAGTAACAATTCTGTGTCTGTCCCTGAGTAACAATTCTGTGTCTGTCCCTGAGTAACAATTCTGTGTCTGTCCCTGAGTAACAATTCTGTGTCCCTCAGTAACAATTCTGTGTCCCTCGGTAACAATTCTGTGTCCCTGAGTAACAATTCTGTGTCTGTCCCTGAGTAACAATTCTGTGTCCCTCAGTAACAATTCTGTGTCCCTCAGTAACAATTCTGTGTCTGTCCCTGAGTAACAATTCTGTGTCTGTCCCTGAGTAACAATTCTGTGTCTGTCCCTGAGTAACAATTCTGTGTCCCTCAGTAACAATTCTGTGTCCCTCAGTAACAATTCTGTGTCCCTCAGTAACAATTCTGTGTCTGTCCCTGAGTAACAATTCTGTGTCCCTGAGTAACAATTCTGTGTCCCTCAGTAACAATTCTGTGTCCCTCAGTAACAATTCTGTGTCTGTCCCTGAGTAACAATTCTGTGTCTGTCCCTGAGTAACAATTCTGTGTCCCTCAGTAACAATTCTGTGTCCCTCAGTAACAATTCTGTGTCCCTCAGTAACAATTCTGTGTCCCTCAGTAACAATTCTGTGTCTGTCCCTGAGTAACAATTCTGTGTCTGTCCCTGAGTAACAATTCTGTGTCCCTCAGTAACAATTCTGTGTCCCTCAGTAACAATTCTGTGTCCCTCAGTAACAATTCTGTGTCTGTCCCTCAGTAACAATTCTGTGTCTGTCCCTGAGTAACAATTCTGTGTCTGTCCCTGAGTAACAATTCTGTGTCTGTCCCTCAGTAACAATTCTGTGTCCCTCAATAACAATTCTGTGTCCCTCAGTAACAATTCTGTGTCTGTCCCTGAGTAACAATTCTGTGTCTGTCCCTGAGTAACAATTCAGTGTCTGTCCCTGAGTAACAATTCAGTGTCTGTCCCTGAGTAACAATTCTGTGTCTGTCCCTGAGTAACAATTCTGTGTCCCTCAGTAACAATTCTGTGTCCCTCAGTAACAATTCTGTGTCTGTCCCTGAGTAACAATTCTGTGTCCCTAAGTAATGTTTCTGTGGCCCTAAGTAACGGTTCTGTGGCCCTAAGTAACGATTCTGTGGCCCTAAGTAACGTTTCTGTGGCCCTAAGTAACGATTCTGTGGCCCTAAGTAACGTTTCTGTGGCCCTAAGTAACGATTCTGTGGCCCTAAGTAACGTTTCTGTGGCCCTAAGTAACGATTCTGTGGCCCTAAGTAACGTTTCTGTGGCCCTAAGTAACGATTCTGTGGCCCTAAGTAACGTTTCTGTGGCCCTAAGTAACGTTTCTGTGGCCCTAAGTAACGTATCTGTGGCCCTAAGTAACGATTCTGTGGCCCTAAGTAACGTTTCTGTGGCCCTAAGTAACGTTTCTGTGGCCCTAAGTAACGATTCTGTGGCCCTAAGTAACGTTTCTGTGGCCCTAAGTAACGTTTCTGTGTCCCTATGTAACGTTTCTGTGTCCCTAAGTAACGATTCTGTGGCCCTAAGTAACGTTTCTGTGGCCCTAAGTAACGTTTCTGTGGCCCTAAGTAACGTTTCTGTGTCCCTAAGTAACGTTTCTCTGGCCCTAAGTAACGTTTCTCTGGCCCTAAGTAACGTTTCTGTGTCCCTAACTCTCTCCCTCAATACAGCCAGGTCTGCCTCTCTTGAATGACTGGAGGCAAATGGAGAATTCTAAAATGGCCGCCATTTATACCTCGACCATTACACAGTGCTGGCTGGCTGGCTGCTGATTGGCTAATGCGATCACATGTCATGAATGAATGCATTATGGGTCAGCGTGCCTTGTCTGCGCGCCTTCCCAGACATCCCCGCTCCGTCGCCGCACATGTCGCCGCCATTATAGGAAAAATTTCGATTCGCGCATCCGAAGTCTGCTAATTTTCGGATTCGTCGCGAATCGAAATTTTCCTAATATTCGAAACGAATTCCACTTCGCCGAGTTCGATTCGCTCATCTCTACCAGTCAGCACTGAATCTGAGCAGAGGCGCTCTTTAAATGGCCCGTCTTGCGCCAATCTTCGCTGTGCATGTGCACGTGCATGTAACCGATCGCGCATTCCTGCGCGCCTGCACACAACCGGCAATTCGTCTGCGAGATCTCCTTTCCGCATGCGCGTTCCCGATCGCGATTCTTCTTGCTGGAAATCCCTTACATAGAGTATATAGTGCAGGGGTCAGGAATATGGAATGTACAACATGGAGTATATAGTGCAGGGGTCAGGGGTATGTAATATACAACATTGCATATATAGTGCAGGGGTCAGAAGTATGTAATGTACAACATGGAGTATATAGTGCAGGGGTCAGGAGTATGTAATGTACAACACACACACACAGTATATAGTGCAGGGGTCAGGAGTATGTAATGTACAACACACAGTATATAGTGCAGGGGTCAGGAGTATGTAATGTACAACATGGAGTATATAGTGCAGGGGTCAGGAGTATGTAATGTACAACACACACACACAGTATATAGTGCAGGGGTCAGGAGTATGTAATGTACAACACACAGTATATAGTGCAGGGGTCAGGAGTATGTAATGTACAACATGGAGTATATAGTGCAGGGGTCAGGAGTATGTAATGTACAACACACAGTATATAGTGCAGGGGTCAGGAGTATGTAATGTACAACACGGAGTATATAGTGCAGAGGTCAGGAGTATGTAATGTACAACATATTGTACATGATACAACAGGACTGATCCTGAAGACCACCTTCATCTTGAATAACTTCCAGAGAGAACTCCAGCAGGGTGGTGTCCTAGAAGACTCTTTACATAATATATTATTGGGTGCCACACCCCAATTGTAAACTACTAGAAAATAAAGACATAATATGGACATTGTAGGCCCCACGACAACCACGTTAACCCCTCGCCCTCCTGAGGATTTCCCCCCCTTCCTGACCACACCACTCTTTGGTGATCGGCACTGCGCTGTTTCAACTGGTAATTTCACGGTCTTGCAATGCTGCACCCAAACAAAATTTATGTCCTTTTTTCACACAAATAGAGCTTTCTTTTGGTGGTATTTGATCACCTCTGCGGGTTTTATTTTTTGTGCTATAAACAAAAGAAGACTGAAAATTCTGAAAAGAAATGATATTTTTCACTTTTGTGAAATATTATTTGGTTTGTGGGAAAGATATAGCATCTACAAGCTATGGTGTATATATTGGAATTTATGTCGCTTTTACTTTCTGACTGCCTATCACATTTTTTGAGATGCTAAAATGCCAGGATAGTACAACCCCCCCCCAAATAACTCCTTTTTTTTAAAGCAGACACCCCATGGATTTTGCAGAGAGGCATGTTGAGTCCATGGAACATTTTATTTTTTGCCACAAATTTTTTGAATATGACAAATTTTTTCTCTCTTACACAAAGTTGTCACTTTAATGATATATTGCTCATGCATGCCATGGGTATATGTGGAATAACACCCCAAAACACATTCTCCTACTTCTTCCGAGTATGGGGGTACCACATGTGAGAGACTCTTTGGCAGCCTAGCTACATACAGGCCCCCAAAATCCAATGACCACCTCCAGGTTTTCAAAGGGCATATTTCTTCATATCACTTCCTCATTACCTATCAGTTTCGAAGGCTCTAAAATGCCAGGATAGTACAAACATGGCCCCCCCAAATGACCTCTTTTTAAAGTAGACACCCCAAGGATTTTGCAGAGAGGCATGTTGAGTCCATGGAACATTTTATTTTTTGCCACAAATCTTTTGAATATATTGCTCATACATGCCATGGGTATATGTGGAATAACACCCCAAAACACATTCTTCAGTTTCTTCCGAGTATGGAGGTCCCACGTGTGAGAGACTTTTTGGCAGCCTAGCTACATACAGGGGCCCAAAATCCAATGAGCACCTCCAGGCTTTCAAAGGGCATATTTCTTCATATCACAGTTTCGGAGGCTCTAAAATGCCAGGATAGTACAAACAATCCCCCCTCCTCAAATGTTCCCTTTTTGGAAAGTAGACACCCCAAGGATTTTGGTAAGAGGCATGGGGAGTGTTTTACAGATATCATTTTTGTCACAGAGTTTTGCAGAAGAAAAAAAGAAAGGAAAAAAATTAATTTTTTGTTTTCTTTCTTCATTTTACAAAAACATGTGGCAACAAATGAGATCTGCAAAACACTCCCCATGTCTCTTAGCAAATTCCTTGGGGTGTCTGCTTTCCAAAAAGGGGCCATTTGGAGGGGCAACCTGGCATTTCAGGGCCAACATTAGAAGCTTCTGCCACACATCACCCACTCTTGAAGACCAAGTCCCTTCACGCTGCTTGTAAAAACAATTCAGCAGCTAATTGGCCACTAGGATTGCTTTTTCATGAAAGCCGACTGCCAGTTGAAAGAAACGATCCGAGGATGACGTCTGTAGCTGCAGCCATCACCCCGGTATAACCACTCAAAGTCCAGCGACGTTCCAGAACATTGCTGGTCCATGTTGGACATATATGTAACAGCAGAGAACACGGACATACCATGACTCGGGTCTGTCGACCAATATGACCGCAATTCATTCTTTTCTGTAATGCCCATGTTGAGGGTTCGGCCCCATAGAGTTTTACATTCAGAAACCGTGATAGGTCTCCATGTGAATTGTCTGGTAAGAGCTGAATTTGGGTGGGTGGCCATGTATTGTTGTATATAAATTGCCTTGGCCCACAATCCATTGGTACAAATCTACTGTGAAAACAAGGGGAGGGGCTAAACTATAGTGCTGAAAACTGGGCCCACCCTGCTAACTCTGCGTTTTTGTGGACACTATATAAAGGAAGCACTATCCTAAGGGGACACTGTACTAAGGGGGCACTATACAAAGGGGGCACTATACAAAGGAGGCACTATACTAAGGGGGCACTATACTAAGGGGACACTGTACTAAGGAGGCACTATACTAAGGGGGCACTATACTAAGGAGGCACTATACTAAGCGGACACTATACAAAGGAGGCACTATACTAAGGGGACACTATACTAAGGGGGCACTGTACTAAGGAGGCACTATACTAAGGGGGCACTGTACTAAGGGGGCACTGTACTAAGGAGGCACTGTACTAAGGGGACACTATACTAAGGAGGCACTATACTAAGGGGGCACTATACTAAGGGGACACTATACAAAGGGGACACTATACTAAGGGGACACTATACAAAGGAGGCACTATACTAAGGGGGCACTATACAAAGGAGGCACTATACTAAGGGGATACTATACTAAGGGGGCACTATACTAAGGGGACACTATACAAAGGAGACACTGTACTAAGGGGGCACTATACAAAGGGGGCACTATACTAAGGGGGCACTATACTAAGGGGGCACTGTACTAAGGGGAAACTATACAAAGGAGGCACTGTACTAAGGGGGCACTGTACTAAGGGGGCACTGTACTAAGGGGGCACTGTACTAAGGGGACACTGTACTAAGGGGACACTATACTAAGGAGGCACAATACTAAGGGGGCGCTGTACTAAGGGGGCACTGTACTAAAGGGACACTATACTAAGGGGGCACTATACAAAGGAGGCACTATACAAAGGAGGCACTATAATAAGGGGTCGCTGTACTAAAGGGGCACTGTACTAAGGGGACACTATACAAAGGGGACACTATACAAAGGAGGCACTGTACTAAGGGGACACTATACAAAGCAGGCACTATACTAAGGGGGCACTGTACTAAGGGGGCACTATACAAAGGGGGCACTATACTAAGGGGACACTATACAAAGGGGACACTATACAAAGGGGGCACTGTTCTAAGGGGGCACTGTTCTAAGGGGACACTGTTCTAAGGGGACACTATACTAAGGGGACACTATACAAAGGAGGCACTATACTAAGGGGACACTATACAAAAGAGGCTCTATAATAAGGGGGCACTATACTAAGGGGACACTATACAAAGGGGGCACTATACAAAGGAGGCACTATACTAAGGGGGCGCTGTACTAAGGGGGCACTGTTCTAAGGGGACACTATACTAAGGGGACACTATACAAAGGAGGCACTATACTAAGGGGGCACTATACTAAGGGGGTACTATACAAAAGAGGCTCTATAATAAGGGGGCACTATACTAAGGGGGCACTATACTAAGGGGGCACTGTACTAAGGGGACACTGTACTAAGGGGGCACTGTACTAAGGGGACACTATACTAAGGGGACACTATGCTAAGGGGACACTATATTAAGGAAGCACTATACTAAGGGGGTGCTGTACTAAGGGGGCACTGTACTAAAGGGACACTATACAAAGGGGACACTATACAAAGGGGGCACTATACTAAGGAGGCACTATACAAAGGAGGCACTATACAAAGGAGGCACTATACTAAGGGGGCACTGTACTAAGGGGACACTATACTAAGGGGACACTATACAAATGAGGCACTGTACTAAGGGGACACTATACTAAGGGGGCACTATGCAAAGGAGGCACTATACTAAGGGGGCACTATACTAAGGGGACACTATACAAAGGAGGCACTATACTAAGGGGGCACTATACAAAGGAGGTACTATAATAAGGGGGCACTGTACTAAGGGGACACTATACAAAGGAGGCACTATACTAAGGAGAAACTATACAAAGGAGGCACTATGATAAGGGGGCACTATATAAAGGAGGCACTATACTAAGGAGGCACTATGCTAAGGGGACACTATACAAAGGAAGCACTATGCTAAGGGGACACTATACAAAGGAGGCACTATACAAAGGGGACACTATACAAAGGAGTCACTATACTAAGGGGACACTATACAAAGGGGACACTATACAAAGGAGGCACTATACTAAGGGGACACTATACAAGGGGACACTATACAAAGGGGACACTATAAAAAGGAGGTACTATACAAAGGAGGCACTATACAAGGAAACACTATACTAAGGGGACACTATACAAAGGGGGCACTATACAAAGAATCCACTATACTAAAGGAACACTATACAAAGGAGGCACTGTACTAAGGGACACTATATTAAGGGGACACTATACAAAGGGGACACTATGCTTATGGGGACACTATACAAAGGGGACACTATGCTTATGGGGACACTATACAAAGGGGACACTATACTAAGGGGACACTATACAAAGGAGGCACTATACTAAGGGGACACTATACAAAAGGGGACACTATACTACGGGGACATTATACAAAAGGAGGCACTATACTAAGGGGACACTATACAAAGGAGGCACTATACTAAGGGGACAGTATACTAAGGGGACACTATGCTTATGGGGACACTATACAAAGGGGACACTATGCTTATGGGGACACTATACAAAGGGGACACTATGCTTATGGGGACACTATACAAAAGGGACACTATACAAAGGAGGCACTATACTAAGGGGACACTATGCTTATGGGGACACTATACAAAGGGGACACTATACTAAAGGGACACTATACAAAGGGGACACTATACTAAAGGGACACTATACAAAGGGGACACTATACAAAGGGGACACTACATTAAGGGGACACTATACAAAGGAGCCACTATACTAAGGGGACACTATACAAAGGGGACACTATGCTTATGGGGACACTATACAAAGGGGACACTATGCTTATGGGGACACTATACAAAGGGGACACTATACAAAGGAGGCACTATACTAAGGGGACACTATGCTTATGGGGACACTATACAAAGGGGACACTATGCTTATGGGGACACTATACAAAGGGGACACTATACTAAAGGGACACTATACAAAGGGGACACTACATTAAGGGGACACTATACAAAGGAGCCACTATACTAAGGGGACACTATACATAGGGGACACTATACAAAGGAGGCACTAGTATAGTTCTGTTCATGATCAATATCTTGATCCATACAAACACTATACTAGTAATGGCGGTGATCAGCGACCTATAGCGTGAGTGTGGTAGTGTGCGGACAATCTGACGCTAGCTGATCCTGGCTGGGAGGGGGGGGGGCGCTTTCTGACCCCGACGCTGTCTGATGTCACTAGTGGCAGGGATACAGTGATCAGTGAAACATTCTATATAGTGACACCGTACTAATGGCACTGGCTGGGTGACGGGGCGATCCAAGGGTTATATGTGCTAATCTAACACATGCGTGTACAATGTAGTGGTGCTTTTACTCGGTGCTGTGTTCTCTCTTCTCTCCCTGGACTGACGGGTGGGGGGAGGTGTCAGTGTACAGTATTATCACTGTTTTGGTGTCACTAGTGACTTCATTGTCAGTTAGTGCCCCTCCCAGCCGGTGTCTGTTAGCGCCAGATTGCCATCCGCACTATCACAGGCCCACTATAAGTCGCAGATCATCGCCATTACCAGTACAGTGTCTGTAGCTGCATAAAATCCAGTATACACCCCATAATTTGTAGACACTGGAACTTTCACACAAACCAATCAATATGCACTTATCAGGATTTTTTATTTACCATACACATTACATTTTATTCGATATGTTTTATAACAGAAAGTAGAAAAATGTCTTTTTTTTTCTGCCAGTTACTGTGTCTTTGCCCCATTATTAATGGAGTCACCTATTGTTTCTGTCTGTTGTCTGGTCCTCCTGGAGGTTCTTACATGATGGGATTAGTCTGGAGTCACCTCGCTGTCTAATCAGTGTAAGGTGTTTATCCCAACGTGTAATATTTGTTATTATTGTTCATGTGGGGACTGCCCCTATTTCTGAAGTGTAGAAAAACCTGTATTTCTGTTCAATAAAGAAGTTCCAGATTGCACCTGAGCTGTTATCACCTAGTCCTTGAGTGCAATGCCCAGCTACAGGCCTGCTGCTAGAGACCACGTGGTGCCATACAGTCAACTTGACATATTTAAAGGAACCCTTCCCCCACTCTCCATTCTGAAGGATCCTATTATGTGATTGTAGCTGCCTCTGGGAAGGAGAGGAGGGGAGCCGGCAGCACTGCGGGGGTGGGGGGCACATGGGGGAGAAACATATGATTCACAGGGAGGGTGATGGGTGGGGGCAATTACTGGAACCGATCCCCTGTATGGTTCTCTCTGCAGCAGCTGAAAGCCAGCGGGAGAGGAGAAGAAGAAGCCTTTAGCTGCTGCAGAGGGAAGCCATACAGGGGACCGGTTCCAGTAATAACCCCCCCACCGTGTTGATCACCCTCCCTGCCCACATCAAATTCACCCCCTTATCCTTGGCCCTGCCCAGCTATACCTTGTTCCTGTGTCCCAGCGGCAAGTAAGCAGTTCTCTGACGGAGGCACTCAAGCCGGGTGCCAGGCGGTCCGTCATAGGTACAGCGTTACATGACAGAGCAATTGCAAGTAGCGCAGTGAGGAATAACGAAAAAAGTGCCCTGGCCATGAAGGGACTAAAACCTTGTGAAGGGCAAGTGGTTACAATCAAAGTACCCCAGAGCGTGGCTGCACAGACTCCCCAATGGAGGAAAGTCCCCATATACAATACGTAGACAGTCCTTCTAATGGTCTTCTAGGTCATGGTTGTCACTGGCGGCCCTCCAGCTGTTCCCACACTACAAGTCCCATGAGGCATTGCAAGACTGACAGTTACCAGCATGACTCCCAAAGGGAGAGGCATGATGGGACTTGTAGTTTCGCAACAGCTGGAGGGCCGACAATTTGACACCCCTGTGCAATAGGGGTCTTCAGAGAGAAGGGGCACAATAAAGTCTCCTCTTACCCGGTGATGTGAGGGGCGGCTGATTGTCCATCATGACGTCCTTGTAGAGGTCCTTGTGTCCTTCTAAATACTCCCACTCCTCCATGGAGAAATAGACAGTGACACCCCGACACCTTATAGGAACCTGACACACAATGATATAGTCACCATCCAGACACATCCCTTGTCTGTTACTGGAGAATGTCCCAGAATTCCAGGCACCGCTCACCTCTCCTGTCAGCAGTTGGACCATCATGGTGGTCAGTTCCAGGATCTTCTGCTCTTTGTTCCTCTCAGGTATCGGAGAATGAGGGGGAGGCACCATGTTGGGACTCTGGGTCCTGCTCCTTCCTCCTGAGATTGACTCCCCACTAGATTTCTTCACTACAACATAATCCTACAGATCAGAAGAAAGAGAAACCGATATCAATCTAAAAGAAGAATATTGGCCATACTAGGCCAGAGTGATGTCATGTGACCTCCCAGAATCCTCCTCAACTCTCCGGTCAGGTCTGTGTTTTATTAATAGAGATAAGAGTGATGTCATGTGACCTCCCAGAATCCTCCTCACCTCTCCGGTCAGGTCTTAGATGTTCCCCATGGATCTAGTGGTCAGTGGACGTGGCATGCTGGCAGTCATGGATCCCATTGATTGGACTAAAGCTGACTTTGCTCTCTTCTATAACCAATGCTGCCATCTTGTGCTATAACCGGATATCATAGAGTACGGACACTTCATGTATTCATAGTACTTGGGTGCAGCTCCATTTCAGCACCTCCTGCTGGCCCTGGCCTCCCCGCTCCATCGTATCAATGGGAATGAGAGAAGAGCGGCTTCTGTGTTTGCAAGTGAAAGCGCACCTCATTGGACAGCTCTGACGAGGACCCTCCCCGCCCCAGCACTCAGGGCTGAGAAAAGGGAGGGGCAGCTGGCAGGTGCTGTGTGCTAATAGGCTGGTGGGGGTGTCACTTCCATGATCCCCAACACTGGCTTGGTGAGGGAGAGGCGGAGCCAAATAAGTGTGCTGCTGCTGAGAGGTGAACATGTGGAGGATGATGGAGCCTTGAAAGGGGTGAGGGGGCAGTGGAGGGGGTGTATGTACAGAGCTGAGGGCTGGGAGGTAGAGGGTGCAGAGGTCAGAGGTGAGGAGAGGTTGAACCCTGCACTCTGTATGCAGAACACCCCTGAACCCTGCACTCTGCACAAACCACACCCCTGAACCATGCACTGTGTACATCACACACTCCTGAACCCTGCACTCTGTACACAGCATACCCCTGAACCCTGCACTCTGTACATAGCACACCCCTGAACCCTGCACTGTGTACATCGCACACTCCTGAACCCTGCACTGTGTACATCGCACACCCCTGAACCCTGCACTCTGTACATCGCACACCCCTGAACCCTGCACTCTGTACGCAGCACACCTCTAAACCCTGCACTCTGTACGCAGCACACTCCTGAACCCTGCACTCTGTACGCAGCACACTTCTGAATCCTGCACTTTGTACACAGCACACTCCTGAACCCTGCACACTGTATGTATCACACTCCTGAACCCTGCACTCTGTAGATAACACACTCCTGAACCCTGCACTTTGTACACAGCACACTCCTGAACCCTATGCACTGTATGTATCACACTCCTGAACCCTGCACTCTGTACGCAGCACACCCCTGAACCCTGCCCTCTGTACACAGCACACTCCTGAACCCTGCGCACTGTATATAGCACATTCCTGAACCCTGCACTTTGTACACAGCGCACCCCTGAACCCTGCACTCTGTGCATCACATAACACTGGATTTATTTAACAATGCCCATTTAAGACCCTCCCACTGTTAAAGCCCAGGGTGGGGTGAATTCCTACACCTACTTTCTGACAGGAAAAGCCTTGCTTGTGTGTATGACATCATAGATTACCAGAACATCAAAAGACTTGAAGTGACTCTGAATCCCTCCCAGTGTACAGCCCAGTCAGATTTAACCCCTTCATTACACTCACCTCTCCAGTCAGCAGGTGGAGGATCTCCAGGGCGATGTTCAATATCATCTCATTCCGGGGAAATTCCTTCCTCACAAAACTCAAAGTCTGCTGATTGTCCATCATGACGTCCTTGTAGAGGTCCTTGTGTCCTTCTAAATACTCCCACTCCTCCATGGAGAAATAGACAGTGACACCCTGACACCTTATAGGAACCTGACACACACAATGATACAGTCACCATCCAGACACATCCCTTGTCTGTTACTGGAGAATGTCCCAGAATTCCCGGCACCACTCACCTCTCCTGTCAGCAGTTCCATCATCTTCTTGGTGACTTCTAGAATCTTCTCCATGATGTGTCTCTCAGGGTTTAGGGAGTCACATGGAGGCACTGTGATGGTCATATGATCACCTGACTTCAGAAGAGGAAATCTCTGTATTGGGGAACCAATATGAAATTCATGTTAGACTCCCAGAATCCTCCTCAGGTCTGACTTTATTAATAGAGATGAGAGTGATGTCATGTGACCTCCCAGAATCCTCCTCACCTCTCTGGTCAGGTCTGTGTTTTATTAATAGAGATACGAGTGATGTCATGCCACCTCCCAGAATCCTCCTCACCTCTCCGGTCAGGTCTGTGTTTTATCAATAGAGATGAGAGTGATGTCATATGACCTCCCAGAATCCTCCTCACCTCTCCGGTCAGGTCTGTGTTTTATTAAGAGATGAGTGATGTCATGTGACCTCCCAGAATCCTCCTCACCTCTCCGGTCAGGTCTGTGTTTTATTAATAGAGATGAGAGTGATGTCATGTGACCTCCCAGAATCCTCCTCACCTCTCCGGTCAGCAGGTAGATGATCTCCAGGGTGAGGTTTAGTATTCTCTCAGTCATGTGACTCCGGTCCTCCTCCATCCTCATTCGTGTCATCATTTTATCTATTCCGGCTTTCTTATAGAGAGATAATTTTGATAAACTGAAGTAAGAATTATTTGGAGTTTCCTGTAAATATAAAACCAGATCCTATTACCTCCTCCGCTGCAACTTCCAGCAATGTCTCCTCTCTACGTCGTATTGTAATTCTTGGAATTTCTTGGCTGTGACATCACTTCCTGTCTGTCCCTGACATCACTTCCTGTTTGTTTTTCATAGAGACTTCCTGTCTGGGTAAAAGTGAGATACAGTATCTCTCAGAAGTGAGTCCACCCCTTCCCCCGGACTGTATACAATGTATATATATACACATACACACACAGTATCCCCCAGAAGTGAGTCCCTCCCCCTCAGACTGTATACAATGTATATGTATATATATACATACACACAGTATCTCCCAGAAGTGAGTCCACCCCTAAGTGACAAGGTCCAAATTGGGCCCAATCAGCCATTTTCCCTCCCCGTGTCATGTGACGCATTGGTGTTACAAGGTCTCAGGTGTGAATGGGGAGCAGGTGGGTTACATTTGATGTTATCGCTCTAACTCTCTCATACTGGTCACTGGACGTTCAGCATGGCACCTCATGGCAAAGAACTGTCTGAGGATCTGAAATAAAGAATTGTTGCTCTACATAAAGATGGCCTAGACCAGTGGTGGCGAACCCGTGGCACGCGTGCCACAGCCGGCACGCCGAGCCTTATCTGTGGGCACGCCAGGAGAATCCAGCGGCGCGCTGTCTTCCCGGCTGTAGTGTGCGTGACAGCCGGGTCCCAAGTGCGCATGCACAAGAAGCAGTGCTCCTTGTGAATGGTAAGGCGGTACCTGGGACACATGACAGATCCCAGAAGCCGCCGGACCAATCACAAAGCGCAGCGCTTCTCGCGCATGCGCACTGGGCATCCGGCTGTCCGACGAGCGCCCACACTACAGAAGCCGGGAAGACAGAGCGCGGTTGGATCGAGGAACAGGTAAGATAAAAAAAAAAAACTCTGCGGAAGTAAGAGCGGGTACCTGTCAAATTCAGGTACCCGCTCCCCCTCCCTCCCCAAAGGTCAGCAGTCATCCCTGTGCTGTGTCCCCAGTCTCTGGTCATCCCTGTGCTGTGTCCCCAGTCTCTGGTCATCCCTGTGCTGTGTCCCCAGTCTCTGGTCATCCCTGTGCTGTGTCCCCAGTCTCTGGTCATCCCTGTGCTGTGTCCCCAGTCTCTGGTCATCCCTGTGCTGTGTCCCCAGTCTCTGGTCATCCCTGTGCTGTGTCCCCAGTCTCTGGTCATCCCTGTGCTGTGTCCCCAGTCTCTGGTCATCCCTGTGCTGTGTCCCCAGTCTCTGGTCATCCCTGTGCTGTGTCCCCAGTCTCTGGTCATCCCTGTGCTGTGTCCCCAGTCTCTGGTCATCCCTGTGCTGTGTCCCCAGTCTCTGGTCATCCCTGTGCTGTGTCCCCAGTCTCTGGTCATCCCTGTGCTGTGTCCCCAGTCTCTGGTCATCCCTGTACTGTGTCCGCAGTCTCTGGTCATCCCTGTACTGTGTCCGCAGTCTCTGGTCATCTCCTGTACTGTGTCCGCAGTCTCTGGTCATCTCCTGTACTGTGTCCGCAGTCTCTGGTCATCCCTGTGCTGTGTCCGCAGTCTCTGGTCATCCCTGTGCTGTGTTCGCAGTCTCTGGTCATCCCTGTGCTGTGTCCGCAGTCTCTGGTCATCCCTGTGCTGTGTCCGCAGTCTCTGGTCATCCCTGTGCTGTGTCCGCAGTCTCTGGTCATCCCTGTGCTGTGTCCGCAGTCTCTGGTCATCCCTGTGCTGTGTCCGCAGTCTCTGGTCATCCCTGTGCTGTGTCCGCAGTCTCTGGTCATCCCTGTGCTGTGTCCGCAGTCTCTGGTCATCCCTGTACTGTGTCCGCAGTCTCTGGTCATCCCTGTACTGTGTCCGCAGTCTCTGGTCATCCCTGTACTGTTAATTAGTTTGCACTACTGTACGAGTTGTTTTTTCTAAACCAAAAGCTCGATATTCAGGTTTCATTGCAGTGTTGGCACTTTGAAAGAAATAAGTTGGTTTTGGGTTGCAGTTTGGGCACTCGGGCTCAAAAAGGTTCGCCATCACTGGCCTAGACTATAAGAAGATTGCCAAGACCCTGAAACTGAGCTGCAGCACGGTGGCCAAGACCATACAGCGGTGTAACAGGACGGGTTCCACTCAGAACAGGCTTCGTCATGGTCCACCAAAGGAGTTGAGTGCACGTGCTCAGCGTCATATCCACATGGTACAGGGCCATTCACAACAGCCTTGTACCATGTGACAAGCTGTGACCAATCACAGCTCTCACAGTATTTCTCAATGGCTGCAAGAATGCAGCCAGAGAGAAGGAGAAATGATTCCTCTTACAGCTTTATGGGTGTAAAAGCAATCAGTGTAAAAAAAAAAAAATCTTCATTATTCCCCACAAGTAGTACAGTGTCACCATGGTGCTGCTAGGGTGACAGGATGTTAAACTACTGAATATCCTCCTAAAATGATGGCAACTGAGTGTCAATCATCCTTCACACATACATTCTACACACCCATGTCACATATGTATCACAGTAGTACAGTGTCACTATGGTGACACTGTACTGCTAGGGTGACAATATGTAAAAAAAAAACAATATAAAAATGTAAAAAAAAAATACTTTTTGGTTATAAACTAATTTGGGTTTTTTTTTTAACTAAAAAGATAACAGAATAAATTTTGGCCGAGATTTAGGAAGAAAGATGATTTATTTGCAAAATTTTTATAAGAAAAACACCTTTTTTTCAAAATTCTTGGACTATTTCATTTCTATAGCAAAAAAAAAAAATAAAAAAAAAAAATCCCCAGTGGTGAATACATACCACCAAAATAAAGTTTTATCGGTCTCAAAAAAAAATGCGAAAAAAATGTCATCCGGGTACAGTGTTGCACGACCGTGCAATTATCTAAGTGTGCTAGTTCTGAAAGCTGAAAATTGGGCTGGGCGGGTGAGTGTCCGGACAGGAAGGAAGGGGGGGGGAGGGTCCAGACAGGAAGGAAAGGGGGGGGGGAAGTGTCCAGACAGGAAGGAAAGTGGGGAAGTGTCCAGACAGGAAGGAAAGGGGGGGGAAGTGTCCGGACAGGAAGGAAAGGGGGGAAGTGTCCGGACAGGAAGGAAAGGGGGGAAGTGTCCGGACAGGAAGGAAAGGGGGGGGAAGTGTCCGAACAGGAAGGAAAGGGGGGGAAGTGTCCGGACAGGAAGGAAAAGGGGGGAAGTGTCCGGGGGGGAAGTGTCCGGACAGGAAGGAAAGGGGGGGAAGTGTCCGGGGGGGAAGTGTCCGGACAGGAAGGAAAGGGGGGAAGTGTCCGGACAGGAAGGAAAGGGGGGGGAGTGTCCGGACAGGTAGGAAAGGGGGGGGGGAATGTCCGGACAGGAAGGAAGGGGGGGAAGTGTCCGGACAGGAAGGAAGGGGGGGGGAGTGTCCGGACAGGAAGGAAAGGGGGGGAAGTGTCCGGACAGGAAGGAAAGGGGGGGAAGTGTCCGGACAGGAAGGAAAGGGGGGAAGTGTCCGGACAGGAAGGAAAGGGGGGAAGTGTCCGGACAGGAAGGAAAAGGGGGGAAGTGTCCGGACAGGAATGAAAGGGGGGGGAAGTGTCCGGACAGGAAGGAAAGGGGGGGGAGTGTCCGGACAGGAAGGAAAGGGGGGGGGAAGTGTCCGGACAGGAAGGAAAGGGGGGGAGTGTCCGGACAGGTAGGAAAGGGGGGAGGGAAATGTCCGGACAGGAAGGAAGGGGGGAAAGTGTCCGGACAGGAAGGAAGGGGGGGAGTGTCCGGACAGGAAGGAAAGGGGGGGAGTGTCCGGACAGGTAGGAAAGGGGGGGGAAGTGTCCGGACAGGAAGGAAAGGGGGGAAGTGTCCAGACAGGAAGGAAAGGGGGAGTGTCCGGACAGGAAAGAAAGGGGGGGGAGTGTCCGGACAGGAAGGAAGGGGGGGAAGTGTCCAGATAGGAAGGAAAGGGGGGGGAAAGTGTCTGGACAGGAAGGGGTTAAGTACATTTTAGGTCAAAACAACACATTATTTGAATTTATTTCATTATTTTAAAATCATTTAATTCTGATTTGTGGATAATTTTCAGTAAATCTGCAGAAATGAACCCAAAACTTGTATCAGATTTTGTCAGAAATATTTTATTTCCCATTTGCACAGAATAGCTATTGTCTAGATGGAAAAACCGAGAGAGTACAGAGATCGACCAAAACTGAATACGGCTTTCTCCCCCATGTGAGATGTCTGATGTCTCACAAGAGTAAACATTTGTGAAAAAAATTTCCCGGACTCAGGACAGGAATACGGCTTCTCCCCCATGTGCAATCTTTGATGTGTGTAAAGATGACACTTCTGTGAAAAACATTTCCCACACTCATGACAGGAATACGGCTTCTCCCCTGTGTGCAGTCTCTGATGTGTGAAAAGACTAGACTTATTCGAAAAACATTTCCTGCACTCAGAACAGGAATGAGGCTTCTCACCCGTGTGGGTTATATGATGTCTGACAAGCTTTGATTTATTTGCAAAACATTTCCCGCACTCAGAGCAGGGATGTAGCTTCTCCCCCGCGCGAGATCGTTGATGCACAACAAGTTCTTGTTTCTGTGTAAAACATTTTCCACACTCAGAGGAGCAGAAATACGGCTTTTCTCCTGAGTGTGATCTCTGATGTGTGGAAAGCAGGGACTTCCTTGAAAAACATTTCCCACACATATGGCAGGAAAACGGCTTCTCCCCCGTGTGCGATCTCTGAAGTATGGAAAGACTGGAATTCTCTGAAAAACATTTCCCGCACTCAGGACAGGAATACGGCTTCTCTCCCGTGTGAGATCTCTGATGTCTGTAAAGATGGGACTTCTGTGAAAAACTTCCCACACTCATGACAGAAATATGGCTTCTCCCCCGTGTGAGATCTTTTATGCACATTAAGACCGGATTTACATTGGAAACATTTCCCGCACTCAGTACAGGAATAAGGCTTCTCCCCGTGTGAGATTATTTATGAGAATTAAGATCAGATTTAGATTGGAAACATTTCCCACACTCAGGGCAGGAATACCGCTTCTCCCCCGTGTGAGACCTCTGATGTTTAGTAAAATCTACTTTACGTAGAAAATGTTTCCCGCACTCAGCACACGAGAACAGCTACTGCCCCGTGTGAGATCTTTTATGCAGAATAAGACGGGATTTATAATGGAAACATTTCCCGCTATCAGGACAGGAATGCAGCTTCTCATCTGTGTGAGATCTTTTATGAGAATTAAGATCAGATTTAGATTGGAAACATTTCCCGCACTCAGTACAGGAGAAGCTCTTCCCTGTTGGAAGGCCGGCCCGGTCCCGCACAGTCTGAGGTTCCTCAGGATACCAGGAATCTGATGGTCCATCTACACTGGGTGGTGCCGGATGTACATTGGAGGGAGCCGGGTTTTCTCCTGGACTATACTGTGTGATGTCCTCATCTTCTACTTTCCAGGCTGGAGACAAGGTGAGACAATCCTCGGAGGTTTTCCTCATCTCCCGGCCATGGACTAAAATACAAAGACAAAGAGGATTACTAGACAGGAGCCCCACCAGAGGTCAGAGATTGAGGATGGGGGGAGGACAACCAAGAGGAAGACTGGACTCATCCTGAAGATCACCATCATTGGGGTATTGGCTCCTCCCCCATCCTGAAGATCATTATTGGGGTATTGGCTCCTCCCCCATCCTGAACACCACTATCATTGGGGTATTGGCTTCTCCCCCATCCTGAAGACCATCATCATTGGGGTATTGGCTACTTCCCCATCCTGAACACCACCATCATTGGGGTATTGGCACCTCCCCAATCCTGAACACCACAATAATTGGGGTATTGGCTCCTACCCTATCCTGAAGACCACCATCATTGTGGTATAAGCTCCTACCCCATCCTGAAGACCACCATTATTGGGGTATTGGCTCCTCTCCCATCCTGATGATCATTATTGGGGTATTGGCTCCTCCCCCATCCTGAAGACCACCATCACTGGGGTATAAGCTTCTCCCCCATCCTGAAGACCACCATTATTGGGGTATTGGCTCCTCCCCCATCCTGATGACCATTATTAGGGTATTAGCTCCTCTCCCATCCTGATGACCATTATTGGGGTATTGGCTCCTCCCCATCCTGAAGACTACCATCATTGGGGTATAAGCTCCTCCCCCATCCTGAAGACCACCAATATTGGGGTATTGGCTCCTCCCCCATCCTGATGACTATTATTAGGGTATTGGCTCCTACCCCATCCTGATGACCATCATTAAAATCACTAACGACCTGCTAACCGCCAAAGCTAATGGCCACTACTCTGTCCTCCTACTCCTCGACCTCTCCGCGGCCTTCAACACAGTCGACCACCCCCTCCTCCTTACTAAACTATACTCCCTTGGCATCAGGGACTCTGCTGTCTCTTGGTTCTCCTCTTACCTATTCCCAACGCTCCTTCAGTGTTACCTATAACGCTGCCACCTCCCCCTCTCTGTTGGAGTCCCCCAAGGCTCTGTCCTCGGACCCCTTCTCTTCTCCATCTACACCTCCTCCCTTGGCCAACTGATACACTCCCACGGCTTCAACTACCACCTATATGCCGATGACACATGAAGGGAAATGTATGTCTTTTAGGTCTGTCATTTTGTTTCCCCCCCCACCCCATTCTATATTTTGTACTAACATGTTGATTAATTGTTTTGTATTATACCCAGAATGAGTTAATGAAAATATGCTGTGTCAGTTATGTGTTACAAAACTGTACTCACACTATTCTTCTATTTCTTATCTTAGTTTAGCCTTGGTAGAGGAGGAGATAGTGTCCAATTATTTCTTTATACTAACAGCACCTGTTTCTGTTATGATATAATTAAAAGTAAAATACCTCTGTCCCATGGGACAGCGGCCAGACTCATCCACCTCACCAACCGCTCCACATCTGCCTCCCCCCTCTGCCAATCTCTTCACTGGCTCCCGATTGCCCAACGCATTAAATTAAAACTACTAACTCTGATATAAAAAGCCATTCACAATGCTGCCCCAAACTACCTCACCGACCTGATACCCAAATACCACCTTACCCGTAATCTTCGCTCTTCACAAGACATCCTACTTTCTAGCTCCCTGGTCTCCACCTCCCATGCCCGACTGCAGGACTTCTCCAGGACTTTCCCCATCCTCTGGAACTCCCTACCCCAATCCATCAGACTGTCACCTACCCTCCTCACCTTCAGGCGCACCCTGAAAACCCATCTCTTCAGGGAAGCCTACACCACCCTCACCTAACAGCCGTTCTCCTCCACTCCTCCTACCACTCCATCCCCCACAACCTCTTCCTCCTGTACCTCTACCCCCTCCCTCCTAGATTGTAAGCTCGAAAGAGCAGGGCCCTCCAACCCCTTGTGTATTCTTTTGTCACTGTATTGTCTCTTGTACTGTCCCCCCACTCTAATGTACAGCGCTGAGCAAACCCTTTGGCGGTATATAAACACTGTATAATAATAATAATTGGGGTATTGGCTCCTCCCCCATCCAGAAGACCACCATCATTGGGGTATTGGCTCCTCCCCCATCCTGATCCTGAGGACCATCATCACTGGGGTATTGGCTCCTCCCCCCATCCTGAAGACCACCAAGATTGTGGTATTGGTTCCTCCCCCATTATCACTTTCTAGTTGGAGGATGTGATCACATTATTATCACCATGTAACAGTCTGTGCTCCAATCACATCATCCGATATAAAATGTCCAGCTGGTAGGAAATGGGGGGAACAGAAGAGAATCCATAATATGTGTATATATAGCAGTGGGGGGAGGGGGAGAGCAGAAGTCAGGAGTATGTAATGTACAACATGGAGTATATAGCGCAGGGGTCAGGAGTATGTAATGTACAACACAGAGTATATAGCGCAGGGGTCAGGAGTATGTAATGTACAACACACAGTATATAGTGCAGGGGTCAGGAGTATGTAATGTACAACATATTGTAGAAGATACAACAGGACTGATCCTGAAGACCACCTTCATCCTGAATAACTTCCAGAGAGAACTCCAGCAGGGTGGTGTCCTAGAAGACTCTTTACATATCAATATATTATTGGGTGCCACGCCCCAATTGTAAACTACTAGAAAATAAAGACATAATATGGGTATTGTAGGCCCCACGACAACCACATTAACCCCTCGCCTTCCTGAGGAATTACCCCCCTTCCTGACCACACCACTTTTTGCTGATCGGCACTGCGCTGTTTCAACTGGTAATTGCGCGGTCGTGCAATGCTGCACCCAAACAAAGTTTACATCTTTTTTTTTCACACAAATAGAGCTTTCTTTTGGTAGTATTTGATCATCTCTGCGTTTTTTATTTTTTGCACTATAAACAGAAAAAAGACTGAAAATTCTGAAAAGAAGCAATATTTTTCACTTTTGTGAAATATTATTTGGTTTGTGGGAAAGTTATAGCATCTACAAGCTATGGTGTATATAATGGAATTTATGTCGCTTTTACCTTCTATCACATTTTTTGAGGTGCTAAAATGCCAGGGCAGTACAACCCCCCCCAAATTACTCCTTTTTGCAGAGAGGCATGTTGAGTCCATGGAACATTTTATTTTTTGCCACAAATTTAGGAATATGACAAATTTTTTCTCTTACACAAAGTTGTTACTTTAATGATATATTGCTCATGCATGCCATGGGTATATGTGGAATAACACCCCAAAACACATTCTCCTACTTCTTCCAAGTATGGGGGTACCACATGTGAGAGACTTTTTGGCAGCCTAGCTACATACAGGGGCCCAAAATCCAACGACCCCCTCCAGGCTTTCAAAGGTCATATTTCTTCATATCAGTTTTGGAGGCTCTAAAATGCCAGGATAGTACAAAGACCCCCCCCCCATGGCCACTTTTTGGAAAGTAGACACCCCAAGGAATTTGCTAAGAGGCATGGGGAATGTTTTACAGATACCATTTTTGTCACAGGGCTTTGAAAAAGAAAAAAAAAATACATTTTTTGTTTTCTTTCTTCATTCTCCAAAAACTGTGGCAACAAATGAGATCTGCAAAACACTCCCCATGTCTCTTAGCAAATTCCTTGGGGTGTATACTTTCCAAAAAGGGGCCATTTGGAGGGGAGAGGGGGGGATTCTACTATCCTGGCATTTCAGGGCCAACATTAGAAGCTTCTGCCACACATCACCCACTCTTGAAGACCAAGTCCCTTCCTGCTGCTCGTAAAAACAATTCAGCAGCTAATTGGCCACTAGGATTGCTTTTACATGAAAGCCGACCTCCAGCTGAAAGAAACGATCCGAGGATGACGTCTGTAGCTGCAGCCAATCCCCCCGGTATAACCACTCAAAGTCCAGCAACATTCCACTACATTGCTGGTCCATGTTGGACATATATGTAACAGCAGAGAACACGGACATACCATGATTCGGGTCTGTGGACCAATATGACCGCAATTCATTCTTTTCTGTAATGCCCATGTTGAGGTGTAAGGGACTGCCTGGTGGTTCCACTAGCACCCCACTGATCAGGCGTCCCCAGAGCACGGAATCTAAGCCCCAGAGTACTTGTTCACCAGGGCCCCTGATGGTGGGGATGGACTTGGAGTACCCTAAGACCAGGTCGTGGCTACTGAATATACCTGTCAGTGGTAGGGGTAATCGCCAGGGGCTCCCACGGGGGAGAGCCTGATATGAGGAGGTCGGGTGATCCCGATGGGATGGATGGATGGCTGAGCAGGTGCGAGGTCAGACAAGCCGGGTCGGTAGCCGGGGGGACGGTGCGGTAAAAAGCAGCGGGCAGAGAATAGTTGGGTCACTCGCCAGGTCAGCAACAGAAGGTCAGATCTAATAAGGGGAATCCAGGAGAGAGGTCAGGCAAGCCAAGGGTCAGAGCAGGAGAATACAGCGTGGTCAGGTACAATCCGGGTCAACAACTTACAATACACAGGTTCACAGGATCAGGAATGCAGGAAAGACCAGAAGGTACCGAATGACAGCTCAGGGCCGTTTAAATATCGCTCCCTGCGCTGTCATTGGTGCCAGGCGCACGCCTGCGGCTACTACTGCGCATGCGCAAACCTGGACGCCGCGGCTGGCCAGGACCTAGTGCCCGCGTCCCTGCTTGGGGCGGCGCACTGCGCTGGGACCAGCGCCGCGGGGATCCCTGACATTGCCCCCCCCCCCTATGGGCAACCTCCGGATGCCCACCCGATCTCTCCACCACGGGTGATCACGAAGAAACCCCCGGACAAGTCTAGGTGCATGGACATTTTGGGCAGGTTCCCAGGAATTGTCCTCCGGACCATAACCCTTCCATTTAATTAGGAACTGGGTCTGACCCCCCCTCCTTCGGCACTTCAGGATTGCTTCCACCTCATACTCTTCTTGTTCTTCAACAGTTATGGCCTCCGGAGGTCTGGACTCTCGATCTGGAAAGGAATCTGGGACCACTGGTTTTAACAAGGACACGTGGAATACTGGATGAATCTTGAACATTTCAGGGAGGATGAGCTCATATGCCACCTCGTTGATCATTCGCTTCACACAAAGAGGCCCTACAAACTTTGGTCCTAATTTCTTTGACGGACATAACATTTTCAAATTGTCGTTGCCAACCAAACCTTATCCCCAGGCTGCAGCACCAGGTCCCCCCTTCGTTTCTTATCAAACGCCTTCTTGTTATCCTCCTGGGCCCGAGCCATGGCCTCCTGCAGTAATTTGTTGTTGGAGGAGAAAAAAGCAAGTGCGTCTTGTGTTGCCGGAACTGGACATTCAGGGACCAGATCAAGGAGAAAGACAGGGTGAAAACCGTAGTTTGAAAAAAACGGGGATTGCCCCGTTGCTGCATGGTTTGCGTTGTTGTAGGCAAATTCTTCCAGGGGTAAAAGTGGTAGCCAATTATCCTGTAGGAAGGATGTGTAGCAACGCAGGTATTGCTCCAGGGTCTGGTTAGTCCTCTCTGTCTGTCCATTGGTCTGCGGGTGGAATGTGGAGGAGAGAGATAATTTGATATCCAGTGCCTTGCATAGAGCCCTCCAAAATTTAGATGTGAATTGGACCTCTCGATCTGATACAATGTCTTCTGGGACTCCATGTAGTCTTACAACTTCCTGAATGAAAATTCGTGCAGTCTCGGATCCGACGGAGTATTCTTCAATGGTAAGAAGTGGGCCATCTTAGACAGTCGATCGATGACCACGAGGATAGCGGTGTGGCCTTGGGATGGAGGGAGCTCGACTATAAAGTCCATTGCGATCCTTTGCCATGGTCGTTCGGGTATCGGCAGTGGCCGCAGCAGTCCCCGAGCCTTGTTCCTTGATGGTTTGCTCCTCTGACAGATGGCGCAGGATCTCACGTAAAGTTTGCAGTCCTTAGCCATGTTCGGCCACCAGAATGAACGTTGGAGAAGCCCCAGGGTCTTTGCTGGGCCAAAGTGTCCTGCCATCGGATGGTCATGGCAATGTCCCAAGACTAGGGTTCGGACCTCTTCAGGAACCACGATCAACCCCTTCTTCCATAGGAGTCCCCCCTTGTTCTGGAGGGACACCCCAGATGGGGCGGACATAGCCGTGGATGCGTCCATTAGTTTTGACCGAAGGTCAGTCTGGAGGGCCAAGAAGTTTCCTGCGGACAGAATGGTATCAGGTACTGATTCTTCTTTGGGGTCCTCGAACATGCGTGACAGCGCCTCGGGTTTCGTATTCTTGGAACCAGGTCTGTACGTAATATGAAATGCGAACCTGGAGAAAAACAGTGCCCATCTTGCCTGCCGCGGGCGTAACCGTTTGGCAGTTCTCAGGTACTCAAGGTTTTTATGATCGGTGAAAATCAAGATTGGGTGTGTGGCTCCTTCCAGCAAGTACCTCCACTCTTCTAATGCCGTTTTGATGGCCAACAATTCTCGATCGCCAATATCGTAGTTCTTCTCGGCTGGAGTAAGCTTCCTTGAGAAGAACGCTACGGGATGTAGGAGTTCTTTGGTGCCTTTTCGCTGGGACAGGATAGAGCCTACTGCATTCTCTGACACATCTACTTCCAGAATGTATGGCAGGGAAGCGTCCGGATGGCCCAGAATGGGTGCCGCGGTAAATAGTTTTTTCAGGGCCTCAAAGGCTCTCTGGGCCTCCGGTGTGCAACTGAAACGGGTTCCAAGTTTGGTTAGCTGAGTTATGGGGGAGACCAGACCCGAGAAGTTCCTAATGAATTTTCGGTAAAAGTTTGCGAACCCAATAAAACGCTGGATGCCCTTTTTATCTGTGGGCACAGGCCAATCCAAAATGGCAGAGACCTTCTGAGGGTCCATCGCAACCCCCGTGGTGGAGATAATCAGACCCAAAAACGTAATACTAGACTGCTCAAAGCTGCACTTGTCAACTTTGGCATATAACCCGTGCTGGCGCAACCGCCCTAGCACTTTTGCCACATGTATCCTGTGATCCTTAAGTGAGGGTGAAAAGATCAGTATGTCATCTAAGTAAACGATTACAAAGATGTCGAGGTAATCTCTGAAGATATCGTTTACGAAATGCTGGAATGTGGCTGGGGCATTACACAGCCCGAATGGCATGACCAGATATTCAAAGTGCCCAAACCGGGTACGGAACGCCGTCTTCCACTCGTCCCCCTCCCTTATGCGAACCAGGTTGTAGGCCCCCCTTTAGGTCTAATTTGGTAAATATGGCCGCAGACTTCAGGCTCTGAAATAGTTCTGGGACCAGGGGCAAAGGGTAACGATTTTTAATCGTGATTTTGTTCAATTCACGATAATCGATGCAAGGTCTCAGAGATTTGTCTTTTTTATCCACAAAGAAGATTCCCGCCCCTGCTGGTGAAAATGGAGGGACGGATGAACCCCTTTTGGAGACTGTCCTCAATATATTCTTTAAGGACCCCCAATTCACGCTCAGATAGGGGAAAAATCCGCCCAAAAGGAATCTCGGCGCCCGGCAACAGGTCGATGAGACAGTCATAGGGGCGGCGGGGGGGCAGGGTATCTGTCCCTCGCTTACTGAAAACGTCCAAGAAGTCATGATAAACTGTGGGAATAACCTGTTTTAGGTTAGAGTCCCCTTCGGAGCACAGGAGGACATGGGGAGTTGCTGGGCCAGAAGTGCGACAGTGTTCCTGACAGTATGGAGAAGGGAACAGGATAGACCCGGTCTCCCAGTCAATCTGGGGGTTATGGGCCCGCAACCAAGGGAGCCCCAGAATGACTGGGAAAAGGGGTGACGCAATGGCATCTAGGCGGAGGAACTCCTGATGCTGATTGGCGATTGTGGTGGCGATGAGGGGGGTCTCCTGATTAACCACTCCTGATTTAATCTGGGAGCCGTCTGCCAAAAATATGTTAAGACCCCTCTTTCTGGGCTGAAGGGGAATCTCCTGCTGGTAAGCGAAGTCTAAGTCCAGAAAACAACTGCATGCCCCCGAGTCAACTATGGCTGTCACCTCCACGGTCCTTTCTGGAAGCTGAAAGGAGAGGGGCACAACTAAGTACTGGGAAGGGCTGATAGTGCCAATAGATAGGGAAGAAAAGGAGGTTGACTTACTCATTTTCAGAGGGCAGGATCGCACCATATGACCGGCTTCACCGCAGTAAAGGCAGAGGTTCTGGGATCTTCTCCGCTGGCGTTCCTCGGGCGATAATTTAGGCCGAGCCAGACCCAGCTGCATCGGTTCCTGAGCGTCTCCGGGCGGTGGGCTCTGGGTATTCAGTCTGGTTAGTTGACCGGGGTCTTGGATTGGAGCCCATGTATTTCCGCGGCCCTGACCGGACCTCTCAAATCTGTGTTCCCGCAGTCTCCGGTCAATTTGAATCATCAGTGCAATAAGGTCTTCTAGAGACTCTGGTACCCCTACTCGGGCCAGCTCATCTTTTAGGGATTCTGAAAGACCCATACGGAACTGGTGCCGCAGAGCGACCTCGTTCCAGCGTGTGTGTCCCATCCAACGCCTAAATTCTGAGGCATACTCCTCCGCCGCCCGGCGGCCCTGTCTAAGCGCGTATAACGTCGCTTCGGCGGAGGCTGCCCGCTGTGGGTCATCGTATAGGATGGCCAAAGCCTCAAAAAAGTAATTCACTGTCTCAAGGTGAGGGTCATGGTTTTCCCTTAACCGATGGGCCCAGTCCTGGAGTTCGTCCTGTAATAAGGAGATTATGAATTCCACTTTCACCGACTCGGTCACGAAGGTGCGGGGTTGTAAGACAAAAAACAGGAGGCACGAATTGCGAAAAGACCGGAAGCAAGTGCGGTCTCCGCGAAACCGTTCCGGTAAGGGTACTCGAGGTTCCGCCATAGGGGGCGGCGCAGAAGCCCCCATGGCTGGTCCAGGAGCCTCTCCAGTAGGGGGTGCAGATACAGGGGCCTGTGGGGTAGGGTCAGATACAGGGAGGGTCTGGAAATGGTTCTCCAGATGCATGCACTTGTCCTGTAAGGCCGCCACGGCTTGTGTCAGGGCCGACAAGTGCCTGCAAATGTATTCCAATGGGGAGGGCCCTCCTCTAGGCTCAGTCATGGCCTTCTGGTACTGTAAGGGACCGCCTGGAGGAGGTAACACTAGCACCCCACTGATCAGGCGTCCCCAGAGCACAGAATCTAAGCCCCAGAGTACTTGTTCACCAGGGCCCCTGATGGTGGGGATGGACTTGGAGTACCCTGAGACCAGGTCGTGGCTACTGAGTATACCTGTCAGTGGTAGGGGTAATCGCCAGGGGCTCCCACGGGGGAGAGCCTGATATGAGGAGGTCGGGTGATCTCGATGGGATGGATGGATGGCTGAGCAGGTGCGAGGTCAGACAAGCCGGGTCGGTAGCCGGGGGGACGGTGCGGTACAAAGCAGCGGGCAGAGAATAGTCGGGTCACTCGCCAGGTCAGCAACAGAAGGTCAGATCTAATAAGGGGCATCCAGGAGAGAGGTCAGGCAAGCCAAGGGTCAGAGCAGGAGAATACAGCGTGGTCAGGTACAATCCGGGTCAACAACTTACAACACACAGGTTCACAGGATCAGGAATGCAGGAAAGACCAGAAGGCACCGAATGACAGCTCAGGGCCGTTTAAATATCGCGCCCTGCGCTGTCATTGGTGCCAGGCGCGCGCCCGCGGCTCCTACTGCGCATGCGTGAACCCGGACGCCGCGGCCGGCCAGGACCTAGTGCCCACGTCCCTGCACGGGGCGGCGCCGGGACCAGCGCCGCGGGGATCCCTGACATGAGGGTTCGGCCCAAAAGAGTTTTACAATCAGAAGCCGTGATAGGATTCCATGTGAATTGTCTGGTAAGAGCTGAATTTGGGTGGGCGGCCATGTATTGTTGTATATAAATTGCCTTGGCCCACAATCCATTGGTACAAATCTACCGTGAAAAACAGGGGAGGGGCTAAACAATAGTGCTGGCAGAGAACGGGGCCCACCCTGCTAACTCTGCGTTTTTGGGGGCACTATACAAAGGAGGCACTATACTAAGGGGGCACTATACTAAGGGGGCACTATACTAAGGGGGCACTGTACAAAGGGGGCACTGTACTAAGGGGACACTGTTCTAAGGGGACAGTATACTAAGGAGGCACTATACTAAGGGGACACTATTCAAAGGGGACACTATTCAAAGGGGACACTATACAAAGGGGACACTATACAGAGGAGACACTATACAGAGGAGGCACTATACAGAGGAGACACTATACAGAGGAGGCACTATACAAAGGGGACACTATACTAAGGGGACACTATACTAAGGGGACACTATACTAAGGGGACATTATACTAAGGGGACATTATACTAAGGGGACACTATACAACGAAGGCACTATACAAAGGGGGCACTATACTAAGGGGACACTATACTAAGGGGACATTATACTAAGGGGACACTATACAACGAAGGCACTATACAAAGGGGGCACTATACTAAGGGGACACTATACTAAGGGGACACTATACTAAGGGGGCACTATACAAAGGAGGCACTATACAAAGGGGACACTATACTAAGGGGGCACTCTACAAAGGAGGCACTATACTAAGGGAACACTATACAAAGGAGGCACTATACTAAGGGAACACTATACAAAGGAGGCACTATACAAAGGGGACACTATACTAAGGGGGCACTCTACAAAGGAGGCACTATACTAAGGGAACACTATACAAAGGAGGCACTATACAAAGGGGACACTATACTAAGGGGACACTATACAAAGGAGGCACTATACTAAGGAGGCACTATACAAAGGGGACACTATACTAAGGGGGCACTATACTAAGGGGGCACTCTACAAAGGAGGCACTATACTAAGGGAACACTATACAAAGGGGACACTATACTAAGGGGGCACTATACTAAGGGGGCACTCTACAAAGGAGGCACTATACAAAGGGGACACTATACTAAGGGGGCACTATACTAAGGGGGCACTATACTAAGGGGACACTATACAAAGGAAGCACTAGTATAGTTCTGTTTGTGATCAATATCTTGATCCATACAAACACTATACTAGTAATGGCGGTGATCAGCGACCTATAGCGCGAGTGCGATCATGTGCGGACAATCTGACGCTAGCTGACCCTGGCTGGGGGGCGCTTACTGACCCCAACGCTGTCTGATGTCACTAGTGGCAGGAATACAGTGATCAGTGAAACATTCTATATACGGACACCGTACTAATGGCACTGGCTGGGTGACGGGGCGATCAAAGGGTTAAATCTGACACATGCGTGTACAATGTAGTGGTGCTTTTAATCGGCACCGTTTTATCTCTTCTTTCCCTGGACTGACGGGTGCGGGGAGGGAGCAGGTGCGTTCACACCCCAAAATAGGAAGCGACGCAAAATTACGTCGCTTTGCCAAGAGCTGCTGCTCGCCCACAAAACACGGGTAAGCAGTTGGTAAGTGGCTAATAAAAAAAAAAGAACTCAAAAAAATTGTCAAAATGTTTTTTTTAACTTTTTTTAATTTTTTTTTTAAATACTTTTATCAGAGTTCTACAATGTTACCATAGTAACAATGTACTACTATGTTAGTACAGCCAGAGCAGCATACAGGTACGTCGCTTTGCCTGTAGTTGCCACCAGATGTCAGTGCCACTCCCAGCCGGTGTCATTAGTACGGTGTCAGGGCCCCTCCCAGCCAGTGTCATTAGTACGGTGTCAGGGCCCCTCCCAGCCGGTGTCACTAGTACAGTGTCAGGGCCCCTCCCAGCCGGTGTCATTAGTACGGTGTCAGTGTACAGTATTATCACTGATCACTGTATTGGTGTCACTAGCGATTTCATTTTCAGTTAGTGCCCCTTCCAGCCAGTGTCTGTTAGCGCCAGATTGCCCGCCGCACTATTACAGGCCCACTATAAGTCGCTGATCAGCACCATTACCAGTACAGCGTCTGTAGCTGCATAAAATCCAGTATATACCCCATAGTGTGTAGACGCTGAAACTTTCACACAAATCAATCAATATGCACATATCAGGATTTTTTATTTACCATAGACATTACATTTTATTCGATATGTTTTATAACAGAAAGTAGATAAATGTCTTCTTTTTTTTCCCCATTTACTGTCTTTGCCCAATTGTTAATGGAGTCACCTATTGTTTCTGTCTGTTGGCTGGTCCTCCTGGAGGTTCTTACATGATGGGATTAGTCTGGTGTCAGCTTCAACTCGTTGTCTGATCAGTATGAGATGTTTATCCCAACGTGTAATATTTGTTATTATTGGTCATGTGGGGACTGCCCCTATTTCCGAAGTGTAGAAAAACCTTTATCTCTGTTCAACAAAGAAGTTCCAGATTGCACCCAAGCTGTTGTCACCTAGTCCTTGAGTGCAATGCCCAGCTACAGGCCTGCTGTTAGAGACAACGGGGCCCCATACAGCCAACTTGACAGCCCCCCCCCCCATTTTGCTATGCTTCAGTTATAAATGAACACAGTGAGCGATCAGTACCGATCACTTATTGTGTTCATTCAGGAAAGGAAGGGGCTGGTCAATGTGACATATATATGGGACCCTTCCCCCACTCTCCATCCTGAAGGATCCTATTATGTGATTGCAGCTGCTGTTGGGAAGGAGAGGAGGGGAGCCGGCAGCACTGCGGGGCACACAGGGGGAAGCATGTGATTCACAGGGAGGGTTATGGGTGTGGCGGGGAGGGGGGGCAATTACCGATCCCCTGTATGGTTCTCTCTGCAGCAGCTGAAAGCCAGCGGGAGGGAGGGAAGAAGAAGTAGCCTTCCGCTGCTGCAGAGGAAAGCCATACAGGGGATCAGTTCTAGTAATTACCCATTACCCCCCCCCCCGCCGTGTTGATCACCCTCCCTGCCCACATAAAATTCACCCCCCCTGCTGGCCTGGGCCCCATACAGGAGGACAGGTGGGGCCCCCTTATCCTTGGCCCCGCCCACCTCTGATACCTTGTTCCTGTGTCCCAGCGGCGAGGAAGCAGTTCTCCGATGGAGGCGCTCAAGATGGGTGCCAGGCGGTCCGTCACAGGTACAGCGTTGCATGACAGAGCAATTGCCAGTTAAAGTAGCGCAATGTGGAATAACAAAAAAAATGCCCTGGCCATGAAGGGACTAAAATCTTGTGGAGGGCAAGTGGTTACAATCAAAGTACCCCAGAGCATGGCTGCACAGACTCCCCGATTGAGGAACGTCCCCATATACAATAAGAAGTCCTTCTAATGGTTTTCTAGGTCATGGGTGTCACTGGTGGCCCTCCAGCTGTTCCCAAACTACAAGTCCCATGAGGCATTGCAAGGCTGACAGTTACAAGCATGACTCCCAAAGACAGAGGCATGATGGGACTTGTAGTTTCGCAACAGCTGGAGGGCCGCCAGTTTGACACCCCCATTTTAGGTTGTTGTTCCAATGGGGGGATGGAAGTGCGGAGGAGGAGGGAGATGGGGAGGGGGGGATTCCACCGTCACTACAACCGCCCTACATGTTTCCCAGTCACCCGCTTCCTCAGGGACATGTGAAGGGAAGATATTATCCTCTGTTAGAAATCTAGGATGTGCTCATCCAATTGCATGGAAAGGGCCCAGTCTGCAAAAACAGCCCTGGGGGGCATATAACCGGGAGGGGAGGGGGGGGGGTAAACACCTCAAGTAAAACCCTTAAAGACAATTCCAAATGTCTCCAATATGAAAGATTCTCCCGGGGCTCTGGGGGGGGGGGCCAATGTTACCGTCCTGGAACAAACCAGACCCCCCCCTTCCCAGTATCATGTCCAATAGGGCAATAGGGGTCTTCAGAGAGAAGGGGCACATTAAAGTCTCCTCTTACCCGGTGATGTGAGGGGCGGCTGATTGTCCATCATGACATCCTTGTAGAGGTCCTTGTGTCCTTCTAAATACTCCCACTCCTCCATGGAGAAATAGACAGTGACACCCTGACACCTTATAGCAGGGGTGTCCAAACTTTTTTGGAAGAGTGCCAGATTTGATGAAGTGAACATGTGCGAGGGCCGACCATTTTGCCCGACATTCTGATGAACCATTAAAATTAAATGCAAATGAACTATTTTATGCAAAAGTTTATTGAAAACGACATACTTTTCATTTTGTGACTTGGATGACAAATCTAAACAGGTGTTAAATCACTCTGCCAGCACAGGGAGAAGGAAAGCCCAAATCTCGCGAGATCTCGGAGGTCGCGAGATTTGGGCTTTGTTTCTCCTTGCACTGTCTGATGACGTCAAGCGATCCTGAGCACCAATCCATTATAGCCCAAATTGATACCGTATTTTTCGCTCCATAAGACGCACCTGACCATAAGATGCACCTAGGTTTTAGAGGCGAAAAACAGGAAAAAAAAAATTCTGAACCAATGGACTGCAGACATAGTACAGGAGATGACCAGAGACTGCGGACACAGTACAGGAGATGACCAGAGACTGCGGACACAGTACAGGAGATGACCAGAGACTGCGGACATAGTACAGGAGATGACCAGAGACTGCGGATATAGTACAGGAGATGGCCAGAGACTGCGGACATAGTACAGGAGATGGCCAGAGACTGCGGACATAGTACAGGAGATGGCCAGAGACTGCGGACAGTAAAGGAGATGGCCAGAGACTGCGGACATAGTACAGGATATGGCCGGAGACTGCGGACACAGTACAGGAGATGACCAGAGACTGCGGACACAGTACAGGAGATGACCAGAGACTGAGGACACAGTACAGGAGATGACCAGAGACTGTGGACATACTACAGGAGATGACCAGAGACTGCGGACATACTACAGGAGATGACCAGAGACTGCGGACACAGTACAGGAGATGACCAGAGACTGCGGACACAGTACAGGAGATGACCAGAGACTGCGGACACAGTACAGGAGATGACCAGAGACTGCGGACATAGTACAGGAGATGACCAGAGACTGCGGACATACTACAGGAGATGACCAGAGACTGCGGACACAGTACAGGAGATGACCAGAGACTGCGGACACAGTACAGGAGATGACCAGAGACTGCGGACACAGTACAGGAGATGACCAGAGACTGCGGACACAGTACAGGAGATGACCAGAGACTGCGGACACAGTACAGATGACCAGAGACTGCAATGACCATTCACAAAGCGAAGCGCATGCGCAGTGGGCACCCGGCTGTCACAGAAGCCAGCGCGGGAAGACTGTGCAGCGCTGGAGCGAGGAACAGGTAAGGCCCTGCAGGAGACAACAGCTGAGCGGCCGGCCCGGTATTCTGACATGGTGGCGGCAGAAATACCGGACCAGGCGCTTTATATTCGCTCCATAAGACGCACTGACATTATCCCCCCTTTTTTTGGGGGAAAAAAGTGCATCTTATGGAGCGAAAAATACGGTAAATGGTAGCCACAGTAGTAATTCCCTGCGCACCACCTGGGATCCCTCGGCCCACGTTCCGGACCCCACAGATGAGCTGCCCAATATATAACTTACGGCCCTCCACTAGTGATTCTGCGAACGCCACTGAGGACTCCAGGGATCTGTCGAGCGGGAATTGACGTCATCAGCCACCACACAGAGAAGGAAAGCCCAAATCTCACGAGATCTCGGACGTCGCGAGATTTGGGCTCTCCTTCCTGCGCCAGCTGATGATGTCAAGAGATCGCTGGAGTCCTCAGTAGCTTTCAGGGAATCACTACCGGGGGCCGTAAGTTATATATTTGGGTAGCTCACCTGTGGGGCCGTTTCAGTCCGGAACGCGGGCCGCAATTGGCCCGCGGGCCGGACTTTGGACATGCCTGCCTTATAGGAACCTGACACACACAATGATACAGTCACCATCCAGACACATCCCTTGTCTGTTACTGGAGAATGTCCCAGAATTCCCGGCACCGCTCACCTCTCCTGTCAGCAGCTCCATCATATTCTGGGTGACTTCTAGAACCTTCTGTCTTGTAGGGATCAGGGATGGAGGTGGGTGGATGGTGATGGGATTCTGGATTCTCGAGGCTCTTGTGGTCATACGATGAGATCTCCTTCTGGTCTCATTGTCAGTAGATTTTTTCATGACTCCTGTACAGTTCTGTGTGATACAAAGATAAATCTCACTCTCCCATCATCCCTCACCTCTATGGTCAGCTCTAGATGTGTCCTCCAGGGATTGGCCGCAATGTTCCCGTTTCAGCAAAGGACAGACATCTCCATCCAATGACGGGACTACAATGGGGTCGGATTTATAGGTCCTTCTAGAAGTCCTATAATAGGGTCACTAATGTTCTCCTAGTAAGGCTCACTGATCCACCAGTAGATGTTCCACATGGATCTGGCGGTCAGCGGGCGTGGCATGCCGGCAGTCATGGATCTCACTGATTGGACTAAAGCTGACTTTGCTCTCTTCTATAACCAATGCCGCCATCTTGTGCTATAACCGGATATCATAGAGTACGGACACTTCATGTATTCATAGTACTTGTGTGCAGGTGAGGTAGAGGGTGCAGAGGTCAGGAGAGGTTGAACCCTGCACTCTGTACGCAGCACACCCCTGAACCCTGTACTCTGTACGCAGCACACCCCTGAACCCTGTACTCTGTACGCAGCACACCCCTGAACCCTGTACTCTGTACGCAGCACACCCCTGAACCCTGTACTCTGTACATAGCACAACACTGGTTTTATTTAACAACTCCCATTTAACCATTTCAATACCGGGCAATTTTACACCTTCCTGCCCAGGCCATTTTTCAGGTTTCAGCGCTCTCACACTTTGAATGACAATTGCGCGGTCATACAACACTGTACCCAAACTAAAATTTTATCATTTTCTTCACACAACTAGAGCTTTCTTTTGGTGGTATTTAATCACCGCTGGGGTTTTTATTTTTTGCTAAATTAACAAAAAAATACCAAAAATTTTGAAAAAAAAACACATTTTTCTTTGTTTCTGTTATAAAAGTTTACAAATAAATAATCGTTCTTCATAAATTTAGGCCGAGATGTATTCTGCTGCATGTCTTTGGTGAAAATAACCCAAATTAGGATGTATTTTTTAGTTTGTAGGAAAGTTATAGAGTTCACAAACTATGGTATAGATCTGAATATTGATCAATCCTGAAGTACTGACAGCCAATCTAATTTCTTGAGGTCCAAGAATGTCAGAATAGTACAGATATCCCCAAATGACCCCTTTTTGCAGAGTAGACAGTCCGACGTACTTCATAAGAGGCATGGCGAGTTTTTTGAAGTTGTATTTTTATGTCATAATTTTTCGGAAAATGGTCATCATATAACTGGCATGGCGGTTAACAGGGACACTGACTGGTGACAGTATGAAAAAAAAAATATATATATATATTTTTTTTTTATTATATTTAATTTTTTATTACATTTTTTTTTATTTTTTTAAAGATTTTTTTTTCATATTTTACTATGACCAAAGTAGTACAATGTTACCATAGTAACACTGTACTACTTTGGGGAAGTGATCAGTATTTTTTTTTTTTTACACAATTTGCTTATAGCAAAGAATTGCTTTGCTATAAGCAAGCATTTACCTGAATGAAATCGATTCATTCAGCTTTTTTTTTTTTTTTTTTTTTTGTGCTTAGCTGTGATTTGGTCACAGCTAATCACATGACATGTGCATGTGATTAGCTGTGACCATTCACAGCTAGGCACTAGTATACAATGGATGGCATCATGAATGAAGCCATCCATTGTATACAACTGTCATGTGACCTACTGTGATTGGTCACAGCAGGTCACATGGTACCAGCAACGGGAGCCGGTACTCGGATCTGTCATCGGCCGTGTCCGAGGTGCACGGGCAGTGACAGATCGCACTGCTGCGCCGCTCTGCATTACCGCAAACTGCGCATGTGCGGGAGCACGCCAAATGGCGTGCACCGGGAATGAAGAGGCACATCTGAAGCCGCCAAACGGCCATTGGCCGGGCGGCTAATGGTTAATACCCTCCCACTGTTAAAGCAAAGGACGGACATCTCCATCCAATGACAGGACTACAATGGGGTCGGATTTATAGCTCCTTCTAGAAGTCCTATAATAGGGTCACTAATGTTCTCCTAGTAAGGCTCACTGACCCACCAGTAGATGTTCCCCAGGGATCAGATTTAACCCCTTCATTACACTCACCTCTCCAGTCAGCAGGTGGAGGATCTCCAGGGCGAGGTTCAATATCATCTCATTCTGGGGAAAGTCCTTCCTTATGATCTTCACAAAAGTTGAAGTCTGCTGATTGTCCAACATGACGTCCTTGTAGAGGTCCTTGTGTCCTTCTAAATACTCCCACTCCTCCATGGAGAAATAGACAGTGACACCCTGACACCTTATAGGAACCTGACACACACAATGATACAGTCACCATCCAGACACATCCCTTGTCTGTTACTGGAGAATGTCCCAGAATTCCCGGCACCGCTCACCTCTCCTGTCAGCAGCTCCATCATCTTCTTGGTGACTTCTAGAATCTTCTGCATGTTGTGTCTCTCAGGGTTTAGGGAGTCACATGGAGGCACTGTGATGGTCATATGACCACCTGACTTCAGAAGAGGAAATCTCTGTATTGGAACATCATGTTAGACTCCCAGAATCCTCCTCACCTCTCCGGTCAGGTCTGTGTTTTATTAATAGAGATGAGAGTGATGTCATGTGACCTCCCAGAATCCTCCTCTCCGGTCAGGTCCCGCCCGCCAACCCCGGGAGCAGCAGGCTCACAGCGGCCGCCAGTGGTCTCCCCTACCCTCACCTTACATGGAAGGGAGAGCGGTCCATCCACGCGGCGCCGGTCCTTCCCCGCTCCGGCGCCCCTCCACGAGCCGCCCACGCACGCCGTGCCACGGCCTGCCACTGCCCGCCAAGCTCCAGAGGTACACGCTGAGAAGGAGGAGCGGCCACCCGAGCCTCTCCACCGCTGCCTCCCCGCTGGAGTCTCATTACAGCGGCGCCCGTCCTGCAGGGCCCACCCAGCTGCAGATGCACAATAATAGTCCAGGCTCCAGAATACAAGCTAAAAGGGAGTGCAGCTATATGAGCCTGCCACCACCCACCCCTCCGCCACCTCCCACCGCCCACAACTCAGGCACCTGGCCTGCATAACCCGCTGCGGGCCCCCTTTATCTAGACCCGCAGCTGACTCTCTAGCACCAGAGGGGGGTTATGTAGCACACAGTCTCTCAGGACTTTTAGGGGTGTCTGTGCTCACAAGGCCCAGAAGCAGCTAGCAGCCTTCCTCCATGATACCAGACCAGACCTTCAGTAGATGGCCCCTCAGTCAGCTCTTGGCAGAACCCAGGTCTCAGCATTCGGGCCCTCCTGAGGCCTCTGGCAGTAGATCCGGTAGCATGCCCCCTCCAGGCTGGAACGATCCTCTACAACACGGGTGTCAAACTGGTGGCCCTCCAGCTGTTGCCAAACTACAAGTCCCATGAGGCATTGCAAGACTGACAGATACAAGCATGACTTCCAAAGGCAGAGGCATGATGGGAGTTGTAGTTTTGCAACAGCTGGAGGACCACCCACAGGTTTGAGACCCCTTATCTATAGCAAAGACCCCAAACTCATACTGCACTGTATAATGTATATATTAAGCTATATATGAAAAACTCCTGACCCCTGTGCTCTTTACATGGGGATGTACATAACATTCTCTCGACCCCTGCGCTCTGTACACGGGGATGTCTAGAACATTTTCCCGACCCTGCGCTCTGTACACGGGGATGTACATAACATTCTCCCGACCCTGCGCTCTGTACACGGGGATGTACATAACATTCTCCCGACCCTGCGCTCTGTACACGAGGATGTACATAACATTCTCCCGACCCCTGCGCTCTGTACACGGGGATGTACATAACATTCTCCCGACCCCTGCGCTCTGTACATGGGGATGTACATAACATTCTCTCGACCCCTGCGCTCTGTACACGGGGATGTACATAACATTTTCCCGACCCTGCGCTCTGTACACGGGGATGTACATAACATTCTCCCGACCCTGCGCTCTGTACACGAGGATGTACATAACATTCTCCCGACCCCTGCGCTCTGTACAAGGGGATGTACATCACATTTTCCCGACCCTGCGCTCTGTACTTGGGGATGCACATAACATTCTCCTGACCCCTGCGCTCTGTACACGGGGATGTACGTAACATTCTCCCGACCCCTGCGCTCTGTACACAGGGATGTACATAACATTCTCCCGACCCCTGCGCTCTGTACATGGGGATGTATATGATAGTTTAGTCACAGACCTCTAAGTGTTTGTGAAATCTCCTCCCACAAAATCCACTCAGCCAATGACAAGTCAGGATGCCATTTTTATTCTTCTCCTGCCATCTATTGCCATCCCGGTCCCACCCTTCATCCATTCAGCTTGGTGGTCACTCTCTAGGTAACAGGTATCATGTACAACCACCAGGGGGGTCACTCTGAAGGTAACAGGTATCATGTACAACCACCAGGGGGATCACTCTCCAGGTAACAGGTATCATGTACAATCCCCAGGGGGTCACTCTCCAGGTAACAGGTATCATGTACAACCACCAGGGGGTCACTCTCCAGGTAACATGTACAACCACTAGGGGGGTCACTCTGAAGGTAACAGGTGTCATGTACAACCACCAGGGGGTCACTCTCCAGGTAACAGGTAGCATGTACAACCACCAGGGGGGTCACTCTTCAGATAACAGGTGTCATGTACAACCACCAGGGGGGTCACTCTTCAGGTAACAGGTATCATGTACAACCACCAGGGGGTCACTCTCCGGATAACAGGTATAAGGTACAACCACCAGGGGGGTCACTCTTCAGGTAACAGGTATCATGTACAACCACCAGGGGGGGTCACTCTCCAGGTAAAAGATATCATGTACAATCCCCAGGGGGGGTCACTCTCCAGGTAACAGGTATCATGTACAACCACCAGGGGGGTCACTCTCCAGGTAACAGGTATCAGGTATAACCACCAGGGGGTTACTCTCCAGGTATCAGATACAACCACCAGGGGGTCACTCTCCAGGTAACAGGTATCATGTACAACCACCAGGGGGTCACTCTCCAGGTAACATGTACAACCACCAGGGGGGTCACTCTGAAGGTAACAGGTGTCATGTACAACCACCAGGGGGTCACTCTCCAGGTAACAGGTAGCATGTACAACCACCAGGGGGGTCACTCTTCAGATAACAGGTGTCATGTACAACCACCAGGGGGGTCACTCTTCAGGTAACAGGTATCATGTACAACCACCAGGGGGTCACTCTCCAGATAACAGGTATAAGGTACAACCACCAGGGGGGTCACTCTTCAGGTAACAGGTATCATGTACAACCACCAGGGGGGGTCACTCTCCAGGTAAAAGATATCATGTACAATCCCCAGGGGGGTCACTCTCCAGGTAACAGGTATCATGTACAACCACCAGGGGGGTCACTCTCAAGGTAACAGGTATCATGTACAACCACCAGGGGGGTCACTCTCCAGGTAACAGGTGTCATGTACAACCACCAGGGGGTCACTCTCCAGGTAACAGGTATCATGTACAACCACCAGAGGGCTCACTCTCCAGGTAACAGATATCATGTACAACCACCAGGGGGGTCACTCTCCAGGTAACAGGTATCATGTACAACCACCAGGGGGGTCACTGTCCAGGTAACAGGTACAACCACCAGGGGTCACTCTCCAGGTATCAGGTACAACCACCAGGGGGTCACTCTCCAGGTAACAGGTGTCATGTACAATCCCCAAGGGGTCACTCTCCAGGTAACAGGTATCATGTACAACCACCAGGGGGGTCACTCTCCAGGTAACATGTACAACCACCAGGGGGTCACTCTCCAGGTAACATATACAACCACCAGGGGGGTCACTCTTCAGGTAACAGGTGTCATGTACAACCACCAGGGGGGTCACTCTCCAGGTAAAAGATATCATGTACAATCCCCAGGGGGGTCACTCTCCAGGTAACAGGTATCATGTACAACCACCAGGGGGGTCCCTCTCCAGGTAACAGGTACAATCACCAGGGGGTCACTCTCCAGGTAACAGGTATCATGTACAACCACCAGGAAGGGGGGGTCACTCTGAAGGTAACAGGTATCATGTACATACAACCACCAGGGGGTCACTCTCCAGGTAACAGGTATCATGTACAACCACCAGGGGGGTCACTCTCCAGGTAACAGGTATCATGTACAACCACCAGGGGGGTCACTCTTCAGGTAACAGGTGTCATGTACAACCACCAGGGGGGTCACTCTTCAGGTAACAGGTATCATGTACAACCACCAGGGGGTCACTCTCCAGGTAACAGGTAGCATGTACAACCACCAGGGGGGTCACTCTTCAGATAACAGGTGTCATGTACAACCACCAGGGGGGTCACTCTTCAGGTAACAGGTATCATGTACAACCACCAGGGGGTCACTCTCCGGATAACAGGTATAAGGTACAACCACCAGGGGGGTCACTCTTCAGGTAACAGGTATCATGTACAACCACCAGGGGGGGTCACTCTCCAGGTAAAAGATATCATGTACAATCCCCAGGGGGGTCACTCTCCAGGTAACAGGTATCATGTACAACCACCAGGGGGGTCACTCTCAAGGTAACAGGTATCATGTACAACCACCAGGGGGGTAACTCTCCAGGTAACAGGTGTCATGTACAACCACCAGGGGGTCACTCTCCAGGTAACAGGTATCATGTACAACCACCAGGGGGGTCACTCTCCAGGTAACAGGTATCATGTACAACCACCAGAGGGCTCACTCTCCAGGTAACAGATATCATGTACAACCACCAGGGGGGTCACTCTCCAGGTAACAGGTATCATGTACAACCACCAGGGGGGTCACTCTCCAGGTAACATGTACAACCACCAGGGGGGTCACTCTTCAGGTAACAGGTGTCATGTACAACCACCAGGGGGGTCACTCTTCAGGTAACAGGTGTCATGTACAACCACCAGGGGGGTCACTCTCCAGGTAAAAGATATCATGTACAATCCCCAGGGGGGTCACTCTCCAGGTAACAGGTATCATGTACAACCACCAGGGGGGTCCCTCTCCAGGTAACAGGTACAATCACCAGGGGGTCACTCTCCAGGTAACAGGTATCATGTACAACCACCAGGAAGGGGGGGTCACTCTGAAGGTAACAGGTATCATGTACATACAACCACCAGGGGGGTCACTCTACAGGTAACAGGTATCATGTACAACCACCAGGGGGTCACTCTCCAGGTAACAGGTATCATGTACAACCACCAGGGGGGTCACTCTCCAGGTAACAGGTATCATGTACAACCACCAGGGGGGTCACTCTTCAGGTAACAGGTGTCATGTACAACCACCAGGGGGGTCACTCTTCAGGTAACAGGTGTCATGTACAACCACCAGGGGGGTCACTCTTCAGGTAACAGGTATCATGTACAACCACCAGGGGGTCACTCTCCAGGTAACAGGTATCATGTACAACCACCAGGAGGTCACTCTCCAGGTAACAGGTAAAACCACCAGGGGGTCACTCTCCAGGTAACAGGTATCATGTACAACCACCAGGGGGGTCACTCTCCAGGTAACAGGTATCATGTACAAACACCAGGGGGTCACTCTCCAGGTAACAGGTATCATGTACAACCACCAGGGGGGTCACACTCCAGGTAACAGGTATCATGTACAACCACCAGGGGGGTCACACTCCAGGTAACAGGTATCATGTACAACCACCAGGGGGGGGGTCACTATGAATAATAGATGCGGAGCAGGACAAGAATCCATGTTAAGGGGGGGGGAGGGGCTCGCAGTAAGCCGCGCCCAAACAGAAAATGCTAGTAGTGTAGTATTTTTTATGAATGAAATTCCAAAGATATATCCAGGTAAAAAAACACTCACATTGGTGTGACAGTGGTTGAGTTGGCCGCCGGCCTAACACGTGGCCTGTGCGGGGTGACGTCACCACACTGGCTCCTCCCTAACGTTTTGCGCCTGAAAGCGTTATCAAAGGGAGCGTCAGCAGTTTAAATAGCATATTGCGCGCATATGCGATTGGGTGTATTGACGCCATCTTGGTCCGCGATGCATACGCGAGCGGCCATTTTCTAGGTTATACACAAACAGCATTAGGAGACAGATAGATGTGGATGCAGATGTCTCGTCTCGTCCCGGGAATTACCGCAAAACCAATTCCGTTTATGTCCACAGGATAATCGGCGGGTTAATAATAACCCCGTAGGCACAAAGGATAAAATGATTCACAAATCGGGGGTTATGTCTTGCAAGACAATAAAGAATAACCCCCTCCATTTTGTCGTGGACACAAGGGTACTGGATCACAGACAGGAACGTCTGTATATCAATGGGATGATATCAAACTCATATTCGTGGACTACAGATCCCAGCAAGAAATAGCTTTTTATTGATAATACTGTCTCTGTGTATAATGAAATATTAATGATCACAGAAAAACTCACATTTTATACTATATAAAAAGGAACATATGGAAAAACGCATATCCCCCACTTTATTACCCAAAGAGGAATATGTGTCCGCTAAAACAAGTGAATCAAATCTTAATACCTTAAGCAGGTCAAAGAACATCGGCCGATTTAAAAAAAAAAAAAAACAACAAACGAAAAGTTGTTCGATCGGCCGACGTTACCACCGTTAAAAAAATCGGCCAATTTGTGGCCAGCATTAACCCCATAACTTCTGTCCCTTGCAGAGACGGGAGCACACCATATAATGAGAAGACGGAAGGAAGGAGGAGGAGAAGGAGGAGGAAGAAGGAGGAGGAAGAAGAAGAAGGGAGGAGGAGGAAGAAGAAGGGAGGAGGAAGAGGAGGAGAAGGAGAAGGGAGGAGGAAAAGAAGAAGAGAGTGAAAATGAAGAAATCGGCCGATCGTCAAAATCGGCCCCAAATTTTCCAACATGACCGATAAAAAAAAATGTGCAAAAACCCCGAAAAACGGCCGACAATTAACCCACTAACGGTGCTAAAATCTGCCAATTTTTTTTTCAGACGAAAAATAGGCCGATTTTCAACTCGTCTGTGGCCAGCTTTAACTCCATAACTTCTGTCCCTTACAGAGACAGGGGAGTGCACCATACAATGTGAAAGCAATACAAATACATTATTTGGATTACAATGTTTTTAATGGATACATTTGTTGCAACCGCAAGACTTTTTCATATAAAATATAATAGCAGACTTCTGCTTCTTCCTCCTCTTCTTCTTCTTCCAGGTCACGGCTCATGTGCAGATTTTTTATCGGTAAAATGATCGGCCGATTTGCCCATCATTTCCGGGAAAATCAGCCAATCGTCAAAACTGGCCACAAATTTTCCAACATGACTGATAAAAAAAATATGCAAAAACCCCAAATACAGCCAACCAATTAACCCACTGACGTTGCGAAAATCAGCCGATTTTTGACCCGTCTACGGCCGGCATTATTCACCAACTGATCACATAAAAACATAGAAGCAGACCATATAGATAAACACAAACAGATCCATGGAAAAAAGAAGAAAATAAAAAATATTTAAAGTATAAATGAAAAAAACCAAATAGGATATAAATGAAAAAGGGATCTTTTGTAGATAAAAAAAATCTCAAAAGGGTAAAAATGTGAATAAGGTATCAATAGTAGAACATAAAATAAAAATATTATAAAATGATAGGAATTCCTAAACGAGGGGCATCAGCACATAGTGGTTAATACTCTCTATAAAATATATAAACGATTAGATGGCAATAATATCATAAAAAACCATCTAAAAGGACACTGGGGGGAAAATCAACTAAAACCACCGAAAGAGGAGGTAAATGAAAGGTGAAAGTAAATCTAAAACGCATGCGAAGAGGACAAGATATTAAAACATAAAATATGAAATAAAATAATGTATCCAATGGGGTATACATAAAAAGGAGTGATAAATGAACGGGGGTACTCCTTAGCTATAATCAATAAAACGATGAATGTCGAGATCGACATTTAAACCTAGTGGAGATAAAGAGCGGAGATCAAATATCCATTTGGTTTCTAATTTAGACACCGCTCTGCGTTTAAACACCCCAGGGGGTGCATCTTCCCCACATGAGAGCTGGGGTGTCCAGCAACATTCATCTAGAAGACATTTCCTGCACTCAAAACACTAATACACCTCCAGGGTTGTGTGGGACCCCTGATGTACAGGAAGACAAGACTTCAGTGAGGAACATTTCCCTCACTCAGGACAGGAACGTGGCTTCTCCCCCGTGTGAGATCTCTGATGTATGTAAAGACTGGACCTCGCTGAAAAACATTTCCCGCACTCAAGACAGGAATACGGCTTCTCCCCCGTGTGAGATCTCTGATGTATGTAAAGACTGGACCTCGCTGAAAAACATTTCCCGCACTCAAGACAGGAATACGGCTTCTCCCCCGTGTGAGATCTCTGATGTATGTAAAGACTGGACTTCCGTAAAAAACATTTCCCACAGTCAGGACAGGAATGAGGCTTCTCCCCGGTGTGAGTTTTCTGATGTTCGATAAGATTCATCTTTACTGAAAAACATTTCCCGCACTCAGGACAGGAATGAGGCTTCTCTCCTGTGTGGGTTCTATGATGTCTGACAAGCTGCGATTTTGTTACAAAACATTTCCCGCACTCAAAGCAGGGATGTGGCTTCTCACCTATGTGAGATCTTAAATGTGAAATGAGATGGGAATTCAAACTAAAACATTTCCCGCACTCAGGACAGGAATACGGCTTCTCCCCCGTGTGAGATCTCTGATGTATGTAAACACTGGACTTCCTTGAAAAACATTTCCCGCACTCAGGGCAGGAATGTGCCTTCTCCCCTGTGTGAGATCTCCGATGCTCATTAAGATGCTTTTTATCACTGAAACATTTCCCGCACTCAGAACAGGAATATGGCTTCTCCCCTGTGTGAGATCTTTTATGCACATCAAGACCGGATTTAGATTGGAAACATTTCCCGCACTCAGTACAGGAATACGGCTTCTCCCCCGTGTGAGATCTTTTATGCACATTAAGACCGGATTTAGAGGTGAAACATTTCCCGCACTCAAAGCAGAAATACGGCTTCTCCCCTGAGTGTGATCTCTGATGTATGGAAAGATAGGACTTCCTTGAAAAACATTTCCCACACATATGGCAGGAAAACAGATTCTCCCCCGTGTGCAATTTCTGATGTATGGAAAGACTGGAACTCTGTGAAAAACGTTTTCCGCACTCAGGACAGGAATACGGCTTTTCCCCCGTGTGAGATCTCTGATGTGTGTAAAGATGGGACTTTTGAGAAAAACATTTCCCACACTCAGGACAGGAATATGGCTTCTCCCCTGTGTGAGATCTTTTATGTACATGAAGAGCAGATTTAAAATGGAAACGTTTTCCGCAGTCAGTACAGGAATATGGCTTCTCCCCTGTGTGAGATCTTTTATGCTCAATAAGAATAGATTTAACACTGAAACATTTCCCGCACTCAGAACAGGAATACGGCTTCTCCCCCGTGTGAGACCTTTTATGCACATTAAGACCGGATTTAAGTTTGAAACATTTCCCGCACTCAGTACAGGAGTACGGCTTTTCCCCCGTGTGAGACCTTTTATGCACATTAAGACCGGATTTAAGTTTGAAACATTTCCCGCACTCAGTACAGGAGAACTTCTTCCCTGTTGGAAGGCCGGCCTGGTCCTGCACAGTCTGAAGTTCCTCAATAAAAGAATTCAGCTTCCCAGCCGTGTGAGTTTTTTGATGTCTGTAAAGATGAGATGATACTGAAAAACATTTCCCGCACTCAGGACAGGAGTATGGTTTCTCCCCCGTGTGAGATCTTTTATGCCTATCAAGATGGGATTTACATTGGAAACATTTCCCGCACTCAGTACAGGAGAACCTCTTCCCTGTTGGAAGGCCGGCCCGGTCCCGCACAGTCTGAGGGTCCTCAGGATACAAGGAATCCGATGGTCCATCTACACTGGGTGGTGCTGGATGGACATTGGAGGGAGCCGGGTTTTCTCCTGGACTATACTGTGTGATGTCCTCATCTTCTACTTTCCAGTCTGGAGACAAAGTGAGACAATCCTCGGAGGTTTTCCTCATCTCCCGGCCATGGACTAAAATACAAAGACAAAGAGGATTACTAGACAGGAGCTGATTGGTTCCCCCAAACCAGGACTCCACCCTCATCAGGCAGCTTGGTCTCTGAGGAGCTTACAAGTTTAATGGTTCCTCCTGAGCTCCAGGCTCTTGTCAGACAGAGAGAGATCCAATGAGAACTTTATCACCTGGACCAATCAGTGAGCAGTATGGGTGGAGGAATGGATTTAGTGTTCATGACCCACCTGTACTGATCTCTGTAGGAGTGTCCTCCTCTATAAATGTCCCCGTTATTCCATCCTCCTCCATAGACTGCTGATCATCCCTCACATACGCCTCTTCTTCTTCTGATTTCACCTCAAATTCTATATCGATTGGATCTCCACTCTACATCAAGAGAAGGAGAGAAAATATCATCTGTAAGATAGAAGATTTATTATTGTGACATCACATAGAAAATCCGCACATCGTCTCCATGAGTCCATGTTCTAGATTCTCCATCCCACCAACCTTGCAATAGTGAGGGATGGTGTGACCTTCCTGTGTGGAATCCCGGGAATACAGAGGACGGGGACATCTCTCTGGTGGGTTCCTGGTATTAGGTGGCTCCATCATATCCTTGTGTCCTTCTGAAAACTCCTCCATCACTCCATACTCCTCATCCTCCTCTTTATACTCTTCTTTAACATCAACATTATCATCCCCGAGGATTCCACTCTGAATATATAATAAAACACACATTGTAACAAACATGCTGTGTATAAATGAGAACCAACAGTGATTGTTCCTCATCTACCTGATGATGGTGAGGGATGGTGTGACCTTCCTGTGTGGAATCCCAGGGATACAGAGGACGGGGACATCTCTCTGGTGGGTTCCCATGACTGGATCCATCTGTAGGAAACACACACACTGACCGAATCCATTGTTTCTATGTGTTTATCAGATGATGGGGGATCTAGGTGGATCCTCCGTACTGCTCTCTCCTTTCCAATAAAGTCTCCTCTTACCCGGTGATGTGAGGGGCAGCTGATTGTCCATCATGACGTCCTTGTAGAGGTCCTTGTGTCCTTCTAAATACTCCCACTCCTCCTTAGTAGATACGGTTCCAGAATTCCCAGCACCGCTCACCTCTCCTGTCAGCAGCTCCATCATCTTCTTGGTGACTTCTAGAATCTTCTGCATGTTGTGTCTCTCAGGAGTCAGTGAGTGAGGTCGAGGCACTTCGATGGTCACACGGTCACCAAACTTCACAGGAGGCAAACTCTAAATCAAATCACCAATAGTGACGTCATACAACATTCCCAGAATCCTCCTCACCTCTCCGGTCAGGTCTGTGTTTTATTAATAACCCTACCCTGACCTGCAGCCCACCTGACGACCCCCCCATAACCTTCCAATCTGGGACTCACGCAAACTGGAACCTGTAATCTACAACCTACCGAACTGATCTCTATCCACCCAGAACCTAATCACTAGAACTCCGGCTACTAGAAGCTACTTCAATGAGATACGCCACTGCACAACGGACTATCCGCAACCATGCGCCTTGAGAAACCTTTCACCTCCCTCACCTGTCCACCACTCTGTTTACCCTCCTAAAATGCCACCTGTACTCCTCCTCATACTCCTCTCCTCCATTCCCAAAATCTCCTCTCTCTACCCCCTTACTCCTCCAAAACAACTATCCATTGCACCCTCACTACTTCCATCTCCCCACTACGGCTCTCACCACCTCCTCCTGTTACTCCACTCTCCCACTGACCCACACGCCACCATTGGCAGGCACATCCTGCTCCCACACCACCTTTCTCACCCTTCTTCTCCTAACCGCGGGGGACATCTCCCCGAACCCTGGTTCCTCACCACCTCACTCACCCACTAGGCACCCTCCCACTTCCACAAACTGCCGCAACCCCCTCAACCTGTCCCTCTGCTCCCCACAACCACCCCTCCATTCTCGTGTGCACTCCTGAATCGGTTTGCAACAAACTCACCGCCATCCATGACCTCTTTATCTCCCACTCCCTCAACCACCTAGCGGTCACTGAAACCTGGATCCAAGCCACTGACTCTACCTCCCCTGCGGCACTCTCCTATGGAGGTCTCGTCTAGACCCATTCACCCAGACCGAGCAGTTGTAGAGGTGGTGGGGTCGGCATGCTCTTGTCACTGCTGAGGACTTTCCAAACCCCCCCTCTCTATCCTTCTCCTCCTTTGAGGTCCACTGCATCCGACTATTCTCTCCAACCCCTCTGAGGATTGCGGTAATCTATCTGCCTCCTGGACCCGTATTCAGCTTCCTTGATGACTTCTCCGCCTGGTTACCCTTCTTCCTCTCCTCTGAGCTACCTACCATCATCCTTGGTGACTTCAACATACCTATCAACGTCAATAACCTGGCTACATCCCAACTCCTCCACCTAACCTCTTCTTTTGCACTCACACAGTGCACACAGTCCTCCACCCACAGCAATGGGAATACCCTGGACCTTGTTTTCTCTCATCTCTGCACCCTCCACAACCTCACAAACACCTCCTTTCCTCTCCCTGATCACAACCTCATCACCTTCTCTGTCTCCCCGTCCTCAAACACCTATCCCTCCAAATGTCAAACTATCACCAGCCGAAACCTCCGCAACTTGAACCCAGCCCCTCTCCACTCTGCAGCTGACAACTTTATGACAATATCCTTCCACTGTCCTGCCCTGACCTGGCCACTAATGCTTATAACAACTCGCTATCAGCCGCCCCAGACTCCTTGGCACTGCTAACCACACGTAGCATTAGACCCAGACCGCTTCAACCCTGCAGAATGACCACACCAAGAATCTTAAACGACGCAGCCGTGCGCTGGAGCGATTATGGCGCAAAACCAGATCCCAACAAGCGTTCACCAGCTATAAATCTGCCTTCCTCACCTACACCTCCTCCCTCCACGCTGCCAAACAAGCCTACTTTGTAACCCTCATCAATACCCTCTCCACCTGTCCTCGCCGGCTCTTCTCCACTTTTAACTCCCTACTCTCTCCCCCCCACCTCCACCCAGTACCTCACTCACCGCCCACGAGATTGCTAACCACTTCGCCCACGAGATTGCTAACCACTTCCAACACAAGATCACCGCAATCCGAAGGGACATCGCCACTGCTCAGACTTCCACCCCACCTAGCCTCCCTCCCATGATAACCCCCTCAACACTCCCCTCCGCTGACCTCACAACTGCCTAGACCCCCACTCAACATCCCGCACACTAAAACCCCCCCAACACTCCACTCCTTCGACCTCGCCACTGCCCAGACCTCCACCCCACCTAACATTCCTCACACTAAAACCCCCCCAACACTCCACTCCTTCGACCTCGCCACTGCCCAGACCTCCACCCCACCTAACATTCCTCACACTAAAACCCCCCCAACACTCCACTCCTTCGACCTCGCCACTGCCCAGACCTTCACCCCACCTAGCATTCCTCACATTAAAACTCCCCAACACTCCACTCCTTCGACCTTGCTACCACTGAAGAGGTCACTAAGGTCTTCTCCGAAGCCTGCCTCACCACCTGCCCCCTTGACCCTGTCCCCACACAACTCCTATGGTCACCCTCCTCCTCCATCCTATGCTCCCTCACCCACATATTCAATCTCTCCCTCTACTGGCGCATTCCCCTCCCCTCTAAAGCACGTGCACATCACTCCTATACTTGAAAAACCCTCCCTGGATCCCACTGACCTGAACAACCTTAGACCCATCTCCCTGCTGCCATTTACATCCAAACTCCTCGAGCGCTTAGTCTATAATCACCTGAGTTCCCACCTCAACGACAACAACCTCCTCGATCCCCTACAGTCTGGCTTCTGTCCCCTACACTCCACTGAAACTGCCTTACTCAAACTCACCAACGACCTGCTAACTGCCAAAGCTAACGGCCACTACTCAGTGCTCCTACTCCTCGACCTTTCCGCGGCCTTCGACACAGTTGACCACCCCCTCCTCCTTAACCACCTCCCGTCCGGCCGTTGTATATAAACGGCCGGATGGTGGCACTGCAGGGTCAGGTGACCGTTTATAAACATCCTCCCCGCACCCTGCTTGTGCGTGCTCCCTGGGAGCATGCAGCACCGCGATCCGGTGCCCGCTGTGTCCTCCGGACACAGTGAAACACCGATCGTCGGACGGGACCTCTGTATGAGGTCCCGATCATGTGATCACTGATTGGCCAATCAGTGATCACATGCAAAGTAGTAAGCAAGATGTCACTTCATCATTGCTTACTACGTGTGAAATCTGTGAATGATCAGAGAGGTCACATGGTACAAGGCTATTTACAACAGCCTTGTACCATGTGACAAGCTGTGACCAATCACAGCTCACTCAGTATTTCTCAATGGCTGCAAGAATGCAGACAGAGAGAAAGAGAAATGATTGCTTCTACATCTTTTATGGGTGTAAAAGCAATCAGTGTAAAAAAAAAAATCTTCATCACCCCCCACAAGTAGTACAATGTCACCATGGTGACTGTACTGCTAGGGTGACAGTATGTTCAAAAAAAAAAAAAAACAAATAATATAAAAAAATTAAATAAACATTTAAAAAGAATGTTCAAAAATTATAATTTTTGGTTATAAACTAATTTGGCTTATTTTTTTTTACTAAAAAGATAACGGAATAAATTTTGGCCAAGATTTATGATGAAAGATTATTTATTTGCAAAATACCTGCACTCTGTATGCAGCGCAACCCTGAACCCTGCAGTCTGTATGCAGCGCACCCCTGAACCCTGCACTCTGTACGCAGCGCAACCCTGAACTCTGTATGCAGCGCAACTCTGAACCCTGCACTCAGTACACAGTACACCCATGAATCCTGCACTCTGTACGCAGCACACTCCTGAACCATGCACTCTGTACGCAGCGCACCCCTGAACCCTGCACTCAGTACATAGTACACCCCTGAATCCTGCACTCTGTACACAACACACTCCTGAACCTTGCACTCTGTACGAAGGACACTGCTGAACCCTGCACTCTGTATGTAGCAAACTCCCAAACATGGCACTTTGTGCTAAACCTTACATATCATGCACACCTGAACCCTGCACTCTGTACACAGCGCACCCCTGAACCCTGCACTTTGTGCAATACACAACACTGGTTTTATTTAACAATGCCCATTAAACACCCTTCCACTGTTAAAGACCAGGGTGGGGGTGGGGTGTGAATTCCAACACCTGCTCTGACAACAAAAGCCTTGCTTGTGTGTATGACCTCATAGATTAGCAGAACATCAAAAGACTTGAAGTGACTCTGAATCCCTCCCCAGTGTACAGCAGAGTCAGATTTAACCCCTTCATTACACTCACCTCTCCAGTCAGCAGGTGGAGGATCTCCAGGGCGATGTTCAATATCATCACATTCCGGGGAAATTCCTTCCTCACAAAACTCAAAGTCTGCTGATTGTCCATCATGACGTCCTTGTAGAGGTCCTTGTGTCCTTCTAAATACTCCCACTCCTCCATGGAGAAATAGACAGTGACACCCTGACACCTTATAGGAACCTGACACACACAATGATACAGTCACCATCCAGACACATCCCTTGTCTGTTACTGGAGAATGTCCCAGAATTCCCGGCACCGCTCACCTCTCCTGTCAGCAGCTCCATCATCTTCTTGGTGACTTCTAGAATCTTCTGCATGTTGTGTCTCTCAGGGTTTAGGGAGTCATATGGAGGCACTGTGATGGTCATATGATCACCTGACTTCAGAAGAGGACATCTCTGTATTGGGGAACCAATAGGAATATCATGTTAGACTCCCAGAATCCTCCTCACCTCTCCGGTCAGGTCAGGTCTGTGTTTTATTAATAGAGATAGGAGTGATGTCATGTGACCTCCCAGAATCCTCCTCACCTCTCCGGTCAGGTCTGTGTTTTATTAATAGAGATGAGAGTTATGTCATGTGACCTCCCAGAATCCTCCTCACCTCTCCAGTCAGGTCTGTGTTTTATTAATAGAGATGAGAGTGACGTCATGTGACCTCCCAGAATCCTCCTCACCTCTCCAGTCAGGTCTGTGTTTTATTAATAGAAATGAGAGTGATGTCATGTGACCCCCCCAGAATCCTCCTCACCTCTCCGGTCAGGTCTGTGTTTTATTAATAGAGATGATAGTGATGTCATGTGACCTCCCAGAATCCTCCTCACCTCTCCGGTCAGCAGGTAGATGATCTCCAGGGTGAGGTTTAGAATCCTCTCAGTCATGTGACTCCGATCCTCCTCCATCCTCATTCGTGTCGTCATTTTATCTATTCTGGCTTTCTTATAGAGAGATAATTTTAACAACCTGAAGTAAGAATTATACAGAGTTTCTTGTAAATATAAAATTATTACCTCCTCTGCTGCCACTTCCAGCATGTCCTCTCTAGGTCGTACCTTATGGAATTTCTTGGCTCTACCTGACATCACTTCCTGTCTTCCATAGAGACTTCCTGTCTGGGTAGAAGTGAGATCACCACCTTGTGGAGCTCAGAGGAACTGCATCCCCGAGAACCATCTGGTAGTGTGACCCCGGCCTTGTGCTGGGTGTGGATGGACTGTATGTCCTCATAGAGGGGTCACCTCCACTCCCACAAAGGGGGACAAAATATAGGACTGCCTAGTCCAGTCTTTCTCAGCCAGGGGTCCTCCCAAGGGTTCTGGAGTTTGGAGTAATGAACTATTTCAGTAGCAGTTGGTATCTCGGGCTGAGCTCAGTATGAACCTCGTTTCAGACTAAACTTTGGCTGTTGGGATGAATGGCAGAACATTAGGCTGTCCTTCCCTGTATGATGGGAGCTGAAAATCAGATATAGAACTCGTATTTCTACTGCTTCTATATATGACAGCATCCCGAAAGGGTTCTAGGGGTTCCTCTAAAGGGTTCTAGAGGTTCCTTAGTAACAGCTGGTATGAAAGATCTGTAAGAAAGTTAGTATCTCCACTTCATAACAAGGCAAGAATGTCCTCCTACTGACCACTGATATAAGGGGGTCCTTCTCCCATCGGTCATCAATGTAAGGGACAACCACACTGACCACAGATATAAGGGGGTCCTTCTCCCATTGGTCACCAATGTAAGGGACCACTGATATAAGGGGGTCCTTCTCCCATTGGTCACCAATGTAAAGGACCACTACACCCACCACTGATATAAGGGGGTCTGTGATGGAGGGTAGGCAGGACAGAACACACAAGGTGGATGGCAAACACACAAAGCTTTATTGAGACAAATGACAGTCACTCAGTAGGGGAATTGCAGGGAGTAGGACAGGGCCCAGTATGGAAATAGCAAGGAGAGGGCCCAAATACTTGTAGTCCAGCCCCAGGGGCAAAGTTAAAGTCTTTACAGCAGTTTGTAATCCAAACAGAGAGGGGGAGTACAAGAACAGTTCAGGGTAAACGGGGGCATACACTCACGGATCCGACAGGGCGCCCGGGTCCACAGGGAGACAAGATAGTATGGCACAAGTACCTGCCCAGAATCCAGGAGTATGCGTGGCGTAGTCCGTGGTAGTATTCCCCCCGAGTCCTGGGTGTCTGCAAAGGGCAGCTGGTGTGGTTCTCCCCCTTAGCTTGGGCTGTGCAGAGCGGCAGCTTGCAGAGGCTCTCCCCTATCCTTGGGGGTCTCAGGGCTTTGGCAGCTTGCAGAGGCTCTCCCCCTATCCTTGGGGGTCTCAGGGCTCTGGGGCAGCTTGCTGTGCTATCCCCCTTATCCTTGGGGTCTCAGGGCTTGCAGAGTGGGCCATGAGGGTCCCGCCGCAGCTGGGATCCCTCAGTGGCTTGGCAGCGGAAGAGAATGAACAGGAATAGCCCGGCATCAGTCTCTTAAGCCGATGCAGGACGCTTCCCAGTCGTCCTGGCAATGAGGCACGCCCCTCTGGATACGGGTCGCACTCTTGTGAGCGCAGCCTTTGTCCTGAGGCATCCGCAAGCACAGGAACTCCTCGTGCCTCAGCCGGACGCCGTGGTCCGGAACATCTCTGCAGGAGGTTCGCACCTCTCAGCAGAGAGGTGTGAACCTCGCTATCTTCTCCCCTCCGGCCTCGCCGGATGGGGATAAGATAGTGGCAGAGGTGAGAGGGGCCGCGCCTCTCGTCCTGCGCAGCTCGGCTTCAAAAGTGCCGCGGCAGGACGAGAGACAGCAGGGGGTCATTCCAGATGCGGGCCAGCGGAGGTGGGAGAACGCCAACTGTGACAGGGTCCTTCTCCCATTGGTCATCAATGTAAGGGACCACTACACTGACCACTGATATAAGGGGGTCCTTCTCCCATCGGTCACCATTGTAAGGGACCACTACACTGACCACTGATATAAGGGGTCTTTCTCCCATCGGTCATCAATGTAAGGGGCCACTACACTGACCGCTGATATAAGGGGTCCTTTTCCCATCGGTCACCAATGTAAGGGACAACTACACTGACCACTGATATAAGGGGTCCTTCTCCCATTGGTCACCATTGTAAGGGACCACTATACTGACCACTGATATAAGGGGTCTTTCTCCCATCGGTCACCAATGTAAGGGGCCACTACACTGACCACTGATATAAGGGGTCCTTCTCCCATCGGTCACCATTGTAAGGGACCACTACACTGACCACTGATATAAGGGGTCCTTCTCCCATCGGTCACCATTGTAAGGGACCACTACACTGACCACTGATATAAGGGGTCTTTCTCCCATCGGTCACCAATGTAAGGGGCCACTACACTGACCACTGATATAAGGGGTCCTTTTCCCATCGGTCACCAATGTAAGGGACAACTACACTGACCACTGATATAAGGGGTCCTTCTCCCATTGGTCACCATTGTAAGGGACCACTATACTGACCACTGATATAAGGGGTCTTTCTCCCATCGGTCACCAATGTAAGGGGCCACTACACTGACCACTGATATAAGGGGTCCTTTTCCCATAGGTCACCAATGTAAGGGACAACTACACTGACCACTGATATAAGGGGTCCTTCTCCCATTGGTCACCATTGTAAGGGACCACTATACTGACCACTGATATAAGGGGTCTTTCTCCCATCGGTCACCAATGTAAGGGGCCACTACACTGACCACTGATATAAGGGGTCCTTTTCCCATCGGTCACCATTGTAAGGGACCACTACACTGACCACTGATATAAGGGGTCCTTCTTCCATCGGTCACCAATGTAAGGTATCGGTACACTGACCACTGATATAAGGGGATCCTTCTCCTACTGACCACTGATATAAGGGGGTCCTTCTCCCATTGGTCACCAATGTAAGGGACCACTACACTGACCACTGATATAAGGGGGTCCTTCTCCCATTGGCCACCAATGTAAGAGCAGCAGCATGGACAAAGCTCTTCAGAACACCAGCCGGGGCCCCCTTTATCTAGACCCGCAGCTGACTCTCTAGAACCAGAGGGGGTTATGTAGCACACAGTCTCTCAGGACTTTTAGGGGTGTCTGTACTCACAAGGCCCAGAAGCAGCTAGCAGCCTTCCTCCATGATACCAGACCAGACCTTATGTAGACGGCCCCCCAGTCAGCTCTTGGCAGAACCCAGGTCTCAACATTCGAGACCTTCTGAGGCCTCTGGCAGTAGATCCCCCCTCCAGGCTGGAACGATCCTCTACAGCAAGGGTGTCAAACGGGCAGCCCTCCAGCTGTTGCCAATCTACAAGTCCCATGAGGCATTGCAAGACTGATAGATACATGCATGACTCCCAAAGGCAGAGGCATGATGGGACTTGTAGTTCCGCAACAGCTGGAGGGCCGCAAGTTTGACACCCCTGATCTACAGCAAAGACCCCAAAATCATACTGCACTGCATAATGTATATTAAGCTATATATGAAAAACGCCTGACCCCTGCACTCTGTACACGGGGATGTACATAAAATTCCACCGACCCCTGCGCTCTGTACACGGGGATGTACATAACATTCTCCAAACCCTGCGCTCTGTACACGGGGATGAACATAACATTCTCCCGTCCATGCGCTCTGCACACAGGGATGTACATAACATTCTCCCAACCCTGCGCTCTGTACACATCCCCGTATACAGAGCGCCGGGGTCGGGAGAATGTTACGTACATCCCCGTGTACAGAGCGCAGGGGTCGGGAGAATGTTACGTACATCCCCTTGTACAGAGCGCAGGGGTCGGGAGAATGTTACGTACATCCCCGTGTACAGAGCGCAGGGGTCGGGAGAATGTTATGTACATCCCCGTATAGAGAGCGCAGAGGTCAGGAGAATGTTATGTACATCCCCGTGTACAGAGCGCAGGGGTCAGGAGAATTATGTACATCCCCGTATACAGAGCGCAGGGGTCGGGAGAATGTTATCTACATAACATTCTCCCGACCCCTGTGCTCTGTACACGGGGATGTACATGATAGTTTTGTCACAGACCTCTAAGTGTTTGTGAAATCTCCCCCCACAAAATCCACTCAGCCAATGACAGGTCAGGACTCCATCTTTATTCTTCTCCTGCTATCAATGGCCAACCCTGTCCCACACTTCATCCACGTCTTTGGTGACCTCTGACCTCCTTATGAACTGTTTCTTCAATGATGAAGATCAGCCATGGAGCATATCTGAGGTGTATATCAGGCTGTGCTTCTTTCCCATATAAGAGCTGGGATGTCCAGCAACATTCATCTAGAAGACATTACCTGCACTCAAGGCACTAATACACCTCCAGGGTTGTGTGGGACCCCTGATGTACAGGAAGACAGGACTTCAGTGAGGAACTCACTCAGGACAGGAACGTGGCTTCTCCCCCGTGTGCGATCTCTGATGTCTGTGAAGATTAGACGTCTTTGAAAAACATTTCCCGCACTCAGGACAGGAATACGGCTTCTCACCTTTGTGCAGTCTCTGATGTGTGTAAAGGTTAGATTTCACTGAAAAACATTTCCCACACTCAGGACAAGAATACGGTTTCTCACCCGTGTGCAGTCTTTGATGTGTATCAAGACTGGACTTCATTGAAAAACATTTCCCACACTCAGGACAGGCATAAGGCTTTTCCCCCGTGTGCAATCTCTGATGATAATAAAGATGGGACTTCTGTGAAAAACATTTCCCGCATTCCGGACAGGAATACTGCTTTTCTAACGTGTGAGATCTCTGATGTCTGTAGAAATTGGATGTGTTTGAAAAACATTTCCCGCACTCAGAACAGGCATATGGTTTTTCCCCCGTGTGCAGTCTCTGATGTTTGTAAAGATTGGACTTCTCTGAAAAACATTTCCCACACTCAGAACAAGAATGTGGCTTCTCTGCAGTGTGAGATCTTTGATGTCTGTAGAAATTGGATGTGTTTGAAAAGCACTTCCCACACTCAGTACAAGAGAAGCTCTTCCCTGTTGGAAGGCCAGCCCGGTCCCGCACAATCGGAGGGTCCTCAGGATACGAGGAATCCGATGGTCCATCTACACTGGGTGGTGCCGGATGGACATTGGAGGGAGGCGGGTTTTCTCCTGGACTATACTGTGTGATGTCCTCATCTTCTACTTTCCAGTCTGGAGACAAAGTGAGACAATCCTCGGAGGTTTTCCTCATCTCCCGGCTATGGACTAAAATACAAAGACAAAGAGGATTACTAGACAGGAGCCCCACCAGAGGTCAGAGAGTGAGGATGGGGGGAGGACAACCAAGAGGAAGACTGGACTCATCCTGAAGACCACCATCATTGGGGTATTGGCTCCTCCCCCATCCTGAAGACCACCATCATTGGGGTATTGGCTCCTCCCCATCCTGAAGACCACCATCATTGTGGTATTGGCTCCTCCCCATCCTGAAGACCAGCATCATTGGGGTATTGGCTCCTCCCCCATTATCACTTTCTGGTTGGAGGATGTGATCACATTATTATCACCATGTAACAGTCTGTGCTCCAATCACATCATCCGATCTAAAATGTCCAGCTGGTAGGAAATGGGGGGAACAGAGGAGAAGACATATTATGTGTATATATAGCAGTGGGGGAGGGGGGAGAGCAGGAGTATGGAATGTACAACACGGAGTATATAGTGCAGGGGTCAGGAGTATGTAATGTACAACATGAAGTATATAGTGCAGGGGTCAGGAGTATTTAATGTACAACATGGAGTATATAGTGCAGGGGTCAGGAGTATGTAATGTACAACACGGAGTATATAGTGCAGGGGTCAGGAGTATGTAATGTATAACATGGAGTATATAGTGCAGGGGTCCGGAGTATGTAATGTGCGACACAGAGTATATAGTGCAGGGGTCAGGAGTATGTAATGTACAACATGGAGTATATAGTGCAGGGGTCAGGAGTATGTAATGTACAATATAGAGTATATAGTGCAGGGGTCAGGAGTATGTAATGTATAATATAAATTATAAAGTGTAAGAGTCAGGACTCATACTATTGGTATTCAGCAATCAGTGGTAGGTTAAATTGGTAGGTTGCAGAGGTCCCACCCCGCTGCCTCCCATCTCCTGAGACGGCGCTCAGTGACTTGGGTCTGAGACTATACAGACATATCCCTCCACCAGCCAGCAGACAGTAAGTGACCCCGGGGGAATTGCTGTGTCAGATATTTGTCTATATATAATGTTCATTTGAGCATCTCCCTATAAATTTAGATCAGCTCATGGGGGGAGATCACTGATGGGGGACATAGTCTCTGCTGGGGGTGCTGCATTGCGTGAGTGCTGCGTTGATGGAGTGCTAAGAAGAAGCAGTTAAACACAGCAGTTGAACTAAAGCAGGAGAACTCAAGCAGCAGGAAGATACAACAACAGCAAGACACTCTACTGCATGCTGGACAGACTGCAAGCAAACACCCTGGGAAACATCTCTTGCAGAGTCCCACTCCGAGTACCTTTTTAATATGTCCCCTCTACTCCTCCTTTTCATATCACTTTCTTGTGTTCCCAAAATCTCATTTCTTTTCCCCTCTGCTCCACCCCAAAACTTGTACATCTCACCCTCACTGCTACCATCTCCCTACTACTGCTCTCATCACCTCCTGCTGATACTTCACTCTCCTGCTGACCCAAACACCAGGACAGGAAGGCATGTGCACTCGTGTACATCCGCTCCCATGTTACTTTCCTCAACCTTCTTCTTCTCCTAACCTCTCCTAACCTCTCCCCAAACCCTGGTCCTTCTCTACCTCACTTACCTACTAGGCACCCTCCTAACCCCACGAACCGCCGCAACCCCCTCAACCTTATACCTGTCCCCCTCCTCCCCGCATCCATCCCTCCACTCTCGGTTGCACTCCTGAACGCCCGATCGGTTTGCAACAAGCTCACCGCCATCCATGACCTCTTTATCTCCCACTCCCTCAACCTCCTAGCGGTCATTGAAACCTGGATCCAAGCCACTGACTCTACCTCCCCTGCAGCACTCTCCTATGGAGGTCTCGTCTGGTCCCATTCACCCAGACCAAGCGGCCGTAGAGGTGGTGGGGTCAGCATGCTCTTGTCACCGCTGACCACCTTCCAGGTCCTCCCAAACCCCCCCTCTCTATCCTTCTCCTCCTTCGAAGCCCACTGCATCCGACTCTTCTCTTCCACCCCTCTGAGGATTGCAGTAATCTATCGGCCTCCTGGACCCCTATCCCGCTTCCTTGACGACTTTTCCGCCTGGCTGCCCTTCTTCCTCTCCTCTGAGCTACCCACCATCATCCTCGGAGACTTCAATATCCCTATCAATGTCAACAACCTGGCCACATCCCAACTCCTCCACTTAACCTCTGCTTTTGCACTCACACAGTGCACACAGTCCTCCACCCACACCAATGGGAATACCCTGGACCTCGTTTTCTCCCATCTCTGCACCCTCCACAACCTCACAAACACCCCTTTCCCTCTCTCTGACCACAACTTCATTAAGTTCTCTATCTCCCCGTCATATAATGCCCCCCCCCCTAAACGTCAAACCATCACCAGCCGTAACCTCCGCAACCTGAACCCGGCCCCTCTCCACTCTGCAGCTGACCGTCTGTAGGACAGTATGCTTCCACTGTCATGCTCTGACCTGGCTGCTACTGCGTATAACGACTCGCTGTCAGCTACCCTAGACTCCTTAGCACCCCTAAACACATGTAGCATTAGACCCCGACCGCTTCAACCCTGGCAGAACGACCACACTAAAAATCTTAAATGACGCAGTCGTGCGCTGGAGCGATTATGGTGCAAAACCAGATCCCCTCAAGCATTCTCCCTCTACAAATCAACCTTCCTCACCTACTCCTCCTCCCTCCATGCCACCAAACAAGCCTACTTTGTAACCCTCATCAACACCCTCTCCACCTGTCCTCGCCAGCTCTTCTCCACTTTCAACTCCCTACTCTCTCCCCCCCACCCCCACCCAGTACCTCACTCACCGCCCACGAGATTGCCAATCACTTCCAAAATAAGATCGACGCAATCCGTAAGGACATCGCCAATGCTCAACCTACCTCCCCACCTAACCTCCCTCCCACCATAACCCCACCAACTCTTCTCTCCTCTGACCTCGCAACCGCCCTACCCCCCACTACACCTAACGTCCCGCACACTATAACCTCCCCAACACTCCACTCCTTCAGCCTTGCTACCACTGAGGAGGTCACTAAGGTCTTCTCAAAAGCCCGCCTCACCACTTGCCCCCTTGACCCTGTCCCAACACAACTCCTCCGGTCACCCTCCTCCTCCATCCTACGCTCCCTCACCCACATCTTCAATCTCTCCCTCTCTACTGGCGCATTCCCCTCCCCCCTAAAGCACGCGCACATCACCCCCATACTCAAAAAACCCTCCCTGGACCCCATCGACCTGAACAACCTTAGACCCATCTCCCTGCTGCCATTTACTTCCAAGCTCCTTGAGCGCTTAGTCTACAATCGCCTAAGCGCCCACCTCACTGACAACAACCTCCTAGATCCACTACAGTCTGGCTTCTGTCCCCTACACTCCACCGAAACCGCCCTACTTAAAATCACTAATGACCTGCTAACCGCCAAAGCTAATGGCCACTACTCAGTCCTCCTACTCCTCGACCTTTCCACGGACTTCGACACAGTCGACCACCCCCTCCTCCTTAACAAACTACACTCCCTCAGCATCAGAGACTCCGCTCTCTGCTGGCTCTCCTCCTATCTATCCCAACGCTCCTTAAGCGTTACCTATAATGCTACCACCTCCCCCTCTCTCCCCCTCTCTGTTGGAGTTCCCAAAGGCTCGGTCCTCGGTTCCCTTCTCCATCTACACCTCCTCCCTTGGCAAACTGATACACTCCCACGGCTTCAACTATCACCTCTATGCCGATGACACGCAAATTTACATCTCCACCCCTCGCTTCATCCCTTCATTCTCCGCCCGTATTACCCACCTACTGAACGACATATCAGACTGGATGTCGCTCCATTTCCTCAAATTGAACCTTTCCAAAACCGAGCTCCTGATTTCCCCCCCCAGCCCGTGCCCCCCCCTCCCCATCACAACGCCACCATCAGTCCCACCCCGCAAGCCAAAGTCCTAGGTATCACTCTAGACTCAAACCTGTCCTTCCAACCCCATGTCCAATCGTTGGAAAACTCATGCAGGCTCCACCTCCGCAACATCTCCAAAATACGTTCGTTCCTAACTCCAGACACTACTAAACAACTCGTACACTCCCTTATTATCTCACATGTGGGCTACTGCAACTCCCTTCTCACCGGCCTACCTCATTGCAGACTATCCCCGCTTCAGTCTATCCTGAACTCAGTGGCCAGACTCATCCACTTTACCAACCGCTCCGCTTCTGCCACCCCCCTCTGTCATTCCCTCCACTGGCTCCCGATTGCCCAACGCATTAAATTCAAACTACTAACACAGACATACAAAGCCATTCATAACGCTGCCCCAAACTACCTCACCGACCTGATACCCAAATACCACTCAACCCGTACTCTTCGCTCCTTACAAGACCTCCTTCTTTCTAGCTCCCTGGTCTCCACCTCCCACTCCCGACTGCAGGACTTCTCCAGGACTTCCCCCATCCTCTGGAACTCACTACCCAAATCCATCAGACTGTCACCTACCCTCCTCACCTTTAGGCACACTCTGAAAACCCATCCCTTCAAGGAAGCCTACCCCACCCTCACCTAACAGCCGATCTCCTCCACTCCTCCTACCACTCCATCCCCCACAGCCATTTCCTCTTGTACCACTATCCCCTCCCTCCTAGATTGTAAGCTCAAAAGAGCAGGGCCCTTGAATCCCTCGTGTTTTGTTTTGTTACTGTATTGTCCCATGTTCTGTCCCCCACTATAATGTACAGCGCTGAGCAAACCTTTAGCGTTATATCTATTTTTTTTAAAGTCCGCAAACGTGCGAAAAAACGAAAAACCCGTAAGTGTACAAAAAACGTGCTAGTGCAAAACCAACACAAAAAAGTGCACTTAGGGGTGTGCTTTGTCCACCCCCCAAAGGGGTAGGATCTCTACCCCGATCCCCCGGGGCACGAAGCTCCTGACAGGGACAAGGTTCCCATGTGGTCCTCCTAGCCAAAAGGCCTGGTGGACCCCTTTCCTTGTGGCTAGCCGAGGCCAGCCACCAAGTACTTGGTAAGGGGACTCTCCCGAAGAGAAAACCCCCTAGGGATAGGGGAGGAAGGAACCAAAAGGCCACACATCCTCCCCCTAGACTTCAAGGCAGGCCCGAGGACCCACACCCTACCATCCGTGAGAAAGAAAACACACACATAAGTGAAAAAGTGACAAACAGTGAAGGAAAAATACATTAAATAAATAAGTAAAAATAAAAAAGTGGCCGTGCAATTGTGCACTGGCTAGGCCCTGAGGCCCGTAGCATAAAAATTGCCCTGGACTTAGCCAAAAGGCCTAGCCCTAAAAGGTGCAGTGCAGGAAAAGTGTTTTGAACAGTGATCATGTGCACGTTTCACACATTGGGATCCCACCCCCAAGTGTTACTAGGAGCACCCCTGAGGCGACCACTCTCAGGGGGCACTGGTTCGTGGACTTTCTGCCTCCCTGGCCAGACAAGGTAGATCCATTCAAACCAGGAGGAACTGGGCCCCTCAGGTTTTCCAGGGGGAATTACTCCTGGGCCCCAACAGCCTGTGGGCACCTCGGTTTCTGTTCCAGCCTGTACTAACCATCAGGACCCCCATCCTTCCAGCAGGAGTACTATACAACCAATCATCCCCGCAAGCAGGAATGATGGTGGAGCACCCCTACTGGACACTAATAAGAACAGATACTACACTTTATCTTAGCCAAAAGGCAGAGAAGCGCTATATAAATACTGTATAATAATAATAATAATATACCCGGGATGGGGCAGAAGACCTCACACACATGCCCCGGGTGTCTAGGCTGAGCCATGCTTATGGTGAACATCCACATTTTGCTGCCGGCTGATCCCCGGAATCTCCATAAATCCAGTCTAGAGACATAAATTTTGTCTGCAGCACAGAGAAGGAAGATTATCCGAGAGGAATCCAGGAATACAGGACAGGGAACACAGCTCAGGAAAGTGACCAGGGTATTACAGGCTGATATCACCCAGTCCCCGCCCTACGCTGGACCAATCAGTGAGCAGTATGGGTGGAGGAATGGATTTCGTGTTCATGACCCACCTGTGCTGATCTCTGTAGAAGTGTCCTCCTCTATAAATGTCCCCGTTATTCCATCCTCCTCCATAGACTGCTGATCATCCCTCACATACGCCTCTTCTTCTTCTAATTTCACCTCAACTTTTTTATCTCTCAGATCTTCACCCTAAACCAAAAAAATTAAAAAATATCTGTAAAATACAAACTTTAAAATTGTGACATCACATAAAAAGATCAACACATTCTCTCTGCAAGTCCATGTTCTAAATGCTCCATCCCACCAACCTTGTAATGGTGAGGAATGGTGTGACCTTCTTCTTCTGCTTTCACCTCAACTTTTATATTTGTCAGATCTTCACCCTAAACCAACAGGAGAGAAAATATCTGTATAATATAGGATTTATTTTTGTGACATCACATAAAAAACTCCACGAGTCCATGTTGTAGATGTTCCATCCCACCAACCTTGTAACAGTGAGAGATGGTGTGACCTTCCTGTGTGGAATCCCGGGAATACAGAGGACCGGGACATCTCTCTGGTGGGTTCCCATGACTGGATCCATCTACCTGATGATGGTGAGGGATGGTGTGACCTTCCTGTGTGGAATCCTGGGAATACAGAGGACCGGGACATCTCTCTGGTGGGTTCCCATGACTGGATCTATCTACCTGATGATGGTGAGGGATGGTGTGACCTTCCTGTGTGGAATCCCAGGAATAAAGAGGATGGGTACATCTCTCTGGTGGGTTCCCACAACTGGATCCATCTACCTGATGATGGTGAGGGATGGTGTGACCTTCCTGTGTAGAATCCCGGGAATACAAAGGACAGGGACATCTCTCTGGTGGGTTCCCATGACTGGATCCATCTACCTGATGATGGCGAGGGATGGTGTGACCTTCCTGTGTGGAATCCCGGGAATATAGAGGACGAGGACATCTCCCTGGTGGGTTCCCATGACTGGATCCAACTACCCGATGATGGTGAGGGATGGTGTGACCTTCCTGTGTGGAATCCCGGGAATACAGAGGACGGAGACATCTCTCTGGTGGGTTCCCATGACTGGATCCACCTACCTGATGATGGTGAGGGATGGTGTGACCTTCCTGTGTGGAATCCAGGGGATACAGAGGACGGGGACATCTCTCTGGTGGGTTCCTGGTATCAGATGGCTCCATCATAATGTCCTTGGAAGGATCCTTGTGTCCTTCACAAAGATCCTTCATTACACCATACGCCTCATCATCCTCTTTATACTCTTCTTTGACAATGTTGTCATCAACGAGGCTTCCACTCTGAAAGATACAATAAAATATTCATAGTAACAAACAAGCTTGTATAGAAATCACAACTACCAAAAATTGTTCCTCATCTACCTGATGATGGTGAGGGATGGTGTGACCTTCCTGTGTGGAATCCCGGGAATACAGAGGACGGGGACATCTCTCTGGTGGGTTCCCATGACTGGATCCACCTACCTGATGATGATGAGGGATGGTGTGACCTTCCTGTGTGGAATCCCGGGAATACAGAGGACGGGGACATCTCTCTGGTGGGTTCCCATGACTGGATCCATCTGTAGGAAACACACACACTGACTGAATCCATTGTTTCTACGTGTTTATCACATGATGGGGGATCTAGGTGGATCCTCCGTACTGCTCTCTCCTTTACAATAAAGTCTCCTCTTACCCGGTGATGTGAGGGGCGGCTGATTGTCCATCATGACGTCCTTGTAGAGGTCCTTGTGTCCTTCTAAATACTCCCACTCCTCCATGGAGAAATAGACAGTGACACCCTGACACCTTATAGGAACCTGACACACACAATGCTACAGTCACCATCCAGACACCTTGTCTGTTACTGGAGAATGTCCCAGAATTCCTGGCACCGCTCACCTCTCCTGTCACTTCTAGAATCTTCTTTTTCTCTCTTCTATCAGGGAGGGAGGTGGAGGCAATGTGATGTTCATATGATCTCCAGACTTCACAGGAGGAAAACTCTAAATTTGAACACAAATAAAAAAAATCCAATGAGATTCCCAGAATCCTCCCCACCTCTCCGGTCAGGTCTGTGTTTTATTAATAGAGATGAGAGTGACGTCATGTGACCTCCCAGAATCCTCCTCACCTCTCCGGTCAGGTCTTTGTTTTATTAATAGAGATGAGAGTGATGTCATGTGCCCCTGAAGGGGTTAATCTGGTTCCCACACTATATATGTGTGTATCATCATCTGCTAGAGATAGAAGACGTCACAGTGACTATGGAGGAAGAGGACGGACGTGACTATGGAGGAAGAGGACAGCCATGATGATGGAGGAAGAGGACGGATGTGACAGTGGAGGGAGAGGACAGGTGTGACGATGGAGGAAGAGGGCAGACGTGATGGTGGAGGAAGAGGATGGGCGCGACGATGGAGGAAGAGGATGCATATGACAATGGAGGACAGACGTGACGATGGAGGAAGAGGACGGACGCGACCAGGGGCGGACTGACAACTCATAGGGCCCCCGGGCAATAGGGGATCATGGGGCCCCTGTGTCCTAGCCCACACTCAAACCACACCCAAAAAATCCTATGAAAGGTACCAGGGGCATCTCATGGGGCCCCCTACTGACATCGGGCCCTGGGGCATTACCCGAGTTCCCAAATGGTCAGTCCGCCCCTGGACGCGAAGATGGAGGAAGAGAATGAACGTTATGATGGAGGAAGAGGACGGGCGTGACAATGAAGAGGATGAACATAACAATGGAGGAAGAGGATTAACATGACGATGGAGGAAGAGGAAGGACATGACGGGGGGTTACTGGGTGTAAATAGAAAAAAGGATCTTATTACCTCCTCTGTTGCCACTTCCAGCAATGTCTCCTCTCTACTTCATCCCAACTCACCTCTCATCCGGAACTTCCTGTCTGTATCTGACATCACTTCCCGTCTTCCTAGCGACTTCCTGTCTGTATCTGACATCCAAACCCGGAGATTGGTCAGAGACTCATTGGTGTCATTCTGGGCATTGCCAGGCTAGGTCTTGGTTACGGAGTGAAGGGTGCTGCCCCTCATACTATATGTGACTCTCATCTACATCAGGGACCTTTCCTTCAGCTTCCTTCTCTTCTCAGTAAATATTAAAGTGTTGCCCTTCTTTGGGGGGGCCCAAGAAATGTCCCCCTCCCCGAACAGGATACTACACTAAACCTGTAGGTAAATAGGAGACTCGGAACTTTTGCTAAATGGAAGAGTTGGATTGAAAATAAAAGCTGGCAAGGTGTTCACCCAGGACAGGGCCCCCACCCAGGATAGTGCCTCGAACCAGGACAGGGCCCCCACCCAGGACAGGGCTTCCTCCCAATACAGTGCCTCTACCCAGGACAGGTCCTCCACCCAAGACAAAACCACCACCCAGGATAGTGCCTCGAACCAGGACAGGGTCCCCACTCAGGACAGGGCCCCCACCCAAGAAAAAAACACCACCCAGGATAGTGCCTTGAACCCGGACAGGGCCCCCACCCAAGACAAAACCACTACCCAGGATAGTGCCTCAAATCGGGACAAGGCCCTCACCCAGGACAGGGCTTCCACCCAGGACAGGTCCTCCACCCTGGACAGGGCCCCCACCCAAGACAAAACCACCACCCAGGATAGTGCCTCGAACCAGGACAGGGCCCCCACCCAAGACAAAACCACTACCCAGGATAGTGCCTTGAACCGGGACAGGGCCCCCACCCAAGACAAAACCACCACCCAGGATAGTGCCTCGAACCAGGACAGGGCCCCCACCCAGGACAGGGCCTCCACCTAATACAGTGCCTCCACCTTGCACAGTGCATCCACCCAGGACAGGTCCTGCACCCTGGACAAGGCCCCCACCCAAGACAGGGTCTCCACCCAGAATAGTTCTTTCACCCAGGATAACACCCCCACCCAGGACAGCTCTCCCACCCATGGCAGGGCCTCCACTCTGGACAGTGCCCTTACCCAAGAAAGCTCCCCCACCCATGGCAGGGCCTCTAGCCTGGACAGAGCCCCCACCCATGGCAGGGCCTCTACTCTGCACAGCGCCCCCACCCAGGACAGGGCCTCCATCCAGGACAGAACCCTCAACTAGGACAGTGCCTACACCCAGGACAGGGCCTCTGTGAACAGCAGGGATTTTCTTCCTAGGACAATAACCAGAAATAAAAGCACAGTAATTGAGAGAAGAACTAAAACATCCAACATATAAGATTTACCATATGGTACCGTATATAGAGGTACACCAGTATAGAAATAATACAAGCTTTATATAAGAAGAGGTTAATAATAGTACATACGTTCAATGTACACACAGGTATTAACAGCAAAGGGCCCAATGGCACTGGGACTCAGAGTCAGCCTACCTACTCAGTGCTTAGTCCCTAGTTCAACTAATCTGTTATGCAACCTGAAGACAAGATCTGCGGTGATGAGGAAGCCTTTTCACTTTTGTCCAACCATCCTGGAACGCAGCTCTTCAGCAGCAGAAACTGTGGTGTGATACTAGAACTCACAGTCAACCTATCTACTTTGCGCTTTGTCCCTAGTAGAATCTAATCTGTCATACAACCTGAAGACAAGATCTGCGGTGATGAGGAAACCTTTTTACTGTTGTCCAACCAGCCTGGAATGCAGCTCTTCAGCAGCAGAAACTGTGGTGTAATACTACAACTCAGAGTGAGCCTATCTACGATGTGCTTAGTCCCTAGTAGCGTCTAATCTGTCATGCAACCTGAAGACAAGATCTGCGGTGATGAGGAAACCATTTCACTGTTGTCCAACCAGCCTGGGACGCAGCTCTTCAGCAGCAGAAACTGTGGTGTGATACTAGAACTCAGAGTCAACCTATCTACTTTGCGCTTTGTCCCTAGTAGCGTCTAATCTGTCATGCAACCTGAAGACAAGATCTGTGGTGATGAGTAAACCTTTTCACTGTTGTCCAACCAGCCTGGGATGCAGCTCTTCAGCAGCAGAAACTGTGGTGTGATACTACAACTCAGAGTGAGCCTATCTACGATGTGCTTAGTCCCTAGTAGCGTCGAATCTGTCATACAACCTGAAGACAAGATCTGCGGTGATGAGGAAACCTTTTCACTTTTGTCCAACCAGCCTTGGACGCAGCTCTTCAGCAGCAGAAACTGTGGTGTGATACTAGAACTCAGAGTCAACCTATCTACTTTGCGCTTTGTCCCTAGTAGTGTCGAATCTGTCATACAACCTTAAGACAAGATCTGCGGTGATGAGGAAACCTTTTCACTGTTGTCCAACCAGCCTGGTACGCAGCTCTTCAGCAGCAGAAACTGTGGTGTGATACTACAACTCAGAGCCAACCTATCTACGCTGTGCTTAGTCCCTAGTAGCATCTAATGTGTCATGCAACCTGACCTCTAGCTACAAGAAGCAGCCACTGGATACCTAACCTGGCTCTAGCCCATGCTGGTTTTTGACCCCTGAGCTAAAACTAGCTATAGAATCCCAGATCAGAGGGTACAGGGTTAACTAGACCACAGAGGTTGCAGGAGATCTGCTCGGAAAAAAGTAATATGGATGTTAAGAGGCTGCAGGAGACCTGCTAATCATGGAAATGGATGGTAATAGGCTGCAGGAGACCTGTCAAAAAAAGGAAAATTGATGCTAAGAGACTACAGGAGATCTGAAAAAAGGGAAATGGATGATAATAAGTCAGCAGATGATCTGAGAAAAAAGGGGAAATGATTTTTATAGCATATGTCCTGCAGCCTTATAGCCCCTCCATTTCCTTTTTTTCTCTGCAGACCTCCTGTGGTCCACTTACATCCATTTATCTTTTTCTCAGCAGATCTCCTGCAGCCTATTAGCATTCATTTCCCTACTGGATTTCTTAGCATATCTTCTACAGCCAATTAGCACCCATTTTCTTTTTTTTTTGTTTTCAGACACCACATTTCCACATACAGGAGCTGCATTACTGCAATACTGGATGGTATCCAGACCAAAAGCAGACACTATGAGGTAATTGTTCCTGTGTTCTGTCTGCTTAATTGCAGCTGCCTATAACTTCCTGCTCTGAGTCCTAGTGAGATGAGTCTGTGTCCTATTATTATCTCACATGCACAGTGCCAGACAGCTCAGTCTGTGCTCCTGTATGTGTGTAGTGCCCCTTCTGGTCTGGGATTCTATAGCTAGATTTAGCTCAGGGTTCAATAGGCAGCATAGGCTGGAGCCTGGTTAGGCATCCAACTGCCACTTGTAGTTAGAGTTAGAGGTCAGGTTACATGACAGATTAGACACTACTGGGGGCTAAGCGCAGATGAGATAGGCTGAATCTGAGTTCCAGTGTCACACAATGGTTTTTGCTGGTGAAGAACTGCATTCCAGGCTGGTGGGACAATGACGGGAGGGTATCCTCATCACCATAGATCTTGTCTATGGGTTGCATGACAGATTAGACGCTACTAGGGACTAAGCACAGAGTAGATAGGCTGACTCTATGTTCCAGTTCATACCATGGTTCTTGCTGTGGATGAGCTGCATTCCAGGTTGGTTGGACAACGGCGGGAGGGTTTCATTATCACCACAGATCTTGTCTATGGGTTGCATGACAGATTAGATGCTACTAGGGACTAAGTACAGATTAGATAGGCTGACTCTAAGTTCCAGTATCATACCATGGTTCCTGATGTGGAAGAGCTGCATTTCAGGCTGCTTGGACAACAGTTGAGGGATCTCCTCATCACCACATATCTTGTCTTCAGGTCTCTGACTCAAAGACAGATACTGCATCGTGATCATCCTCAGGGGTCCCTGCAACTGAACATTGCTGCAACACTCATCTGACAGACATCGCTGGTAGTTAGAGATCCAGTTGCATGACAGATTAGATGCTATGATGCACTAAGCGCAGAGTAAATAGGCTGACTCCGAGGTACAGTGCCAAACCAGAGTTTCTGTTGGAGAAAAGCCGCATTTCAGGCTGTTCCCTCATCACCACAGATCTGATCTTCAGTTTACATGACAGATTAGACACTTAGGCACTAAGCACAGAGTAGATAGACTGACTCTAAATTCCAAAATCACACCACATTTTCTGCTGGTGAAGAGCTACATTCCAGACTGGTTAGACAACATTTGAAAGATCTCATCATCACACATCTTGTCTTCTGGTCTTAGTCACAAGGATATATCAGGATCTTCCTCAGGGACTTCCCTGCAACTGAACTTTGCTGCAACATTCATCTGATGGCCACTTCTGGTAGTTAGAGGTCAGGTTGCATGACAGATTAGATGCTACTGGGGACTAAGCACAATTTAAGTAGGCTGAACTTGAGTGTCATGCAATGATTTCTGCTGATGAAGAGCTGCATTCCAGGTTGCTTGGACAACAGATAGAGAGTCTACTCATCACCGCAGATCTTGTCTTCAGATCTGCAACACCAGGATGAATGCCACGTCATACTCATTCTCAGGAACCCCTGCATTTGGACTTTGCTGCAACATTCTTCTGACAACAACGTCTGGTAGTTTGAGGTCCAGTTGCATGACAGATTAGATGCTACTAGGGACTAAGAGCATAGTAGGTAGGCTGACCCTGAGTGCCAGTGTCATACAATGGCTTTTGCTGATGAAGCGCCGCATTCCAGGCTGATTGGACAACAGCTGAAGGATCTACCCATCACCGCAGATCTTGTCTTCAGGTCTACAACACCAAGATGAATGCCACATCATAATTATCTTTAGGGGCCCCTGCACCTGGACTTTGCTGCAACATTCTTCTGACAGCAACGTCTGGTAGCTAGAGGTCCAGTTGCGTGACAGATTATATGCTACTAGTGACTAAGAGCATTGTAGGTAGGCTGACCCTGAGTGCCAGTGTCATACAATGGTTTCTGCTGATGAAGAGCAGCATTCCAGGATGGTTGGACAATGGCTGGAGGATCTTCTCATCACCACAGACCTTGTCTTCAGGTCTCTCACACCATGATGAATGCTGCATCATCCTCTGGGGCCCCTTCAAACAGACTGGGCTTATATCTATTAGTCTCTTACTAATCTTGAGGGTTTGATGGATTTTCTCCTTTTGATTACTTCTAGATAAAAAAATTGAGTTCCAATATCTCCCTATTTCTGCAGATATACATTTCATGATGTCTTTTGGTGTACAGATTCCTCATGTTCCCCGATACGAGCTCATACATTGTACTTTTTCAAATTTTCAACCATGATTAGCCTGGCAAGATATTCTCCTTGTGTTGAGGGCCATGGTATGGCTCCGGAAGGGACATGCTCACCCACCCACCCTTTCCTGGGAAACCAGGCTGCATGCTCACATGAGGGTCTGGTAAGGCTTTTGGGGGGTACCTCACATTTTAATTTCAAGAATTTTTGCGTAGGGTTCCCTATAAAATCCCAACAGACCTAAGGAGTCTAGTATGTATTTCTGGGGGGCCCCATACTGGTTTTTGGTTTTGGTTACATTCACTTGTCAGCCAGGAATCCCTGGTTGACAACTAAATGGGCCAGGGGAAAACATGCCTGAGGCCTCCAACTCCCTATAAACCAGCTTTAGTGGGAAGCACTCGCATTTTGCAGCAGTAGTAATACTGCAACTGGAGGTTCAAATTAGGTGAATACCCATTTAGTTCAGCCCGGTCAGCCATACACCGTCCCTTCAAAGAAGACAAATTCTATTGAAACATGGATTCAGTCCAAACCCAGAACTCATTCCAAGCGGTCCGTTTGTTGGTCCCTTATTGGTGATGATTGGGAGAAGGATCCCGTTATATCAGTGGTCAGTGAGAGAAGGACATTCATATACAGTGAAGGAAATACGTATTTGCTCCCCGGCTGATGTTGAATGTTCGCCCACTCACATAGAAATGATCGGTCTAACAATCGAATGTTCGGTGTAGTGTAACACTGAGAGACAGAATAGCAACAACAAATTCAGCAGAAATGCATGTATAACAAATGATGACTGATCTGCATGTTCATGAGGGAAATAAGTATTTGATCCCCTTCACAAAACATGACTTAGTACTTGGTAGCAAATCCCTTGTTGGCAATCACAGAGGTCAGACGTTTCCTGGAGTTGGCCCCCAGGTTCGCACACATCTCAGGAGGGATTTTGGCCCACTCCTCTTGGCAGATCCTCTCCAAGTCATTAAGGTTTGGCAGCTGACGTTTGGCAACTCGAACTTTCAGCTCCCTCCACAGATTTTCAATCGGATGAAGGTCTGGAGACTGGCTAGGCCACTCCAGGACCTTAATGTGCATCTTCTGAAGCCACTCCTTTGTTGCCTTGGCGGTGTGTTTTGGGTCATTGTCATGCTGGAACACCCATCCACGACCCATTTTCAATGCCCTGGCTGAGGGAAGAAGGTTATCACCCAAGATTTGACGGTACATTGCCCTCTCCATTGTCCCTTTGATGCTGTGCAGTTGTCCTGTCCCGTGAGCAGAAAAACCCCCCCAAAGCAGAATGTTTCCACCACCATGTTTCACAGTTGGGATGGTGTTCTTGGGGTCATAGGCAGCATTCCTCCTCTTCCAAACACGGCGAGTTGAGTTGATGCCAAAGAGCTGGATTTTGGTCTCATCTGACCACAACACTTCCAACCAGTCCTCCTCTGCATCATTCAGATGTTCAGTGGCAGACTTCAGACGGGCCTGGACATGTGCTTTCTTGAGCAGAGGGACCTTGCAGGCACTGCAGCATTTCAGTCCTTGTTGGCGTAGTGTGTTACCAATTGTTTTCTTGGTGACTGTGGTCCCAGCTGCCTGGAGATCATTGACAAGATCCTCACGTGTAGTTCTGGGATGATTCCTCACTGTTCTCATGATCATAGACATTCCACGAGGTGAGATCTTGCATGGTGCACCAGACCTAGGGAGACTGACACTTGTTTTGTGTTTCTTCCATTTGTGAATGATTGCACCAACTGTTGTCACCTTCTCACCAAGCTGCTTAGCCATAGTTTGGTAGCCCAGTCCAGCCTTGTGTAGGTCTACAATTTTGTCCCTGACATCCTTGGACAGCTCTTTGGTCTTTGCCATGGTAGAGAGTTTGGAATCTGATTGTTTGATTGCTCCTGTGGACAGGTGTCTTTTATACAGGTAACAGGTAACAAAATGAGATTAGCAGCACTCCCTTTAAGAGACTCCTTCTAATCTCAGCTTGTTACCTGTATGAAAGACACCTGGTAGCCAGAAATCCTGCTGAATGATAGGGGATCAAATCCTTATTTCCCTCATGAACATGCAGATCAGTCATCATTTGTTAGACATGCATTTCTGCTGAATTTGTTGTTGCTATTCTGTCTCTGTGTTACAATACACCGAACATTCGATTTTAGACCGATCATTTCTTTGTGAGTGGGCAAACATTCAACATAAGCAGGGGAGCAAATACGCATTTCCTTCACTGTATCTTCGTGAAATCATTGGTACCGAGAGATGGGCTTTCTCTGTTTCTCAAGGAACCCCTAGAAACCTTTGGAGGAACACTGGCTGAGAAGAGCTGGACTAGGCAGTCATTTATTTCTCTCCACCCATGGACCCATCTATGAGGATATACAAACCATACACTCAAAATACCAACAGAACCGTTCTCTTCGTTCCTCCCAAGACCTCCTGCTCTCTAGCTCCCTTGTTACCTCTTCCCATGCTCACCTCCAGGACTTCTCCAGAGCCCACTTCTCTGGGTCCCACACAGAAAGAGGTCCCAAAAGGAGTCCAACTGCGATTACGGACAACGTTGTCAAACAGTACAATCAAGGCCTGGGCTCACAGGCATGCAGGCCACGCACTCCAGGAATATACAGTGAGGAACAGAAGTATTTGAACACCCTGTGATTTTGCAAGTTCTCCCACTTAGAAATCATAGAGGGGTCTGAAATTCTCATTGTAGGTGCATTCCCACTCTGAGAGACAGAATTAAAAAAAAATTTCAGGAAATCACATTGTATGATTTGTAAAGAATGTACTTGTCTTGCACTGCTGAACATAACAATTTGAACACCTGAGAAAATCAGTGTTAATATTTGGTACAGAAGCCTTTGTTTGCAATTACAGAGGTCAAACGTTTCCTGTAGTTCTTGACCATGTTTGCACACACTGCAACAGGGATTTTGGCCCACTCCTCCACACAGATCTCCTCTAGATCTGTCAGGTTTCGGGGCTGTCGCTGAGCAACATGGAGTTTCAGCTCCCTCCAAAGATGTTCTATTGGATTTAGGTGTGGAGACTGGCTAGGCCACTCCAGAACCTTGATATGCTTCTTACGGAGCCACTCCTTGGTTATCCTGGCTGTGTGCTTCGGGTCGTTGTCATGTTGGAAGACCCAGCCACGACCCATCTTCAATGCTTTAAGGGAAGGAGGTTGTTGCTCAAAATCTCACAATAAATGGCCCCATTCATCCTCTCCTTAATACAGTGCAGTCGTCCTGTCCCCTTCACAGAAAAGCACCCCCAAAGCATGATTTTACTACCCCCATGCTTCACAGTAGTGATGGTGTTCTTGGGATGCAACTCATCCTTCTTTTTCCTCCAAACACGACGAGTGAAGTTTAGACCAAAAAGTTCTACTTTGGTCTCATCTGACCACATGACTTTCTCCCATGCCCCCTCTGGATCATCCAGATGGTCATTGGCAAACTTCAGATGGGCCTGGACATGTGATGACTTGAGCAGGGGAACCTTCCGTGCAATGCATGATTTGAAACCATGACGGCGTAGTGTTCTACCGACAGTGACCTTTGAAACTGTGGTCCCAGCTCTCTTCATGTCATTGACCAGCTCCTCCCTTGTAGTTCTGGGCTGATTCCTCACCTTTCTTAGCATCAGTGATACCCCACGAGGTGAGATCTTGCATGGAGCCCCAGTCCGAGGGAGACTGACAGTCATCTTTAGCCTCTTCCATTTTCTAACAATTGCTCCAACAGTTGATCTATTTTCACCAAGCTGTTTGGCAATTGCCCCGTAGCTCTTTCCAGCCTTGTGGAGGTCCACAATTTTGTCTCTGGTGTCTTTTGACAGCTCTTTGGTCTTGCCCATGGTAGTAGTTGGCATCTGACTGACTGTGGGGTGGACAGGTGTCTTTAACCACCTTCCGACCGCCCTATAGTACAAGGCAAGCGCAAGGTTGCTCTCTCATTCTGATAGGACGTCATATGACGTCCTACCATTCTCACTGCGCATGCGTGGCTCAGGGAGTGCACATGTAAAGAGGGAAATGCCGGTTATCAGCATTTCTCTCCTCTCGAGCTGTCCAGCGGAGAGCAGAGCCGGTAATCGGCTTTCCGCGGAGGGGACATGTACACTGATCATCAGGGCACTGATGATCAGTGTACCCTGATGATCAGTGTGGCCCCAGAAGTGCCACCTGTCAGTGCTCATCAGTGCCACGTGCCAGTGCCACATCAATGCCACATATCAGTGCATACCAGTGCACATCAATGCCACATATCAGTGCCCATCTGAGCTGCCTTTCAATGTCACCCATCAGTGCCAGTCAGTGCCACCTATCAATGCCAATCAGTGCCACCTATCAGTGCTGCCAATCAGTGCCACCTGTCAGTGTCGCCTATCAGTGGGCATCAGTGCCAGTCAGTGCCGGCTATCAGTGCCAGTCAGTGCTGCCTAACAGTGCCAGTCAGTGCCGCCTAACAGTGCCAGTCAGTGCCGCCTATCAGTGCCATATATCAGTGTTATGTATCAGTGTCATGTATCAGTGCTGCCTTTCAGTGCCCATCAGTGATGCCTGTCAATGCCCATCAGTGCAACCTACCAGTGCCTCCTCATCAGTGCCCATCAGTGCCACCTATCAGTGTCCATCAGTGCAGCCTATCAGTGCCCATCACTGCAGCCTCATTAGCGCACATCAGTGAAGGAGAAAAATCACTTATTTACAAAATTGTATAACAAAAACTAAGAAAAAACTTTTTTTTTTTTCAAAGTTTTCAGTGGTTTTTGGTTTAAGAAAAAATAAAAATCCCAGAGGTGATTAAATACCACCAAAAGAAAGCTCCATCTGTCTCAAAAAAATGATAAAAATTTCATATGGGTACAGTGTTGCATGACCGCGCAATTGTCATTCAAAATGTGACAGCGCTGAAAGCTGGAAATTGGCCTGGGCAGGAAGAGGGTATAAGTGCCCGGTAGGCAGGAAGGAGGTAGAAGTGCCCTGTAGGCAGGAAGGGGGTAGAAGTGCCCTGTAGGCAGGAAGGGGGTAGAAGTGCCCTGTGTCATGGAAATTTTGTATTGTTGGTCGAACTTTAAATGTGTCATATATTCGTGTTATTCATATGTCTCTCGTGTGGCTTAATTAAAGCTCTGAAGGCTGCAATTGGGCCATGCGCATGTACAATGTATGTATTACAGTACTCAGCTCGGTAATGGATGAGATGGCGGATCTGTGCTTATAGACCGGCGTGTATACCACCACGGCATTCGATGCGAATGCCGCTGGCAGTAGACCGCGGGCCTGTATCCACATATCAGCAGCATAGTACCACATGGACTTCGTGCCGCAAGGCGCCAAGCAGTACGAACTCCGCGTGTAGGCTTATGCATATCTTACAACCCATTACCAACTTGAAACTGTATCTTGGATGGATGTGTTTTAATAAAGATCGTACCGGGCCCATCCAGGTACAGACTGGTGTTTAGCTTAGGGAATGCTTGTACAAAGAATTTACATACCAATAGGAGCTAGTAGGACAGGAAATATGACCTCAGAAGGCTCATGGGGGGGAAGGGGAGGAAGTCTGCTGACCTCAGAAGGCTCATGGGGGAGGACCAGTGATAGATAATAGGAAAGACTATGCTCCAATCGGAATGTACATCCTGTGTATAGGCACTCCCCATTGCATTGTTCGGTGGGAGGGGATTGACTTTATTCATGTGGGGGGCATGTGTGTATTTGTAATAAAACCGAGGGCTGAGTCTGAAGCCGGCCCTTATGTGAATTCAACCATCAACCTGAAGGTGTCGTGTGATCATTTCCAGGTATAAGGAGCTCCAATCACCCACATTTCAACAGAAGCTAAAGTAGTTGGATGGGCAGGAATCGTGTAGTTCAGCTGCAGTCGTGGTAAGCGAGATTCGCACAGCTTTATGGGGGATTTCTGCGCATCCAACTGCGAGTACTCACGGTAAGGAGAAATTCGTTAAAGCGAATTTCCAAGACAGTTTGGCGAGCCTGGTGGATACTAACGCGTATTCTGGGATAGCTAACCCAGTACGAGGGGGGAATGAGCCATCATGAACTAGCAAAAAGTATGCCGGCACATTTCAGGTCTCTCTGCCATTAAGAGGATCGCTTTTTGCACGTTCGTGTGGCTGATTTCGCTCTCTGTTAGCTAACAAGAATTACCGCTTAGCAAGGACCTAGTTTTGTCCTAAAATCTTGATTTGTGGGTGAAAGAGAAGGGTTTGTCTCTGCGGAGAGCAGCAGAGGGGGGGGGGGTTTGGTTGGCTGGATTTGGTCAAGTTTAAAAATCTTCCAACCAAAAATTAAACGGGTATATGTTTTAGCGGGTAAAAGTTGTTGCATAGTGTTAGGTAAGTATTTGCGGGTTGTAGGTACTGTGGTGATTGCTCTACCCCCCTCCACGTGAGGTAATTATTACAGTGCTGAAAGGTTTAGGTTAATTGTTAACTGTTGTAAGACCTTTGTGTGTATGTAGTCTGTGCAATGTTTTGTGGTACTACTGCTCCCAGCAAGCATGCAGCAGGGGGTCCTTTCTGTTACATGTGCATGTTAGTGTGATATGTTGGTGTTTTATGTCCGTTCTGTGATCGTGCCAAATTGTGTTGTATGTGTACTGTATATTGTTGTGTAATTGTCCAGTGTATGTTCTGTCCAAAAGTCTGTTTTATGTAAGAGGTTAGAGGTAATTTTGAGGCTAGTGTTCCCATGTGCTTCCCCTGTTGGTGGCCATTTTGTTGACTACTACATGTGCTTCCCCTGTTGGTGGCCATTTTGTTGACTACCACATGTGCTTCCCCTGTTGGTGGCCATTTTGTTGACTACCACATGTGCAGTAATCTCTATGCAATGTGCATGAAGTTTCCTATATGCATTTGACCCATTTTGTGTTTTTAATCCAAATTTTTACAGTTTAAGTTGTTTGCTTTTAGCTTTAAATTTGCGTATTGCCAGCCAATTTAAAGTGTGTTAAGCGAGTTTTCCCTTCACGTGTTCCACATTTAGTGAGCGCGGTGAAGTCTGGGTTTTTGCACATAGATTTCTTGTATAGTGATTATGTTTTTCTTGTGTTTTTCCTGTTAAAAGTAGTTCCTTATTGTAAAGCGGGTTTGTTTTAAAGCTGCTGCGTTGCGTGTTTCGCATCCAGCAGACTTTTTGTGTAAACGGTTTTAGGTGGTTGCAGCGAAGATTGCGTGTGTAGCGCAGATCGTTTAGCGGAGCTGATAGGAGTGATTTTTGCGTCAGCAACAAGGTTACTTTTGGCGCAGTTTTTCGGTTTACCTCTGTGTAATTGTTTTACTGTGAAATGTCCCGTGTTTTTCATAAGGATCCACTTTGTCCTTTTTAACGTTTTTTTCAGGTTGAAAAGGGGTTTTTCTGTGTGTATTAGGAAAGTTTTTTCTTTAAACAAATTTCCTAAAGGTCAGTTAGCAGGTTTTCGGTCAACCAGTGACCCCTAAGTAACATCCAAGAACCCCTCTTTTTGTTTTGACTTGTGTTAGCTACTGTGTGCAGGGAGAGAAAAGCCACTTTCATCATTGTGCGGTGTGGCCTGCCAAACACAGTGGGTGATGAGAACCACATAAATTACGCTGTGCGAGTGGGCGGTCCAGGGAAGTGTAACGCTTAGCCTGGTTACCACAAACACTTCGGGTGGTCAGGATCACATAAATTGCGCTGTGGGAGTGGGAGGTGTGCTCTCAGTCTGACCGCCACTTGATGCGCTTCGGGTGATCGATAAGAATCACATAAATTACGCTGTGCTGGGAAAGTGGTGGAATCAGGCCTTTCGGTAGGATCCCACCGAGTGCTCCAGGGGGTAAACAGGTACCCGGACGTGGGATACATACCAGTGACTAGTCACGATGGGCAGTAGTCAGTCCATGAAGAGAGAGGGGGAAACAGCCCTCTTCAGGGTAAGGACAGCTGCACAACTGATGAAGGTGAGTTTGGGGGGGAAGTCTACAGAACCCCTCAAAAGGTGGAATAAATGGTCGAAGGGTACCAGATGGGAAATTCCCCGGGAAGGTACATTTGACGCATGGAGGTGGGAAAAATTCATCTCTGAATTTGAACCACGGATGCAGGCGTCAGAACTAGAGATCGCACAGCTATGGCTTCACAGGTGAATCCGATTAGGGAAGCAGGGCATACATAAACTGGTGTCTGTCCGGAAGAACCAGGTGATGTATACCTGGCCTCCAGAGGGAATAAAACAGGAGGATCCGGTGTCAGAGGTGGAGGAAGCTCTTTCAGGGCTGACTCTACTTAGGCAGGCAGGATCAGGGTCTGCTGGGGTTCCCGAACAACCAACAGTGGCTGAGAGAAGTATAACTGCACCTGTCTCTTCTGCTAGTGACGTCACTCTTGACGAACCTTTCGTGTCTTCTGTATCTATGCCTCAGCCTCTACCTCTCCCTTCTCCCTGCTTCACCCCAGCTCCTTCTGTTTCCAACTATGAAGCCTACTCAACAACCGATTTGCAGACTATCTGTGAATCAAGGGGAATAGACACCCGGTTAAGAAACAGGGCGTATTGCATCAAAGCGCTACGAACCACTGATCAGACCCCTGCCCCCCAGCTATACCCTGATCTGAGGGACCTCAAACCTGAAGGTGCAGTAAGCGAGGTGGTTAATCTAAGCCCACTGATGAAGCTGGGCCAGCCCTTGCACTCTTCCCGGACCGAGGCCTATCCAGTCAGGGTGCAGCAATTTGAAGGTCCTCCCAATGCACAGGGAGAACGGACTTTAGGGGAACGGGTAGTTTGGCATGTCCCCTTCACCCCGGCAGAGATCCGCACTATTCTGGCTGAGCTCCCGGACTATCGAGTCAATCCGAGAGGATTTGCTCGAATGTTTGGACAAAACCAGTTCAGATATGGTATGAGCGGGTCAGATTGTGCGCAGATCCTGCGGGCTAAGGTGGGCATGGAAGTGGCCAGTACAGTGATTGCAGGGTGCTCTATAACCACTCATGAGGAGATGACTTCAGGGGGCAAAGAGTTCTGTACACAGCTAAAGGCAAAGCTTCCAGAAATGTATGGTGCTACCTCTACTATGGACATGATGAAGCTCACCCAGGGTCCTAATGAGGAAAGCGCCTGCTTCTGGCGCCGTCTCAAGCAGACGGCACTGGATGCGGATCTGGAAGTTGGACCTGATGCTCCAACTGAAGGGGTAAAGGTGACCGCGACACACATTCTGTTGCGGGCCAAATTTTTGGAAGGCATCGATACTAAAATTCGGGAAAGGCTGGTTCTGGCCCGACCCGAATATAATGAGATGTCTATCCCTGCTATCCTTTCCACTCTTGCGGCAATAGAGAGGGAAATGGATAGAAGAAAACAGGACAAGGCCAAAGTTCTTATGTCCCAGACCCCACACGAAAAACCAAGGGATCTGGGTCACAGGAAGGATAGGCCCCCACCCAGGTGCTTCCAGTGCCACCAAACGGGGCACATGAGGAGGAGCTGTCCCCAATTACCTAAAGGTCGGTGGCAGTTCATTCCTGATGAGTCCTCCGCCCCTGTGACCACATGGTAAGTAACTCCTATGAATTCTCATAGGAAGTTGACAAATCGGTGTCGGCCCAGATCCATCTTTTTCTAGAGGAATTAAAATATCCCCTCCCTTGCCTCACCGACACCAGTGCAGCAAGAACGGTCTTGCGAAAACAGGACATCCAAGGCAAGGTACCCCTCTCAGGGGAAAGCCCTCCTAACCCCCACTAACCTCACTCTCAAACGATGCACTATTCTTAACCCAGCTTCTCTTCTTCCTGTGTTGGAAGATGAGAAGGGGGGGGAAGACAGCCATGACAGTGCTGAATTTTGCAACACGACTAACAATACTAACACCTCTTCTGCTAACATGTCTTCTTTGTCCACTACTAACCTCTCTTCCAAAGGACACGACTGCATTTCTTTGGTGGAACTGGAGTCAGCGACGACACACCCCATATCACCCCGAGAGTAGCGGTAAGGTTGAACGTCTTAACGGAATCCTTAAAAACAGGATCTCCAACATCATGGCCGATATCCAAAAACCTTGGCCTGAGTGTCCCCCCATTGCCCCCTATTCCATCCGGAATGCCCCTCGGCAACCACATGGGCTGTCACCCTACGAGGTGTTGTTTGGGGGACCTCCCAAAACAGGGTTGTACTTTCCTCAACAGTTGTCGTCTTTGCATTGACAGCTTACAGGTTATGTGCAATCTCTGCAACGGGAGCTGCAGAAGATACACCATCGGGTTCGCGAATCGCTCCTGGATCCAAATGCAATAACAGGTGTTCTTTCTATTGAGCCAGGTGATTGGGTCATCCTAAAGAAACATCAAAGAACCGGACTCGAGCCACGGTTCACCGGACCATACCAAGTCCAGCTGACGACACCTACCTCACTCAAGCTCGAGGGACGAGACAACTGGGTGCACGCAAGCCACTGCAAGAAGCTTTTCAGCTACACCAGAGAATGAGGGGTGTCATTTTCCTTTTTCTTTGTATGTCTTACATGTGTGTGAACGGAGGAAAAGACGGCAGATACCCCAACCTTTTATTTAAAATGCATCTGCGTTTAGCCAGAACCGCCAACAAAACCAACTGTTGGGTATGCTCTAAGCCCCCACCCAGTCATCACATGTCTGCAATGGCCGCTGTTCATGCCCTATATGACATCCGCGTCGGCATGAAAAAGCAAGAGACCCCTGGTCAGCCCCCACGTAGACATTTGTCGGTAGAACTTAATGACACATTTTTAGCAGGTAACATCAGTTTTAGCACCAATATTAGCTCTAGCTCCTGTAGGACCCTCGTCAGTCCATTATGGGTAACTGGACAGCTAGGCAGCCCTAAGGTGTGCTTTAACATCAGCTTTGGCACAGGTAACAAGTTTGTTGGGACTACCACCTGTGAGGGAGGTATAACTGTCAATCTGACTAACCAGACTTCCCTTCTGAGTAACCACACTGACCGACCAGACCACGTGTGTTGGAAGGACGGATGTGATGTGCAGACTGAGGGAGCAATCCCCCAGTCTGTGCAACTGTTGCTCAGTGCCAGAGGCCGAACGAGGAACTCCTCCTGCTCTGCTCTGACAGGTCCATACTATTTTCTGTGTGGTTCGGCAGCCTATAGAACATTTCCCCAGAACGCGAAAGGTTCGTGTGCCCTCATAAAGCTAGTCCCAGCATCCTATGTAGTGATGGATCAAGAAGAGTTGATGGTCCACAAGAAGGTAAGGATGACAGGGAGAGTTCGCAGGGAGCTGTTCTCTGAGGGCGACCAGGCATGGGCTTGGTTCCCCTCATGGACAGGTTGGGGAATAGAACTTATGAAGCGCCTGAACAATTTTTCTGTCATCGTGGATAGTATGTTTAACGAGACCGTAGAGGCTGTCAGAGAAATTGCCCAAGAACAACGGCAGATGGGAATTTTAGTGCTTCAGGAGAAGATGGCCCTTGATTACCTTTTAGCCGCCAAAGGGGGGTTCTGTGAGTTCATCAGAGAGGATTGTTGTACTTGGATAGAAGACACCGATGACAAGGTCCAGGCCCATATGGACAAAGTTAGTGAACTACAGGGAAAAGCTAGAGCTATAGCTAGTGAGGGTTGGAATCCGTTCAAGGGTTTGGGAGGATTGGGAGATTTCTTGTTCTCCATCGGATCTTGGTTGAAGGAAGTGGGAGTGTATGTCCTGATGCTTCTCTTTTTCCTCTGCCTCTTATATGCCGCGGTGAGATGTTCCTGTTGCCTCATCGACCGTGTAAGCCAAGCTCGGGCAGACGACCACATCTCCATGCCCGCTCCTGGGATCCCACTCCAACCACTGATCGGAGGAAGACCTCACCAACCAACCACCTTCTCTACAGATTACGTCCTGGCTTCCCTCTAATTTATCTCCCTGAAGACCACATTCTCCAAGACCTCCAAGCAAGCTTCAAGCCTCATCATGGTTTGTGTCTGCGATTTGGAAAACTGTCTGGGTCGAGACCAGCCTTGTGTGGCCCCGTCTGCAGGGGCAATTTGAGAATCTGCTGCTGGACCTCCCCAGACCACCGAGGGATCACAAGCCTTATTCATACTACAAGTCTGTTTGTGGTTTTTGCAAGAACTTTCCTGTAGTGAGGGTTCCAACGCTCTTGAGGATCATCGCTTCAATCAAGCCTGTTTGCGTCGAGTCTGCGTCGGGTCTTGTTGTTTCAGGTACCCAGTGGAGCTTTATTCTCAGGGACAACTACAGGAACTCTTTGAGGTTTTGAGACTACACCCATCAAGCTGAAGAAGATCAAGAAGGGACACGAGGAGAATATGATAAAACAGGAGGGAATGTCATGGAAATTTTGTATTGTTGGTCGAACTTTAAATGTGTCATATATTCGTGTTATTCATATGTCTCTCGTGTGGCTTAATTAAAGCTCTGAAGGCTGCAATTGGGCCATGCGCATGTACAATGTATGTATTACAGTACTCAGCTCGGTAATGGATGAGATGGCGGATCTGCGCTTATAGACCGGCGTGTATACCACCATGGCATTCGATGCGAATGCCGCTGGCAGTAGACCGCGGGCCTGTATCCACATATCAGCAGCATAGTACCACATGGACTTCGTGCCGCAAGGCGCCAAGCAGTACGAACTCCGCGTGTAGGCTTATGCATATCTTACAACCTATTACCAACTTGAAACTGTATCTTGGATGGATGTGTTTTAATAAAGATCGTACCGGGCCCATCCAGGTACAGACTGGTGTTTAGCTTAGGGAATGCTTGTACAAAGAATTTACATACCAATAGGAGCTAGTAGGACAGGAAATATGACCTCAGAAGGCTCATGGGGGGGAAGGGGAGGAAGTCTACTGACCTCAGAAGGCTCATGGGGGAGGACCAGTGATAGATAATAGGAAAGACTATGCTCCAATCGGAATGTACATCCTGTGTATAGGCACTCCCCATTGCATTGTTCGGTGGGAGGGGATTGACTTTATTCATGTGGGGGGCATGTGTGTATTTGTAATAAAACCGAGGGCTGAGTCTGAAGCCGGCCCTTATGTGAATTCAACCATCAACCTGAAGGTGTCGTGTGATCATTTCCAGGTATAAGGAGCTCCAATCACCCACATTTGAACAGAAGCTAAAGTAGTTGGATGGGCAGGAATCGTGTAGTTTAGCTGCAGTCGTGGTAAGCGAGATTCGCACAGCTTTATGGGGGATTTCTGTGCATCCAACTGCGAGTACTCACGGTAAGGAGAAATTCGTTAAAGCGAATTTCCAAGACACCTGTAGGCAGGAAGAGGGTATAAGTGCCCGGTAGGCAGGAAGGGGGTAGAAGTGCCCGGTAGGCAGGAAGAGGGTAGAAGTGCCCTGTAGGCAGGAAGGGGGTAGAAGTGCCCTGTAGGCAGGAAGGGGGTAGAAGTGCCCTGTAGGCTAGTGGTTAAAGAGCTCAGACAGGTGCTACTAAGTTAGATTAATGAGTGGAGTAGAGGTGGACTTTTTAAAGGCACAGTAACAGGTCTTTGAGAGCCAGAATTCTTGCTGTTTCTTAGGTGTTCAAATACATATGTTCAGCAGTGCAAGACAAATAAATTCTTTAAAAATCATACAATGTAATTTCCTGATTTTTTTTTTTTTAATTCTGTCTCTCAGAGTGGGAATGCACCTACAATGTGAATTTCAGACCCCTCCATGATGTCTAAGTGGGAGAACTTGCAAAATCACAGGGTGTTCAAATACTTCTGTTCCTCACTGTAAGCATCAAAGCAGGATGGGATGAAATGCAAAAGCAGAATAAAAAAATGAACTACATTGGCAACAGTGTGAATCTGCCGATAAACAGCACTGGAGGAACCGCTATGCCAAAAGGGAAAAAGCCAACGGGGCAGCAGTTCACAGCGAACTACTAGTGGACCTACGAGTATATTCATTTATCGACCAGGCAGTCCATGGCCCCAGGTAGAATGTGATGAGTCCAGGGCCAGCTGGATCAAATGCTGGCAATCTAGCGTGGAATTAAAATGGCAAAAAGTTGGGCACAAGGGTGGAGGGGCCTGAACATGGCACCGTAAGGAGCAGGAGCTCCAGACACCCGCAATGTAGGAGTCGTTCAAAGTCCCTGATCTGCCTAGAAATCTCACCTGAAGCCCTGGCCGGTGTGATGGCCATGGGGGTGGCCCTTGTGGTGACTGGTGACACCGGGAGATCCCGCCGGTGTGGAACCTTCAGACAGGCAGAAGGGCATAGGTGGCTGGTGAGGTGCACCGGAGTGACGAGATCCCATAAGATCGGGAGAAGGAGGCGGTGGCATCAGAGGAGAGGGGGACGGTCGGACAGCCCATGTGACAGTGATGGTGACAGGAAGTCCCAAAGGTCCAGGAGAGCGGTAAGGCTCTGCAGATGAAGAGGAGGCAAGGCACTGGAGGCGTCCTCCTATGTACTGGGACAGTGTTCACAAGTAACCCTGAGATACCCCAGGTCTCCTGAGGTTGAGAGACCCCCCAATAACACTACGAGATATCTGGTTCGGAGGCCTCGGCTGGAACCAAAAAGAGCGAACCAGGGACAGAACGAGCCTAACCTGCTGGAGGGCGGTGGTGAGTTGCCGTGGGTAATGGCAGGACATTTAGATTTCTGTTGCTTGTGCTGTAATCTATAGCATACCTAAGTATGGGGGACGGAGGTCTGTATTGATGGGGTACTCAGTGGCTGCTCCCAAAGGAACGCAGTAGGGACCAGAAAGGTCACCAGAAGGAAAGGAAGAGGGACTTTTGTTCAGGAGAGGTCAATAATATAGACAACCCAGTGGCAATGCCTAAAGAGATGAAGAGTAGATCAGCTAAAGGGTGCAGAGCAAACCCCCACCAATCAAACATAATGGCAAATAGTCCATATCAGAGGCGGACTGACCATTCGAATACGCGGGCACTGCCCGACGGCCTGGGGTCAGTAGGGGGCCCCATGAAATGCTCCTGGCACCTTTTATAGGCTTTTTTGGGTGTGCTTTGAGTGTGGGCAAGGACACAGGGGCCCCATGATCCCCTATAGCCCGAGGGCCCCATGAGTTGTCAGTCTGCCCCTGGTCCATATGTATGTATCAAGATCATGCAAGGTAGCACCGCTGGTAATGGAACCAAGCAGCCGACAAAGAGACATATGCAGTTGATGGATGGACAATTGGGGTAGGGGACAAAAAAAATCATATACATGTGAAATGTCCAGTATGAGAAGACTCCAGGCACCTACAGCCCAGAACTTGCGGTTCTGGGACTGCCGCCCGGTAAAGGTGCCGGGGCTAATAGGGTAATTGCTCGCCGCTCCCAAGGTTTTGGTCCACCTCCAAAGTTTGGTGAAGATGGAAGCTGCCATGGAGTGCAGGCAAGGAACGCCGTCTGCAATGGATCCCAGAGATTCATCTACAGCCGCGTAGGACTTCTAGGTGAAGTGGCATGATGAAGAGTCAACAGGTTGCAGCCCGGGAGCCGGAGTGTACTGCCGCCAGGCATACACACCCAGCACAAGGCCGGGGTCACACTACCAGATGGTTCTCGGGGCTGCAGTTCCTCTGAGCTCCACAAGGTGGTGATCTCACTTCTACCCAGACAGGAAGTCTCTATGGAAGACAGGAAGTGATGTCAGGTACAGACAGGAAGTGATGTAAGGTACAGACAAGAAGTTCAGTGTGGAAAGACGTAGAGAGGAGACATTGCTGGAAGTGGCAGCAAAGGAGGTAATAAGATCTTATTTTATATTTACACCCAGTAACCCCCCGTCATGTCCGTCCTCTTCCTCCATCATCATGCCCATCCTCTCCCTCCACCGTCACGCCCGTCCTCTCCCTCCATCGTCACGCCCGTCCTATTCCTCCACCGTCACGCCCGTCCTTTTCCTCCACCGTCACGCCCGTCCTTTTCCTCCACCGTCACGCCCGTCCTTTTCCTCCACCGTCACGCCCGTCCTCTAAGTCCACCGTCACGCCCGTCCTCTTCCTCCACCGTCACGCCCGTCCTCTTCCTCCACCGTCACGCCCGTCCTCTTCCTCCAACGTCACGCCCGTCCTCTTCCTCCACCGTCACGCCCGTCCTCTTCCTCCACCGTCACGCCCGTCCTCTTCCTCCACCGTCACTCCCGTCCTCTTCCTCCACCGTCACGCCCGTCCTCCTCCTCCACCGTCACGCCCGTCCTCCTCCTCCACCGTCACGCCCGTCCTCTTCCTTCACCGTCACGCCCGTCCTCTTCCTTCACCGTCACGCCCGTCCTCTTCCTCCACCGTCACTCCCGTCCTCTTCCTCCACCGTCACGCCCGTCCTCCTCTTCCACCGTCACGCCCGTCCTCCTCCACCGTCACGCCCGTCCTCCTCCACCGTCACGCCCGTCCTCTTCCTTCACCGTCACGCCCGTCCTCTTCCTTCACCGTCACGCCCGTCCTCTTCCTTCACCGCCACGCCCGTCCTCTTCCTTCACCGTCTCGTCCGTCCTCTTCCTCCACCGTCACGTCCGTCCACTTCCTCCATCGTCACCGTGACATATTTTACTCTCCAGTAACAGACAAGGGATGTGTCTGGATGGTGACTGTATCATTGTGTGTGTCAGGTTCCTATAAGGTGTCAGGATGTCACTGTCTATTTCTCCATGGAGGAGTGGGAGTATTTAGAAGGACACAAGGACCTCTACAAGGACGTCATGATGGACAATCAGCCGCCCCTCACATCACCGGGTAAGACGAGACTTTATTGTGGCCCTTCTCTCTGAAGACCCCTATTGCACGGGGGTGTCAAACTGGCGGCCCTCCAGCTGTTGCGAAACTACAAGTCCCATCATGCCTCTGCCTTTGGGAGTCATGCTTGTAACTGCCAGCCTTGCAATGCCTCATGGGACTTGTAGTTTGTAAACAGCTGGAGGGCCGCCCCTCACATCACCGGGTAAGAGGAGACTTTATTGGAAAGGAGAGAGCAGTACGGAGGATCCACCTAGATCCCCCATCATCTGATAAACACATAGAAATAATGGATTCAGTCAGTGTGTGTGTTTCCTACAGATGGATCCAGTCATGGGAACCCACCAGAGAGATGTCCCCGTCCTCTGTGTTCCCAGGATTCCACACAGGAAGGTCACACCATCTCTCACCATCATCAGGTAGAAGAATCCAGTCATGGGAACCCACCAGAGAGATGTCCCCGTCCTCTGTATTCCCAGGATTCCACACAGGAACGTCACAACATTCCTCACCATCATCAGGTAGGAGACAACTGCTGGTAGTTATGTTTTATCCACAAACATGTTTGCTACAATGAATGTTTTGTTATATATTCAGAGTGGAATCCTCGGGGATGATAATATTGATGTTAAAGAAGAGTATAAAGAGGAGGATGAGGAGTATGGAGTGATGGAGGAGCTTTTAGAAGGACACAAGGATATGATGGAGCCGCCTAATAACAGTAACCCACCGGAGAGATGTTCCCGTCCTCTGTATTCTCGGGATTCCACACAGGAAGTTCACACCATCCCTCACCATCATCAGGTAGATGGATCCAGTCATGGGAACCCACCAGAGAGATGTCCCCATCCTCTGTATTCCGGGGATTCCATACAGGAAGGTCACACCATTCCCCACCATGAGCAGGTAGGTGAATATCAATTATTAGTAGTTCTGATTTATACACGGCATGTTTGTTACAATGAATGTCTTATTATATATTCAGAGTGGAATCCTCGGGGATGATATTAATGTTAAGAAAGAGATAAAAAAGGAGAATGAGGAGTATGGAGTGATGAAGGAGCGTTCAGGAGGACACACAGATGTCATATTGAAGCCACCTAATACCAAACGCCCATCAGAGAGATGTCCCCATCCTCTATATTCCTGGGATTCCACACAGGAAGGTCACACCATCCCTCATCATCAGGTAGATGAGGAACAATCACTGATAGTATCATTAGGATCTGTACATTATCTGCATTGTTACCATTGATGTCATTTTATTATATATTCAGAGTGGAAACCTGAGAGATTCTACAGTTGAGGTTAAAGAAGAGATAAAAGATGAGGAGGATGAGGATGGAGTGATGGAGGAGTCAGAGATTCCAGAAGGACACAAAGATCTGTACCAGGACACCATGGTGGAGACATCCAGCTACAGGAACCCACCAGAGAGATATCCCCGTCCTCTGTATTCCCGGGATTCCACACAGGAAGGTCACACCATCCCTCACTATTACAAGGTTGGTGGGACGGAGAGTCTAGAACATGGACTCATGGAGACGATGTGCGGATTCTCTATGTGATGTCACAATAATAAATCTTCTATCGTACAGATGATATTTTCTCTCCTTCTCTTGATGTAGAGTGGAGATCCAATCGATATAGAATTTGAGGTGAAATCAGAAGAAGAAGAGGCGTATGTGAGGGATGATCAGCAGTCTATGGAGGAGGATGGAATAACGGGGACATTTATAGAGGAGGGCACTCCTACAGAGATCAGCACAGGTGGGTCATGAACACTAAATCCGTTCCTCCACCCATACTGCTCACTGATTGGTACAGAGTAGGGCGGGTACTGGGTGATATGAGCCTGTAATACCCTGGTCACTTTCCTGAGCTGTGTTCCCCGTCCTGTATTCCTGGATTCCTCTCGGATAATCTTCCTTCTCTGTGCTGCAGACACAATTTATGTCTCTAGATTGGATTTATGGAGATTCCGGGGATCAGCTGGCAGCAAAATGTGGATTTCCACCATAAGCATGGCTCAACCTAGACACCCGGCGGATGTGTGTGAGGTCTTTTGCCCCATCCCGGGCATAGCAGGATCTCTACCAAAACAATTCCCCCGGGGCCACTTACTGTCTGCCGGGTGGAGGGATATGTCTGTATAGTCTCAGACCCAAGTCACTGAGTGCCGTCTCAGGAGATGGGAGGCAGCGGTGTGGATCTCTGCAACTTACCCATGTAACCTACCACTGATTGCTGAATACCAATAGTATGAGTCCTGACCCTTACACTTTATAATTTATATTGTACATTACATACTCCTGACCCCTGCACTATATACTCCATGTTGTACATTAAATATTCCTGACCCCTGCACTATATACTCCATGTTGTACATTACATACTCCTGACCCCTACACTATATACTCCATGTTGTACATTACATACTCCTGACCCCTGCACTATATACTCCTGACCCCTGCACTATATACATTACATACTCCTGGCTTCTGCTCTCCCCCTCCCCCCACTCCTATATATATATATATATATATATATATATATATATATATACATACATACATAATATTTCTTCTCCTCTGTTCCCCCCCATTTCCTACCAGCTGGACATTTTAGATCGGATGATGTGATTGGAGCACAGACTGTTACATGGCGATAATAATTTGATCACATCCTCCAACCAGAAAGTGATAATGAGGGAGGAGCCAATACCTCAATGATGGTGGTCTTCAGGATGGGGGAGGAGCCAATACCCCAATGATGGTGGTCTTCAGGGTCAGGATGGGGGAGGAGCCAATACCCCAATGATGGTGGTCTTCAGGGTCAGGATGGGGGAGAAGCCAATACCCAAATGATGGTAGTCTTCAGGATGGGGGAGGAGCTAATACCCCAATGATGGTGGTCTTCAGGGTCAGGATGGGGGAGGAGCCAATACCCCAATGATGGTGGTCTTCAGGATGGGGGAGGAGCCAATACCCCAATGATGGTGGTCTTCAGGATGGGGGAGGAGCCAATACCCAAATGATGGTGGTCTTCAGGATGGGGGAGGAGCCAATACCCAAATGATGGTGGTCTTCAGGATGGGGGAGGAGCCAATACCCCAATGCTAGTGGTCTTCAGAATGAGTCCAGTCTTCCTCTTGGCCCCCCCCCCCATCCTCACTCTGACCTCTGATGGGGCTCCTGTCTAGTAATCCTCTTTGTCTTTGTATTTTAGTCCATGGCCGGGAGATGAGGAAAACCTCTGAGGATTGTCTCACTTTGTCTCCAGACTGGAAAGTAGAAGATGAGGACATCACACAGTATAGTCCAGGAGAAAACCCGGCTCCCTCCAATGTCCATCCGGCACCACCCAGTGTAGATGGACCATCGGATTCCTCGTATCCTGAGGAACCTCAGACTGTGCGGGACCGGGCTGATCTTCCAACAGTGAAGAGCTTCTCCTGTACTGAGTGTGGGAAATGTTTCCGTTCTAAATCCAAACTTATACTGCATAAAAAATCTCACAAGGTTGAGAAGCCACATTCCTTTCCTGAGTCCAGTCTTTCCGCACATCAGAGGTCTCACACGCGGAAGAAGTCATATTCCTGTCCTGAGTGCGGGAAATGCTTTCCAGAGAAGTCCAATCTTTCCGCACATCAGAAATCCCACACAGGGAAGAAGTCATATTCCTGTCCTGAGTGCGGGAAATATTTTTCAAATAAGGCACTTCTTCACAGACATCTGAGGTCTCACACGGGTGAGAAGCCGTTTTCTTGTTCTGAGTGCGGGAAATGTTTTTCAATGAAGTCACATCTTTCCAGACATCAGGGATTGCACATGGCCGAGAAGCCGTATTCTTGTCCTGAGTGTGGAAAATGTTTTTCATGTAAATCCAGTCTTTTCAGACACCAGAGACTGCACACGGGGGAAATGTCACTTTCCTGTCCTGAGTGCAGGAAATGTTTTTCTAGTAAATCCAGTCTTTACAGCCATCAGAGATTGCACACGGGGGAGAAGCCGTATTCCTGTACTGAGTGCGGAAAATGTTTTTCAAATAAGTCCAGTCTTTCCTATCATCAGAGTTCGCACATGGATGAGAAGCCATATTCCTGTCCTGAGTGCGGGATGTGCTTTCCACAAAAATCAGAGCTTGTCAGACATCAGAGATCTCACACGGGCGAGAAGCTGTATTCCTGTTCTGAGTGCGGGAAATGTTTTGTAATCAAAGCACAACTTCTCACACACCAGAGGTCTCACACGGGGGAAAAACCGTATTCCTGTGCTGAGTGCGGGAAATGTTTTTCAGACAAGTCCACTCAAAAGAGACATCAGAGATTACACACGGGTGAGAAGCCGTATTCCTGTCCTGAGTGCGGGAAATGTTTTTCAAGGAAATCACATCTTTCCAGACATCAGAAATCGCACACAGGGAAGAAGCCGTATTCCTGTCCTGAGTGCGGGAAATGTTTTTCAGAGAAGTCCCATCTTTCCAGACATCAGAGATCTCACACGGGGGATAATCCACTTTCCGGTCCTGAGTGAGGGAAATGTTCCTCCCTAAAGTCCTGTCTTCCTGGGGTCCCACACAACCCTGGAGGCGTATTAGTGCTTTGAGTGCGGGAAATGTCTTCTAGATGAATGTTGCTGGACATCCCAGCTCTTATGTGGGGAAGAAGCCCCCCCGATATACACCTCAGATATACTCCATGGCTGATCTTCATCATGGAAAAAACAGTTCATAAGGAGGTCAGAGGTCACCAAAGACGTGGATGAAGTGTGGGACCGGGTTGGCCATTGTTAGCAGGAGAAGAATAAAAATGGCGTCCTGACCTGTCATTGGCTGAGTGCATTTTGTGGTGTCAACATTCACAAACATTTAATAATCTGCTTTTTTAAAAACAATTAGCATGCGCTCATACTGAGCCATGGGAAGCATAAAAGAACCGTCAAAAGACCTGCGTAACAAGGTGAGGGAACATTATAAGGATATAAAAGGATAGCCAAAGCTTTAAATATTCAGTCAGTGTCTGTGTATAAATAATCAATGAGTTTGTTAGCTCTCACGTGGATGCACTGAGCAGGCTAGATACTGAGCCATGGGGAGCAGAAAAGAACTGTCAAAAGTCCTTTGTAACAAGGTCAGGGAACTTTATAAAGATGGAAAAGGATATAAAAAGATATCCAAAGCTTTAAATATGCAATTAGTGTCTGTGTATAGTCAATGAGTTTGTTAGCTCTCATGTGGATGCACTGAGCAGGCTAGAAACTGAGCCATGGGGAGCAGAAAAGAACTGTCAAAAGACCTGCGTAACAAGATAATCGACACAGGACACATCATCGACACAAGGTAGACATGTCATTTACACAAGGTAGACACGTCATTGACACAAAAAAGACACGTCATCGTTACAAGGGAGGCACGTCATCGACACAAGGAAGACATGTCATCGACACGAGACACATCATCAACACAAGACACGTCATCGAGACAAGGGAGACACGCCATCGACACAAGACACGTCATCGACACAAGGGAGACACGTCATTGACTCAAGACATGTCATCGACACAAGGGAGACACGTCATCGACACAAGACACGTCATCGACACAAGAGAGACACGTCATCGACACAAGACACGTCATCGACACAAGAGAGACACGTCATCGACACAAGACACATCATCGACACAAGGGAGACTCGTCATCGACACAAGACACGTCATCAACACGAGGGAGACGCGTCATCGACACAAGGGAGGAGCGTAATCGACACAAGGGAGACATGTCCTCAACACCTCATAAATGCTACACAAACTGCCCCTGGCAAAGCACCTTGACCCCACGTTGAGGAGGACGAGGACCTCTTCCCCACAGCACTGTAAGCTGTATGTGGGGCTCTGAGAGCCCAGTGATTATTGGAATCTGGAAGCCCCCTTTAATAATGAGGCCATCAGGTACCACCCCCCACATGAAGCCGTATTTCATACCCCATCATCCCCGCCATATATACAGACTGGTAGAAATACCGCTTCTATATACCATGCTTCGACTCCCATTGAAAAGAGGTCCAAATGGGTTAAAGTTCTGGAGTTCATCTGAACAGCCAAAGTTCGGTTCAAAATGAGGTTAAGATCGAGTCGCCAGCTCAGCCCGAGATACCAGCTGCTGCTGAGGGACAGAAATTGTTCATTACTCCAAACCCTGGAACCCTTTGGAGGAGCCCTGGCTGAGAAAGGCTGGACTAGGCAGTCATATATTTCTGTCCCTCTTGGTGGGAGTGGAGGTGACCCCTCTATGAGGACATACAGTCCATCCACACCAAGCACAAGGTCAGGGTCACACTACCAGATGGTTCTCGAGGCTGCAGTTCCTCTGAGCTCCACAAGGTGGGGATCTCACGTCTACCCAGACAGGAAGTCTCTATGGAAGACAGGAAGTGATGTCAGGGACAAGCAGGAAGTGATGTCAGGTATACATAGGAAGTTCCAGGTGAGAGGTGAGTCGTGGAGGAAGTAGAGAGGAGACATTGCTGGAAGTGGCAGCAGAGGAGGTACTAAGATCTGATTTTATATTTACATACAGTAACCCCCCGTCATGTCCGTCCTCTTCCTCCACCGTCATGTCTGTCTTCCTCCACCGCCGTGCCCGTCCTCTTCGCCGCATCTGTCCTCTTCCTCCACCGCCGCGTCCGTCCTCTTCCTTCATCGTCGCGTCTGTCCGCCATGCCCATCCTCTTCTTCCACCGCCGCGTCCATCCTCTTCCTCCACCGCCGTGCCCGTCCTCTTCCTCCACTGCCGCGTCAGTCTTCTTCCTCCACCGTCACGTCCGTCCTTTTCCTCCACTGTGACATCACACTGACCTCACCACTCCTCCTCCCAATGTCCCTCCATCCGGAGTCAGAGAATCCTATGATATCACACTGACCTCACAGCTCCTCCTCCCAATGGTCCTCTATCCAGAGTCAGAGAATGCTATGACATCACACTGACCTCACAGCCCCACCTCCCAATGGTCCTCTATCCAGAGTCAGAGAATCCTATGACATCACACTGACCTCAGCTCCTCCTCCCAATGTTCCTCTATCCTGAGTCAGAGAATCCTATGACAATGAATGTTTTATTAAATATTCAGAGTGGAAACCTCGGGGATAATAAGATTTGTTGGTAAAGAAGAGTATAAAGAGGAGTATGGAGTGATGGAGGAGTGTTGTGAAGGACACAAGGATCTGATGGAGCCACCTAATACCAGGAACCCACTAGAGAGGTGTCCCCGTCCTCTATATTCCCGGGATTCCACACAGGAAGGTCACACCATCCCTCACCATCATCAGGTAGATGATTAATGATCACTGGTAGTCATACTTTATACACAGCATGTTTGTTACAATTAATGTTTTTTAATATATTGCAGAGTAGAACCCTCAGGGATGATAATATTGATGTTAAAGAAGAGTATAAAGAGGAGGATGAGGAGTATGGAGTGATGGAGGAGCTTTCAGAAGGACACAAGGATATGATGGAGCCACCTAATAACAGGAACCCACCAGAGAGATGTCCCCGTCCTCTGTATTCCCAGGATTCCACACAGGAAGGTCACACCATCCCTCACCATCATCAGGTAGATGGATCCAGTCATGGGAACCTACCAGAGAGATGTCCCCGTTCTTTGTATTCCTGGGATTCCACACAGGAAGGTCACACCACCCCTCACTATTACAAGGTTGGTGGGACGGAGAATCTAGAACATGGACTCATGGAGACAATGTGCGGATTTTCTATGTGATGTCACAATAATAAATCTTCTATCTTACAGATGATATTTTCTCTCCTTCTCTTGATGTAGAGTGGAGATCCAATCGATATAGAATTTGAGGTGAAATCAGAAGAAGAAGAGGCGTATGTGAGGGATGATCAGCAGTCTATGGAGGAGGATGGAATAACGGGGACATTTATAGAGGAGGACACTCCTACAGAGATCAGCACAGGTGGGTCAGGAACACTAAATCCATTCCTCCACCCATACTGCTCACTGATTGGTCACTGACCCATTTCCTAGTTCCTTTGGGGGTGGAATTGTGCGCTCCTCAGAGACCAAGCTGCCTGATGTGGACAAAGTCCTGGTTTGGGGGAAGCAATCAGCTCCTGTCTAGTAATCCTCTTTGTCTTTTAGTCCATGGCTGGGAGATGAGGAAAACCTCCGAGGATTGTCTCACTTTGTCTCCAGACTGGAAAGTAGAAGATGAGGACATCACACAGTATAGTGCAGGAGAAAACCCGTCTCCCTCCAATGTCCATCCGGCACCACCCAGTGTAGATGGACCATCGTATGCCTCTTACCCTGAGGAACCTCAGACTGTGCGGGACCGGGCCGGGCTTCCAACAGGGAAGAGCCTCTCCTGTACTGAGTGCGGGAAATGTTTCCAATCTAAATCCCATCTTAACAAACATCACAAATTGCACACGGGTGAGAAGCCGTACTCCTGTCCTGAGTGCGGGAAATGTTTTGTGCAGAAATCAGAACTTGTTACTCATCAAAGGTCCCACACGGGGGAAAAACCGTTTTCCTGTTCTGAGTGCGGGAAATGTTTTTCAGATAGGTCTGTTTATTATTATCATCAGAGATCGCACACGGGTGAGAAACCATTTTTCTGCTCTGAGTGCGGGAAATGTTTCGCTAGAAAAGCACATCTAGTTACACATCAGAGGTTTCACACGGGAGAAAAACCGTATTCCTGTTCTAAGTGCGGGAAATGTTTTTCAGTTAAGTCCCATCTTAACACACATCAGAGGCTGCACACGGGAGAGAAGCCGCATTCCTGTCCTGAGTGCAGGAAATGTTTTTCACAGAAAGCCAATCTGTACAAACATCAGAGATCTCACACGGGGGAGAAGCCGTTTTCTTGTTCTGAGTGCGGGAAATGTTTTTCACAGAAGCCACATCTTTACAAACATCAGAGATCTCACACGGGGGAGAAGCCACTTTCCTGCCCTGAGTGCAGAAAATGTTTTTCAGATAAGTACACTCTGCATTATCATCAAAGATCGCACACGGGGGAGAAACCATATTCCTGTCTGGAGTGCGGGAAATGTTTTTCATTCCAGTCCAGTCTTTGCAGACATCAGAGACTGCACACAGGGGAGAAGACACTTTCCTGTCCTGAGTGAGGGAAATGTTCCTCACTGAAGTCCTGTCTTCCTGTACATCAGGGATCCCATTAATAACGACTCCGCCTCCACATTCCAGACAAGGGATTTTCCTGACCAATCAGTTTTTTACCTTTTACGATTTCCTGTTTTTTTTTTTACTGCGATCTTGTAAAAAATAAAATGACAATAAAATGTTTGAAGAAATAAATTGTGTGTTTCGGGTGAATGATGACAAACTTCCGTGTCCAAAAAATTGCTCATAGGTAACACTTTAAAAGCCTTCACAGGTCAACATTTTGGAGTCACCTGGAGTTGGGGCCCTAGGCAGTAGCTGACTACATCCGAAGAGTTACATTGGTGACCGATGGGAGAAGGACCCCCTTATATCAGTGGTCAGTGTAGTGGTCCCTTACATTGGTGGCCGATGGGAGAAGGACCCCCTTATAGCAGTGGTCGGTGTAGTGGTCCCTTACATTGGTGACCGATGGGAGAAGGACCCCCTTATATCAGTGGTCAGTGTAGTGGTCCCTTACATTGGTGGCCGATGGGAGAAGGACCCCCTTATAGCAGTGGTCGGTGTAGTGGTCCCTTACATTGGTGACCGTTGGGAGAAGGACCCCTTATATCAGTGGTCAGTGTAGTGGTCCCTTACATTGGTGGCCGATGGGAGAAGGACCCCCTTATAGCAGTGGTCGGTGTAGTGGTCCCTTACATTGGTGACTGATGGGAGAAGGACCCCCTTATATCAGTGATCAGTGTACTGGTCCCTTACATTGGTGACCAATGGGAGGAGGACCCCCTTATATCAGTGTAGTGGTCCCTTACATTGGTGACTGATGGGAGAAGGACCCCTTATATCAGTGGCCAGTGTAGTGGTCCCTTACATTGGTGACCGATGGGAGAAGGACCCATAATATCAGTGGTCAGTGTAGTGGTCCCTTACATTGGTGACCGATGGGAGAAGGACCCCCTTATATCAGTGGTCAGTGTAGTGGTCCCTTACATTGGTGACCGATGGGAGAAGGACCCCCTCATATCAGTGGTCAGTGTAGTGGTCCCTTACATTGGTGACCGATGGGAGAAGGACCCCCTCATATCAGTGGTCAGTGTAGTGGTCCCTGACATTGGTGACCGATGGGAGAAGGACCCCCTTATATCAGTGGTCAGTGTAGTGGTCCCTTACATTGGTGAACTAATGGGAGACCCCCTTATATCAGTGTAGTGGTCCCTTAGATCCTCATGAAAAAGTCCCTGAAAGACAGAAATTGTTGCTGAAGGAACCCCTAGAACTCTTTGGAGGACCCCTGACTGAGAAAGGCTGGACTAGGCACTCATATATTTCTGTCCCCCTTGGTGGGAGTGGAGGTGACCCCTCTATAAGGATCTACAGTCTATACACACCCAGCACAAGGCCGGGGACACACTACCAGACGGTTCTCGGGGCTGCAGTTCCTCTGAGCTCCACAAGGTGGTGATCTCACTTCTACCCAGACAGGAAGTCTCTATGGTAGACAGGAAGTGATGTCAGGTAGAGCCAAGAAATTCCATATAGTACGAGGTAGAGAGGAGATATTGCTTGAAGTGGCAGCGGAGGAGGTAATAAGATCTGATTTTATATTTACAGGAAACTCCAAATAATTCTTACTTCAGTTTGTCAAAATTATCTCTCTATATGTAAGCCGGAATAGATAAAATGACAACACGACTGAGGATGGAGGAGGACCGGAGTCACGTGACTGAGAGGATACTAAACCTCACCCTGGAGATCATCTACCTGCTGACCGGAGAGGTGAGGAGGATTCTGGGAGGTCACATGACATCACTCTGATCTCTATTAATAAAACACAGACCTGACCGGAGAGGTGAGGAGGATTCTGGGAGTCTAACATGATGTTCCTATTAGTTCCCCAATACAGAGATTTCCTCTTCTGAAGTCAGGTGATCATATGACCATCACAGTGACTCCCTAAACCCTGAGAGATACAACATGGAGAAGACTCTAGAAGTCACAAGAAGATGATGGAGCTGCTGACAGGAGAGGTGAGCGGTGGCGGGAATTCTGGGACATTCTCCAGTAACAGACAAGGGATGTGTCTGGATGGTGACTGTATCATTGTGTGTGTCAGGTTCCTATAAGGTGTCAGGGTGTCACTGTCTATTTCTCCATGGAGGAGTGGGAGTATTTAGAAGGACACAAGGACCTCTACAAGGACGTCATGATGGACAATCAGCCGCCCCTCACATCACCGGGTAAGAGGAGACTTTATTGTAAAGGAGAGAGCAGTACGGAGGGTCCACCTAGATCCCCCATCATCTGATAAACACATAGAAACAATGGATTCAGTCAGTGTGTGTGTTTCCTACAGATGGATCCAGTCATGGGAACCCACCAGAGAGATGTCCCCATCCTCTGTATTCCCGGGATTCCACACAGGAAGGTCACACCATCCCTCACCATCACCCGGTAGATGATTGAAAATTATTGGTGGTTCTGATTTATATACAGCATGTTTGTTACAATGCATTTTTTATGATATATTCAGAGTGGAATCCTCGGGGATGATATTATTGTTCCTAAAGAAGAGTATAAAGAGGAGGATGATGAGTATGGAGTGATGGAGGAGTTTTCAGAAGGAAAAGAGGAAGATCTCCACATCACTCACTATTACAAGGTTGGTGGGATGGAAAATCTAGAACATGGACTCATGGAGACGATGTGTGGATTCTCTATGTGATGTCACAATAATAAATCTTCTATCTTACAGATGATATTTTCTCTCCTTCTCTTGATGTAGAGTGGAGATCCAATCGATATAGAATTTGAGGTGAAATCAGAAGAAGAAGAGGCGTATGTTAGGGATGATCTGCAGTCTATGGAGGAGGATGGAATAACGGGGACATTTATAGAGGAGGGCACTCCTACAGAGATCAGCACAGGTGGGTCATGAACACGAAATCCATTCCTCCACCCATATTGCTCACTGATTGGTCACTGACCCATTTCCTAGTTTCCTTGTGCGCTCCTCAGAGACCAAGCTTCCTGATGTGGGCGGAGTCCTGGTTTGGGGGAACCAATCAGCTCCTGTCTAGTAATCCTCTTTGTCTTTGTATTTTAGTCCATGGCCGGGAGATGAGGAAAACCTCCGAGGATTGTCTCACTTTGTCTCCAGACTGGAAAGTAGAAGATGAGGACATCACACAGTATAGTCCAGGAGAAAACCCGGCTCCCTCCAATGTCCATCCGGCACCACCCAGTGTAGATGGACCATCGGATTCCTCGTATCCTGAGGAACCTCAGACTGTGCAGGACCATGACAGCCTTCCAACAGAGAAGAGCTTCTCCTGTACTGAGTGCGGGAAATGTTTCCAATCTAAATCCAGTCTTAATACGCATAAAAGGTCTCACACGGGGGAGAAGCCGTATTCCTGTACTGAGTGCGGGAAATGTTTCAGTGTTAAATCCAGTCTTAATGATCATCGGAGATCTCACACGGGGAAGAAGGCACATTCCTGCCCTGAGTGCGGGAAATGTTTTAATTTTAATTCCAGTCTCATTACGCATTTAAGATCTCACACAGGTGAGAAGCCACATCCCTGCTTTGAGTGCGGGAAATGGTTTGTAACAAAATCGCAGCTTGTCAGTCATCATAGAACCCACACAGGAGAGAAGCCTCATTCCTGTCCTGAGTGCGGGAAATGTTTTTCAGTAAAGTTGAATCTTTTCGCACATCAGAAATCTCACACGAGGGAGAAGCCTCATTCCTGTCCTGAGTGCGGGAAATGTTTTTCACGGAAGTTCAGTCTTTACATACATCAGAGATCTCACACAGGGGAGAAGCCGTATTCCTGTCTTGACTGCGGGAAATGTTTTTCAGCAAGGTCCAATCTTTACATACATCAGAGATCTCACACAAAGAAGAAGCCGTATTCCTGTTTTGAGTGCGGGAAATGTTATTCAGCGAGGTCCAATCTTTCCAAACATCAGAGATCTCATGGGGGAGAAGCCTGAGTGAGGGAAATGTTCCTCCCTGAAGTCCTGTCTTCCTAGCTGTACATCAGGGGTCCCACACAACCCTGGAGGTATATTAGTGTCTTGAGTGCGGTAAATGTCTTCTAGATGAATGTTGCTGGACATCCCAGCTGTTGTGGGGAAGAAGCACACCCTGGGGTGTTTAAACGCAGAGCGGTATCTAAATTAGAAACCAAATGGATATTTGATCTCTGCTCTTTATCTCCACTAGGTTTAAATGTCGATCTCGACATTCATCGTTTTATTGATAATAGCTAAGGCGTACCCCAGTTCATTTATCACCCCTTTTTATATATACCCCATTGGATACATTATTTTATTTTATATTTTATATCTTTTAATATCTTGTCCTCTTCACATGCGTTTTAGATTTACTTTCACCTTTCATTTACCTCCTTTTTAGGTGGTTTTAGTTGATTTCCCCCCCAGTGTTCTTTTAGATGGTTTTTTATGATATTATTGCCATCTAATTGTTTATATATTTTATAGAGAGTATTAACCACTATGTGCTGATGCCCCTCGTTTATGAGTTCCTACCATTTTATAATATTTTTATTTTATGTTCTACTATTGATATGTTCTTCACATTTTTACCCTTTTGAGATATTTATATCTACATAAGATCCCTTTTTCATTTTTATCCTATTGGTTATTTTCATTTATACTTTAAATATTTTTTATTTTCTTCTTTTTTTCCATGGATCTGTTTATTGTGTTTATCTATATGGTCTGCTTCTATGTTTTTATCTTATCAGTTAGTGAACAACGCCGGCCACAGATGTGTTGAAAATCGGCTGATTTTTGCACCGTTAGTGGGTTAATAAACAGCTTGTTTTCCTCATGTCCATGTCCGGAGTTTTCCTGGTATTCCCAAAGTTGCTACTACAGTATCTGTCAGTCTTGCAATGCCTCATGTGACGTGTAGATTGGCAACAGTTGGAGGGGCGCCAGTTTGACACCCGTGTTGTAGAGGATCGTTCCAGCCTGGAGGGGGCATTGTCAGGCCCCGCCCAACGGGATCTCTAGTGGTCCACAGCATGGGATTCCCCAGGACGCGGAGTCTAAGTCCCAGTCTGCCTTTTCACCAGAGCCCCTGATGGTGGGGATGGACTTGGTGCAAGACTGGAACCAGGTCGCGCCCCTGGGCGCACCCAGCTATGGTAGAGGGGTCCCGCTGAGGGTATGTGCCCGGGATGAGCCTGCTGTGAAGGGGCTGACGGGGCCAGCTCCGAGCGGGATGGATGGATGACCGCTAGGAGTGAGCGTGGTCAGACTAGCCGGGTCGGTAACAGTGGGGACAGGTGCGGTACCAAGCAGTAGGCAAAGAGTAGTCAGGTCACACGCCGGGTTCAGTAACAGAGGGTCCAAATAGCAGTAACTACAGGCAGAGGAATGGTCAGGGACGAGTCGGGGGTCAGAGCAGGAGAGGGTCAGCATAAGTCAGGACAGGCAGAGTTTGGCAACAAGGAAACATACTTTACAGGAGCACAGGAACAAGACCTTGCGGCAATGAGGACAATGTCTGGCCGGTTTAAATAGCGCGCACTGCACCATTATTGGTGCCAGGCGCGCGCCCGAGTGCGCATGCGCGTCCGCAATTGCCGCCGCGGACGGCCAGGTCCTACTGCCCGCCCGCTAATGTACCTGGGCGATCCGCGCATGCGCAGATTCACGCGCCGCGGCGAAGACCGGGATCCCTGACAGGCATGCTGCCGAATCTACTGCCAGAGGCCTCAGGAGGGCCCGAATGCTGAGACCTGGGTTCTGCCAAGAGCTGACTGAGGGGTCGTCTACTGAAGGTCTGGTCTGGTATGGAGGAAGGCTGCTAGATACTTCTGGGCCTTGTGATTACAGACACCCCTAAAAGTCCTGAGAGACTGTTTGCTACATAACCCCCCTCTGGTGCTAGAGAGTCAGCTGCGGGTCTAGATAAAAGAGACCCCGGCTGGTGTTCTGAAGAGCTTTGTCCACTTAATCTCCTGCTACTACTGCTAATACTACTACTACCTTCCAGCTGAAGTGTACTGTTGTAATGCAGCACAAACTTGGTGGTAGTTTATGGTAAGGAGTCCCTGTCCTCACCTGGACCTCCTCCTTGTATTTGGAGGGTCCCACCTCATCCCTTCACTCTGTCCAAGTTCTCCAAAAATGACAACACAACCTCCCCAAACCCCCTAGAGGTCATTGAAGAAACGTGTGAATGAGCTAATGTGCCTGGTGGGGGGGCAAAGCTATTGGGTGAGACCTGGACCAATGGGAGAAGGATCCTCTTATATCAGTGGTCAGTGTAGTGGTCCCATACATTGGTGACCGATGGGAGAAGGACCCCCTTATATCAGTGGTCAGTGTAGTGGTCCCGTACATTGGTGACCGATGGGAGAAGAACCCCCTTATACCAGTGGTCAGTAGGAGGACATTCTTACCTTGTTATGAAGTGGAGATACTACCTTCCTTACAGATCTTTCATACCAGCTGTTACTGGGAGACAAAAATTGCTCATTGCTCCAGGAACCCCTAGAACCCTTTGGAGGAACCCTGGCTGAGAAATAACTCAACACACCTCCATTAATGTCTAAACCACTGGCAACAAAAATGAGTCCACCTCTAAGTGACAAGGTCCAAATTGGGCCCAAAGTGTCAATATTTTGTGTGGCCACCATTATTTTCCAGCACTGCCTTCACCTTCTTGGGCATGGAGGTCACCAAAGCTGCATAGGTTGCCACTGGAGTCCTCTTCCACTCCTCCATGACGTCATCACAGAGCTGGTGGATGTTAGAGACCTTGAGCTCCTCAACCTTCCATCTTCTACTCCTCTATGACATCATCACGGAGCTGGTGGATGTTAGAGACCTTGCGGTCCTCCACCTTCCATTTGAGGATGCACCACAGATGCTTAATAGGGTTTAGGTCTGGAGACATGTTTGGCAAGTCCATCACCTTTACCCTCAGCTTCTTTAGTAAGGCAGTGGTGGTCTTGGAGGTGTGTTTGGGGTGGTTATCATGTTGGAATACTGCCCTGCTTCAGTATGTCACAGTACATGTTAGCATTCATGGTTCCCTCAATGAACTGTAGCTCCCCAGTGCCGGCAGCACTTATGCAGCCCCAGACCATGACACTCCCACCACCATGCTTGGATGTAGGCAAGACACACTTGTCTTTGTACTCCTCACCTGGTTGATGCCACACATGCGTGACACCATCCGAACCAAATCAGTTGATGTTGGTGTCATTAGTCCACAGGACATGGTTCAAGTAATCCATGTCCTTAGTCTGCTTGTCTTCAGCAAACTGTTTGCGGGCTTTCTTGTGCTTCATCTTTAGAAAAGGCTTCCTTCTGGGATGACAGCCATGCAGACCAATGTGATGCAGGGTGCGGCGTATGGTCTGAGCACTGAGAGATGACCCCCCCACCCCTTCACCCTCTGCAGCAATGCTGGCAGCACTCATACGTCTATTTCCCAAAGACAACCTCTGGATATGACGCTGAGCACGTGCACTCAACTTCTTTGGTGGACCGTGGCAAGGCCTGTTCTGAGTGGAACCTGTCCTGTTACACCGCTGTATGGTCTTGGCCACCGTGCTGTAGCTCAGTTTAAGGGTCTTGGCAATCTTCTTATAGCCTAGCCCTAGGCCATCTTTATGTAGAGCAACAATTCTTTATTTCAGATCCTCAGACAGTTCTTTGCCATGAGGTGCCATGTTGAACTTCCAGTGACCAGTATGAGAGAGTGAGAGCGACAACACCAAATGTAACCCACCTGCTCCCCATTCACACCTGAGACCTTGTAATACCAACGAGTCACATGACACCGGGGAGGGAAAATGGCTCATTGGGCCCAATTTGGATCTTGTCACTTAGGGGTGGACTCACTTCTGGGAGATTCCGGATATATATATATACATTCTATACAGTCCGGGGGAGGGGGGACTCACTTCTGGGGGATACTGTATATTTCTGTCCCCCTTGGTGGGAGTGGAGGTGACCCCTCTATGACATACAGTCCATACACACCCAGCACAAGGCTGGGGTCACACTACCAGACGGTTCTCGGGGCTGCAGTTCCTCCGAGCTCCACAAGGTGGGGATCTCACTTCTACCCAGACAGGAAGTCTCTATGGAAGACAGGAAGTGATGTCAGGTAGAGCCAAGAAATTCCATAAGGTAGGAGGTAGAGAGGAGACATTGCTGGAAGTGGCAGCGGAGGAGGTAAGAAGGTCTGATTTATATTTACAAGAAACTCCAAATCATTCTTCAGTTTGTCAAACTTATCTCTCTATAAGAAAGCCGGAATAGATAAAATGACATGAATGAGGATGGAGGAGGACCGGAGTCACATGACTGAGAGGATACTAAACCTCACCCTGGAGATCATCTGCCTGCTGACCGGAGAGGTGAGAAGGATTCTGGGAGGTCACATGACGTCACTCTCATCTCTGTTAATAAAACACAGACCTGACCGAAGAGGTGAGGAGGGTTCTGGGAGGTCACATGACGTCACTCTCATCTCTATTAATAAAACACAGACCTGAGCGGAGAGGTGAGGAGGGTTCTGGGAGGTCACATGACGTCACTCTCATCTCTATTAATAAAACACAGACCTGACCGGAGAGGTGAGGAGGATTCTGGGAGGTCACTTGACGTCACTCTTATCTCTCTTAATAAAACACAGACCTGACCGGAGAGGTGAGGAGGATTCTGGGAGGTCACATGACATCACTCTCATCTCTATTAATAAAACACAGACCTGACCGGAGAGGTGAGGAGGATTCTGGGAGTCTAACATGATATTTGTATTGGTTCCCCAATACAGAAATTTCCTCTTCTGAAGTCAGGTGATCATATGACCATCACAGTGCCTCCATGTGACTCCCTAAACCCTGAGAGATGCAACATGGAGAAGATTCTAGAAGTCACCAAGAAGATGATGGAGCTGCTGACAGGAGAGGTGAGCGGTGCCGGGAATTCTGGGACATTCTCCAGTAACAGACAAGGGATGTGTCTGGATGGTGACTGTATCATTGTGTGTGTCAGGTTCCTATAAGGTGTCAGAGTGTCACTGTCTATTTCTCCATGGAGGAGTGGGAGTATTTAGAAGGACACAAGGACCTCTACAAGGACGTCATGATGGACAATCAGCAGACTTTGAGTTTTGTGAGGAAGGAATTTCCCCGGAATGAGATGATATTGAACATCGCCCTGGAGATCATCCACCTGCTGACTGGAGAGGTGAGTGTAATGAAGGGGTTAAATCTGACTGGGCTGTACACTGGGAGGGATTCAGAGTCACTTCAAGTCTTTTGATGTTCTGGTAATCTATGATGTCATACACACAAGCAAGGCTTTTCCTGTCAGAGAGTAGGTGTAGCAATTCACCCCACCCTGGGCTTTAACAGTGGGAGGGTCTTAAATGGGCGTTGTTAAATAAAACCAGTGTTATGTGATGCACAGAGTGCAGGGTTGAGATGTATATTACACACAAGGTGCAGAGTTTAGGTGTGCATGATATGTAAGGTTTAGGACAAAGAGCCGGGTTTGGGAGTGTGCTACATAAAGTGTGCAGGGTTCAGGGGTGTGCTGCGTACAGAGTGCAGGGTTCAAGGGTGTGATAAATACAGTGCGCAGGGTTCAGGGGTGTGCTGTGTACAAAGTGCAGGGTTCAAGAGTGTGCTGCATACAGAGTTCGGGGTTTAGGGGTGTGCTGCGTACAGAGTGCAGGGTTCAGTGGTGTTCTATGTACAGAGTGCAGGGTTCAGGAGTGTGCTGAGTACAGAGTGCAGGGTTCAGGAGTGTGTGATGTACTCAGTGCAGGGTTCATGGGTGTGCTTTGTGAAGAGTGCAGGGTTCAGGAGTGTGATACATACAGTGCACAGGGTTCAGGAGTGTGCTGCGTACAGAGTGCAGGGTTTAGGGGTGTGCTGCGTACAAAGTGCATGGTTCAGTGGTGTGCTATGTACAGAGTGCAGGATTCAGGGGTGTGCTGTGTACAGAGTGCAGGGTTCAGGAGTGTGTGATGTACACAGTGCAGGGTTCAGGGGTGTGCAGAGTACAGGGTTCAGGGTTGTGCTATGTTCAGCGTGCAGGGTTCAGGAGTGTGTGATGTACACAGTGCAGGGTTCAGGGGTGTGCTTTGTGCAGAGTTCAGGGTTGTGCTATTTTCAGACTGCAGGGTTCAGGGGTGCGCTGTGTACAGAGTGCAGGGTTCAGGAGTGTGTGATGTACACAGTGCAGGGTTTAGGAGTGTGTTTTGTGCAGGGTTCAGGGGTGTGCTATGTACAGAGTGCAGGGTTCAGGGGCGCACTGCGTACAGAGTGCAGGGTTCAGGAGTGCGCTGCTTACAGAGTGCAGGGTTCAACCTCTCCTCACCACTGACCTCTGCACCCTCTACTCCCAGCCCTCAACTCTGTACATACACCCCCTCTCCCCTTTCAAGGCTCAATCATCTTCCACATATTCACCTCTCAGCAGCAGCACACTTATTTGGCTCCACCTCTCTCCCACCAAGCCAATGTTGGGGATCATGGAAGTGACACCCCCTCCAGCCTATGAACACACAGCACCTGCCAGCTGCCCCTCCCTTGTCTCAGCCCTGAGTGGCGGGGCAGGGAGGGTCCTCGTCAGAGCCGTCCAATGAGGTTTGCTGTCACTTGTAAACACAGAAGCCGTTCTTCTGTCATTCCCAGTGATAGGATGGAGCGGGGAGCCCAGGGCCAGCAGGAGGCGCTGGAACGGAGCTGCACACAAGTACTATGAATACATGAAGTGTCCGTACTCTATGATATTCGGTTATAGCACAAGATGGCGGCATTGGTTATAGAAGAGAGCAAAGTCAGCTTTAGTCCAATCAATGGGATCCATGACTGCCGGCATGCCACGCCCACTGACCGCCAGATCCATGGGGAACATCTAAGACCTGAACGGAGAGGTGGGGAGGATTCTGGGAGGTCACATGACATCACTCTCATCTCTATTAATAAAACATAGACCTGACCGGAGCGTTGAGGAGGATTCTGGGAGTCTAACATGATATTCGTATTGGTTCCCCAATACAGAAATTTCCTCTTCTGAAGTCAGGTGATCATATGACCATCACAGTGCCTCCATGTGACTCCCTAAACCCTGAGAGATGCAACATGGAGAAGATTCTAGAAGTCACCAAGAAGATGATGGAGCTGCTGACAGGAGAGGTGAGTGGTTTCGGGAATTCTGGGACATTCTCCAGTAACAGACAAGGGATGTGTCTGGATGGTGACTGTATCATTGTGTGTGTCAGGTTCCTATAAGGTGTCAGGGTGTCACTGTCTATTTCTCCATGGAGGAGTGGGAGTATTTAGAAGGACACAAGGACCTCTACAAGGACGTCATGATGGACAATCAGCCGCCCCTCACATCACCGGGTAAGACGAGACTTTATTGTGGCCCTTCTCTCTGAAGACCCCTATTGCACGGGGGTGTCAAACTGGCGGCCCTCCAGCTGTTGCGAAACTACAAGTCCCATCATGCCTCTGCCTTTGGGAGTCATGCTTGTAACTGCCAGCCTTGCAATGCCTCATGGGACTTGTAGTTTGTAAACAGCTGGAGGGCCGCCAGTGACAGCCGGTACCGATCACGCACTGTGTTCATTCTTAACTGAATCTTGGCAAACTGCGGGGGGAGGGGGGGCTGTCAAGTTGACCCGGGGTCTCTAACAGCAGCCCTGTAGCTGGGCATTGCACTCAATGACTAGGCGACAACAGCTCAGGTGCAATCTGGAACTTCTTTATTGAACAGAAATACAGGTTTTTCTACACTTCATAAATAGGGGCAGTCCCCACATGAACAATAATAACAAATATTACACAAGATATTTTTCTACTTTTTGTTATAAAATGGTGCTGATCAGCGACTTATAGTGGGACTTAGTGCTGCGGGCAATCTGGCGCTAACAGACACTGGCTGGGAGGGGCACTAACTGACAATGAAGTCGCTAGTGACACCAATACAATGATCAGTGATAATACTGTACACTGACACCGTACCAATGACACTGGCTGGGAGGAGCACTGCCACCGATGTCAGTAGTGACACCAATACAGTGATCAGTGATAATACTGTACACTGACACCGTACTAATGACACTGGCTGGGAGGGGACCTAACACCGTACTAATGATACCAGCTGGGAAGGGCACTGACACCATACCAATGACACAGGCTGGGAGGGGCACTGACACCTTACTAATGATACCGGCTGGGAGGGGCACTGACACCTTACTAATGACACCGGTTGAGAGGGGTAAAGATCTAGGGACCATCAAGGTGTTAAGTGTGTGCCGCCTATCGAGTGTAATATGTGCGGCTTTTACTTACTAATCCGGCTGTTTTTTCTCTCTGCTTTTCAGAGAGATAAACCTGCCAGATCCCTGTTCCTATGTACACCGAGTTCTGTGTGTGATTGGACACGGCCGATCAGCAGATTTCGGCTGAGATCATTGGCTGAAATCTGCTGCCAAACCGGAAGCAGGCCGGTGACACCGTGGATGTTGCCGAGCCCGCACCTACCTCCGGGTCAAAGTATATTTGCTGTGATTGGCTGGCAGGTGGTCAGTTGGTTTTATATGGGATCTTATAAAATTGTATGATTTATTCTGTAACCACTTCCTGCCCACAATGCACTGCGGCAACTATAGGCAGAGCGATGTACCCATTCGCTGCTCTGGCTGTACTAACACAAGGGGGCGCTGGGCTCCCCCCCTCCCCACAACTGCTGTGTCCAACGAAATGACACATGATCACAACGTGAGTAAAGCTGTTATGAATCAATGTCATTCATAACAGCTCTGCTTCTCCTCCTAGTGAGCTGTGATTGGCATGCAGCTGTCACATGATACATGGTGGCCAATCATAGGACCCTGTACCATGTTACTGGCTCCAGCCAATCACAGATCATTATCTTGAGCTGTCAAAACTTAATACATTGATGACAGTTCATGTATGAGTTCGGTCCTGACAGCGAGCTTCACATTGCAGGAGGAATGATCTTTATTTCTTCTACGAAAGTGTAAAAAAAATCCCTGATAACCCCCCCCCCCACAGTAGTACATTTTTACTATGGTAACATTGTAGTACCCTGATAAAAGTATTTTAAAATAAAAAAAGTAAAAAAAAACCCCATATATTAAAAAAACATACTGTATATTAAGGGTCCCCCACCCGCCAGTCCAGGGAGAGAATAGAGAACAACGCACAGAGTAAAAGCACCGCTACATTGTACACGGTGTCAGTATATAGAATGTTTCACTGATCGCTGTATTCCTGCCACTAGTGACATCAGACAGCGTCAGAGTCAGTAATTGCCCCCCCCCCCCAGCCAGGGTCAGCTAGCGTGTATAGTAGTGTCTCCTTTGTATAGTGTTCCCTAAACATAGTGCCTCCTTTGTATAGTGTCCCCTTAGCATTGTGTCCCCTTAGTATAGTGCCTCCTTTGTATAGTGCCCCCTTAGTATAGTGCCTCCTTTGTATAGTGTCCCCTTAGTATAGTGCCTCCTTTGTATAGTGTCCCCTTAGTATAGTGTCCCCTTAGTATAGTGTCCCCTTAGTATAGTGTCCCCTTAGTATAGTGTCCCCTTAGTATAGTGCCTCCTTAGCATTGTGTCCCCTTAGCATTGTGTCCCCTTAGCATTGTGTCCCCTTAGCATTGTGTCCCCTTAGCATTGTGTCCCCTTTGTATAGTGTGAATTCTTATACTGTACCGCGCTCCAATATTATCAACCTTTTGTGATTAACCTTTTTTGGTTGTGTGAATTTCTTAATATACCACCTATAATCCAATCATTACTTACTTCTATGGTGCTTAAATATACAATTAACATAAATTAATTTATAAATATGAATTAAAAAATTATATGTGATTATAACAAATATTAATAAAAAATTAATGAAAAATTGGAATGTCAATTCTATGTGAATAAAATAATAAAAAATTAATAAAACATTAAAAAAAAAAAAAAAAAAAGGGAATGTCAATTATTTTCTTTAAATTTGAGATGGTGTTGTTATTCAATTTAGTTAATGTGATAAGTCTGTGTTGGCAGCTTGAACCTCTCCCTCGTCTCCTCTCCTCTCTCCTCAGCTCAGCTTTCTCAATTATGCTTTCTTCACTGGCTGCTTTGTTTATTCCTCCATATACGGAACATGCAGAGAAGGGAAAAGAAACATAGTGTCTTATCCGGGATATAAGTGATTTATTGCTCTTTGATCTCCCACTCACATTGTGTAAATGTAAATAACGCTTTGCATACAATGTATCAAGATCGTGCTTCAGACAGCCTGGCTGATGTGTTTGCTTGCAGTAAATATACTCGCCGTTCCTCTGTGGATGCGTGATAACGTCACCGCCCCTCCCCTACGCGTTACGCTACAGGGACTCGTAGCTTCCTCTGGGGGATGTGGATTTACCTTCGTATAGTGCCTCCTTTGTATAGTGCCCCCTTAGAATAGTGCCCCCTTAGAATAGTGCCCCCTTAGAATAGTGCCCCCTTAGAATAGTGCCCCCTTAGTATAGTGTCCCCTTAACATAGTGTCCCCTTAGTATAGTGCTTCCTTTGTAAAGTGTCCCCTTAGTATAGTGCCTCCTTTGTATAGTGCCTCCTTTGTATAGTGCCTCCTTTGTATAGTGTCCCCTTAGTATAGTGTCCCCTTAGTATAGTGTCCCCTTAGTATAGTGTCCCCTTAGTATAGTGTCCCCTTAGTATAGTGTCCCCTTAGTATAGTGCCTCCTTAGTATACTGCCTCCTTAGTATAGTGCCCCCTTAGTATAGTGCCCCCTTAGTATAGTGCCCCCTTAGTATAGTGCCCCCTTAGTATAGTGCCCCCTTCGTATAGTGTCCTCTTAGTATAGTACCTCCTTTTGTATAGTGTCCCCTTAGCATAGTGCCTCCTTTGTATAGTGTCCCCTTTGTATAGTGCCCCCTTTGTATAGTGCCCCCTTTGTATAGTGCCCCCTTAGTATAGTGTCCCCTTAGTACAGTGCCTCCTTTATATAGTGTCCCCAAAAACGCAGAGTTAGCAGGGTGGGCCCCGTTCTCTGCCAGCACTATCGTTTAGCCCCTCCCCTTGTTTTCACAGTAGATTTGTACCAATGGATTGTGGGCCAAGGCAATTTATATACAACAATACATGGCCGCCCACCCAAATTCAGCTCCTACCAGACAATTCACATGGAGACCTATCACGGCTTCTGAATGTAAAACTCTTTTGGGCCGAACCCTCAACATGGGCATTACAGAAAAGAAGGAATTGCGGTCATATTGGTCCACAGACCCGAGTCATGGTATGTCCGTGTTCTCTGCTGTTACATATATGTCCAACATGGACCAGCAATGTACTGGAACGTCGCTGGACTTTGAGTGGTTATACCGGAGTGATGGCTGCAGCTACAGACGTCATCCTGGGATCGTTTCTTTCAGCTGGCAGTCGGCTTTCATGTAAAAGCGATCCTAGTGGCCAATTAGCTGCTGAATTCTTTTTACTAGCAGCATGAAGGGACTTGGTCTTCAAGAGTGGGTGATGTGTGGTAGAAGCTTCTAATGTTGGCCCTGAAATGCCAGGATAGTAGAAGCCCCTCCCCCTCCAAATGGCCCCTTTTTGGAAAGTAGACACCCCAAGGAATTTGCTAAGAGGCATGGGGAGTGTTTTGCAGATCTCATTTGTTGCCACGTTTTTTGAAAATGAAGAAAGAAAACAAAAAATGTATTTTTTTCTTTTCTTTTTTTCTTTTTCAAAACCCTGTGACAAAAATGATATATGTAAAACACTCCCCATGCCTCTTATCAAATTCCTTGGGGTGTCTACTTTCCAAAAAGGGGTCATTTTTTTTTGGGGGGGGGGGGGGGGTTGTACTATCCAGGCATTTTAGAGGCTCTGAAACTGTGATAGGTAGTGGGGAAGTGATATGAGGAAATATGCTCTTTGAAAGCCTGGAGGTGGTCATTGGATTTTGGGCCCCTGTATGTAGCTAGGCTGCCAAAAAGTGTTTTGGGGTGTTATTCCACATATACCCATGGCATGCATGAGCAATATATCATTAAAGTGACAACTTTGTGTAAGAGAGAAAAACATTTTTATACACAAAAAATTTGTGGTAAAAAATAAAATGTTCCATGGACTCAACATGCCTCTCTGCAAAATCCTTGGGTGTCTACTTTAAAAAAACATTAATTTGGGGAGGTGATGTTTGTACTGCCATGGCATTTTAGCACCTAAAAAAATGTAATAGACAGTCAGAAATTCCAATATATGCACCATAGCTTGTAGATGCTATAACTTTCCCACAAACCAAATAATATTTCACAAAAGTGAAAAATATTGTTTCTTTTCAGAATTTTCAGTCTTTTTTTTGATTATAGTGCAAAAAATAAAACCTGCAGAGGTGATCAAATACCACCAAAAGAAAGCTCTATTTGTGTAAAAAAAGGACGTAAATTTTGTTTGGGTGCAGCGTTGCACGACTGCGCAATTACCAGTTGAAACAGTGCAGTGCCGATCAGCAAAGAGTGGAGTGGTCAGGAAGGGGGGTAAATCCTCAGGAGGTTAACGTGGTTGTCGTGGGGCCTACAATGTCCATATTATGTCTTTATTTTCTAGTAGTTTACAATTGGGGCGTGGCACCCAATAATATATTATGTAAAGAGTCTTCTAGGACACTACCCTGCTGGAGTTCTCTCTGGTTGTTATTCAAGATGAAGGTGGTCTTCAGGATCAGTCCTGTTGTATCTTGTACAATATGTTGTACATTACATACTCCTGACCCCTGCACTATATACTGTGTGGTGTACATTACATACTCCTGACCCCTGCGCTATATACTCCATGTTGTACATACTCCTGATCCCTGCACTATATACTCCGTGTTGTACATTACATACTCCTGACACCTGCATTATATACTCTGTGTTGTACAGTACATACCCCTGACCCCTGCACTATATACTTTGTGTTGTACATTACATACTCCGGACCCCTGCACTATATACTCCATGTTGTACATTACATACTCCTGACCCCTGCACTATATACTCCATGTTGTACACTACATACTCCTGACTTCTGCTCTCCCCCCTCCCCCCACTCCTATATATACACATAATATGTCTTCTCCTCTCTCCCCCCCATTTCCTACCAGCTGGACATTTTATATCGGATGATGTGATTGGAGCACAGACTGTTACATGGTGATAATAATGTGATCACAGCCTCCAACCAGAAAGTGATAATGAGGGAGGAGCCAATAACCCAATGATGGTGGTCTTCAGGATGGGGGAGGAGCCAACACCCCAACGATGGTGGTCTTCAGGATGGGGGAGGAGCCAATACCCCAATGATGGTGGTCTTCATTATGGGGAAGGAGCCAATACCCAAATGATAGTGGTCTTCAGGATGGGGGAGGAGCCAATACCCCAATGATGGTGGTCTTTAGGGTCAGGATAGGGGAGGAGCCAATACCCCAATAATGGTGGTCTTCAGGGTTGGGGGAGGAGCCAATACCCCAATGATGGTGGTATTCAGGGTCAAGACGGGGGAGGAGCCAATACCCCAATAATGATGGTCTTCAGGATGGGGGAGGAGCCAATACCCCAATGATGGTGTACTTCAGGATGAGTCCAGTCTTCCTCTTGGTCCCCCCCCATCCTCACTCTCTGACCTCTGGTGGGGCTCCTGTCTAGTAATCCTCTTTTTCTTTGTATTTTAGTCCATGGCCGGGAGATGAGGAAAACCTCCGAGGATTGTCTCACTTTGTCTCCAGACTGGAAAGTAGAAGATGAGGACATCACACAGTATAGTCCAGGAGAAAACCCGGCTCCCTCCAATGTCCACCCAGCACCACCCAGTGTAGATGGACCATCGGATTCCTGGTATCCTGAGGAACCTCAGACTGTGCGGGACCGGGCCGGCCTTCCAAAAGGGAAGAGGTTCTCCTGTACTGAGTGCGGGAAATGTTTCCATTATAAATCCCGTCTTATTATGCATAAAAGATCTCACACGGGGGAGAAGCTGTATTCCTGTCCTGAGTGCGGGAAATGTTTCCAATGTAAATCCCATCTTAATGTGCATCAAAGATCTCACACGGGGGAGAAGCCGTATTCCTGTTCTGAGTGCGGGAAATGTTTCCAAACTAAATCCCATCTTAATGTGCATAAAAGATCTCATACGGGGGAAAAGCCATATTCCTGTACTGAGTGCGGGAAATGTTTTTTGGCTAAGTCTAGTCTTTTCACACATCAGAGATCTCACACAGGGGAGAAGCCATATTCCTGTCCTGAGTGCGAGAAATGTTTTTCACGAATGGTCAGTCTTGTCACACATCAGAGATCTCACACGGGGGAGAAGCCTTATTCCTGTCCTGAGTGCGGGAAATGTTTCCCTTTAAAATCCAGTCTAAATGTGCATAAAATATCTCACACGACGGAGAAGCCGTATTCCTGTCCTGAGTGCGGGAAATGTTTCCATTTAAAATACAGTCTTAATGTGCATAAAAGATCTCACACGGGGGAGAAGCCGTATTCCTGTTCTGAGTGCGGGAAATGTTTCCAAACGAAATCCAGTCTTAATGTGCATAAAATATCTCACACGGGGGAGAAGCCGCTTTCCTGTTCCGAGTGCGGGAAATGTTTCAGTGTTAAATCCAGTCTTAATGAGCATAAAAGAACTCACATGGGGGAGAAGCCATATTCCTGTACTGATTGTGGGAAATGTTTCCATTTTAAATCCGGTCTTAATGTACATAAAAGATCTCACACGGGGGAGAAGCCGCATTCCTGTCCTGAGTGTGGGAAATGTTTCCATTTTAAATCCGGTCTTAATATACATAAAAGATCTCACACGGGGGAGAAGCCGTATTCCTGTACTGAGTGCGGGAAATGTTTCCAATGTAAATCCGGTCTTAATGTGCATAAAAGATCTCACACGGGGGAGAATCTGTATTCCTGTCCTGTGTGCGGGAAATGTTTTTTGAAAATGTTCAATCTTGTCAGACATCAGAGATCACACTCTGGGGAGAATCCGTATTCCTGTCCTGAGTGCAGGAAATGTTTCCATTTAAAATCCGGTCTTAATGTGTGTAAAAGATCTCACACTGGGGAGAAGCCGTATTCCTGTTCTGAGTGTGGGAAATGTTTCAGTATTAAATCCAGTCTTAATGATCATCGAAGATCTCACACGGGGAAGAAGGCACATTCCTGCCCTGATTGCGGGAAATGTTTTAATTTTAATTCCAGTCTCATTAAGCATTTAAGATCTCACACAGGTGAGAAGCCACATTCCTGCTTTGAGTGCAGGAAATGTTTTGTAACAAAATCGCAGCTTGTCAGTCATCATAGAACCCACACAGGAGAGAAGCCTCATTCCTGTCCTGAGTGCGGGAAATGTTTTTCAGTAAAGTTTAATCTTATCACACATCAGAGATCTCACACAGGGGAGAAGCCGTATTCCTGTCTTGAGTGCGGGAAATGTTTTTCAGCGAGGTCCTATCTTTCCATACATCAGAGATCTCACACAAAGGAGAAGCCGTATTCCTGTCTTGAGTGCGGGAAATGTTATTCAAGTAGGTCCACTCTTTCCAGACATCAGAGATCTCACAGGGAGAAGCCACGTTCCTGTCATGAGTGAGGGAAATGTTCCTCACTGAAGTCCTGTCTTCCTGTACATCCGGGGTCCCACACAACCCTGGAGGTGTATTAGTGTCCTGAGTGCGGGAAATGTCTTCTAGATGAATGTTGCTGGACATCCCGGTTCTCATGTGGGGAAGAAGCACACCCTGGGGTGTTTAAACGCAGAGCGGTATCTAAATTAGAAACCAAATGGATATTTGATCTCCGCTCTTTATCTCCACTAGGTTTAAATGTCGATCTCGACAATCATCGTTTTATTGATAATAGCTAAAGAGTACCCCCGTTCATTTATCACCCCTTTTTATATATACCCCATTGGATACATTATTTCATTTCATATTTTATGAGTTAATATCTTGTCCTCTTCACATGCGTTTTAGATTTACTTTCACCTTTCATTTACCTCCTTTTTAGGTGGTTTTAGTTGATTTCCCCCCCAGTGTCCTTTTTAGATGTTTTTTTTATGATATTATTGCCAACTAATCATTTTATATATTTTATAGAGAGTATTAACCACTATGTGCTGATGCCCCTCATTTATCAGTTCCTGCGATTTTATAATATTTTTATTTTATGTTCTACTATTGATATGTTATTCACATTTTTATCCTTTTGAGATATTTTTGTCTACATAAGATCCCTTTTTTTTATCCTATTTGTTTTTTTTCATTTATACTTTAAATATTTTTTATTTTCTTCTTTTTTTCCATGGATCTGTTTATTGTATTTATCTATATGGTCTGCTTCTATGTTTTCATCTGATCAGTTAGTGAATAACGCCGGCCACAGATGGGTCAAAAATCAGCCGATTTTTTTGGTAGAAAAAAAAAATCGCCCGATTTTGGCACCGTTAGTGGGTTAATTGGTTGGCCGTTTTTCGGGGTTTTTGCACATTTGTTTTATTGGTCATGTTGGAAAATTTGCGGCCAATTTTGACGATCGACCGATTTTCCCGTCAATGATGGCCAAATCGGCCAATCATTTTACCGATAAAAAATCTGCGCATGAGCCGTGACCTGGAAGAAGAAGAAGAAGAGGAGGAAGATCAAGAGGAGGAAGAAGAAGAAGTCCGCTATTATATTTTATATGAAAGTCTTGCGGTTGCAACAAATGTATCCATTAGTATCCAAGTAAAAACATCTGTATCCAAATAATGTATTTGTATTGCTGTCACATTGTATGGTGCACTCCCCTGTCTCTGTAAGGGACAGAAGTTATGGGGTTAATGCTGGCCATAGACGGGTCAAAAATCAGCGTTTTTTTGCACTGTTAGTGGGTTAATTGGTCGGCCGTTTTTCGGGGTTTTTGCACATTTTTTTTAATCGGTCATGTTGGAAAATTTGCGGCCGATTTTTGACGATAGGCCGATTTTCCAATGATGGGCAAATCGGCCAATCGTTTTACCGATAAAAAATCTGTGCATGGGGTGTGACCTGAGAAGAAGAAGAAGAGGAGGAAGAAGTCCGCTATTATATTTTATATGAAAGTCTTGCGGTTGCAACAAATGTGTCCATTAGTATCCAAATAAAAACTTCTGTATCGAAATAAAATCGGCCGATTTTCCCGGCAATGATGGGCAAATCAGCTGATCGTTTTACCAATAAAAAATCTGCGCATGAGGTGTGACCTGGAGGAAGAAGAAGAAGGAAGAAAGAAGAAGAGAGAAGAATGAAGAAGAAGAGGTCCGTTATTATATTTTATATGAAAAAGTCTTGCGTTGCAACAAATGTATCCATTTGTATCCAAATAAAAACATTCTAATACATTATTTGGATTACAATGTTTTTATTTGGATACATTTGTTGCAACCGCAAGACTTTTTCATCTAAAATATAATAGCGGACCTCTTCTTCTTCATTCTTCTCTCTTCTTCTTACTTCCTTCTCCTTCCTCCTTCTTCCTTTTCCTTCTTCCTCCTCCTTCCTCCTTCTTTCTCCTTCCTCCTCCTTTCTTCTTTCTCCTTCCTCCTTCTTTCTTCTTTCTCCTTCCTCCTCCTTTCTTCTTTCTCCTTCCTCCTTCTTTCTTCTTTCTCCTTCCTCCTTTCTCCTTCCTCCTTCTTTCTCCTTTCTTCCTTCTTCTTCCTACTTCTTCCTTCTTTCTCCTTCCTCTCATTGTATGGTGTGCTCCCCTGTCTCTGCAAGGGACAGAAGTTATGGGGTTAATGCTGGCCATAGACGGGTTGAAAATCGGTCGATTTTTTTAATGTTGGTGGTAACTTCGGCCAATCGAACGACCGATTTTTCTGTTTTTTTTTTTTTTTAAATCGGCCGATGTTCGACCCGTCTTTAGCCTGCTTAAGGTATTAAGATTTGATTCACTTGTTTTAGCGGACACATATTCCTCTTTGGGTAATAAAGTGGGGGATATGCGTTTTTCCATATGTTCCTTTTTATATACATTGTATAAAATGTGAGTTTTTCTGTGATCATTAATATTTCATTATACACAGCAACACAGAGACAGTATTATCAAGAAAAAGCTATTTCTTGCTGGGATCTGTAGTCCCACGAATATGAGTTTGATATCATCCCATTGATATACAGACGTTCCTGTCTGTGATCCAGTACCCTTGTGTCCACGACAAAATGGAGGGGGTTATTTTTTAATTTCATGCAAGACATAACCCCCGATTTGTGAATCATTTTATCCTTTGTGCCTACGGGGTTATTATTAACCCGCCGATTATCCTGTGGACATAAACGGAATTGGTTTTGCGGTAATTCCCGGGACGAGACGGGACATCTGCATCCACATCTATCTGTCTCCTAATGCTGTCTGTGTATAACCTAGAAAATGGCCGCTCGCGTATGCATTGCGGACCAAGATGCGTTAATACACCAATCGCGCATGCGTGCAATACGCTATTTAAACCGCTGACAAATTAAGGCATGCTCCCTTTGATAACTCGCTCGGGCATGAAACGCGTTAGGGAGGAGCCATGGTGGTCACGTCACGCCGCACAGGCCACGTGTTAGGCCGGCGGCCATCTTAACTACTGTCACACCAATGTGAGTGCTTTTTTACCTGGATATATTTTTGCTTGGAATTTAATTAAAAAAAATACTACACTACTAGCATTTTCTGTTTGGGCGTGATTTACTGTGAGCCCCTCCCCCCCTTAACGTGGATTCTTCTCCTGCTCCGCATCTATTATTGAGAGTGACACCCCTGGTGGTTGTACCTGTTACCTGGAGAGTGACCCCCCTGGTGATGGTACCTGATACCTGTTACCTGGAGAGTGACCCCCCTGGTGGTTGTACATGATACCTGTTACCTGGAGAGTGACCCCCCTGGTGGTTGTACCTGTTACCTGGAGAGTGACCCCCCTGGTGATGGTACCTGTTACCTGGAGAGTGACCCCCCCTGGTGGTTGTACATGATACCTGTTACCTGGAGAGTGACCCCCTGGTGGTTGCACCTGATACCTGGAGAGTGACCCCCCTGGTGGTTGTAACTGATACCTGGAGCGTGACCCCCTTGCTGGTTGTACATGATACCTGTTACCTGGAGAGTGACCCCCCTGGTGGTTGTACATGATGCCTGTTACCTGGAGAGTGACCCCCTTGGTGGTTGTACATGATACCTGTTACCTGGAGAGTGACCCCCCTGGTGGTTGTACATGATACCTGTTACCTGGAGAGTGACCCCCCTGGTGGTTGTACATTACACCTGTTACCTGGAGAGTGACCCCCCTGGTGGTTGTACCTGTTACCTGTAGAGTGACCCCTTGGTGGTTGTACATGATACCTGTTACGTGGAGAGTGACCCCCCTGGTGGTTGTATATGATACCTGTTACTTGGATAGTGACCCCCCTGGTGGTTGTACCTGATACCTGTTACCTGGAGAGTGACCCCCCCGGTGGTTGAACCTGATACCTGTTACCTGGAGAGTGACCCCCTGGTGGTTGTACATGATACCTGTTACCTGGAGAGTGACCCCCTGGTGGTTGTACCTGATACCTGGAGAGTGACCCCCCTGGTGGTTGTACCTGATACCTGGAGAGTGACCCCCCTGGTGGTTGTACATGATAACTGTCACCTGGAGAATGTCCCCCCTGGTGGTTGTACATGATACCTGTTAACTGGAGAGTGACCCCCCTGGTGGTTGTACATGATACCTGTTACCTGGAGAGTGACCCCCTCTGGTGGTTGTACATGACACCTGTTACCTGGAGAGTGACCCCCCTGGTGGTTGTACATGATACGTGTTACCTGGAGAGTGACCCCCCTGGTGGTGGTACATGATATCTGTTACCTGGAGAGTGACCCCCTGCTGGTTGTACATGATATCTGTTACCTGGAGAGTGACCCCCTGGTGGTGGTACATGATATCTGTTACCTGGAGAGTGACCCCCTGCTGGTTGTACATAATATCTGTTACCTGGAGAGTGACCCCCCTGGTGGTGGTACATGATATCTGTTACCTGGAGTGACCCCCCTGGTGGTTGTACATGATATCTGTTACCTGGAGAGTGACCCCCTGGTGGTTGTACATGATATCTGTTACCTGGAGAGTGACCCCCTGGTGGTGGTACATGATATCTGTTACCTGGAGAGTGACCCCCTGGTGGTTGTACATGATATCTGTTACCTGGAGAGTGACCCCCTGGTGGTTGTACATGATATCTGTTACCTGGAGAGTGACCCCCCTGGTGGTGGTACATGATATCTGTTACCTGGAGAGTGACCCCCCTGGTGGTTGTACATGATATCTGTTACCTGGAGAGTGACCCCCCTGGTGGTGGTACATGATATCTGTTACCTGGAGAGTGACCCCCCTGGTGGTTGTACATGATATCTGTTACCTGGAGAGTGACCCCCTGGTGGTTGTACATGATACCTGTTACTTGGATAGTGACCCCCCTGGTGGTTGTACCTGATACCTGTTACCTGGAGAGTGACCCCCCCGGTGGTTGAACCTGATACCTGTTACCTGGAGAGTGACCCCCTGGTGGTTGTACATGATATCTGTTACCTGGAGAGTGACCCCCCTGGTGGTGGTACATGATATCTGTTACCTGGAGAGTGACCCCCCTGGTGGTTGTACATGATACCTGTTACCTGGAGAGTGACCCCCCCTGGTGGTTGTACATGATATCTGTTACCTGGAGAGTGACCCCCCTGGTGGTTGTAAATGATACCTGTTACCTGGAGAGTGACCCCCCGGCTGGATGGATGGGACCGGGTTGGCCATAGATGGCAAGAGAAGAATAAAAATGGCGTCCTCACCTGTCATTGGCTGAGTGCATTGTGTGGGGGGAGATTTCACAAACACTTAGTCAGTGACAAAACTATCATATACATCCTTGTGTACAGAGCGCAGGGGTCGGGAGAATGTTACGTACATCCCCGTGTACAGAGCACGGGTCGGGAGAATGTTACGTACATCCCCGTGTACAGAGCGCAGGATTGGGAGAATGTTATGTACATCCCTGTGTACAGAGCACAGGGGTCGGGAGAATGTTATGTACATCCCCGTGTACAGAGCGCAGGGTTGGGAGAATGTTACGTACATCCCCGTGTACAGAGCGCAGGGGTTGGGAGAATGTTACGTACATCCCCGTGTACAGGGCGCAGGGGTCGGGAGAATGTTACGTACATCCCCGTGTACAGAGCGCAGGGTCGGGAGAATGTTACGTACATCCCCGTGTACAGGGCGCAGGGGTCAGGAGAATGTTACGTACATCCCTGTGTACAGAGCGCAGGGGTCGGGAGAATGTTACGTACATCCCCGTGTACAAGGCGCAGGGGTCGGGAGAATGTTACGTACATCCCCGTGTACGGAGCGCAGGGGTCGGGAGAATGTTACGTACAGCCCCGTGTACGGAGTGCAGGGGTCGGGAGAATGTTACGTACATCCCCATGTACGGATCGCAGGGGTCGGGAGGATGTTATGTACATCCCCGTGTACAGAGCATAAGAGTCGGGAGAATGTTACATACATCCCCGTGTACAGAGCGCAGGGGTCAGGAGAATATTACATACATCCCCGTGTACAGAGTGCAGGGGTCGGGAGGATGTTGCGTACATCCCTGTGTACAGAGTGCAGGGGTTGGGAGAATGTTATGTACATCCCCATGTACAGAGCGCAGGGGTCGGGAGAATGTTATGTACAGCCCCGTGTACAGAGCGCAGGGGTCAGGAGTTTTTCATATATAGCTTAATATACATTATGCAGTGCAGTGTGAGTTCGGGATCTTTGCTGTATATCAGGGGTGTCAAACTTGCGGTCCTCCAGCTGTTGCGAAACTACAACTCCCATCATGCCTCTGCCTTTGGATGTCATGCTTTGTATTGTGGCAGCACCCAAATATTGCAGAGTTCCCCTTTAAGTTTTCTAAAGCATCTGTTTGCAGCACCAAGCCATCTTCTCGCTTTCTCCCCCTCATTTCCTGTGGAACAATCTGCTTCAGTTATGTGACACGGCGTTGTTGCTATATGCTCGGAATGTAATGTAAAGGCGCAAAGAGTAGAAGAGGAAATCTCTGCATTGTGAGGTGATTGTTGGTATATACTCCGTGGAAGATGTTTGTGAAGACACTTCGCTTGCTGACATGAGTCCTCGCTTGCTCACTCAGCGCTGATTAATAAACAGCTTGTTTTCCTCATGTCCGTGTCCAGAGTTTTCCTGGTGTTCCCAAAGTCGCTACTACAGTATCTGTCAGTCTTGCAATGCCTCATGGGACTTGTAGATTGGCAACAGCTGGAGGGCCGCCAGTTTGCTGCAGAGGATCGTTCCAACCTGGAGGGGGCATGCTGCCGAATCTACTGGCAGAGGCCTCAGGAGGGCCCGAATGCTGAGACCTGGGTTCTGCCAAGAGCTGACTGAGGGGCCATCTACTGAAGGTCTGGTCTGGTATCATGGAGGAAGGCTGCTAGCTGCTTCTGGGCCTTGTGAGTACAGACACCCCTAAAAGTCCTGAGAGACTGTGTGCTACATAACCCCCCTCTGGTGCTAGAGAGTCAGCTGTGGGTCTAGATAAAGGGGGCCCCGGCTGGTGTTCTGAAGGACCCCCTTATATCAGTGGTCATTGTAGTGATCCCTTACATTGGTGACCGATGTGAGAAGGACCCACTTATATCAGTGGTCAGTGTAGTGGTCCCTTACATTGTTGACCGATGGGAGGACCCCCTTATATCAGTGGTCAGTGTAGGGGCCCCTTACATAGGTGACCAATTGGAGAAGGACCCCCTTATATCAGTGGTCAGTGTAGGGGCCCCTTACATTGGTGACCAATGGGAGAAGGACCCCCTTATATCAGTGGTTAGTGTAGTGGTCCCTTACATTGGTGACCAATGGGAGAAGGACCCCTTTTTATCAGTGGTCAGTGTAGTGGTCCCTTACATTGGTGACCAATGGGAGAAGGACCCCCTTATATCAGTGGTCAGTGTAGGGGCCCCTTACATAGGTGACCAATTGGAGAAGAACCCCCTTATATCAGTGGTCAGTAGGAGAAGGACCCCCTTATATCAGTGGTCAGTGTAGTGGCCCCTTACATAGGTGACCAATTGGAGAAGGACCCCCTTATATCAGTGGTCAGTGTAGCGGTCCCTTACATTTGTGACCGATGGGAGAAGGACCCCCTTATATCAGTGGTCAGTGTAATAGTCCCTTACATTGGTGATGAATGGGAGAAGGACCCCCTTATATCAGTGGTCAGTGTAGTGGTCCCTTACATTGGTGACCGATGGGAGAAGGACCCCCTTATATCAGTAGTTAGTGTAGTGGTCCCTTACATTGGTGACCAATGGGAGAAGGACCCCCTTTTATCAGTGGTCAGTGTAGTGGTCCCTTACATTGGTGACCAATGGGAGAAGGACCCCCTTATATCAGTGGTCAGTAGGAAAAGGACCCCCTTATATCAGTGGTCAGTGTAGTGGACCCTTACATAGGTGACCAATTGGAGAAGGACCCCCTTATATCAGTGGTCAGTGTAGCGGTCCCTTACATTGGTGAGCGATGGGAGAGGGACCCCCTTATATCAATGGTCAGTGTAATGGTCCCTTACATTGGTGATGAATGGGAGAAGGACCCCCTTATATCAGTGGTCAGTGTAGTGGTCCCTTACATTGGTGACCGATGGGAGAAGGACCCCCTTATATCAGTGGTCAGTGTAGTGGTCCCTTACATTGGTGACCAATTGGAGAAGGACCCCCTTATATCAGTGGTCAGTGTAGCGGTCCCTTACATTTGTGACCGATGGGAGAAGGACCCCCTTATATCAGTGGTCAGTGTAATAGTCCCTTACATTGGTGATGAATGGGAGAAGGACCCCCTTATATCAGTGGTCAGTGTAGTGGTCCCTTACATTGGTGACCGATGGGAGAAGGACCCCCTTATATCAGTAGTTAGTGTAGTGGTCCCTTACATTGGTGACCAATGGGAGAAGGACCCCCTTTTATCAGTGGTCAGTGTAGTGGTCCCTTACATTGGTGACCAATGGGAGAAGGACCCCCTTATATCAGTGGTCAGTAGGAAAAGGACCCCCTTATATCAGTGGTCAGTGTAGTGGACCCTTACATAGGTGACCAATTGGAGAAGGACCCCCTTATATCAGTGGTCAGTGTAGCGGTCCCTTACATTGGTGAGCGATGGGAGAGGGACCCCCTTATATCAATGGTCAGTGTAATGGTCCCTTACATTGGTGATGAATGGGAGAAGGACCCCCTTATATCAGTGGTCAGTGTAGTGGTCCCTTACATTGGTGACCGATGGGAGAAGGACCCCCTTATATCAGTGGTCAGTGTAGTGGTCCCTTACATTGGTGACCAATTGGAGAAGGACCCCCTTATATCAGTGGTCAGTGTAGTAGTCCCTTACATTGGTGACCGATGGGAGAAGGACCCCCTTATATCAGTGGTCAGTAGGAGGACATTCTTACCTTGCTATGAAGTGGAGATACTACCTTCCTTACAGATCTTTCATACCAGCTGTTACTGGGAGACGGAAAATGTTCATTGCTGGAGGAACCCCTAGAACCCTTTCGGGATGCTGTCATATATAGAAGCAGTAGAAATATGAGTTCTAAATCTGATTCTCAGCTCCCAACATACAGGTAATGACGGCCTAATGTTCTGCTGTAGAATAATTAATTCAGCATAAAACAGACGTTTGTATTCTTTCATATCTCTGTCTCCCCTATATGACAAGGAAAGTCACTAAGCTAGTGTAATTTTAACTTTGCGTGTGTGAAAGGCTTTGAAAAACAAGATGAACCATGGTATATTCATGTCTAAGAGGTCAGCAGGTCATAAGCTTCTCTAAAGAATAGCTACCGGAATGTAATAAGATATTGGTATGCAGTAGAGCAAAGAAAGAATATGTTTTTTATAAAGAAAATCATGTCTAATCCATAATATCGATAGTTAGATAATTATTTCATATAGTTAATTAATTAGTTAACAATAGAGTCTGATAAGTATAGTTGGTGATTTTTGTCTTCATGTTGAAAGTTGTAAAAGAGTAAGTTATGTGTAGCTCACATAACAGTCCATTGTAACAGAATCATGTATTTCTGTCGACTAAAAGGTTTGAAGATAACGTCACACTAAGAGTTACAAGTATAGAAAATTTACAAAAAAGGCTTTTACTTATTTAGCTCACACTGAATTAGGAAATATCTGTTTAGTGGGTTTGGCTTTTTTAAAACATATATAAGAAGTACCTTGGACATACACAGGGACACACACATATATCTATACATTGTGCAGCTGACACGCACTGACATTTTTGTTTTCTTAAGGCCTACAAAGCCTTGATACACCTGTTGTCTTGCCTGCCAAGACTGAAACACTTGTCATAGAACAGGCAAGAGATTAGACATTTTTTCAAAGCTTATTTCTTTTCCATAATCTACAACTTTTGTTATATTTTACTTTGTATTTTATTATATCTTTTGTATTCATTTCATGTTGTCGCCAAGTGTGAATTAAATAAAAGTCACACTGTTTTAAATCAGCCTGGCACTAGAACACTTTACCTCAAACGCCTAAGACACTTAAATAATATAAGTGTCATGATATTTAACATCTGCCATTCATCCCAACAGCCAAAGTTTAGTCTGAAATGAGGTTCATACTGAGCTCAGCCCGAGATACCAACTGCTAGTGAAATAGTTCATTACTCCAAACTCTAGAACCCTTTGGAGGAACCCTGGCTGAGAAAGGCCGGACTAGGCAGTCATATATTTCTGTCCCCCTTGGTGGGAGTGGAGGTGACCCCTCTATGAGGACATACAGTCCATACACACCCAGCACAAGGCCGGGGTCACACTACCAGACGGTTCTCGGGGCTGCAGTTCCTCTTGGCTCCACAAGGTGGTGATCTCATTTCTACAACCCCCACAACCTCACTAACACCCTTTTCCCTCTCTCTGACCACAACCTCATTACGTTCTCCGTATCCCCGTTCTCTAACACCTCCCCCCCAAATGTCAAACCATCACCAGCCGTAAACTCTGCAACCTGAACCCAGCCCCTCTCCACTCTGCATCTGACCGTCTATACGACAGTATCCTTCCACTGTCATGCCCTGACCTGGCCACTACTATGTACAACAACTCGCTGTCAGCCGCCCTAGACTCCTTAGCACCCCTAACCACACGTAGCATTAGACCCCAACCTCTTCAACCCTGGCAGAATGACCACACTAAAACCTCAAACGATGCAGCCGTGCGCTGGAGCGATTATGGAGCAAAACCAGATCCCCTCGAGCGTTCTCCCTCTACAAATTCGCCTTCCTCGCCTACTCCTCCTCCCTCCACGCTGCCAAACAAGCCTACTTCATAACCCTCATCAACACCCTCTCCTCCAGTCTTCGCCGGATCTTATCCACTTTCAACTCCCTACTCTCTCCCTTCCACCCCCACCCAGTACCTCACTCACCTCCAACGAGCTTGTCAATCACTTCCAAAATAAGATTGACGCAATCCGTAAGGACATCACCAATGCTCAACCTACCTCCCCACCTAGCCTCCCTCCCACCATAACCCCATCAACTCTCCCCTCCGCTGACCTCGCAACCGCCCTACCCCCCACCACACCTAACACCCCACACACTATTACCTCCCCAACACTCCGCTCCTTCAGCCTTGCCACCACTGAGGAGGTCACCAAGGTCTTCTCAGAAGCCCGCCTCACCACTTGCCCCCTTGACCCTGTCCCAGCACAACTCCTCCGGGCACCCTCTGCCTCCATCCTACGCTCCCTCGCCCACATCTTCAATCTCTCCCTCTCTACTGGCGCATTCCCCTCCCCCCTAAAGCACGCACACATCACCCCCATACTCAAAAAACCCTCCCTGGGCCCCACCGACCTGAACAACCTTAGATCCATCTCCCTGCTCCCATTTACTTCCAAGCTCCTTGAGCGCTTAGTCTACAATCGCCTAAGCGCCCACCTCACTGACAACAACCTCCTCAATCCACTACAGTCTGGCTTCTGTCCCCTACACTCCACCGAAACCGCCCTACTTAAAATCACTAATGACCTGCTAACCGCCAAAGCCAATGGCCACTATTCTATCCTCCTGCTCCTTGACCTCTCCGCGGCCTTTGACACAGTCAACCACCCTGTCCTCCTTAATAAACTACACTCCCTCGGCATCAGAGACTCCGCTCTCTCCCTATCTATCCCAACGCTCCTTCAGCGTTACCTATAATGCTACCACCTCCCCCTTTCTCCCCCTCTCTGTTGGAGTCCCCCAAGGCTCTGTCCTTGGGCCCCTTCTCTTCTCCATCTACACCTCCTCCCTCGGCAAACTGATACACTCCCACGGCTTCAACTATCACCTCTACGCCGATGACATGCAAATTTACATCTCCACCCCTCGGCCCTTCAGTCTCCACCCGTATCACCCACCTGCTGAACGACATATCAAACTGGATGTCGCTCCATTTCCTCAAACTGAACCTTTCCAACACCCTCTCCATCACAACGCCACCATCAGTCCCACCCCGCAAGCCAAAGTCCTAGGTGTCACTCTAGACTCAAACCTGTCCTTCCAACCCCATGTCCAATCATTGGCAAACTCATGCAGGCTCCACCTCCGCAACATCTCCAAAATACGTTCGTTCCTAACCCCAGACACTACTAAACAACTCGTTCACTCCCTTATTATCTCACGTTTGGACTACTGCAACTCCCTCCTCACCGGCCTACCTCATCACAGACTATCCCCGCTTCAGTCTATCCTGAACTCAGCAGCCAGACTCATCCACCTTACCAACCGCTCCGCTTCTGCCACCCCCCTCTGCCAATCCCTCCACTGGCTCCCGATTGCCCAACGCATTAAATTCAAACTACTAACACAGACATACAAAGCCATTCATAACGCTGCCCCAAACTACCTCACCGACCTGATACCCAAATGCCACCCAACACGTACTCTTCGCTCCTCACAAGACCTCCTACTTTCTAGCTCCCTGGTCTCCACCTCCCACGCCCGACTGCAGGACTTCTCCCATCCTCTGGAACTCACTACCCCAATCCATCAGACTGTCACCTACCCTCCTCACCTTTAGGCACACCCTGAAAACCCATCTCTTCAGGGAAGCCTACCCCACCCTCACCTAACAGCTGATCTCCTCCACTCCTCCTACCACCCCATCCCCCATAGCCACTTCCTCCTGTACCTCTACCCCCTCCCTCCTAGATTGTAAGTTCGAAAGAGCAGGGCCCTCGAACCCCTCGTGTATTGTATTGTCACTGTATTGTCTCATGTACTGTCTACCACTATAATGTACAGCGCTGAGCAAACCTTTCTGGTGCTATATTAATACTGCATAATAATAATACCCAGACAGGAAGTCTCTATGGAAGACAGGAAGTGATGTCAGCTACAGACAGGAAGTGATGTCAGGTAGAGCCAAGAAATTCCATAAGGTACGACCTAGAGAGGACATGCTGGAAGTGGCAGCAGAGGAGGTAATAATTTTATATTTACAGGAAACTCCAAATAATTCTTACTTCAGTTTGTCAAAATTATCTCTCTATAAGAAAGCCGGAATGGATAAAATGACGAAATGAATGAGGATGGAGGAGGACCGGAGTCACATGACTGAGAGGATACTAAACCTCACCCTGGAGATCATCTACCTGCTGACCGGAGAGGTGAGGAGGATTCTGGGAGGTCACATGACATCACTATCATCTCTATTAATAAAACACAAACCTGACCGAGAGGTGAGGAGGATTCTGGGAGTCTAACATGATATTCCTATTGGTTCCTCAATACAGAGATTTCCTCCTCTGAAGTCAGGTGATCATATGACCATCACAGTGACTCCATGTGACTCCCTAAACCCTGAGAGACACAACATGCAGAAGATTCTAGAAGTCACCAAGAAGATGATGGAGCTGCTGACAGGAGAAGTGAGCGGTGGCGGGAATTCTGGGACATTCTCCAGTAACAGACAAGGGATGTGTCTGGATGGTGACTGTATCATTGTGTGTGTCAGGTTCCTATAAGGTGTCAGGGTGTCACTGTCTATTTCTCCATGGAGGAGTGGGAGTATTTAGAAGGACACAAGGACCTCTACAAGGACGTCATGATGGACAATCAGCAGACTTTGAGTTTTGTGAGGAAGGAATTTCCCCGGAATGAGATGATATTGAACCTCGCCCTGGAGATCCTCCACCTGCTGACTGGAGAGGTGAGTGTAATGAAGGGGTTAAATCTGACTCGGCTGTACACTGGGAGGGATTCAGAGTCACTTCAAGTCTTTTGATGTTCTGCTAATCTATGATGTCATACACACAAGCAAGGCTTTTCCTGTCAGAGAGCAGTTATAGGAATTCACCCACCCCCACCCCCACCCCCACCCCCACCCTGGGCTTTAACAGTGGGAGGATCTTTAATGGGCGTTGGTAAATAAAACCAGTGTTATGTAATGCACGGAGTGCAGGGTTCAGGGGTGCGCTATGTACAGAGTGTAGAGTTCAGGTGTATATTACACACAAGGTGCAGACTTTTGGTGTGCATGATATGTAAGGTTTAGGACAAAGTGCCAGGTTTGGGAGTGTGCTACATACAGTGTGCAGGGTTCAGGAGTGTGCTGTGTACAAAGTGCAGGGTTCAGTGGTGTGCTGTGTACGGTGTGCAGGGTTCAGGAGTGTGCTTTGTACAAAGTGCAGGGTTCAGGAGTGTGCTACATACAGTGTGCAGGGTTCAGGGGTGTGCTACATACAGTGTGCAGGGTTCAGGAGTGTCCTTCGTACAGAGTGCAGGGTTCAGGGGTGTGCTGCGTACAGAGTGCAGGCTTCAGGGGTGCGTTGCGTACAACATAATGCAGGGTTCAGGGGTGCGCTGCGTACAGAGTGCAGGGTTCAGGGGTGCGCTGCATACAGAGTGCAGAGTTCAGGGGTGCGCTGTGTACAGAGTGCAGGGGTGCACTGCTTACAACAGAGTGCAGGGTTCAGGGGTGTGTTGCCTATGGAGTGCAGGGTCCAGGGGTGTGCTGCGTACAACAGAGTGCAGGGTTCAGGGGTGCGCTGCGTACAGAGTGCAGTGTTCAACCTCTCCTCACCTCTGACTTCTGCACCCCCTACCTCCCAGCCCTCAACTCTGTACATATACCCCCTCCACCGCCCCCTCTCCCCTTTCAAGGCTCCATCATCTTCCACATGTTCACCTCAGCAGCACACTTATTTGGCTCCGCCTCTCCCCCACCAAGCCAGTGTTGGGGATCATGGAAGTGACATCCCCTCCAGCCTATGAACACACAGCACCTGCCAGCTGCCCCTCCCTTGTCTCAGCCCTGAGAGCTGGGACGGGGAGGGTCCTCGTCAGAGCCGTCCAATGAGGTGCGCTGTCACTTGTAAACACAGAAGCCGTTCTTCTGTCATTCCCATTGATAGGATGGAGCGGGGAGCCCAGGGCCAGCAGGAGGCGCTGGAACGGAGCTGCACACAAGTACTATGAATATATATACTAAAATATAATTAATATATAATATATAATTTATATTTTATATTTTAGTTTATTGTCTTGGTGCCGTGGCTGTGGCACTTCCAATACTGGCTGCTTAAATTACCCATCTGTATATAGTGGCGCAGGAGATCTATTTCAATTATATATTTACTTATTACTATGAATACATGAAGTGTCCGTACTCTATGATATCCGGTTATAGCAGAAGATGGCGGCATTGGTTATAGAAGAGAGCAAAGTCAGCTTTAGTCCAATCGGTGAGATCCAATACTGCCAGCATGCCATGCCCACTGACCGCTATATCCATGGGGAACATCTAAGACCTGACCGGAGAGGTGAGGAGGATTCTGGGAAGTCATATGACATCACTCTCATCTCTATTAATAAAACACAGACCTGACCGGAGAGGTGAGGAGGATTCTGGGAGGTCACATGACATCACGCTCATCTCTATTAATAAAACACGGACCTGATCGCAGAAGTGAGGAGGATTCTGGGAGGTCACATGACATCACACAGACCTAACCGGAGAGGTGAGGAGGATTCTGGGAGGTCACATGACATCACTCTCATCTCTATTAATAAAACACAGACCTGACCGGAGAGGTGAGGAGGAAGCTGGGAGGTCACATGACATCACTCTCATCTCTATTAATAAAACACAGACCTGACTGGAGTGTTGAGGAGGATTCTGGGAGGTCACATGACATCACTCTGGTCTAGCCTGGCCAATAGACCATGTTCTTCTTGTAGACATGTAGATGATGTCAGATGATTGATATCGGTTTCTCTTTCTCCGGATCTGTAGGATTATGTTGTAGTGAAGAAGTCTAGTGGGGAGCCAATCTCAGGAGGATGGAGCAGGACCCAGAGCCCCAACATGGTGCCTCCCCCTCGTTCTGCGATACCTGAGAGGAACAAAGAGCAGAAGATCCTGGAACTGACCACCATGATGGGCCATCTGCTGACAGGAGAGGTGAGCGGTGCTGGGAATTCTGGGACATTCTCCAGTAACAGACAAGGGATGTGTCTGGATGGTGACTGTATCATTGTGTGTGTCAGGTTCCTATAAGGTGTCAGGGTGTCACTGTCTATTTCTCCATGGAGGAGTGGGAGTATTTAGAAGGACACAAGGACCTCTACAAGGATGTCATGATGGACAATCAGCCACCCCTCACATCATCGGGTAAGAGGAGACTTTATTGTGCCCCTTCTCTCTGAAGACCCCTATTGCACGGGGGTGTCAAACTAGCGGCCCTCCAGCTGTTGTGAAACTACAAGTCCCATCATGCCTCTCCCTTTGGGAGTCATGCTGGTAACTGTCAGCCTTGCAATGCCTCATGGGACTTGTAGCTTGGGAACAGCTGGAGGGCCACCAGTGACACCCGTGACCTAGAAGACCATTAGAAGGACTGACTACGTATTGTACATGGGGACGTTCCTCCATCGGGGAGTCTGTGCAGCCATGCTCTGGGGTACTTTGATTGTAACCACTTGCCCTCCACAAGGTTTTAGTCCCTTCATGGCCAGGGCATTTTTTTGTTATTCCACACTGTGCTACTTTAACTGCCAATTGCTCTGTCATGCAACACTGTACCTGTGACGGACCGCCTGGCACCCAGCTTGAGTGCCTCCGTCAGAGAACTGCTTTCTCGCCACTGGAACACAGGAACAAGGTATCATAGCTGGGCAGGGCCAAGGATAAGGGGGCCCCACCTGTTCTCCTGTATGGGGCCTAGGCCAGCAGTGGGGTGAATTTGATGTGGGCAGGGAGGGTGATCAACACGGGGGGGACGGGGGTAATTACTAGAACCGATCCCCTGTATGGCTTCCTTCTGGCTTTCAGCTGCTGCGGAGAGAACCATATAGGGGATCGGTTCCAGTAATTGCCCCCCCCTCCCCGCCACACCCATCACCCTCCCTGTGAATCATATGTTTCCCCCCGTGTGCCCCCCACCCCCGCAGTGCTGCTGGCTTCCCTCCTCTCCTTCCCAACGGCAGCTGCAATCACATAATAGAATCCTTCAGAATGGAGAGTGGGGGAAGGGTCCGGTAAATATGTCACATTGACCAGCCCCCTCCTTTCCTGAATGAACACAGTGGGTGACCGGTACCAATCGTTCACTGTGTTCATTCATGAGTGAAGCATAGCAGACTGGGGGGAGGGGGATGTCAAGTTGGCTGTATGGGGCCCCGTGGTTTCTAACAGCAGCCCTGTAGCTGGGCATTGCACTCAAGGACTAGGTGACAACAGCTCGGGTGCAATCTGGAACTTCTTTATTGAACAGAAATACAGGTTTTTCTACACTTCAGAAATAGGGACAGTCCCCACATGAACAATAATAACAAATAATACACGTTGGGATAAACATCTCATAATGATCAGACGAGGTGAAGCTGACACCAGACTAATCCCATCATGTAAGATCCTTTAGGAGGACCAGCCAACAGACAGAAACAATAGGTGACTCCATTAACAATGGGGCAAAGCCACAGTAAATGGGGGAAAAAAAAAAGATTTTTTCTACTTTCTGTTATAAAACATATTGAATAAAATGTAATGTGTATGGTAAATAAAAAATCCAGATAAGTGCATATTGATTGGTTTGTGTGAAAGTTCCAGTGTCTACACACTATGGGGTATATACTGGATTTTATGCAGCTACAGACACTGTACTGGTAATGGCACTGATCTGCGACTTATAGTGGGCCTGTGATAGTGCGGCGGGCAATCTGGCGCTAACAGACACTGGCTGGGAGGGGCACTAACTGACAATGAAGTCGCTAGTGACACCAATACAGTGATCAGTGATAATACTGTACACTGACACCTCCCCCCACCCGTCAGTCCACGGCACCGAGTAAAATCACCGCTACATTGTACACGCATGTGTCAGATTAGCACATATAACCCTTTGATCGCCCCGTCACCCAGCCAGTGCCATTAGTACGGCGTCAGTATATAGAATGTTTCACTGATCACTGTATTCCTGCCACTAGTGACATGAGACAGCGTCGGGGTCAGTTAGTGCCCCCCCACCAGCCAGGGTCAGCTAGTATCAGATTGTCCGCACACTATCACACTCACGTTATAGGTCGCTGATCACCGCCATTACTAGTATAGTGTTTGTATGGATCAAGATATTGATCACGAACAGAACTATACTAGTGCCTCCTTAGTATATTGTCCCCTTAGTACAGTGTCCCCTTAGTACAGTGCCTCCTTAGTACAGTGCCTCCTTAGTATAGTCTCCCCTTTGTATAGTGTCCCCTTAGTATAGTGTTCCCTTAGCATAGTGCCCCCTTAGTATAGTGTCCCCTTAGTATAGTGCTTCCTTTGTATAGTGTCCCCTTAGTACAGTGTCCCCTTAGCATAGTACCCCCTTAGTACAGTGTCCCCTTAGTATAGTGCTTCCTTTGTATAGTGTCCCCTTAGTACAGTGTCCCCTTAGTATAGTGCCTCCTTTGTATAGTGTCCCCAAAAACGCAGAGTTAGCAGGGTGGGCCCCGTTCTCTGCCAGCACTATCGTTTAGCCCCTCCCCTGTTTTTCACAGTAGATTTGTACCAATGGATTGTGGGCCAAGGCAATTTATATACAACAATACATGGCCGCCTACCCAAATTCAGCTCTTACCAGACAATTCACATGGAATCCTATCACGGCTTCTGAATGTAAAACTCTTTTGGGCCGAACCCTCAACATGGGCATTACAGAAAAGAATGAATTGCGGTCATATTGATCCACAGACCCGAGTCATGGTATGTCCGTGTTCTCTGTTGTTACATGTATGTCCAACATAGACCAGCAATGTACTGGAACGTCGCTGGACTTTGAGTGGTTATACCGGGGTGATGGCTACAGCTACAGCCATCCTGGGATCGTTTCTTTCAGCTGGCGGTCAGCTTTCATGTAAAAGCAATCCTAGTGGCCAATTAGCTGCTGAATTGTTTTTACAAGCAGCGTGAAGGGACTTGGTTTTCAAGAGTGGGTGATGTGTGGCAGAAGCTTCTAATGTAGGCCCTGAAATGCCAGGATAGTAGAAGCCCCTCCCCCTCCAAATGGCCGCTTTTTGGAAAGTAGACACCCCAAGGAATTTGATAAGAGGCATGGGGAGTGTTTTGCAGATCTCATTTGTTGCCACGTTTTTGGAAAATGAAGAAAGAAAACAAAAATGTATTTTTTTTCTTTTCTTTTTTTTTTTCAAAACCCAAAAGATTTTGGGCCCCTGTATGTAGCTAGGCTGCCAAAAAGTCTCTCACATGTGGTACCCCCATACTCTGAAGAAGTAGGAGAATGTGTTTTGGGGTGTTATTCCACATATACCTATGGCATGCATGGGCAATATATCATTAAAGTGACAACTTTGTGTAAGAGAAAAAAAAAAATTTTAATACATAAAAAAATTGTGGTAAAAAATAAAATGTTCCATGGACTCAACATGCCTCTCTGCAAAATCCTTGGCGTATCTACTTTAAAAAAGCAGTCATTTGGGGGGGTTGTACTGCCCTGTACCTCAAAAAATGTGATAGGCAGTCAGAAGGTAAAAGCGACATAAATTCCAATATATACACCATAGCTTGTAGATACTATAACTTTCCCACAAACCAAATAATATTTCACAAAAGTGAAAAATACCATTTCTTTTCAGAATTTTCAGTCTTTTTTCTGTTTATAGCACAAAAAATAAAACCCGCAGAGGTGATCAAATACCACCAAAAGAAAGCTCTATTTGTGTGAAAAAAGGACGTAAATTTTGTTTGGGTGCAGCATTGCACGACCGCGCAATTACCAGTTGAAACAGCGCAGTGCCGATCAGCAAAAAGTGGTGTGGTCAGGAAGAGGAGTAAATCATCAGGAGGGTGAGGGGTTAACGTGGTTGTCGTGGGGCCTACAATGTCCATATTATGTCTTTATTTTCTAGTAGTTTACAATTGGGGCGTGGCACCCAATAATATATTGATATGTAAAGAGTCTTCTAGGACACCACCCTGCTGGAGTTCTCTCTGGAAGTTATTCAAGATGAAGGTGGTCTTCAGGATCAGTCCTGTTGTATCTTGTACAATATGTTGTACATTACATACTCCTGACCCCTGCACTATATACTGTGTGTTGTACATTACATACCCCTGACCCCTGCACTATATTCTCCATGTTGTACATTACATACTCCTGACCCCTGCACTATATACTGTGTGTTGTACATTACATACTCCTGACCTCTGCACGATATACTCCATGTTGTACATTACATACTCCTGACCCCTGCAGTATATACTGTGTGTTGTACATTACGTACTCCTGACCTCTGCACTATATACTCCGTGTTGTACATTACGTACTCCTGACCCCTGCACTATATACTCTATGTTGTACATTACATACTCCTGACCCCTGCACTATATACTCCGTGTTGTACATTACATACTCCTGACCACTGCACTATATACTCCGTGTTGTACATTACATACTCCTGACCCCTGCACTATATACTCCGTGTTGTACATTACATAGTCCTGACCCCTGCACTATATACTCCATGTTGTACATTACATACTCCTGACCACTGCACTATATACTCCGTGTTGTACATTACATACTCTTGACCCCTGCACTATATACTCCATGTTGTACATCACGCACGCCTGACCCCTGCACTATATACTCCATGTTGTACATTACATACTCCTGACCCCTGCAGTATATACTGTGTGTTGTACATTACATACTCCTGACCCCTGCACTATATACTCCATGTTGTACATCACGCACGCCTGACCCCTGCACTATATACTCCATGTTGTACATTACATACTCCTGACCCCTGCACTATATACTCTGTGTTGTACATTACATACTCCTGACCCCTGCACTATATACTCTGTGTTGTACATTACATACTCCTGACCCCTGCACTATATACTCCATGTTGTACATTATGTACTCCTGACCCCTGCACTATATACTCCATGTTGTACATTACATACTCCTGACCCCCGCACTATATACTCCGTGTTGTACATTACGTACTCCTGACCCCCGCACTATATACTCCGTGTTGTACATTACATACTCCTGACCCCTGCACTATATACTACATGTTGTACATTACATACTCCTGACCCCTGCACTATATACTCCATGTTGTACATTACATAGTCCTGACCCCCGCACTATATACTCCGTGTTGTACATTACGTACTCCTGACCCCTGCACTATATACTCCATGTTGTACATTACGTACTCCTGACCCCTGCACTATATACTCCGTGTTGTACATTACATACTCCTGACCACTGCACTATATACTCCGTGTTGTACATTACATACTCTTGACCCCTGCACTATATACTCCATGTTGTACATTACATAGTCCTGACCCCTGCACTATATACTCCTTGTTGTACATTACATACTCCTGACCTCTGCACTATATACTCCGTGTTGTACATTCCATACTCCTGACCCCTGCACTATATACTCCATGTTGTACATTACATACTCTCCCCCCTCCCCCCACTCCTATATATACACATAATATGTCTTCTCCTCTGTTCCCCCCATTTCCTACCAGCTAGACACTTTATATCGGATGATGTGATTGGAGCACAGACTGTTACATGGTGATAATAATGTGGTCACATCCTCAAACCAGAAAGTGATAATGGGGGAGGAGCCAATACCCCAATGATGGGGGTCTTTATGATGGGGGAGGAGCCAATACCCCAATGATGGTTGTCTTTAGGATCAGGACGGGGGAGGAGCCAATACCCCAACGATGGTGGTCTTCAGGATGGGGGAGGAGCCAATACCTCAATGATGGTGGTCTTCAGGATGGGGGAGGAGGCAATACCCCAATAATGGTGGTCTTCAGGATCAGTCCAGTCTTCCTCTTGGTTGTCCTCCCCCCATCCTCACTCTCTGACCTCTGGTGGGGCTCCTGTCTAGTAATCTCTTTGTCTTTTAGTCCATGGCCGGGAGATGAGGAAAACCTCCGAGGATTGTCTCACTTTGTCTCCAGACTGGAAAGTAGAAGAAGAGGACATCACACAGTATAGTCCAGAAGAAAACCCGGCTCCCTCCAATGTCCATCCGGCACCACCCAGTGTAGATGGCCCATCGCATTCCTCGTATCCTGAGGAACCTCAGACTGTGCGGGACCGGGCCGGGCTTCCAACAGGGAAGAGGTTCTCTTGTACTGAGTGCGGGAAATGTTTCCGTTTTAAATCCGGTCTTAATGTGCATAAAAGATCTCACACGGGGGAGAAGCCATATTCCTGTCCTGAGTGTGGGAAATGTTTCCAAACTAAATCCGGTCTTAATGAGCATAAAATATCTCACACAGGGGAGAAGCCGTATTCCTGTTCTGAGTGCGGGAAATGTTTTTCAAGGAATTCATATCTTTTCACACATCAGAGATCTCACACAGGGGATAAGCCATATTCCTGTTCTGAGTGCGGGAAATGTTTCAGTGTGAAATCCAAGCTTAATGAGCATAAAAGATCTCACACGGGGGAGAAGCCATATTCTTGTACTGAGTGCAGGAAATGTTTCCATTTTAAATCTGGTCTTAATGTACATAAAAGATCTCACACGGGGGAGAAGCCGTATTCCTGCCATGAGTGTGGGAAATGTTTTTCAAGGAAGTCCCTGCTTTCCACACATCAAAGATCTCACACAGGGGAGAAGCCGTATGTCTGCTTTCAGTGCGGGAAATGTTTTACACAGAAACAAGAACTTGTTGTGCATCAACAATCTCACACGGGGGAGAAGCTACATCCCTGCTCTGAGTGCGGGAAATGTTTTGCAAATAAATCAAAGCTTGTCAGACATCATATAACCCACACGGGTGAGAAGCCTCATTCCTGTCCTGAGTGCGGGAAATGTTTTTCAATGAAGTTCCATCTTTACACACATCAGAGATCTCACACGGGGGAGAAGCCGTATTCCTGTCCTGAGTGTGGGAAATGTTTTTCACAAACCTTCACCCTTGCCAGACATCAGAGATCTCACACGGGGGAGAAACCGTATTCCTGTCCTGAGTGCGAGAAATGTTTTTCAGAGAAGTCCCATCTTTACACACATCAAAGATCTCACACGGGGGAGAAGCCGTATTCCTGCTATGAGTGCGGGAAATGTTTTTCAAGGAAGTCCCTGCTTTGCACACATCAAAGATCTCACACAGGGGAGAAGCCATATTTCTCCTTTGAGTGTGGGAAAGGTTTTGCACAGAAACAAGAACTTGTTGTGCATCAACAATCTCACACGGGGGAGAAGCTACATCCCTGCTCTGAGTGCGGAAAATGCTTTGCAAATAAATCAAAGCTTGTCAGACATCATATAACCCACACGGGTGAGAAGCCTCATTCCTGTCCTGAGTGCGGGAAATGTTTTTCAATGAAGTCGAATCTTTACACACATCAGAGATCTCACACGGGGGAGAAACCGTATTCCTGTCCTGAGTGTGGGAAATGTTTTTCACAAATGTTCATTCTTGTTGGACATCAGAGATCTCACACTGGGGAGAAGCCGTATTCCTGTCCTGAGTGTGGGAAATGTTTTTCACAGAAGTCCCATCTTTACACACATCAAAGATTGCACACAGGGGAGAAGCCGTATTTCTGTCCTGAGTGCGGGAAATGTTTTTCGGATAAGTCCCATCTTTACACACATCAGAGAATGCATGCAGGGAAGAAGCCGTATTCCTGTCATCAGTGCGGGAAATGTTTTTCACAGCAGTCCCATCTTTACACACATCAGAGATCTCACACGGGGGAGAAGCCGTATTCCTGTCCTGAGTGCGGGAAATGTTTTTCAGACAAGTCCTCCTATAGCAGACATCAGAGATTGCACACGGGGGAGAAGCCATGTTCCTATCCTGAGTGAGGGAAATGTTCCTCACTGAAGTCCTGTCTTCCTGCATATCCGGGGTCCCACACAACCCTGGAGGTGTATTAGTGCCTTGAGTGCGGGAAATGTCTTCTAGATGAATGTTGCTGGACACCGCAGCTCTCATGTGGGGAAGAAGCCTCTCCTGATATACACCTCACATATATTGTGGATACACCTTCTGATTTGCTCAGTTTTGGTCGATCTCTTTACTCTCTCGGTTTTTCCATCTAGACATTCGCTATTCTGTGCAAATGAGAAATAAAATATTTCTGACAAAATCTGATATAAGTTTTGGGTTCATTTCTGCAGATTTACTGAAAATTATCCACAATTAATTCAGAATTAATTTATTTTAGAATAATTAAATAAATTCAAATAATTTTGTGCTGTTTTGACCTAAAATGTACTTAACCCCTTCCTGTCTGGACACTTCTCCCCCCCTTCCTGTCCGGACACTCCCTCCTTCCTGTCCGGACACTTCTCCCCCCCTTTCCTTCCTGTCCGGACATTTCCCCCCCCCCTTCCTGTCCAGACACTTCCCCCCCTTCCTGTCCGGACACTTCCCCCCCCCTTTCCTTCCTGTCTGGACACTTCCCTCCCCCCTTCCTGTCCTAACACTTCCCCCCCTTCCTGTCCCGACACTTCCCCCCCCTTCCTGTCCAGACACTCCCCCCCCTCCTGTCCAGACACTCCCCCCCTTCCTGTCCGGACACTCCCCCCCCTTCCTGTCCGGACACTTCCCCCCCTTTCGCTTCCTGTCTGGACACTTTCCTTCCTGTCTGGACACTTCCCCCCCTTTCCTTCCTGTCTGGACACTTCCCCCCCTTTCCTTCCTGTCCGGACACTTGCCCCCTTTCCTTCCTGTCTGGACATTTCCCCTCCTTTCCTTCATGTCTGGACACTTTCCCCTCTTTCCTTCCTGTCTGGACACTCCCCCCCTTCATGTCCAGACACTTCCCCCCCTTCCTGTCTGGAAACCTCCCCCCCTTTCCTTCCCGTATGGACACTTCCCCCCCCCCTTCATGTCCGGACACTTCCTGTCCGGACACTTCCCCCCCTTTCCTTCCTGTCTGGACACTTTCCTTCCTATCCGGACACTTCCCCCCCTTTCCTTCCTGTCTGGGCACTTCCCCCCCTTTCCTTCCTGTCCAGACACTTCCCCCCTTTCCTTCCTGTCTGGACATTTCCCCTCCTTTCCTTCATGTCTGGACACTTTCCCCTCTATCCTTCCTGTCTGGACACTCCCCCCCTTCATGTCCGGACACTTCCCCCCCTTCCTGTCCGGAAACCTCCCCCCCTTTCCTTCCTGTATGGACACTTCCCCCCCCCTTCATGTCCGGACACTTCCTGTCCGGACACTTCCCCCCCTTTCCTTCCTGTCCGGACACTTCCCCCCTTTTCTTCCTGTCCGGACACTTCCCCCCCCTTTCCTTCCTGTCCGGACACTTCCCCCTCCTTTCCTTCCTGTCCAGACACTTCCCCCCCTTCCTGTCCAGACACTTCCCCCCCCCCTTCCTGTCCGGACTCTTACCCCACCTTTCCGGACACTTCCCCCCCCCACTTTCCTTACTTTCCAAACACTTCCCCCCTTCCTGTCCGGTAACTTGACACCCTTTCCTTCCTGTCCGGACACTTCCCCCCTTCCTGTCCAGACACTCCCCTCCCTTTCCTTCCTGTCTGGAAACTTCCCCACTTTCCTTCCTGTCTGGACACTTCCCCCCCCTTTCCTTCCTGTCCGGACACTCCCCCCCTTCCTTCCTGTCCGGACACTCCCCCCCTTTCCTTCCTGTTCGGACACTTCCCCCCCCCTTTCCTTCCTGTCCGGACACTTCCCCCCCCTTCCTTCCTGTCCGGACACTCCCCCCCTTTCCTTCCTGTTCGGACACTTCCCCCCCTTTCCTTTCTGTCCAGACACTTCCCCCCCTTCCTGTCCAGACACTTCCCCCCCCCCTTCCTGTCCGGACTCTTACCCCTCCTTTCCGGACACTTCCCCCCCTTTCCTTCCTTTCCAAACACTTCCCCCCTTCCTGTCCGGTAACTTGACACCCTTTCCTTCCTGTCCGGACACTTCCCCCCCTTCCTGTCCAGACACTCCCCTCCCTTTCCTTCCTGTCTGGAAACTTCCCCACTTTCCTTCCTGTCTGGACACTTCCCCCCCCTTTCCTTCCTGTCCAGACACTTTCCCTCCCCTTTCCTTTCTGTCCGGACACTTCCCCCCTTTCCTTCCTGTCCGGACACTTCCCCCCCTTTCCTTCCTGTCTGGACACTTCCCCCCCCCTTTCCTTCCTGTCCGGACACTCCCCCCCCCTTCCTTCCTGTCCGGACACTCCCCCCCTTTCCTTCCTGTTCGGACACTTCCCCCCCCTTTCCTTCCTGTCCGGACACTTCCCCCCCCTTCCTTCCTGTCCGGACACTCCCCCCCTTTCCTTCCTGTTCGGACACTTCCCCCCCTTTCCTTCCAGTCCGGACACTCCCCCCCCCCCCCCCGCCCAGACCAATTTGCAGCTTTCAGCACTATCACACTTAGACAATTGCGCAGTCTTAAATAAAATATGTAAACTCTATGTATCCCTACAAAAAAATACCACTCTCACCCCTGAAAGTGCAAAAATGAAATAAAACTTTTTCTGTAATCCCTCTAATACACTCCCATCATCTCCCCTCATACATAAGATAATAAATACAATATTGTATATGTATGTATAAGTGTCCAAGCAAAAGTCCACACAAAATATTCTTCCAAGTGTTGAAAACCAATCCAGTTCGTAGCTTTTCCATCCAAGATACCTAAAAAAAATATTAACTAAATATAGTGCATTATCTTTAAAACAAAACAAAAACACTCGTGACACTTAAAGTGACTCCTCCTAAACCCACACTCGTGAGAAACCACCACTTCAGCTTGTGATTAGTGCAAAATTCACCACTCAAATGTAGTTAAATACCATTACCCTCTCATGGATAATGGAACTTCATAACCATTCCATATTAATCCACATCAAACTACTCGTGATCACATGCATCAAATATAAGTTGTGCCACAACTCTTGCAGGATAATATACCATTACCCTCTTTCAATATAAAAAAGGCATTAGACTCCTCCAGGGTAATCTGTGACTTCCCCTTTCCTGAAGTGCCCAATCCGGACTTCCCCGCTCCTCGGAAGGGCAGAGAAGACAATACTCAGTGGAATATATAAATAGAAATCCGTAATTTTATTTTCAAGCTTACATTAGGTATAAAGAAAACATCCATCCTCTCCCACAGTTCGTGTGACTGAACTCCAGTATCCAAGATGGCCGCGCCGCTCCTTCCGGTTTGACGTTGACGTCACGTCACTGACGCGTTTCGTCACTTCCAACTTTTTCACAAGCTTGTGAAAAAGTCGGAAGTGACGAAACGTGTCAGTGACGTGACGTCAGAACGTCAAACCGGAAGGAGCGGTGCGGCCATCTTGGATACTGGAGTTCAGTCACACGAACTGTGGGAGAGGATGGACGTTTTCTTTTTACCTAATGTAAGCTTGAAAATAAAATTACGGATTTCTATTTATATATTCCACTGAGTATTGTCTTCTCTGCCCTTCCGAGGAGCGGGGAAGTCCGGATTGGGCACTTCAGGAAAGGGGAAGTCACGGATTACCCTGGAGGAGTCTAATGCCTTTTTTATATTGAAAGAGGGTAATGGTATATTATCCTGCAAGAGTTGTGGCACAACTTATATTTGATGCATGTGATCACGAGTAGTTTGATGTGGATTAATATGGAATGGTTATGAAGTTCCATTATCCATGAGAGGGTAATGGTATTTAACTACATTTGAGTGGTGAATTTTGCACTAATCACAAGCTGAAGTGGTGGTTTCTCACAAGTGTGGGTTTAGGACAGCAATGGGCAAACTACGTATACGGCCCGGCGGACCTTTTAATCCGGCCCACGGAGCGTGACACAAAAAAAAAACAGCCAGGGCAGCGCGCTCAAATGCAATGATTGGCCAGTCTCGCTGCCACTCACATCCTGATATCCAGTGATTGGCTGTCAGGATGTGTGTAGGCAGGGCAGCGTGACGAACGTGAGGGGAGCTAGGCTCCTCTCACAGTCCGCCCTGAAGACCGGAACGGCGCGGGAACACGGCGAGAAGAACACGCGGAGCAAAGATAAGTAAATTGACACAGGGGGGACTTGGCTTACTACTTGCTACTTACTACTACTATATGGGGGATGAATTAATATGGGGAATGAATTACTATAGGGGGGATGAATTACTATATGGGGGATGAATTACTATATGGGGGATGAATTACTATATGGGGGATGAATTAATATGGGGAATGAATTACTATAGGGGGGATGAATTACTATATGGGGGATTAATTACTATGCTTACTATGGGGGAATATTACTATACTTACTATGGATGGCATGGTAGTGGCTGGGCTGGCCAGCAGCTAGTCCGGCCCCCGGGTCCAATATATGAACCCATTGCGGCCCTCAAGTCAAAAAGTTTGCCCACCCCTGGTTTAGGAGGAGTCACTTTAAGTGTCACGAGTGTTTTTGTTTTGTTTTAAAGATAATGCACTATATTTAGTTTATATTTTTTTTAGGTATCTTGGATGGAAAAGCTACGAACTGGATTGGTTTTCAACACTTGGAAGAATATTTTGTGTGGACTTTTGCTTGGACACTTATACATACATATACAATATTGTATTTATTATCTTATGTATGAGGGGAGATGATGGGAGTGTTTTAGAGGGATTACAGAAAAAGTTTTATTTCAATTGCGGGGTCGTGCCACACTGTCCCCGGACGACATTTTTTTAGCATTTTTTTTGAGACCAATAAAACTTTATTTTGGTAGTATTTATTCACCGCTGGGGATTTTTAGTATTTTTTTGCTATAGAAATGAAAAAGTCCAAAAATGTGGAAAAAAAGGGTTTTTCTTATAAAAATTTTGCAAATAAATCATCCTTCTTCCTAAATTTCGGTCAAAATCTATTCCGTTATCTTTTTAGTTAAAAAATAACCCAAATTCGTTTATAACCAAAAATTATACATTATACATTTTAATTTTTTTATATTATTTGTTTTTTGTTTTTTTTACACACCATCACCCTATCAGCACCATGGTGACACTGTACTATTTGTGGGGGGGGTGAAGATTTTTTTTTTTCCACTGATTTCTTTTCCACCCATAAAAACTGTAAGAGGAATCATTTCTCCTCTCTGCATTCTTGCAGCCATTGAGAAATACTGTGTGAGCTGTGATTGGTCACAGCTTGTCACATGGTACAAGGCTGTTGTGAATGGCCCTGTACCATGTGATCTCGGTGATCATTCACAGATTTCACACGTAGTAAGCAATGATGTCAGAAGTGACCTCTTGCTTACTACTCTGCATGTGATTACTGATTGGCCAATCAGACATCACATGTTCGGTACCTCACGCAGAGATCCTGTACAACGATCCGATCCGGAGAACACAGCGGGTCCCGGGTCGCTCCCAGGGGGCGGGGAGAACGTTTACAAATGCCCCCCCCCCGGCACTGCTCCCGTCCGCCCGTTTATATACATGTTCCGGATGGGAAGGGGTTAAAGAACGATCTTTGTAGAAATGAACGATCCCACCAAATAAAAGATCAGATTGGTCACCAAAGAAAAGAGCGACAGCGATAACATGAAGAAACAAAGGTTCTAGTTTTGGGGAAATTGCCAGGAAATTGGGTCCCGGAGTTCCAGCATCTGGAGCCCAGAAGCTGTGCACACGATTTACCAAACACCAAAACGAACGAAACGCAGCAAGGCAGAGGAAGGAGAAAAAAGCCACAACACCCAAAACTGACAAGAATCACAAGAAATGCCGTGCAGAACAGAAAATCCTCTGCCAAGGATACCAACAAGGTGTTGTCAGATGGAGGACTGTCTGTGTCTGACCGAACAGGAAGAAGTCGACTTGTTGCTGCTGGAGTAAGAGATCAAATACCAAGGAAAAAAAAAACATTTTTAAACTGCCAACAAAGCGCAGGGGTCGGGAGAATGTTACGTACATCCCCATGTAAAGAGTGCAGGGGTCGGGAGAATGTTATGTACATCCCCGTGTACAGAGCACAAGGGTCAGGAGAATGTTACGTACATCCCTGTGTACAGAGCGCAGGGGTCGGGAGAATGTTACGTACATCCCCGTGTACAGAGCGCAGGGGTCGGGAGAATGTTAGGTACATCCCCGTGGACAGAACGCAGGGGTCGGGAGAATGTTAGGTACATCCCCGTATACAGAACGCGGGGGTCGGGACAATGTTACATACATCCCCTTGTAAAGAGCACAGGGGTCGGGAGAATGTTACGTACATCCCCGTGTACGGAGCGCAGGGGTCGGGAGAATGTTAGGTACATCCCCGTGTACAGAACGCAGGGGTCGGGAGAATGTTATGTACATCCCCGTGTACAAAGCTCAGGGGTCGGGAGAATGTTACGTACATCCCCTTGTACAGAGCGTGGGGTTGGGAGAATGTTACGTACATCCCCATGTACAGAGTGCGGGGGTTGGGAGAATGTTACGTATATCCCTGTGTACAGAGCTCAGGGGTCGGGAGAATGTATTGTACATCCCCTTGTACAGAGCGCGGGGGTCGGGAGAATGTTACATACATCCCCGTGTACAGAGCACAGGGGTCGGGAGAATGTTAGGTACATCCCCGTGTACAGAGCGCGGGAGTCGGGAGAATGTTACGTACATCCCCGTGTACAGAGCGCAGGGGTCAGGAGAATGTTATGTACATCCCCGTGTACGATGCGCAGGGGTTGGGAGAATGCTACGTTCATCTCTGTGTACAGAGCGCAGGGGTCGGGCGAATGTTATGTACAGCCCGGAGTACAGAGCGCAGGGGTCAGGTGAATGTTATGTACATCCCTGTGTACAGAGCGCAGGGGTCGGGAGAATGTTATGTACATCCCCGTGTACAGAGCGCAGGGGTCGGGAGAATGTTATGTACATCCCCGTGTACAGAGCGCAGAGGTCGGGAGAATGTTACGTTAAGCCCCGTGTACAGAGCGCAGGGGTTGGGGGAATGTTACGTACATCCCCGTGTAAGGAGCGCAGGGGTCGGGAGAATGTTACGTACATCCCTGTGTACGGAGTGCAGGGGTCGGGAGAACCCTTTGGAGGAACCTCTAGAACCCTTTCGGGATGCTGTCATATATAGCAGTAGAAATATGAGTTCTATATATGATTCTCAGCTCCCATCATACAGGTAAGGACGGCCTAATATTCTGCCATTCATCCCAACAGCCAAAGTTTAGTCTGAAACCAGGTTCATACTGAGCTCAGCCCGAGATACCAACTGCTAGTGAAATAGTTCATTACTCCAAACTCTAGAACCCTTTGGAGGAACCCTGGCTGAGAAAGGCCAGATTAGGCAGTCATATATTTCTGTCCCCCTTGGTGGGAGTGGACCTCTCTATGAGGACATACAGTCCATACACACACCCAGCACAAGGCCGGGGTCACACTACTAGACGGTTCTCGGGGCTGCAGTTCCTCTGGGCTCCACAAGGTGGTAATCTCACTTCTACCCAGACAGGAAGTCACTATGGAAGACAGGAAGTGATGTCAGGTACAGACAGGAAGTGATGTCAGCTCTAGCCAAGAAATTCCATAAGCTACGACCTAGAGAGGACATGCTGGAAGTGGCAGCGGAGGAGGTAATAAGGTGTTATTTTATATTTACGAGAAACTCCAAATAATTCTTCAGTTTGTCAAAATTATATCTCTATAACAAAGCCGGTATAGATAAAATGACAACACGAATGAGGATGGAGGAGGACTGGAGTCACATGACTGAGAGGATACTAAACCTCACCCTGGAGATCATCTACCTGCTGACCGGAGAGGTGAGGAGGATTCTGGGAGGTCACATGACATCACTCTCATCTCTATTAATAAAACAGACCTGACCGGAGAGGTGAGGAGGATTCTGGGAGGTCACATGACATCACTCTCATCTCTATTAATAAAACCCGGACCGGACAGGTGAGGAGGATTCTGGGAGGTCACATGATATCACTCTCATCTCTATTAATAAAACACAGACCTGACCGGAGAGGTGAGGAGGATTCTGGGAGTCTAACCTGATGTTCCTATTGGTTCCTCAATACAGAGATTTCCTCTTCTGAAGTCAGGTGATCATATGACCATCACAGTGCCTCCATGTGACTCCCTAAACCCTGAGAGATACAACATGCAGAAGATTCTAGAAGTCACCAAGAAGATGATGGAGCTGCTGACAGGAGAGGTGAGCTGTGCCGGGAATTCTGGGACATTCTCCAGTAACAGACAAGGGATGTGTCTGGATGGTGACTGTATCATTGTGTGTGTCAGGTTCCTATAAGGTGTCGGGTCGATGATTTATTTGCATTTTTTTTATATATTCAGATTGGAAACCTCGGAGATAATATTGTTGTTAAAGAGGAGGATGAGGTGTTCGGTGTGATGAAGGAGCTTTCTGAAGAACAAAGAGACCTGTACAAGATGGAGCCACCTAGTAATTGGAACCCACCAGAGAGATGTCCCCGTCTTCTGTATTCCCGGGATTCCACACAGGAAGGTCACACCATCCCTCACTATTACAAGGTTGGTGGGACGGAGAATCTAGAACATGGACTCATGGAGACGATGTGCGGATTCTCTATGTGATGTCACAATAATAAATCTTCTATCTTACAGATGATATTTTCTCTCCTTCTCTTGATGTAGAGTGGAGATCCAATCGATATAGAATTTGAGGTGAAATCAGAAGAAGAAGAGGCGTATGTGAGGGATGATCAGCAGTCTATGGAGGAGGATGGAATAACGGGGACATTTATAGAGGAGGACACTACAGAGATCAGCACAGGTGGGTCATGAACACGAAATCCATTCCTCCACCCATACTGCTCACTGATTGGTCACTGACCCATTTCCTAGTTTCCTTGAGGGTGGAATTGTGCACTCCTCATAGACCAAGCTGCCTGATGTGGGCAAAGTCCTGGTTTGGGGGAACCAATCAGCTCCTGTCTAGTAATCCTCTTTGTCTTTGTATTTTAGTCCATGGCCGGGAGATGAGGAAAACCTCGGAGGATTGTCTCACTTTGTCTCCAGACTGGAAAGTAGAAGATGAGGACATCACACAGTATAGTCCAGGAGAAAACCCAGCTCCCTCCAATGTCCATCCAGCACCACCCAGTGTAGATGGACCATCGGATTCCTCGTATCCTGAGGAACCTCAGACTGTGCGGGACCGGGCCGGCCTTCCAACAGGGAAGAGCTTCTCCTGTACTGAGTGCGGAAAATTTTTCCAATCTAAATCTGGTCTTAATGTGCATAAAAGATCTCACACGGGGGAGAAGCCGTATTCCTGTTCTGAGTGCGGGAAATGTTTCCAATGTAAATCCGGTCTTAATGTGCATAAAAGATCTCACACGGGGGAGAATCCATATTCTTGTCCTGAGTGCGGGAAATGTTTCCAATGTAAATCTGGTCTTGATGTGCATAAAAGATCTCACACAGGGGAGACGCCATATTCCTGTTCTGAGTGCGGGAAATGTTTCAGTGTTAAATATCGTCTTATTGAGCATCGGAGATCTCACACGGGGGAGAAGGCACATTCCTGCCCTGAGTGCGGTAAATGTTTTTCAAGGAAATCCAGTGTTTACATACATCAGAGATATCACACGGGGGAGAAGCCGTATTCCTGTCCTGAGTGCGGGAAATGTTTTGTAACAAAATCGCAGCTTGTCAGACATCATACAACCCACACAGGAGAGAAGCCTCATTCCTGTTCTGAGTGCGGGAAATGTTTTTCAGTAAAGTTGAATCTTTTCGCACATCAGAAATCTCACACGGGGGAGAAGCCTCATTCCTGTCCTGAGTGTGGGAAATGTTTTTCACGGAAGTCCAGTCTTTACATACATCAAAGATCTCACACAGGGGAGAAGCCGTATTCCTGTCTTGAGTGCGGGAAACGTTTTTCAGTGAGGTCCAATCTTTCCATACATCAGAGATCTCACACGAAGGAGAAGCCATATTCCTGTCCTGAATGCGGGAAATGTTTTCATTCAAAATCTGAGCTTAGTGTTCACAAAAGATCTCACATGGGGGAAAAGCCACATTCCTGCCCTGAATGTGGGAAATGTTTTTCACAAAAGTACAAACTCTACAGACATCAGACATTGCACACTGGTGAGAAACCATGTTCCTGTCCTGAGTGCGGGAAATGTTTTAATTTGAATTCCACTCTCATTACACATTTAAGATCTCACATAGGTGAGAAGCCACATCCCTGCTCTGAGTGCGGGAAATGTTTTGTAACAAAATTGCAGCTTGTCAGACATCATAGAACCCACACAAGAGAGAAGCCTCATTCCTGTCCTGAGTGTGGGAAATGTTTTTCAGTAAAGTTGAATCTTTTCGCACATCAGAAATCTCACACGGGGGAGAAGCCTCATTCCTGTCCTGAGTGCGGGAAATGTTTTTCACAGAAGTCCAGTCTTTACATACATCAGAGATCTCACACAGGGGAGAAGCCGTATTCCTGTCTTGAGTGCGGGAAATGTTTTTCAGTGAGGTCCAATCTTTCCAGACATCAGAGATCTCACACGAGGGAGAAGCCGTATTCCTGTCTTGAGTGCGGGAAATGTTTTTCACTGAGGTCCAATCTTTCCAGACATCAGAGATCTCACGGGGGAGAAGCCACGTTCCTGTCCTGAGTGAGGGAAATGTTCCTCACTGAAGTCCTGTCTTCCTGTACATCCGGGGTCCCACACAACCCTGGAGATGTATTAACGCCTTGAGTGCGGGAAATGTCTTCTAGATGAATGTTGCTGGACATTCCGGCTCTCGTGGGGAAGAAGCACACCCTGGGGTGTTTAAACGCAGAGCGGTAGCTAAATTAGAAACAAAATAGATATTTGATCTCCGCTCTTTATCTCCACTAGGTTTAAATGTCGATCTCGACATTCATTGTTTTATTGATAATAGCTAAAGAGTACCCCCGTTCATTTATCACCCCTTTTTATATATACCCCATTGGATACATTATTTCATTTCATATTTTATGTTTTAATATCTTGTCCTCTTCGCATGCGTTTTAGATTTACTTTCACCTTTCATTTACCTCCTTTTTAGGTGGTTTTAGTTGATTTCCCCCCAGTGTCCTTTTAGATGGTTTTTTATGATATTATTGCCATCTAATCGTTTATGTATTTTATAGAGAGTATTAACCACTATGTGCTGATGCCCCTCGTTTAGGAATTCCTACCATTTTATAATATTTTTATGTTATGTTCTACTATTGATATGTTATTCACATTTTTACCGTTTTGAGATATTTTTATCTACATAAGATCCCTTTTTCATGTTTATTCTATTTGGTTTTTTTCATTTATACTTTAAATATTTTTTATTTTCTTCTTTTTTTCCATGGATCTGTTTATTGTGTTTATCTATATGGTCTGCTTCTATGTTTTTATGTGATCAGTTAGTGAATAAAGCCGGCCACAGACGGGTCAAAAATCGGCCGATTTTTGCACCGTTAGTGGGTTAATAAACAGCTTGTTTTCCTCATTTCCGTGTCCGGAGATTTCCTGGTATTCCCAAAGTTGCTACTACAGTATCTGTCAGTCTTGCAATGCCTCATGGGACTGTAGATTGGCAACAGTTGGAGGGCTGCCAGTGTGACACCCGTGCTGTAGAGGATCGTTCCAGCCTGGAGGGGGCATACTGCCGGATCTACTGCCAGAGGCCTCAGGAGGGCCAGAATGCTGAGACCTGGGTTCTGCCAAGAGCTGACTGGAGGGCCGTCTACTGAAGGTTTGTTCTGGTATCATGGAGGAAGGCTGCTAGCTGCTTCTGGGCCTTGTGAGTACAGACACCCCTAAAAGTCCTGAGAGACTGTGTGCTACATAACCCCCCTCTGGTGCTACAGAGTCAGCTGCGGGTCTAGATAAAGGGGGCCCGGGATGGTGTTCTGAAGAGCTTTGTCCACTTAATCTCCTGCTGCTACTACTACTACTAATACTACTGCTACTACTACTAATGCTACTGCTTATACTGCTACTACTACTAATGCTACAACTTCTACTACTATTACTACTGCTACTACTTCTACTTCTATTACTGCTACTGTCATGGAAATTTTGTATTGTTGGTCGAACTTTAAATGTGTCATATATTCGTGTTATTCATATGTCTCTCGTGTGGCTTAATTAAAGCTCTGAAGGCTGCAATTGGGCCATGTGCATGTACAATGTATGTATTACAGTACTCAGCTCGGTAATGGATGAGATGGCGGATCTGCGCTTATAGACCGGCGTGTATACCACCACGGCATTCGATGCGAATGCTGCTGGCAGTAGACCGCGGGCCTGTATCCACATATCAGCAGCATAGTACCACATGGACTTCGTAACGCAAGGCGCCAAGCGGTACGAACTCCGCGTGTAGGCTTATGCATATTTTACAACCCATTACCAACCTGAAACTGTATCCGGATGGATGTGTTTTAATAAAGATCGTATCGGGCCCATCCAGGTACAGACTGGTATTTAGCCTGGGGGATGCTTGTACAGAGAATGAACATACTGCTAGGAGCTGGAACAAGAGATATGCTCTCCACAGAGGGCTCATGGGGGGAAGGGGAGGAAGTCTGCTGACCTCAGAAGGCTCATGGGGGAGGACCAGTGATAGATAATAGGAAAGGCTATGCTCCAATCGGAATGTACATCCTGTGTATAGGCACTCCCCATTGCATTGTTCGGTGGGAGGGGTTTGACCTTATTCATGTGGGGGGGCGTGTGTGTATTTGTAATAAAACTAAAGGGGAGAATGAAAATTGCCCTTATGTGAATTCAACCATCAACCTGAAGGTGTCGTGTGATCATTTTCAGGGTAACGGAGCTCCAATCACCCACAGTTCAACAGAAGCTAAAGTAGTTGGATGGGCAGGAATCGTGTAGTTTAGCTGCAGTCGTGGTAAGCGAGATTCGCACAGCTTTATGGGGGATTTCTGCGCATCCAACTGCGAGTACTCACGGTAAGGAGAAATTCGTTAAAGCGAATTTCCAAGACACTACTACTACTATTAATACTGCTACTACTTCTACTACTATTGCTGCTGCGCTAATACTACTGTTACTACTACTATTACTACTACTGCAACTACTACTATTACTACTACTACTGCAACTACTACTGCTGCTGCTACTAATACTACTATTACTACTACTGCAACTACTGCTGCTACTAATACTACTGCTACTATTACTACTACTGCTACTACTATTACTGCTGCTACTACTATTACTACTGCGACTGCTACTACTACTATTACTACTACTGCAACTACTACTATTACTACTGCTACTACTATTACTACTACTGCAACTACTATTACTACTACTGCTACTAATACTTCTGCAACTACTATTACTGCTGCTACTACTACTGCAACTACTATTGCTGCTGCTACTACTACTGAAACTACTACTTCTACTACTACTGCTACAACTACAGTTGCAAGAAAAAGTATGTGAACCCCTTGGGATTACGTGGAGTTTTGCATGAATTGGGCATAAAATGTGCTCTGAACGTCATCTAAGTCACAACAATAGAAGAACACAGTCTGCTGAACATAATACTACACAAACATTAGATGTTGCCATGGTTTAATTGCACATAACATGTAAACATTCACAGTGCAGGGAGGAAAAAGTATGTGAGGCCCTAGCTTAATGACTTCTCCCAGAGCTAATTGGAGCCAGGAGTGAGCCAACCTTGACTCCAATCAGTGTGATGATATTGAATGTGTTGCTGACAGCTGTCCTGCCCTTAAAAAACACACCTGTTTTGGGTTTACTGGTTTCAAGAAGCACTGTCTGATGTGAACCATGCCTCGCAGAAAAGAGCTCTCAGAAGACCTACGATCAAGAATTGTTGACTTGCATGAAGCTGGAAAGGGTTACAAAAGTAGCTCCAAAAGCCTTGATGTTCATGTGTCCACGGTAAAACAGACTGTCTACAAATGGAGAAAGTTTAGCACTGTTGCTACTCTCCCTAGGCATGGTCGTCCTGTAAAAATGACTGCAAGAGCACAGCGCAGAATGCTGCATGAGGTAAAGAAGAATCCCAGAGTGTCAGCTAAAGACCTACAGAAATCTCTGGCACATGCTAACATTTTTGTTGACACATCTACAATAAGGAAAACATTAAACAAGAATGGAGTACATGGGAGGACACCACGGAAGAAGCCATTGCTGTCCAAAAAGAATATTGCAGCACGTTTGAAGTTTGCAAAAGAGCACCTGGATGTTCCATAGCACTACTGGCAAAATATACTGTGGACAGATGAAGCCAAGATTGAGTTGTTTGGGAAGAACACACAACACTATGTGTGGAGAAAAAAAGGCACTGCACACCAACATCAAAACCTCATCCCCACTGTAAAACATGGCGGAGGGAGCATCATGGTTTGGGGCTGCTTTGCTGCCTCAGGGCCTGGACGGATTGTTGTCATTGATGGGAAAATGAATTCCAGAGTTTATCAAGACATTTTGCAGGAAAATGTATGGCCATCTGTCCGCCACCTGAAGCTCCGCAGAGGATGGGTGATGCAACAGGACAATGACCCAAAGCATACAAGTAATTCAACAAAACAATGGCTGCAACAGCACAGAATACGCCTTCTGGAGTGGCCCAGTCAGAGTCCTGACCTCAACCCGATTGAAATGCTGTGGCATGACCTTAAGAGAGCGATTCACACCAGACATCCCAATAATATTGCTACACTGAAACAGTTTTGTGAAGAGGAGTGGTCCAAAGTTACTCCAGATCGTTGTGCAGGTCTGATCTGCAACTACAGGAAACGTTTGGTTGAGGTTATTGCTGCCAAAGGAGGGTCAACTAGTTATTAAGTCCAAAGGTTCACATACTTTTTCCTCCCTGCACTGTGAATGTTTACATGTTATGTGCAATTAAACCAAGGCAACATCTAATGTTTGTGTAGTATTATGTTCAGCAGACTGTGTTCTTCTATTGTGACTTAGATGACGTTCAGAGCACATTTTATGCCCAATTCATGCAAAACTCCACGTAATCCCAAGGGGTTCACATACTTTTTCTTGCAACTGTACTACTGCTACTACTACCATTATTGCTACTACTACTACTATTACTGCTACTACTACCACTACTGCTACTACTGCCTTCCAGCTGAAGTGTACTGTTGTCCTCCAGCACAGACTTGGTAGTTTATGGGAAAAAGTCCCTGCAGTCCTCACCTGGACCTCCTCCTTGTGTTTGGAGGGTCCCACCTCATCCCCTCACTCTGTCCAAGTTCTCCAAAAATGACAACACGACCCCCCCAACCCCCCTAGACTGGTCATTGAAGAAACATGTGAATGAGCCGATGTGCCTGGCTGGGGGGCAAAGCTATTGGGTGAGACCTGGACAGTATTCCTGCCGATCCTGCGAGGGTAGACCTACACATACATTGGTGACCGATGGGAGAAGGACCCCTTATATCAGTGGTCAGTGTAGTGGTCCCTTACATTGGTGACCGATGGGAGAAGGACCCCCTTATATCAGTGATCAGTGTAGTGGTCCCTCACATTGGTGACCGATGGGAGAAGGACCTCCTTATATCAGTGGTCAGTGTAGTGGTCCCTCACATTGGTGACCGATGGGAGAAGGACCCCCTTATATCAGTGGTCAGTAGGAGAAGGACCCCCTTATATCAGTGGTCAGTAGAAGGACATTCTTACCTTGTTATGAAGTGGAGATACTAACTTCCTTACAGATCTTTCATACCAGCTGTTACTGGGAGACAGAAATTGTTCATTGCTGGAGGAACCCCTAGAACCCTTTGGAGGAACCCCGGCTGAGAAATGACTCAACACACTGCCATTAATGTCTAAACTGCTGGCAATAAAAATTAGTCCACCCCTAATTGACAAAGTCCAAATTGGGCCCAAAGTGTCAATATTTTGTGTGGCCGCCATTATTTTCCAGCACTGCCTTAACCCTCTTGGGCATGGCGGTCGCCAGAGCTTTACAGGTTGCCATTGGAGTCCTCTTCTACTCCTCCATGATGTCATCACGGAGCTGGTGGATGTAAGAGACCTTGCGCTCCTCAACCTTCCGTTTTCTACTCCTCCATGACGCCATCACGGAGCTGGTGGATGTTAGAGACCTTGCGCTCCTCCACTTTCCGTTTGAGGAGCCCCACAGATGCTCAATAGGGTTTAGGTCTGGAGACATGCTTGGCCAGTCCATCACCTTCACCCTCAGCTTCTTTAGCAAGGCAGTGGTGGACTTGGAGGTGTGTTTGGGGTCGTTATCATGGAATACTGCCCTGCAGCCCAGTCTCCTGTGGGAGGGGATCATGCTCTGCTTCAGTGAACTGTAGCTCCCCAGTGCCGGCAGCACTCATGCAGCCCCAGACCATGACACTCCCACCATCATGCTTGACTGTAGGCAAGACACACTTGGCTTTGTACTCCTCACCTGGTTGCCGCCACACACGCCTGACACCATCTGAACCCAATCAGTTGATCTTGGTGTCATCACACCAGAGGACATGGCTCCAGTAATCCATGTCCTTAGTGCGGGTTTCTTGTCCATCATCTTTAGAAGAGGCTTCCTTCTGGGACGACAGCTAAGCAGACCAATGTGATGCAGTGTGCGGCGTATGGTCTGAGCTCTGACAGGCTGACCCCCCCCCTTCACCCTCTGCAGCAATGCTGGCCCCACTGACAGGCTGACCGCCCCACCCCTTCAACCTCTGCAGCAATGCTGGCAGCACTCATACATCTATTTCCCAAGGACAACCTCTGGATATGATGCTGAGCACGTGCACTCAACTTCTTTGGTGGACAATGGCGAGGCCTGTTCTGAGTAGAACCCGTCCTGTTACACCGCTGTATGGTCTTGGCCACCGTTCTGCAGCTCAGTTTCAGGGTCTTGGCAATCTTCTTATAGCCTAGGCCATCTTTATGTAGAGCAACAATTCTTTATTTCAGATCCTTAGAGAGTTTTTTTGCCATGAGGTGCCATGTTGAACTTCCAGTGACCAGTATGAGAGAGTGAGAGCGACAACACCAAATGTAACCCACCCACTCCCCATTCACACCTGACACCTTGTAACACCGAGTCACATGACACCGGGAAAGGAAAATGGCTCATTGGGCCCAATGTGGACCTTGTCACTTAGGGGTGGAGTCACTTCTAGAAGATGCTGTGTGTAAAAAATAATATATATATATATATACATTGTATACAGTCCGGGGGAGGGGGGACTCGCTTCTGGGAGATACTGTATATTTCTGTCCCCCGTGGTGGGAGTGGAGGTGACCCCTCTATGACATACAGTCTATACACACCCAGCACAAGGCCGGGGCACACTACTAGCAGATGGTTCTCGGGGCTGCAGTTCCTCTGAGCTCCACAAGGTGGTGATCTCATTTCTACCCAGACAGGAAGTCACTATGGAAGACAGGAAGTGATGTCAGCTAGAGCCAGGAAATTCCATAAGCTACGACCTAGAGAGGACACACTGGAAGTGGCAGCGGAGGAGGTAATAAGGTGTTATTTATATTTACGAGAAACTCCAAATAATTCTTACTTCAGTTTGTCAAAATTATCTCTCTATAAGAAAGCCGGAATAGATAAAATGACACAAATGAGGATGGAGGAGGACCAGAGTCACATGACGGAGAGGATACTAAACCTCACCCTGGAGATCATCTACCTGCTGACCGGAGAGGTGAGGAGGATTCTGGGAGGTCACATGACATCACTCATCTCTATTAATAAAACACAGACCTGACCAGAGAGGTGAGGAGGATTCTGGGAGGTCACATGACATCACTCTCATCTCTATTAATAAAACACAGACCTGACCGGAGAGGTGAGGAGGATTCTGGGAGTCTAACATGATATTCCTATTGGTTCCCCAATACAGAGATTTCCTCTTCTGACGTCAGGTGATCATATGACCATCACAGTCCCTCCATGTGACTCCCTAAACCCTGAGAGACACAACATGCAGAAGATTCTAGAAGTCACCAAGAAGATGATGGAGCTGCTGACAGGAGAGGTGAGCGGTGCTGGGAATTCTGGGACATTCTCCAGTAACAGACAAGGGATGTGTCTGGATGGTGACTGTATCATTGTATGTGTCAGGTTCCTATAAGGTGTCAGGGTGTCACTGTCTATTTCTCCATGGAGGAGTGGGAGTATTTAGGACACAAGGACCTCTACAAGGACGTCATGATGGACAATCAGCAGACTGCTATTTGCAGGGTTCAGAGGTGCACTATGTACAGAGTTCGGGGTTCAAGAGTGCGCTATGCACAGAGTGCAGGGTTCAAGAGTGTGCTATGCACAGAGTGCAGGGTTCAGGGGTGCGCTATGTACAAAGAGCAGGGTTCAGGAGTGCGCTATGTACAAAGTGCAGGGTTGAGGAGTACTCTATGTACAGAGTGCAGGGTTCAGGGGTGCGCTATGTACAGAGTGCAGGGTTCAGGAGTGCGCTATGTACAGAGTGCAGGGTTCAGGAGTGTGCTGCATACAGAGTGCAGGGTTCAGCAAAGTGCTGGGTACAGAGTGCAGGGGTGCGCTGCGTATAGAGTTGAGTGTGCAGGGGTGCACGTAGTGCAAGTTACAGGGGTAATCTAAGACCCGACGAGAGAGGTGAGGAGGATTCTGGGAGGTCACATGACATCACTCTCATCTCTATTAATAAAACACAGACATGATCGGAGAGGTGAGGAGGATTCTGGGAGGTCACATGACATCACTGTGGTCTAGTCTGGCCAATAGACCATGTTCTTCTTGTAGACATGTAGATGATGTCAGATGATTGATATCGGTTTCTCTTTCTCCTGATCTGTAGGATTATGTTGTAGTGAAGAAGTCTAGTGGGGAGCCAATCTCAGGAGGATGGAGCAGGAACCAGAGCCCCACCCTGGTGCCTCCCCCTCGTTCTCCGATACCTGAGAGGAACAAAGAGCAGAAGATCCTGGAACTGACCACCATGATGGTCTATCTGCTGATAGGAGAGGTGAGCGGTGTTGGGAATTCTGGGACATTCTCCAGTAACAGACAAGGGATGTGTCTGGATGGTGACTGTATCATTGTGTGTGTCAGGTTCCTATAAGGTGTCAGGGTGTCACTGTCTATTTCTCCATGGAGGAGTGGGAGTATTTAGAAGGTCATGATGGACAATCAGCAGACTTTGAGCTTTGTGAGGAAGGAATTTCCCCGGAATGAGATGATATTGAACCTCGCCCTGGAGATCCTCCACCTGCTGACTGGAGAGGTGAGTGTAATGAAGGGGTTAAATCTGACTCGGCTGTACACTGGGAGGGATTCAGAGTCACTTCAAGTCTTTTGATGTTCTGGTAATCTATGATGTCATACACACAAGCAAGGCTTTTCCTGTCAGAGAGTAGGTGTAGGAATTCACCCCCACCCCCACCCTGGGATTTAAAAGTGGGAGGGTCTTCAATGGGCGTTGTTAAATAAAACCAGTGTTGTGTAATTCACATAGTGCAGTTTTCAGGGGTGCGCTGCATACAGAGTGCAGGGTTCAGGGGTGCACTATGTACAGAGTGCAGGGTTCAGGGGTGCGCTGCGTACAGAGTGCAGGGTTCAGGGGTATATTACACACAAGTTGCAGAATTTAGGTGTGCATGATATGTAAGGTTTAGGAAAAAGTGCTGCATTTGGGAGTGTGCTACATACAGTGCACAGGACTCAGGAGTGTGCTGTGTACAAAGTGCAGGGTTCAGGGGTGTGCTGTGTACGGAGTGCAGGGTTCAGGAGTGTGATGTGTACAGAGTGCAGGGTTCAGGAGTGTGTTATGTACAGAGTGCAGGGTTCAGGAGTGTGCTACATACAGTGCACAGGATTCAGGAGTGTGCTGTGTACAAAGTGCAGGGTTCAGGGGTGTGCTGTGTACGGAGTGCAGGGTTCAGGAGTGTGTTATGTACAAAGTGCAGCGTTAAGGAGTGTGCTACATACAGTGTGCAGGGTTCAGGAGTGTCCTTCGTACAGAGTGCAGATTTCAGGGGTGTCCTTCGTACAGAGTGCAGGGTTCAGGGGTGCGCTATGTACAGAGTGTAGGCTTCAGGGGTGCGCTATGTACAGAGTGCAGGGTTCAGGGGTGCGCTGCGTACAGAGTGCAGGGTTCAGGAGTATATTACATACAAGTTGCAGAATTTAGGTGTGCATGATATGTAAGGTTTAGGAAAAAGTGCCGCGTTTGGGAGTGTGCTACATACAGTAGGCAGGGTTCAGGAGTGTGCTGTGTACAAAGTGCAGGGTTCAGGGGTGTGCTGTGTATGGAGTGCAGGGTTCAAGAATGTGATGTGTACAAAGTGCAGGGTTCAGGAGTGTGCTACATACAGTGTGCAGGGTTCAGGAGTGTCCTTCGTGCAGAGTGCGGGGTTCAGGGGTGTCCTTCGTACAGATTGCAGGCTTCAGGAGTGTGCTGCGTATAGAGTGCAGGCTTCAGGGGTGCACTGCGTACAACATAGTGCAGGGTTCAGAGGTGCGCTGCGTACAGAGTGCAGGTTCAGTGGTGCGCTGCGTACAGAGTGCAGGGTTCAGGGGTGCGCTGTGTACAACAGAGTGCAGGGTTTAGGGGTGCGCTGCGTACAGAGTGCAAGGTTCAACCTCTCCTCACCTCTGACCTCTGCACCCTCTACCTCCTAGCCCTCAACTCTGTACATACACCCCCTCCACTGCCCCCTCTCCCCTTTCTCCATCATCTTCCACATGTTCACCTCTCAGCAGTAGCACACTCATTGGCTCTGCCTCTCCCCCACCAATCCAGTGTTGGGGATCATGGAAGTGACACCCCCTCCAGCCTATTAGCACAGAGCACCTGCCAGCTGCCCCTCCCTTGTCTCAGCCCTGAGTGGCGGGCCAGGGAGGTTCCTCGTCAGAGCCGTCCAATGAGGTGTGTTGTCACTTTTAAACACAGAAGCTGTTCTTCTGTCATTCCCAGTGATAGGATGGAGCAGGAGATGGAGTGCCAGCAGGAGGCACTGGAACAGAGCTGCACACAAGTACTATGAATACATGAAGTATCCGTACTCTATGATATCCGGTTATAGCACAAGATGGCGGCATTGGTTATAGAAGAGAGCAAAGTCAGCTTTAGTCCAATCAGTGAGATCCATGACTGCCGGCATGCCACGCCCACTGACTGCCAGATCCATGGGGAACATCTAAGACCTGAAAAGAAAAAATAAGAAAGTGAGCACTCTCTCAACAGCAGCCAATGCACCTAAGGTAATCACAGAAAAAACCCTCAAAATACACAAAAATAAGAAGTGCGGCGCTAATGAATATATGTCTCAGATAATCTAAAACACAATATGATAATTAAGCAAACATAAAGAACCAATACATCGGATAAATGATAATGTCCAAGCAAATAAACGCAGGATCTTGCATAGAAGGTAAAAGAACCAGGATCCAACAGTAAAATTGCGCACTCACCGGACGCGCTATAAGAAAGCGCACATGTAGTATGACCCCTGGAAATCCCTCATCAAGCGGGGACGATAGATAGCCATCCAGGAACAGATGATCTTGGTGTAATGGACAGCTTCCAGATCCAGAAATCCCCTTTAGACTGGGTGAATAATAAGAGAGGAACTCCCTCCGGTGGTCAAGATGAGTAATAGGATTTCCTAAACTATGTTAGCTCCAGATAGGAGCCAAAAAGCACCTCATAGTGTAGTAAGTAAAATCAAAGATGTTTATTCCAAAAATATGATACTTAAAACAGGGCAGAGACACTGAGACAGTGAATGATGAATGAAGTGTAACTGACCAAAAGTAAGATGGCCGCCGGGCCTCCTCGTGGCTCCAGGCGGCTAAATGTCACGCTCTGCTGGCTCCTCCTAAGTCCCACAGGAGGAGCCAGCAGAGCGTGACATTTAGCCGCCTGGAGCCACGAGGAGGCCCGGCGGCCATCTTACTTTTGGTCAGTTACACTTCATTCATCATTCACTGTCTCAGTGTCTCTGCCCTGTTTTAAGTATCATATTTTTGGAATAAACGTCTTTGATTTTACTAACTACACTATGAGGTGCTTTTTGGCTCCTATCTGGAGCTAACATATTTTAGGAAATCCTATTACTCATCTTGACCACCGGAGGGAGTTCCTCTCTTATTATTCACCCAGTCTAAAGGGGATTTCTGGATCTGGAAGCTGTCCATTACACCAAGATCATCTGTTTCTGGATGGCTATCTATCGTCCCCGCTTGATGAGGGATTTCCAGGGGTCATACTACATATGCGCTTTCTTATAGCGCGTCCGGTGAGTGCGCAATTTTACTGTTGGATCCTGGTTCTTTTACCTTCTATGCAAGATCCTGCGTTTATTTGCTTGGACATTATCATTTATCCGATGTATTGGTTCTTTATGTTTGCTTAATTATCATATTGTGTTTTAGATTATCTGAGACATATATTCATTAGCGCCGCACTTCTTATTTTTGTGTTTTTTGTATTTTTTTGAACATCTAAGACCTGACCGGAGAGGCGAGGAGGATTCTGGGAGGTCACATGACATCACTCATCTCTATTAATAAAACTAAGACCTGACCGGAGAGGTGAGGAGGATTCTGGGAGGTCACATGACATCACTCATCTCTATTGATAAAAACGAAGACCTGACCGGAGAGGTGAGGAGGATTCTGGGAGGTCACATGACATCACTCTGGTCTAGTCTGGCCAATAGACCATGTACTTCTTGTAGACATGTAGATGATGTCAGATGATTGATATCGGTTTCTCTTTCTCCTGATCTGTAGGTTTATGTTGCAGTGAAGAAGTCTAGTGGGGAGCCAATCTCAGGAGGATGGAGCAGGACCCAGAGCCCCACCATGGTGCCTCCCCCTCGTTCTCCGATACCTGAGAGGAACAAAGAGCAGAAGATCCTGGAACTGACCACCATGATGGTCCATCTGCTGACTGGAGAGGTGAGCGGTGCCGGGAATTCTGGGACATTCTCCAGTAACAGACAAGTGATGTGTCTGGATGGTGACTGTATCATTGTGTGTGTCAGGATCCTATAAGGTGTCAGGGTGTCACTGTCTATTTCTCCATGGAGGAGTGGGAGTATTTAGAAGGACACAAGGACCCCTACAAGGACGTCATGATGGACAATCAGCCGCCCCTCACATCACCGGGTAAGAGGAGACGTTATTGTGCCCCTTCTCTCTGAAGACTCCTATTGCACATGATACTGGGGGGGTCTGGTTTGTTCCAGGACGGTAACATTGCCCCCCCCCCCCAGAGCCCCGGGAGAATCTTTCATATTGGAGACATTTGGAATTGTCTTGAAGGGTTTTACTTGAGGTGTTTACCCCCCCCCCCCTCCAGTTAAATGCCTCCCGGGGCGATTTTCGCAGACTGGACCCTTTACATGCAGTTGGATGAGCACACCCTAGATTTATAACAGAGGATAATATCTTCCCTTCACATGTCCCTGAGGAAGCAAGTGACCAGGAAACATGTAGGGCGGTTGTAGTGATGGTGGAAACACCCCCCCTCTCCCTTCCCCTCCGCACCTCCATCCCCCTTATTGGAACAACAACCTAAAACGGGGGTGTCAAACTGGCGGCCCTCCAGCTGTTGCAAAACTACAAGTCCCATCATGCCTCTGCCTTTGGGAGATATGCTGGTAACTGTCAGCCTTGCAATGCCTCATGGGACTTGTAGTTTGGGAACAGCTGGAGGGCCACCAGTGACACCCGTGACCTAGAAGACGATTAGAAGGACTGACTACGTATTGTATATGGGGACGTTTCTCCATCGGGGAGTCTGTGCAGCCATGCTCTGGGGTACTTTGATTATAACCACTTGCCCTCCACAAGGTTTTAGTCCCTTCATGGCCAGGGCATTTTTTTCGTTATTCTGCACTGCGCTACTTTAACTGGCAATTGCTCTGTCATGCAACACTGTACCTATGATGGACCGCCTGGCACCCAGCTTGAGTGCCTCCGTCGGAGAACTGCTTCCTCGCCGCTGGGACACAGGAACAAGGTGTCAGAGGTGGGCGGGGCCAAGGATAAGGGGGCCCCACCTGTCCTCCTGTACGGGGCCCAGGCCATCAGTGGGGGTGAATTTGATGTAGGCCGGGAGGGTGATCGGCGGGGGGGAGGGGGTAATTACTAGAACCGATCCCCTGTATTGCTTCCCTCTGCAGCAGCTGAAGACTTCTTCTCTCCCTCCCGCTGGCTTTCAGCTGCTGCAGAGAGAACCATACAGGAGATCGGTTCCAGTAATTGCCCCCCCTCCCCGCCACACCCATCATCGTCCCTGTGAATCATATGTTTCCCCCGTGTGCCCCCCACCCCCACAGTGCTGTCGGCTCCCCTCCTCTCCTTCCCAACGGCAGCTGCAATCACATAATAGGATCCTTCAGGATGGAGAGTGGAGGAAGGGTCCGGTAAATATGTTACATTGACCAGCCCCTTCCTTTCATGAATGAACACAGTGTGATCGGTACCGATTGCTCACTGTGTTCATTCATAACTGAAGCCTAGCAAACTGGGGGGAGGAGGCTGTGACGGGAGTGACTTTTGGGTTTCGGGGGACCTCTGTATCATCCCCCCAAATCATTATGTTTAACCCACCCTGTGCCTGTTAAGGGTTACAGGGTGTGTATGTGAATGTCTGAGTCCTGTGTATAGTGTGTTGTCCTTTGTCTAGGCCACATGGCTGTCCATTGTCTGTTTGCCATGTGCTACCCCCCATGGTGCTGTGTCTTCCTGTCCAGAGAACTATTATGGGATGTACTGTGTGTATTGGTGTGGGGGTTGGTCAATGTCCTTTGCCACATGGTTGCATCCCATTGTTCTGTGTCTGGTTTGATGGGGAGGGGTGATGAGGTGTTTCCTGCCTATACTGTAGCCCTTCCCACTGATAGGGTGGGCTGATGATGTGTTTCCTGTCCCTGGTTGTCTTTCCCCGCCCTCTGTATAAAAGATGTTGTTTTGTGTACAATAAAGTAGTTGGCTTCCTGTTTTAGTAAGAGCTGGGTGTTGTCTTTTTTTCCTGAGGGATATCGAGGGTGTGGTCCGTGGATGGTGTTCGGACAGGGGAAGTTGTGCTATAACGGAAAAACTCAGTGCAGTCTGGGTTCCGGTTCCGTTACAGAGGCTGTCAAGTTGGCTGTATGGGGCCCCATGGTCTCTAACAGCAGGCCTGTAGCTGGGCATTGCACTCAAGGACTAGGTGACAGCTCGGGTGCAATCTGGAACTTCTTTATTGAACAGAAATACACACTTCACTTTACGCTTCAGAAATAGGGGCAGTCCCCACATGAACAATAATAACAACTATTACACGCTGGGATAAACATCTCACAATGATCAGACAGCGAGGTGAAGCTGACACCAGACTAATCCAAATACCACCCAAAACGCACTCATCGCTCCTCACAAGACCTCCTACTCTCTAGTTCCCTGGTCTCCTCCTCCCATGCTCGTCTCCAGGACTTCTCCAGGGCTTCCCCCATCCTCTGGAACTCCCTACCCCAATCCATCAGACTATCACCTACTCTGCCCTCCTTAAGGCGCACTCTGAAAACCTATCTCTTCAGGGAAGCCTACCCCGCCCTCATGTAATTACTGAACTCCTCCACTCCTCCTACCACTCCATCCCCCACAGCTATTTCCTCCTTTACCACTATCCCCTCCCTCCTAGATTGTAAGCTCCAAGGAGCAGGGCCCTCAAACCCCATGTGTATTGAATCGTATTGTTACTGTACTGTCTCGTGTACTGTCTCCCATTATAATGTACAGCTCTGAGCAAACTGTTGGCTCTATATAAATCCTGTATAATAATAATAATAATCCCATCATGTAAGCACCTCCAGGAGGTCCAGCCAACAAACAGAAACAATAGGTGACTGCATTAACAATGGGGCAAAGACACAGTAAATGGAAAAAGAAGATATTTTTCTACTTTCTGCTATAAAACACAATTAAATGTAATGTCTATTGTAAATAAAATATCCCGATAAGTGCATATTGATTGGTTTGTGTGAAAGTTCCAGTGTCTACACACTATGGGGTATATACTGGATTTTATGCAGCTACAGACGCTATATTGGTAATGGTGCTGATCTGCGACTTATAGTGGGACTGTGATAGTGCAGCAGGCAATCTGGCGCTAACAGACACCGGCTGGGAGGGGCACTAACTGACAATGAAGTCGCTAGTGACAACAATACAGTGATTAGTGATAATACTGTACACTGACACCTCCCCCCACCCGTCAGTCCACGGCACAGAGTAAAAGCACCGCTACATTGTGCACGCATGTGTTAGATTACCACATTTAACCCTTTGATCGCCCCGTCACCCAGCCAGTGCCATTAATACGGTGTCAGTATATAGAATGTTTCACTGATCACTGTATTCCTGCCTCTAGTGACATCAGACAGCGTCGGGGTCAGTAAGCGCCCCTCCCAGCCAGGATCAGCTAACGTCAGCTTGTCCGCACACTATCGCACTCACGCTATAGATCGCTGATCACCGCCATTACTAGTATAGTGTTTGTATGCATCAAGATATTGATCACAGAACTATACTAGTGCCTCCTTTGTATAGTGTTCCCTTAGTATAGTGTCCCCTTAGTATAGTGTCCCCTTAGTATAGTGTCTCCTTTGTATAGTGTCCCCTTAGTATAGTGTCCCCTTAGTATAGTGTCCCCTTAATATAGTGTCCCTTTAGTATAGTGCCTCCTTTGTATAGTGTCCCCGTAGTATAGTGTCTCCTTTGTATAGTGTCCCCTTAGTATAGTGTCCCCTTAGTATAGTGTCCCCTTAATATAGTGTCCCCTTAGTATAGTGTCCCCGTAGTATAGTGCCTCCTTTGTATAGCGTCCCCTTAGCGTAGTGTCGCCTTAGCATAGTGCCTCCTTTGTTTAGTGTCCCTTTAGTACAGTGCCTCCTTCGTATAGTGTCCCCTTAGTATAGTGCCTCCTTTGTATAGTTCCCCCTTAGTATAGTGTCCCCTTAGTATAGTGCCTCCTTTGTATAGTTCCCCCTTAGTATAGTGTCCCCTTAGTATAGTGTCCCCTTAGTATAGTGCCCCCTTAGTACAGTGCCTCCTTTGTACAGTGCCTCCTTTGTACAGTGCCCCCTTTGTACAGTGCCTTCTTTGTACAGTGCCCCCTTAGTACCGTGCCCCCTTATTACAGTGCCCCCTTAGTGCAGTGCCTCCTTTTGTATAGTGCCTCCTTTGTACAGTGCCCCCTTAGTACAGTGTCCCCTTAGTATAGTGCCCCCTTAGTACAGTGCCTCCTTTTGTATAGTGTCCCCTTAGTATAATGCCCCCTTAGTACAGTGCCCCCTTTGTATAGTGCCCCCTTAGTACAGTGCCCCCTTAGTACAGTGCTTCCTTTGTATGGTGTCCCCAAGAACGCAGAGTTAGCAGGGTGGGCCCCGTTCTCTGCCAGCACTATCGTTTAGCCCCTCCCCTGTTTTTCACAGTAGATTTGTACCAATGGATTGTGGGCCAAGGCAATTTATATACAACAATACATGGCCGCCCACCCAATTCAGCTCTTACCAGACAATTCATATGGAGACCTATCACGGCTTCTGAATGTAAAACTCTTTTGGGCCGAACCCTCAACATTTGCATTACAGAAAAGAATGAATTGCGGTCATATTGGTCCACAGACCTGAGTCATGGTATGTCCGTGTTCTCTGCTGTTACATATATGTCCAACATGGACCAGCAATGTACTGGAACGTCGCTGGACTTTGAGTGGTTATACCGGAGTGATGGCTGCAACTACAGACGTCATCCCGGGATCGTTTCTTTCAGCTGGGGGTCGGCTTTCATGTAAAAGCAATCCTAGTGGCCAATTAGCTGCTGAATTGTTTTTACTAGCAGCGGGAAGGGACTTGGTCTTCAAGAGTGGGTGATGTGTGGCAGAAGCTTCTAATGTTGGCCCTGAAATGCCAGGATAGTAGAAGCCCCTCCCCCTCCAAATGGCCCCTTTTTGTAAAGTAGACACCCCAAGGAATTTGCTAAGAGGCATGGGGAGTGTTTTGCATATCTCATTTGTTGCCACATGTTTTTGGAGAATGAAGAAAGAAAACAAAAAATTTATTTATTTCTTTTTCAAAACCCTGTGACAAAAATATCTATAAAACACTCCCCATGCCTCTTATCAAATTCCTTGGGGTGTCTACTTTCCAAAAAGGAGTCATTTTTTGGGGGGGGGTTGTACTATCCTGGCATTTTAGAGCCTCCAAAACTGTGATATGAAGAAATATGCCCCTTGAAAGCCTGGAGGTGGTCATTGGATTTTGGGCCTATGTATGTAGCTAGGCTGCCAAAAAAGTATCTCACATGTGCTACCGCCATACTCAGAAGAAGTAGGAGAATGTGTTTTGAGGTGTTATTCCACATATACCCATGGCATGCATGAGCAATATGTCTTTAAAGTAATAACTTTGTGTATGAAAACTTTGTGTTGTCATAGTCAAGAAATTTGAGGCAAAAAATAAACTGTTCCATGGACTCAACATGCCTGTCTGCAAAATCCTTGGTGTGTCTACTTTAAAAAAGGGGTCATTTGGGGGGGGGGAGGGGGGGTTGTACTGCCCTGGCATTTTAGCACCTCAAAAAATGTGATAGGCAGTCAGAAGGTAAAAGCAACATAAATTCCAATATATACACCATAGCTTGTAGATGCTATAACTTTCCCGCAAACCAAGTATTTCACAAAAGTGAAAAATATTGTTTCTTTTCAGAATTTTTAGTCTTTTTTCTGTTTATAGCGCAAAAAATAAAACCCGCAGAGGTGATCAAATACCACCAAAAGAAAGCTCTATTTGTGTGAAAAAAAAGATGTAAACTTTGTTTGGGTGCAGCATTGCACGACCGCACAATTACTAGTTGAAACAGCGCAGTGCCTATCAGCAAAAAGTGGTGTGGTCAGGAAGAGGGGTAAATCCTCAGGAAGGCTAGGGGTTAACGTGGTTGTTGAGGGGCCTACAATACCCATATTATGTCTTTATTTTGTTTATAGCGCAAACATTTTGAAAAAAAATGTTTTTCTAAACATTTTGCAAATAAATCATCTTTCTTCCCAAATCTCGGCCAAAATTTATTCCGTTATCTTTTTAGTTTATATAAATAACCAAAATTAGTTTATAACCAAAAATTATAATTTTTTTTTTACATTTTTATTTTTTTTTGATAATATTATTTGTTTTTGTTACATACCGTCACCCTAGCAGCACCATAGTGACATGTACTACTTGTGGGGGAATGAAGATTTTTTTTTTTTTTTTTTACATATTGTTATACAATTTTGCAAATAAATAATCTTTCTTCACAAATCTCAGCCAAATTGTATTCATTTATCTTTTTGGTAAAAAAAAAAAACAAATTAGTTTCTACCTTAAAAATGATAATTTTTCTAATTTTTTTTATATATATATTATATATGGTTTTTTTAACATACCGTCACCCTAGCAGCACCATGGTGACACTGTACTACTTGTGGGGGGTAATGAAGATTTTTTTTTTTTTTACACTGATTGCTTTTCCACCCATAAGGGCTGTAAGAGGAATCATTTCTCCTCTCTGGCTGCATTCTTGCAGCCATTGAGAAATACTGTGAGAGCTGTGATTGGTCACAGCTTGTCACATGGTACAAGGCTGTTGTGAATGGCCATGTACCATGTGGATATGACGCTGAGCACGTGCACTCAACTACTTTGGTGGACCATGTAGTAAGCAATGATATCAGAAGTGACCTCTTGCTTACCACTCTTCATGTGATCAGTGATTGTCCCGTACAATGATCCGATCCGGAGGACACAGTGGGCCCCGGGCCGCTCCCGGGGGGTGGGGAGGAAGTTTATAAATGCCCCCCCCGCACTGCTCCTGTCCGCCCGTTTATATACATGGTCCAGACAGGACGGGGTTAAAGTTCGATCTTTGTAGAAATGAACGATCCCACCAACTAAAAGATCAGATTGGTCACCAAAGAAGAGAGCAACAGCGATAACATGAAGAAATGAAGGTTCTAGTTTTGGGGAAATTGCCAGGAAAATGGGTCCCGGAGTTCCGGCATCCGGAGTCCAGAAGCTGTGCGCACGATTTACCAAACACCAAAACGATCGAAACGCAGGAAGGCAGAGGAAGGAGAAAAAATCCACAACACCCAAAACTGACAAGAATCACAAGACATGCCATGCAGAACAGAAAATCGTCTGCCAAGGATACCAACAAGGTGTTGTCAGATGGAGGACTGTCTGTGTCTGACCGAACAGGAAGAAGTCAACTTGTTGCTGCTGGATTAAGAGATTGAATACCAAGGAAAAAAAAACATTTTAGAACTGCCAACAAAGAAAGAAAAGAGTGGAATGGGCCGAGGAACATCGAAATTGAGCAAACAGGAAGAAGTCGACTTGTTGCTGCTGGATGAACCCCCCTGGTGGTATTCCTGAGTGTAACTCGGGGGTAACTTTCAGTACCAGAAGCGGTAACCCTCCCCCCGAGCTACACTCGGGAATACCCTGCGGTGCTTCTCCAGCGATCCCTACAGCACTTACCTTGTCCTGCGCTCCCGTGATGTCCCCCCTGCAGCGTCCCCGGCCGATGGCGGCATCCGGGTTCCGGTCCCTGCGAGCGTCGGAACGTACGGGGGAGGGGACCGGTGGAAAAAGAAAAAATGTCAAAATGGGACATTCACTCAATACTGTGGTGGTTTATGATAACATTTATTCTAAATAAACATAAATAAAATATTGCAGTACCTCCAGCCGTTAAAATACGGCAAATATTTAATAAACCAATCATTTGGACACCTTAATAATATTCCTTGAGTTCTTTTCACCAATGTGATTTCGTTACCATATCCACAAAATTTGCCTTTTTGATAAATAAATACATATATGTACAAATTTTTGTATATATATTAATACTGTAATGGCTTTTGGGACTGTCTATTAAGAAAAATGATATTATCCCAGATAGGGGATTCTAAGCTGACTGTCATGGGTTAACATTCTAGGTTAATTTCAAGTGACCTTCCAAAAATTTACCACACACACAATGAGTGGAAGAAACTTGTTTAAAAGACAATGAGATAGATACCACTATTTGAATATTGCTGTACATATAGGAGATCTGGAAGTGACAATAGGGTAACCAAACCTGATTGTCTGAGAGCTCACACAAAACCTTGGAAAGTGTGGATTACCAAACAAGAATTCTTGAAATGTGACAATATGCTATTGAATACTGAGGTTTAACTCCAGTCCAGTCTGTTTACCCTAATTCCTACACAATAGGGCAGGTAAATAAAGGGGTTTTTTCCCTTCATGTGAACCTTGCGTTAAACAAGAAGGTGAGAGCTGGGTCATTGAAAATATAAAGTTTGGTACATACCAATGGAGACATTATCAAAAGGCATATTACCAACACTTTTTTATCAAGGGAAAATATATATGATAAGGTTGGGTATTGCATCCCACTCAACTGAGTTGAAGTGATGAAGAAGAAGATGATGTGTGAATTGGGGTAAATTGTATATTTCCAAAAGAAATCAGCTATTCCAATTCAGTTTAAATATCAGGAAAATGAGAAACCAAATGTATTTACATCTTTCTATGGTCCTTATCCAAGAGTTAGTAGTGAAATCAACTATACTTGAATAGGACATATATTTGATCCACAAAGACATTTTGTTTCTATCAAAGGATGAGTCATCATTAAGACCACCAATTCATTTGTGATACCAGACTGTCCCCAGTTGACAGGTGAGGAATATCTCTAGGTACGCACACTTCTCAACCGGCCAATCAGCAAGCCTGTTGGGAGGTCCCTTGAAACAAAGGATTCTATGGTATAAAAATGCCATACACCTCAAAAAAAAGGACACTACACTCAAGACTACACTTCACTTAACTGAACTTTACTTAACTAAACTTCACTTGATCTGGACTTCATTTATCTTCACTTGCCTTCTGAAAAATTTCAAGACTTTCAAATCTGCTAAAACTTCTGCAACAGCTTCTAAGACTGCTATAACTTCTAAACTATCTCTTATCTACCCTGTTGCTACTATACTGCATTATACCTCACTTGCTACCTGTGGCCATTTTGCTGAGAACTTCCAGCTGCCATTTTGAAGGAAAAGATTTCCACCAGAGACGCTGATGCTCAGTTAAATTCTGGGAGTGGTGAGACTGTGCTAGAATATTATAATTTTCTTTGACATTTCAAACTTTCAAAAGATTTATAACATTGCATTTTATTGTTAGGAATGTATTAAGGTCCTCTGAATTATCAATATACTGTTTGAAATTGGTATTAGATTATATATTACGTATTAACTAATTTGTAGTGTTGTTGTGGTGCAATTTATCAGAGAGACTTTCTTATTTTTCTATGGCCACGTAAAATGAGAAATAATATTTGAAGCACTATAAGGTTACACTAATCCCTCAAATTTTTTATATTTCCTTTAAATTGAAATCACATATTGTTTGATAACATAGAAATTAGCATATTATATTTTTGATTGTGTGTACGAGTATATATTCATCACCAGTATTTTGTATTAATATATATATACATTTTGTACATAAATAAATGTATTTATTTATCAAAAAGGCAACTTTTGTGTATATGGTACGAAATCATACTGGTAAAAGGACTCAAGGTATATTATTAAGTGGTGATCAAATAATTAAGGTGTCCAAGTTATTGGTTCATTAAATATTTGCCGTATTTTAACGGCTGGAGGCACTGCAATATTTTGTTTAAGGGAGAGGACACCACCCTACGTATTTAGAATAAAATATTACATAAACCACCACAGGATAAATTTGGAGGCACTGCTGAGATCCAAAGAAATCGTACCATAATACAAAACGCACTGGTGATTATATATTTATACACATTGTCAAAAATATATTTTGTATAAAAATGGCATCCAGTAACCATGGATCCACCTCTTCCAAGCATAGCTAGGAAAAGGGAGCCATTCAGAATGGTGAGGACGTAACTCCTAACAGAGCTAGAAAAGTCTGCGATGCTTGGCAAAGGTATACGGAATGTGCGGTAATAGATTATCTCCGCCAGAGATTAGATTTAGGGGATAGCACTGAGGGACTGGTAGAAGAAGAGAAGGAGCAAGCTCAAAGCACATATGAGGACCTGTTTAACCAGAAGGGTCGGGTTGTCAGGTTTTTATTAGCATTTTCTGAAGCAGAAAATAATAAAAGCCGTGACAAACTTCTCCTAGAAGCATGCCCATATTATGGTTTATGAGCAGTGAAGCTGCCCAGCAAACGCCAGCTTTGAGGAAGGACTTGTCAGAAGCCCGCCACCTTTTGAAAGACAGAGATCAGGAAATTGAGTCATTGAGGGAGAAGCTTGACCATACATGTGTTCGTCTAGACGAATCCAAGGAACATCAAGCTAGTTTAGTCAAAGACATTCAATATGCTCAGGGTTTATATGAGGAAAGTTTTGAGGAACTAAAACAATTTAAAAAGAGATATCAAGATTTAAAACAAGAAGTAGAATTCTTTAGATCAGGAAAAATATCCCCTATTGAAATTAAAGTTCATCCAGGGGATAAGAATCATCAACCAGAACTTGCTTTTGTAAGATCTCAGCAGAGAGCACTGGAGGAGCAGATTGTCAGGTTAATCGGCCAAATAAATGCTGGGGTCCAGAACTGGACCAACCCAGTTAAGCAGGAGGCTGATGAACGGGGATACCTGTATCACAGTGAAGCACCTGATAGTGAGGCAGAGACAGACTATAGGTCACCCACTAGGCTCCCAAGATATACCCCAGAGCGTACAGAGGAAGAATATGTCAAGGTCCTACCTTTCCTCAGGGCTTGTGCTGCTCCATGTGCTGGCATTCATCTTAGGTGTCTGCAAAGCATTGTGGGATCCTTTATGCTTTCAGCCCCCTGTGGCTCCTCCCCCAGGAGGTGGCGGCTTATCACATATAAGTCTGCTGTTGGTAGCTGTCCATTGCATTAGTGTCCTGTCTGTTGCACAGCAGCAAGCTCCTGATTAGTTTCTCATTGCTCTCCTGGATACCGACTTGGCTTTGGCAAGACTCCTTCCTGGCTTCTGACCCCGGCTCTGGTGACCATCCTTCCTGGCTTTTGACCCCGGCTCTGGTGACCATCCTTCCTGGCTTCCTCCCTCTCCTCCCACGCCTCCTGGGGATGGCTTGTCTGGCGGTGAGCCCATGCAGCTGGGGTTTGCTCGCCATTCCGAGGGGGAGCGGGCCTCTCGGCGTCGGGAGGGTCGCTGCCTGTACTGTGGTCTCGGTGGGCATTTTCTGCAGTCCTGCTCGCACCTGAGATCCTGGGTGCAGTTTCCTCGTCCCCGGTTTCCCGCAAAAGATAAACCACTAATCACCGTTGTCCTCTCTTGGGCGGAAGGCTCGTTGACGGCCCAGGTGTTGGTAGACTCTGGTGCTGGCGGGTTGTTTATGGACAGTTCGTTTGCTGCCCAGTACTCCATTCCTCTGCAGGCTCTAGTTACTCCATTGGTTTCTCGAGGCGATAGATGGCAGGCCCCTGCAACCACCGCAGGTTACCCACGAGACTCTGCCGGTTGAAGTAGCTATTGGAGCTGTTCACAGGGAGTTGGCCTGTTTCCAGGTAATTTCTTCCCCGCACTACTCCGTGGTTTTGGGATATCCCTGGCTTCAGAAGCACAATCCGACCTTTGATTGGCGGTCGGCCGAGATTCTCTCGTGGTCTCCACAGTTTCGGGCCGGTTGCATCCGTGGACCTGTTAAGGTGTTGTGTGCCTCCTCGGACTCTGTGTTGCCTCCTGACTATGGGGAGTACCTGGACGTGTTTGACAAGGTAGTGAAAAAAATAATAATTAACGAGCGCTTGGAGATGGATGACAAGCAGCTAGCATGAAAGGCACAAACCCCAAACCTTCACACTAAAATAATAATAACACATGCAGCGCTACAAAAGGTTAATATAAGTTAACATACAGGGTAATAAGTGATGGGCTACTGGTGCTTAATGGTGATTGAAAAGTGTCCTCATAACATGATACAATAGTCCCAGTAAACAGTGCAAAGGTGGTTGACTCCGTGCTGAAAGGTGTCTAATATTATGCACTCACCAGAAAGCGCATAATATGCGCATTTGAGTTGTCAGACCACTCCTGGTCCTAGAAAGCTGAAACTGTGTGGATCATCTGGCAAGCTGTCACTCTGATGGGGATACACCTTTCCTTGGCCAGCAGGGGGAGTCCAGACATCCAGAGACACTTAATAACACTGATCCAGACTCCTCACCCAGGGCACTCATATAAGATATCCACCTTAAGAGAGGGGGGGGGGGGGCTTGACCATAAAGCCCACCCCAAAAAACACTGATAGTGTAGTATGTTCCAAAAAGCCTTTATTTGCAGAATAAAAATAGGTCACTCACAGGGTATCCCAGAGTCAAAGATGGCCGCCGGCCTCCACGAGGTACGGAACGGCGTGACGTCACCGGCTAGGCTCCACCCTTCTTTAGTACTCCGGCCATGGCTGTCCCGCAAAGCACGCCGGGTAGGACGAAGCTCAATACAGAAAGCCAGGCTTCTCCCAATGATCGCCGATAGAGCAACCAAGCCTGAAGCAATCGAGCAGACGAAATGAAAACATTAGTTCCCGTGTTTGACAAGGTGCGCGCCGGTGCTCTGCGTCCTCATCGTCCATATGATTGTGCCATAACCTTACAACCCGGTGCCACTCCTCCACATGGCAGGGTGTATCCTCTTTCAGTTGCGGTGAATCAGGCCATGGAGGAGTACGTTGCGGATGCACTTTCCCGGGGGCACATTCGCAAGTCTACTTCTCCAGCAGGAGCTGGATTTTTCTTCGTGAAAAAGAAGGGCGGTGAATTGAGGCCTTGCATTGATTTTAGGGGTCTCAATCGAATCACGATTAAGAATGCTTACCCAATTCCGTTGATTACCGAGTTGTTCGACCGCCTCAAGGGAGCAACGGTCTTTACTAAACTCGACCTTAGGGCTGCGTACAACCTCGTACGGATCAAGGAGGGCGACGAGTGCAAGACCGCGTTCAACACCAGAACCGGCCACTATGAATCCCTGGTTATGCCCTTCGGGTTGTGTAACGCGCCCGCGGTCTTTCAGGAGTTCATTAATGATGTCTTTTGTGACTTGTTGCAGCAGTGCGTGGTGGTTTACTGGGACGAAATCCTGGTTTACTCTGCGCCTATGGAGTCTCATATCCAGGATGTTAAGCGGGTGCTGCAACGGTTGCGTGAGAACGAGCTTTTCTGTAAGCTCGAGAAGTGTGAATTTCACCGATCCCAGGTTGCCTTTTTTGGGCTACATCATGTGGGATTTTCCATGGACCCTCAGAAGGTTTTGGTGGTTCTGCAGTGGCCTCGTCCCAGTGGTCTTCGGTCCATTCAGCGCTTTTTGGGATTCGCCAACTATTATTGGAAGTTTATCAGGAACTTCTCCACGCTGGCCAAGCCTCTCTCAGATCTGACCGAGAAGGACAGTAATCCCGAGTAGTCATCCGAGGCCATCTTAGCTTTTGAAGCTCTGAAATCCGCCTTCGCTTTGGCTCCGATACTGTCTCATCCCAATCCTGGGTTGCCTTTTGTCCTCAAGGTTGATGCATCTGAGACGGGAGTAGGCGCCCTCCTGTCTCAGTGTCGGTCGCCCAATGGACCCCTACTTCCCTGTGGGTTCTACTCCAGGAAGCTTTCCTCCGCAGAATGCAACTACAAGATTGGAGACAGGGAGTTGTTGGCCATTATTCAGGCTCTCAAGGAATGGAGGCACCTGCTCGAGGGATCTGCGTTTCTGGTCCTCATTCTCACTGACCACAAGAACCTGACGTATCTCTCGGAAGCTAAGAGGTTGACACCCCGTCAGGCCAGATGGGCTCTGTTCTTGTCGCGTTTTAACTATGTGGTCTCCTATTTGCCTGGCTCCAAGAATGTCAGGGCTGATGCCTTGTCGCAGCAATACTCTGAGCTGTCTAGGGAGGACTCTGAGCCGACCTCGGTTATACCTCCGGATCAGATCCTGGGGCTGCCATTCGTACCAGCCTGACTTCTCCCCTTGGGGAGCAGATTTTGGCGGCTCAAACTGATGCTCCCTCTGACCAGCTGGTAGATGTTTCGTACCTGAGGTATTGCGCACCCGCTTGCTGTGTACCTACCATAATTCCAAGACTGCCGGTCATCCAGGGAGGAACCAGTTGTCCTGGGTCATTTCTCGTTTATTCTGGTGGCCATCTCTCCGTTCCGACATCGCCTCATATGTAGCGGCATGTTCTGTCTGTGCCCAGAATAAATCTCCTTGGCATCTTCCATTGGGCCTTCTGCAAACCATTCCCAATGGGGAGCGTTCCTGGTCACACCTGGGCATGGATTTTATTGTAGACCTCCCTGCGTCTCGAGGTCATTCTTATGGTCATTGATTGTTTCTCCAAGATGTGCCATTGTGTCTTGTTCAAGAAATTGCCGACTGCGCAAGAACTGGCTACGGTTTTCGCCAGGGAGATCTTTCGCTTGCATGGGTTACCTAAGGTTGTCTCGGACCGTGGGAGCCAGTTTGTGTCCAGGTTCTGGCGCGCCTTCTGCTCTCAGTTGGGTATCAAGCTCTCCTTCTCTTCGGCCTACCACCCGCAGTCCAATGGGACTGCGGAGCGTTCCAACCAGGCCCTGGAACAATTCCTTCGCTGCTATATCTCAGACCATCAAGACAATTGGGTCGATCTCCTGCCATGGGCAGAGTTTGCGAGGAACTCGGCTGTCAACTCCTCCGGGATGTCTCCCTTCATGGCCAACTATGGGTTCCAACCCACTGTATTGCCTGAGTTGTTCTCACCACAGGACATTCCGGCTGTGGCTAACCATCTTGCTGCCCTGCGTTCCTCGTGGAGGTAGATCCAGAGGTCCTTGAAGGACTCGGCTCAGCGCCAGAAGCTCCAGGCTGATCGTAGATGGTTGCCCGCTCCTTCATACCAGGTCAGAGATCGGGTGTGGTTGTCCACTTGTAACCTCAATCTTCGGGTGCCCACACCAAAATTGGCTCCCCGTTTTGTTGGTCCTTTCCGCATCCTCAGCAGGGTGAACCCGGTTGCCTATGCCCTTGCTCTTCCTCCTGGGATGTGTATCTCCAATGTCTTCCACGTATCCCTGTTGAAGCCTCTAGTCTGTAATCGCTTTACTGCCCCTCCGCCTCGGCCTCGTCCTATCCGGGTTGATGGTCATGAGGAGTATGAGGTGAGCCGCATCCTGGACTCTCGGTTGGTCCGCGGTCGGGTGCAGTTCCTTGTCCATTGGCGTGGTTATGGTCCCGAGGAGCGTTCCTGGGTTCCTTCCACGGATGTTCATGCTCCTGCCTTCCTCCGCGCTTTTCACGCCCACTTTCCCCAGAAGCCTTATGTGAGCCGCAGAGGGGGAGGGGCCCTTGAGGAGGAGGTACTGTCAAGGTCCTACCTTTCCTCAGGGCTTGTGCTGCTCCATGTGCTGGCATCCATCTTAGGTGTCTGCAAAGCATTGTGGGATCCTTGCTGAGAAGGATCCCAATCCCGACCAGCCAGAATTCAAGACTCTATTTTATGAAGCATTACCTGCTTACATAAAATTGGGACTTGCCCAGGATTACAGGAAGGGACGCTCTCTTGATTGGTTGGTGAAAGAAAGTGACTATTTGTTCTCGATCCAACAGTCCAGTGAGAGCGGGATAAAAAGAGAACGGGGAATAGTCCGTGGGGGTAAACCCAATGGTTCCCCTAGATTTGCACCTCAAACCCAGCAAGTGAAGGAAGCCCCTAGCTTTGCACCTCAAACCCAGTGGGTGAGGAAGGATAGATAAAAGCCAGGGAACTACGGTAGTGGAAATGAAAAGAATAAAAGGTATGAAAATGCCCAGTATAGTGATGAGAACCAAAGGGGTCAATGGTATCCTCGGAGGTTTTACTATCCTCTCCAGAACCAACAGAGAAATTTTTATAGAAACAACAATTTCAATAGGAACCCCAGTTTTAATACGAACTCTGACTTCCAATGATTCCCTCAAAACCAGGAACACCCTCAAGCTCAAAGGGTGGATACAGTACCCCAGGTTCCCCTCAATTACAGGGATGAACCAGAAACCTCAGGGAGCAAGGCCATGGCGTTGGGACAGGAGCAGCAGTTCTGACTCTGGGTCTCCTAACCAGTCCCGTCCGCAGTACAACCGCAAGTACAGGAAAAGGGAGAATCACCAGAATGCCTTCTCTAAGCGCATTGAGCAAATAGAGGCGCAGATCAGCAAAATGGCTGAACAAATGGAAAGGCTTGTCAATAACTATTCTTCCAATCCTTTTTTAGGAGCAGCTTCTGTGACCAACCAAGGGTCAGAGAATTAATAAGCAACCAAGCCTTAAACCAACAGGGGAGAACACTGAATGAGACGACAGGAGATGTGTGTCCCGTCCTTGACACACCCATTAATGGAGAATCTAGTTCTCAGGCCAAGGGGGACCAATTGTTGGTTATTTATTCCTCTCCTGTTTTTCAGTGTCCATCTATTTCCCCTAATATAGTTGCGACATCGGAAGTCGTCGTGATTGACAAGCCAGACGGAACGCCAACTTCTAGTTGTACTTTCGTTTTGAAACAGTCCAAGAGTCCCGCCAGGAAGGATAAGGGTGATGTGTCTGCAAAGTGCGGTGAGATAAAAGCCAATCACATGTCATTGCAGGGCCCACAGATCTTCAACAACACTAATTTTATGTGTGAGCTGACTGAATCTTATGGAAGATATTATGCCACAGTGCAGGTGCAGAATGCCAGTGATCTTTCTATTGTAGGCCTAATAGACACTGGATCCCAGGCTACCATTATGTCACAGGAACATTTTAATAAAGTGGCAAATGTCATGCCCAATAAGCCAAAACTTAAAAGCTTTGACAGCTCACTGATTGGTGTAGGCGGAGATCCTTTACAAGTCATGGGTACCGCCTGGCTTAAACTTAAACTGGGTAATAAGGAACTGAGACACCCCATTATTATTGCCAGTATCTCCCAGCACCACATGATAATCGGGATGGACTTTCTTAAAAGGCTTAACATGATAGTTGACTGTGTGAACCAAGTACTGTGGTCACAAGTAAATACCCCGATTAAATATGGGAAACTTAAAACTCCCCATTCCCGACAACACTGCCACCTGGTGGAAGAAAGGCCTGGTTCCTTGGAAATCCATTTCAGGAATAGTCAACTTCCTGATGTCACGGTTATCCAACCTGATGACCATAACCCTACTAGAAGAGATGAGGATCACATTTATAAAATTCCCCAAAATAAAAGATATTTCCCTCCAAGATGATATCCTTACTATATCTTTTCATCAGGAGGATAAACCAAGGAAAGGGGGGAATCACGCCCCCATTCTTGACAGGTATTGAAAGGGTTAACAGTGATTTATTTATCCCTATCCAGATAAATTGTCTTAATAGGTCAAAATATGCCAAACTAGATTTGAGACAGGAACACAGCTTTGTAAGCCATGGACTGATAAAACACCTGACCAAACTGGAAATGATCCGTTTCTCCACACCTCAGCGTCATTGGATTTCAGACTCCGTTGATGATTCTGATGATTACAATTCAATAGCTAGGTGTCTCTTAAACGTCACTATAGGGAACAAAACAGCCACCCATGTGTTCCTAGTCTTGGATAATCCCCAAACTAAAATTTATTTTGGCAACGATGTGTACATCGCTTTGCAACTCAAGTCAACCTAATTAATGACTGCTTATAAAGGGGGACCCTGAGAGATACCAAAATCTGGACTTAGCATTAAAATTCCAGCAACAGATGCCTTATGCTGTTGAAGTCCAGGCAGCCCAGAGGATTACAATTCCTAAGGGCATAAATAATTTCATACTCCCCATCCAAGTTAAAAATGGACATAAACTAAAGGGGTCAGATGCATTGGTATGCCTCTCCCATAAAATGCAGGGGGAAGGAATGAACATTACACATACACCCCTAGTCAACACACATCAGTCCCTGATGTACATTTAGGTACACAATCTGTCCAATCAGGACATCGTCTTACCCAAGGAGACCCTCATTGGTCTAGAGGTAGAGACAGAGTATCACACTTTTGGAGTCACTAACTAGGTGATGGGACTCATCCCTGATGAATATTTATCAGAGGAACAATTAATTGAAAAATCATTCCATTTATTACCAGAGGGTATCTTCACCTTAGAGTCCATTTATCCCTTCGATTCTAAAGATGGTACCTGTAGAACTGAAGAGACTTCAATTGTCTTTGATCAACCAATCAAAGAACAAAAGTACCCCAAGGGACCTGGATGGCAGGAGAACACACATCACATGCCCAATGACCTCACCACAAAACTTGAAGAGGCCTATGAGATAGGACAACCGGAAAGCTTTCCTGGATTCAAGGAGTTAGTCGAAGAGATGGTAGCCCTAGCTGATGCGTGTTCCAATGATCTCGACCGACAACTGCTCCAAGAGCTTCTTCTTGAATTCCAGGAGATCTTTGCCAAGGATTTTTACGATGGTGGGACTACTGACCTACACATTGCTAGGATCCAAACAGACCCAGATGCCCCTCCAGTATTCGTAAGACAGTATAGGTTGCCGTTAGCTTCCTATGAATCTCTAGCTGAGATTATCAGGAAGTTACATGATAGGGGTATAATAAAGCCCATCCACAGCTCCTATAACCACCCCATCCTGGGTATTTTAAAACCCAACGGACAATGGCGTTTGTGCGCTGACCTCCGTCAGCTAAACAAGCGTGTTTACATTTCAGGATGGCCTGTCCCGTACATAGACCAATGTCTAGCCCAACTCCAAGGATCCCGAGTTTTTACATCCTTGGATTGTGCCCAGGGATATTGGACCATTAAGGTGAGGAAGACCAATACAAACTGGCTTTCAGTTTTGGCAACCTACAGTACTGTTGGGCGCGTTTGCCTTTCGGATTTATAAATTCCGGACATGAGTTTGCTGTGTTTATGCATAAGGCCATGCCAGATGCCCTCGAGCGGGGGACATTGGCATATGTGAATGATATCCTGATCAAAAGTACTGATATGGCCAAGCACATTACGGAACTTCAACATGTTTTGGGCCAACTAAAAGCAGCAGGGGTTAAGCTATCCCTACAAAAAGCCCAATGGTGTCGCACAAGGGTAAATTTCCTAGGCCACGAAGTTACCGCTGAAGGTTTGAACCCACAGAGGAAGAAGGTTGAGGCGGTTCTAAACTGTAAATTCCCTACTAACCTTAAAGAATTGAGATCATTCCTAGGTATGGTAAATTACTCGCGTAAATTCATCGATAATTACGCCAAGATAAGCAAGCCGTTGCTTCACCTACTAAAGAAAGATGTTGAATGGTCGTGGGGTAAGAAGCAGGAAGACACCATGAAGGAGTTGAAGGAACGTCTCACACAGGCCCCATGTCTCGTGTATCCAGAGGGAGGTAAAAACTTCTATCTGGAGACAGGGTTCACACAGGTAAGTATGAGTTCTGTTCTTTACCAAAAACAAGATAATGTCAGTAAGGTAATTGCCTATGCTAGTAAAACATTGTCCCCGGTAGAAATAAAATTCAGTGACTGCGAAAAAGCTCTATTATCCACAGTGTGGGCATTACAGCATTTCCGCAGCTATATTCAAGGAGAGAGAATCATTATTGAAACGGCACATCAGCCTTTACAGTATTTAAAGAGTGAACATATCAGGGGAGGAAATGTGTCTAATAGCCGCTTCACTGCTTGGACTTTGTCTTTGCAAGGGTGGCCTCTTGAAATTCGTTATAAACAGAACAAGAAAAGTCCAGTAGCCAAGGGCCTAGCTGAGCTCCATGATTGTTCCGCAACTACGCCTGCTACGGAGGCCCCGGACACTGACTTTTTGGAAGAACAACTGTTATCTCCTTACAAGGTTTATGATGAAGAATACTGTAAACAGCTGCCGTGTGTATATGTAGATGGTTGTGCTTTTTCAGGTTGCTGAACTCACTGCAATCCTAAGAGCAGTTGAGATGGCTATAGAATTCAACATAAAAGAATGTGCCATCATAACTGACTCCAATTATGTCAGGAATAGTTTTGTGGAATATTTCTCCAGGTGGAAACGAAACAACATGACAAAAAGCAATAATAAGCCTGTAAAACATGGTAAGCTCTTTTGTCATATCGATGAGCTAGTGAGGTCCAATGAATTAACCCTTTATTTCAAAAAGACCAAAGGTCACTCCAAGGTCCTAGGTGCCGAAAAAGAAGGGAACGATTTGGCTGATTCTCTAGCCAAGGAAGGCGCAATCACCAGTGACTTACTAGACATAGATCATCTCTTAGGTACAGTACAGATTGAAGCTATCACCAGGCAACAGGCCAGAACAACTGGTGATCCTAATGTGTTACAGTAGAGTCACGATTCACCTAGTGAGGATTTAATTACTGCCCAAAAACAAGAACCAATAATTGGATTATTTTATAGACATATAGAAGATCCCAACCAAAATCCCATTAATCAGGAAATATGTACTGGGAAAGAGGATTTACGTATTTTAATGAAATCCAAATCCCAATTCGCGTTGTACCAGGGATTGTTGATACGAACCTCTAAGGGTGGTATCCAACAATGGGTCGTCCCACTTAAATTTAGAGGTCTAATGTTACAGCATGCCCATGATGCTCCTACTTCGGGGCATCGCAGAGAGAAAATCACATATGAGATCCTGCAGGATTATGCTTACTGGCCTCATATGTTACAGGATGTGAAGGCGTACTGCCAAGGTTGCCTAATATGTCCCCAGTTTCAACCTACTAAACCAACTCATAGAGCACCTCTCCAGAAAAGAGGGATATGTATGCCTTGGTCAGACCTTCAAATGGATTTTATTGGGCCCGTAACAAAATCTTCACGAGGAAATCGATATATATGTTAACAGTTACATGTTTATTTACGAAGTATGTCGAATGTATTCCAGCACCAAATACCAGCTCCGAGACATGTGCTGCTTTATTAATAAATCATGTCTTTTCACGTGTTGGTCTCCCACAGAGGATAGAGTCTGACAGAGGATCACACTTCACTAGCGAAGTGATGGCCAAATTGTGGAAAATTTTGGGTGTTAAAAGGAAATTGCATATCGCCTATCGGCCAGCCTCTAGTGGTGGTGTAGAACGATACAATCAGACCATCGTTAACGTCCTTAAGAAATTTGTTAAGGAAACAGGCAAGGACTGGGATATAAAACTTCCACTGGTCCTGATGGCTTTGAGGGCTACTCCAAATACAGTCACAAAAATGTCATCCTTTGAACTGACAGGTAGACGGATGGTACTGCCCCAACACTTATTGTATCGCACTACAGATCAAAATTTGATCAATGCCCCCACCACACACCAATACATAGAGGATTTACGTAAACATTTGCAATATGCTTTTGCCTTTGCCCAGCGAAATTTGGAAAGAGCTGCAACTAGTGCTAAGACATACTATGATCTCAAAACCTCCAAGAAGGAATATGAGATTGGTGACAAGGTCTATCTATACAACTTTGCAAGAGACCAAGTCAAGGAACGGAAATTCCTTCCGTCTTGGAAAGGTCCGTTTTCCATTGTTGACAAGATTTCCCCTGTGGCGTATAAATTACATATTCCCCGGAATGGTGAAATCAGTGAGAGATGGGTGCACATCAATCAATTACGTGCTTGCCATCCAAAGTCTCAATTGCAGTTGTTAGAAGACTAACCCACCAGTTCCTACCTGGAGATATTGAAATCATTATGGAATTTTATCTAAATTTTCATTCACCTTTTGCTTTACAGGGTCAAGTCATAAAATATTCTGTGTATCCAGTACTTAAACTGTTCGTTTTCCATGATTTAGTAATGAAGGCCCAGACGATGACCAGACTGGCGATCGGAGGTGTCAATGACCAGACCCTAGAAGGTCACTCAGGTAGCTACCTGATGTCCTGTGGGAAAGACCAGATTGCCAGCTATCGATCCGGAGATGACAACCTGATGTCCCAGACCACTAAGGGCCGTCCAGAGGAAGAAACCCGCCTACGAGACCCAAAGACCCGTCGTGCGAAAGATCCTATGGACCCTGATGTGGGTGTGCCCGCCAGGTCAGGCTAGCCTCATCGCAAAACCAGGACCGTCATCAGGAGTGTTCGTCCGAGAAGCGCCCGAATCAAATTCACAGATAAACTCAGCATTGCCCGCTGCCATTTCATCATCAAAAGACTGCTTAATTCCAAAAATACCATCGGAAAAATTATCCATTACCCACTCACACCATCTAAATGACTCTTAAGAACGCTAACTTATCAGTTGAGAACTTTGATGTCACCGGAGAAGACCAACAGTCACTTTAATCAAAAGTCACACTCACGATTTGTGATACTTACACCTATCTATACGTGTCCGTATCTCAAAAAAGGGGGATATGTAATGACTTTTGGGACTGTTTATTAAGAAAAATTATATTATCCCAAATAGGGGATTCTAAGCTGACTGTCATGGGTTAACATTCTAGGTTAATTTCAAGTGACCTTCCAAAAAGAAACTTGTTTAAAAGACAATGAGATAGATACCACTATTTGAATATCTACAGCTGAGCATATAGGAGGTCTGGAAGTGACAATAGGGTAACCAAACCTGATTGTCTGAGAGCTCTCACAAAACCTTAGAAAGTGTGGATTACCAAACAAGAATTCTTGAAATGTGACAATATGCTATTGAATACTGAGGTTTAACTCCAGTCCAGTCTGTTTACCCTAATTCCTACACAATAGGGCAGGTAAATAAAGGTTTTTTTTTCCTGTCATGTGAACCTTGCGTTAAACAAGAAGGCGAGAGCTGGGTCATTGAAAATATAAAGTTTGATACCTGCCAATGGCGACATTATCAAAAGGCATATTACGAACACTTTTTTATCAAGGGAGAATATATTTGATAAGGTTGGGTATTGCATCCCACAACTGAGTTGAAGTGATGAAGAAGAAGATGATGTGTGAATTTGGGTAAATTGTATATTTCCAAAAGAAATCAGCTATTCCAATACAGTTTAAATATCAGGAAAATGAGAAATAGAGATGAGCGAAGAAATGAAAAATTCGATTCGACTGATTCGGCGAATTCGTGGACAATATTCGATTCGAGTCGAATAAATTCGCTGTGAATTTAACTTAAAAAAGGGTGTTTCTAGGCTTCAGAGAGACTTAATATTAGTGCAGAACACTGTACCTTTAATTTAAATGCCCTTGGAGTCTGCTGGGGAAGAGAAATAATACTGTCAGTCAGTATGACATGCAGATGAGTGCCGTCGATCTTAGAATCACCGCACACTTCACTCATTTGGGCAGTCACGGGGCCAAAACCAGAGTGTGGAGCCACAGTGTGGCGGTGGAGGCAGCAGCAATGGGAGGCCATACAGCACCCTATGACAAAAATGGAAACCACCAGCAGTGTGAGGAGACCTGAAAGTGGCACATGGCAGAGTGTGGCGATAGAGACAGCAGCAATGGGAGGCCGTACAGGGACCCATGACACACTCTGGACCTGGCAGCAGCATGAGGAGGCGGTACAGGGGCCCATGACAGATTACGGGCCTGGCAGCAGCATGAGGAGTCGGTACAGGGGCCCATGGCAGATTACGGGCCTGGCAGCAGCAATGGGAGGCCGTACAGGGACCCATGACACACTCTGGACCTGGCAGCAGCATGGGGAGGCGGTACAGGGGCCCATGACAGATTACGGGCCTGGCAGCAGCATGAGGAGTCGGTACGGGGGCCCATGACACACTCTGGACCTGGCAGCAGCATGAGGAGGCGGTACAGGGGCGCATGACAGATTACGAGCCTGGCAGCAGCAACTTGGACAGGAGGACGTTCAGCTTCTGCACCGTCGGGTGCGTGCTCGCAAACTGTTGTCTCTTGGAAACGGATTCCAAGAAAGACTGCTGACGGAATCCGTGAAGAGGAGTAGCAGGAGAAGGAGCATCTGAACGAGCGGAATATGCCAACAAGCGACAACAGTGGCCCATGACAGATTACGGGCCTGGCAGCAGCATGAGGAGTCGGTACGGGGGCCCATGGCAGATTACGGGCCTGGCAGCAGCTATGGGAGGCCCGTAATCTGCCAGCACCCTATGACAAAAAATGGAACCCACCAGCAGTGTGAGGAGACCTGAAAGTGGCACATGGCAGAGTGTGGCGATGGAGACAGCAGCAATGGGAGGCCGTACAGGGACCCATGAGAGACTCTGGACCTGGCAGCAGCATGAGGAGGCGGTATAGGGGCCCATGGCAGATTAGGGGCCTGGCAGCAGCTATGGGAGGCCCGTAATCTGCCAGCACCCTATGACAAAAAATGGAACACACCAGCAGTGTGAGGAGACCTGAAAGTGGCACATGGCAGAGTGTGGCGATGGAGGCAGCAGCAATGGGAGGCCGTACAGGGACCCATGAGAGACTCTGGACTTGGCAGCAGCATGAGGAGGCGGTATAGGGGCCCATGGCAGATTAGGGGCCTGGCAGCAGCTATGGGAGGCCCGTAATCTGCCAGCACCCTATGACAAAAAATGGAACACACCAGCAGTGTGAGGAGACCTGAAAGTGGCACATGTTTGGGGCATGATTCATGGCGGATTTAGTCAGTTGTGTCAGGAACTGGTGGTTTGAAATCCAGACTAATCCACGCCTGATTCATTTTCACAAACGTCAGTCTCTCCACACTTTGGGTGGACAGTCGTGTCCTCCGCGGAGTTGCAATACCTCCTGCCGCACTAAACACGCGCTCCGATGCCACGCTACTGGCCGGGCATGACAGCCTTTCAAGGGCAAATTCAGCTAGTTGGGGCCAAAGGTCAAGTTTCGTTGCCCAGTAGTCAAGGGGATTGTCTACCTCGGTTGGCAGGGTGCTGTCCAAGTAGGCCTAAGCCTGTTGTTTGAGGTCCTGCTCCAGGTCCACCTGATGCTGCTGCTGCTGCTGCGGCTGGTTAGTAGTTTCCTCACTGCGCTGGTGAAGAAAGCTACTCATCATCGACTGCAGACTGAGGCAGCCGCTGCTGGTGGAGCTGCCACTGCTCCTACCACCCCACCCCTCCCCTGCTGCCATGGCAGCGGAACACGAGCGCACAGGGCCCACAGTGTCTGAGGATGGACGTTGGCGCAGACAGGCAGAGACCAGCTGACTACATAGGTGTTTTTTATAGTACGTTATTTTGGCCTCCCTCTCAGCAGGTGTGAAAAAGGCCACCATTTTTGAACGGTAGCGAGGGTCCAACAAGGTGGACAGCCAAAAGTCATCCCTCTGTCTGATGGTTATTATTCGGCTGTCGCTACGCAAGCAACCGAGCATGCTATGGGCCATTTGTGCCAAGGAATGCGAGGGACTCCCTGCCTCCATCTCCACAGCATACTGCCACGGTGCGTCTAGGTCCTCTGTCTCCTCTTCCTCCTCCTCTACCAGATGCTCCTGCTCCTCCACTCCTGTCCGCTGAGTGGAAAAACCACCCATTTCACTCAATAATTCCTGAGCACCAATGTCCTCCTCTACCTCCTCCTCTTCTTCCAGTCCTGCCCCCACAGGGGCCATGTGGCGTTGAGATCTGTGCGCCACGTCTACCGCACCCTGACCAGCCATTGTTAACAGCATTTGTTCCAGGACGTGCAACAGAGGAATGACGTCGTTCATCCCATAGTCCTGCCGACTCACGAATAGCGTGGCCTCCTCAAAGGGCCTGAGCAAGCGCAGGTGTCACGCATGAGCTGCCAATGGCTGACATCTAAGTTACACAGGGAGTACCTTTATCTGCTTTTAACATCAGGAAATCTGTGATGGCCTTTTGCTGTTCGTAAAGGCGGTCTAACATATGTAGGGTTGAATTCCACCTTGTTGCAACGTCACAGCATGAGGAGTCGGTATAGGGGCCCATGGCAGATTAGGGGCCTGGCAGCAGTTATGGGAGGCCCATAATCTGCCAGCACCCTATGACAAAAAATGGAACACACCAGCAGTGTGAGGAGACCTGAAAGTGGCACATGGCAGAGTGTGGCGATGGAGACAGCAGCAATGGGAGGCCGTACAGGGACCCATGAGAGACTCTGGACCTGGCAGCAGCATGAGGAGGCGGTATATAGGGGCCTACGGCAGATTAGGGGCCTGGCAGCAGCTATAGGAGGCCCGTAATCTGCCAGCACCCTATGTCAAAAAATTCAACACACCAGCAGTGTGTGAGGAGACCTGAAAGTGGCACATGGCAGAGTGTGGCGATGGAGACAGCAGCAATGGGAGGCCGTACAGGGACCCATGACAGACTCTGGACTTGGCAGCAGCATGAGGAGGCGGTATATAGGGGCTTATGGCAGATTAGGGGCCTGGCAGCAGCTATAGGAGGCCCGTAATCTGCCAGCACCCTATGTCAAAAAATTCAACACACCAGCAGTGTGAGGAGACCTGAAAGTGGCACATGGCAGAGTGTGGCGATGGAGACAGCAGCAATGGGAGGCCGTACAGGGACCCATGACAGACTCTGAACTTGGCAGCAGCATGAGGAGGCGGTATATAGGGGCCCATGGCAGATTAGGGGCCTGGCAGCAGCTATAGGAGGCCCGTAATCTGCCAGCACCCTATGTCAAAAAATTTAACACACCAGCAGTGTGAAGAGACCTGAAAGTGGCACATGGCAGCAGAGTGTGGCGATGGAGACAGCAGCAATGGGAGGCCGTACAGGGACCCATGAGAGACTCTAGACTTGGCAGCAGCATGAGGAGGCGGTATATAGGGGCCCATGGCAGATTAGGGGCCTGGCAGCAGCTATGTGAGGCCCGTAATCTGCCTGCACCCTATGTCAAAAAATTAAACACACCAGCAGTGTGAAGAGACCTGAAAGTGGCACATGGCATGAGAGACTCTGGACCTGGCAGCAGCAGGAGGAGGCGGTATAGGGGCCCATGGCTGATTAGGGGCCTGGCAGCAGCTATGTGAGGCCCGTTATCTTGCAGCACCCTATGTCAAAAAATTTAACACACCAGCAGTGTGAAGAGACCTGAAAGTGGCACATGGCAGCAGAGTGTGGCGATGGAGACAGCAGCAATGGGAGGCCGTACAGGGACCATGACAGACTCTGGACTTGGCAGCAGCATGAGGAGGCGGTATATAGGGGCCCATGGCAGATTAGGGGCCTGGCAGCAGCTATGTGAGGCCCGTTATCTTGCAGCACCCTATGTCAAAAAATTTAACACACCAGCAGTGTGAAGAGACCTGAAAGTGGCACATGGCAGCAGAGTGTGGCGATGGAGACAGCAGCAATGGGAGGCCGTACAGGGACCCATGAGAGACTCTGGACCTGGCAGCAGCAGGAGGAGGTGGTATATAGGGGCCCATGGCAGATTAGGGGCCTGGCAGCAGCTATGTGAGGCCCGTAATCTGCCTGCACCCTATGTCAAAAAATTTAACACACCAGCAGTGTGAAGAGACCTGAAAGTGGCACATGGCATGAGAGACTCTGGACCTGGCAGCAGCAGGAGGAGGCGGTATAGGGGCCCATGGCTGATTAGGGGCCTGGCAGCAGCTATGTGAGGCCCGTTATCTTGCAGCACCCTATGTCAAAAAATTTAACACACCAGCAGTGTGAAGAGACCTGAAAGTGGCACATGGCAGCAGAGTGTGGCGATGGAGACAGCAGCAATGGGAGGCCGTACAGGGACCATGACAGACTCTGGACTTGGCAGCAGCATGAGGAGGCGGTATATAGGGGCCCATGGCAGATTAGGGGCCTGGCAGCAGCTATGTGAGGCCCGTTATCTTGCAGCACCCTATGTCAAAAAATTTAACACACCAGCAGTGTGAAGAGACCTGAAAGTGGCACATGGCAGCAGAGTGTGGCGATGGAGACAGCAGCAATGGGAGGCCGTACAGGGACCCATGAGAGACTCTGGACCTGGCAGCAGCAGGAGGAGGTGGTATATAGGGGCCCATGGCAGATTAGGGGCCTGGCAGCAGCTATGTGAGGCCCGTAATCTGCCTGCACCCTATGTCAAAAAATTTAACACACCAGCAGTGTGAAGAGACCTGAAAGTGGCACATGGCAGCAGAGTGTGGCGATGGAGACAGCAGCAATGGGAGGCCGTACAGGGACCATGACAGACTCTGGACTTGGCAGCAGCATGAGGAGGCGGTATATAGGGGCCCATGGCAGATTAGGGGCCTGGCAGCAGCTATGTGAGGCCCGTAATCTGCCTGCACCCTATGTCAAAAAATTTAACACACCAGCAGTGTGAAGAGACCTGAAAGTGGCACATGGCAGCAGAGTGTGGCGATGGAGACAGCAGCAATGGGAGGCCGTACAGGGACCATGACAGACTCTGGACTTGGCAGCAGCATGAGGAGGCGGTATATAGGGGCCCATGGCAGATTAGGGGCCTGGCAGCAGCTATGTGAGGCCCGTAATCTGCCTGCACCCTATGTCAAAAAATTTAACACACCAGCAGTGTGAAGAGACCTGAAAGTGGCACATGGCAGCAGAGTGTGGCGATGGAGACAGCAGCAATGGGAGGCCGTACAGGGACCATGACAGACTCTGGACTTGGCAGCAGCATGAGGAGGCGGTATATAGGGGCCCATGGCAGATTAGGGGCCTGGCAGCAGCTATGTGAGGCCCGTTATCTTGCAGCACCCTATGTCAAAAAATTTAACACACCAGCAGTGTGAAGAGACCTGAAAGTGGCACATGGCAGCAGAGTGTGGCGATGGAGACAGCAGCAATGGGAGGCCGTACAGGGACCCATGAGAGACTCTAGACTTGGCAGCAGCATGAGGAGGCGGTATATAGGGGCCCATGGCAGATTAGGGGCCTGGCAGCAGCTATGTGAGGCCCGTAATCTGCCTGCACCCTATGTCAAAAAATTTAACACACCAGCAGTGTGAAGAGACCTGAAAGTGGCACATGGCAGCAGAGTGTGGCGATGGAGACAGCAGCAATGGGAGGCCGTACAGGGACCATGACAGACTCTGGACTTGGCAGCAGCATGAGGAGGCGGTATATAGGGGCCCATGGCAGATTAGGGGCCTGGCAGCAGCTATGTGAGGCCCGTTATCTTGCAGCACCCTATGTCAAAAAATTTAACACACCAGCAGTGTGAAGAGACCTGAAAGTGGCACATGGCAGCAGAGTGTGGCGATGGAGACAGCAGCAATGGGAGGCCGTACAGGGACCCATGAGAGACTCTGGACCTGGCAGCAGCAGGAGGAGGCGGTATATAGGGGCCCATGGCAGATTAGGGGCCTGGCAGCAGCTATGTGAGGCCCGTAATCTGCCTGCACCCTATGTCAAAAAATTTAACACACCAGCAGTGTGAAGAGACCTGAAAGTGGCACATGGCAGCAGAGTGTGGCGATGGAGACAGCAGCAATGGGAGGCCGTACAGGGACCCATGACAGACTCTGAACTTGGCAGCAGCATGAGGAGGCGGTATATAGGGGCCCATGGCAGATTAGGGGCCTGGCAGCAGCTATAGGAGGCCCGTAATCTGCCAGCACCCTATGTCAAAAAATTTAACACACCAGCAGTGTGAAGAGACCTGAAAGTGGCACATGGCAGCAGAGTGTGGCGATGGAGACAGCAGCAATGGGAGGCCGTACAGGGACCCATGAGAGACTCTAGACTTGGCAGCAGCATGAGGAGGCGGTATATAGGGGCCCATGGCAGATTAGGGGCCTGGCAGCAGCTATGTGAGGCCCGTAATCTGCCTGCACCCTATGTCAAAAAATTAAACACACCAGCAGTGTGAAGAGACCTGAAAGTGGCACATGGCATGAGAGACTCTGGACCTGGCAGCAGCAGGAGGAGGCGGTATAGGGGCCCATGGCTGATTAGGGGCCTGGCAGCAGCTATGTGAGGCCCGTTATCTTGCAGCACCCTATGTCAAAAAATTTAACACACCAGCAGTGTGAAGAGACCTGAAAGTGGCACATGGCAGCAGAGTGTGGCGATGGAGACAGCAGCAATGGGAGGCCGTACAGGGACCATGACAGACTCTGGACTTGGCAGCAGCATGAGGAGGCGGTATATAGGGGCCCATGGCAGATTAGGGGCCTGGCAGCAGCTATGTGAGGCCCGTTATCTTGCAGCACCCTATGTCAAAAAATTTTACACACCAGCAGTGTGAAGAGACCTGAAAGTGGCACATGGCAGCAGAGTGTGGCGATGGAGACAGCAGCAATGGGAGGCCGTACAGGGACCCATGAGAGACTCTGGACCTGGCAGCAGCAGGAGGAGGTGGTATATAGGGGCCCATGGCAGATTAGGGGCCTGGCAGCAGCTATGTGAGGCCCGTAATCTGCCTGCACCCTATGTCAAAAAATTTAACACACCAGCAGTGTGAAGAGACCTGAAAGTGGCACATGGCAGCAGAGTGTGGCGATGGAGACAGCAGCAATGGGAGGCCGTACAGGGACCCATGACAGACTCTGAACTTGGCAGCAGCATGAGGAGGCGGTATATAGGGGCCCATGGCAGATTAGGGGCCTGGCAGCAGCTATAGGAGGCCCGTAATCTGCCAGCACCCTATGTCAAAAAATTTAACACACCAGCAGTGTGAAGAGACCTGAAAGTGGCACATGGCAGCAGAGTGTGGCGATGGAGACAGCAGCAATGGGAGGCCGTACAGGGACCCATGAGAGACTCTAGACTTGGCAGCAGCATGAGGAGGCGGTATATAGGGGCCCATGGCAGATTAGGGGCCTGGCAGCAGCTATGTGAGGCCCGTAATCTGCCTGCACCCTATGTCAAAAAATTAAACACACCAGCAGTGTGAAGAGACCTGAAAGTGGCACATGGCATGAGAGACTCTGGACCTGGCAGCAGCAGGAGGAGGCGGTATAGGGGCCCATGGCTGATTAGGGGCCTGGCAGCAGCTATGTGAGGCCCGTTATCTTGCAGCACCCTATGTCAAAAAATTTAACACACCAGCAGTGTGAAGAGACCTGAAAGTGGCACATGGCAGCAGAGTGTGGCGATGGAGACAGCAGCAATGGGAGGCCGTACAGGGACCATGACAGACTCTGGACTTGGCAGCAGCATGAGGAGGCGGTATATAGGGGCCCATGGCAGATTAGGGGCCTGGCAGCAGCTATGTGAGGCCCGTTATCTTGCAGCACCCTATGTCAAAAAATTTTACACACCAGCAGTGTGAAGAGACCTGAAAGTGGCACATGGCAGCAGAGTGTGGCGATGGAGACAGCAGCAATGGGAGGCCGTACAGGGACCCATGAGAGACTCTGGACCTGGCAGCAGCAGGAGGAGGTGGTATATAGGGGCCCATGGCAGATTAGGGGCCTGGCAGCAGCTATGTGAGGCCCGTAATCTGCCTGCACCCTATGTCAAAAAATTTAACACACCAGCAGTGTGAAGAGACCTGAAAGTGGCACATGGCAGCAGAGTGTGGCGATGGAGACAGCAGCAATGGGAGGCCGTACAGGGACCATGACAGACTCTGGACTTGGCAGCAGCATGAGGAGGCGGTATATAGGGGCCCATGGCAGATTAGGGGCCTGGCAGCAGCTATGTGAGGCCCGTTATCTTGCAGCACCCTATGTCAAAAAATTTAACACACCAGCAGTGTGAAGAGACCTGAAAGTGGCACATGGCAGCAGAGTGTGGCGATGGAGACAGCAGCAATGGGAGGCCGTACAGGGACCCATGAGAGACTCTGGACCTGGCAGCAGCAGGAGGAGGTGGTATATAGGGGCCCATGGCAGATTAGGGGCCTGGCAGCAGCTATGTGAGGCCCGTAATCTGCCTGCACCCTATGTCAAAAAATTTAACACACCAGCAGTGTGAAGAGACCTGAAAGTGGCACATGGCATGAGAGACTCTGGACCTGGCAGCAGCAGGAGGAGGCGGTATAGGGGCCCATGGCTGATTAGGGGCCTGGCAGCAGCTATGTGAGGCCCGTTATCTTGCAGCACCCTATGTCAAAAAATTTAACACACCAGCAGTGTGAAGAGACCTGAAAGTGGCACATGGCAGCAGAGTGTGGCGATGGAGACAGCAGCAATGGGAGGCCGTACAGGGACCATGACAGACTCTGGACTTGGCAGCAGCATGAGGAGGCGGTATATAGGGGCCCATGGCAGATTAGGGGCCTGGCAGCAGCTATGTGAGGCCCGTTATCTTGCAGCACCCTATGTCAAAAAATTTAACACACCAGCAGTGTGAAGAGACCTGAAAGTGGCACATGGCAGCAGAGTGTGGCGATGGAGACAGCAGCAATGGGAGGCCGTACAGGGACCCATGAGAGACTCTGGACCTGGCAGCAGCAGGAGGAGGTGGTATATAGGGGCCCATGGCAGATTAGGGGCCTGGCAGCAGCTATGTGAGGCCCGTAATCTGCCTGCACCCTATGTCAAAAAATTTAACACACCAGCAGTGTGAAGAGACCTGAAAGTGGCACATGGCAGCAGAGTGTGGCGATGGAGACAGCAGCAATGGGAGGCCGTACAGGGACCATGACAGACTCTGGACTTGGCAGCAGCATGAGGAGGCGGTATATAGGGGCCCATGGCAGATTAGGGGCCTGGCAGCAGCTATGTGAGGCCCGTAATCTGCCTGCACCCTATGTCAAAAAATTTAACACACCAGCAGTGTGAAGAGACCTGAAAGTGGCACATGGCAGCAGAGTGTGGCGATGGAGACAGCAGCAATGGGAGGCCGTACAGGGACCATGACAGACTCTGGACTTGGCAGCAGCATGAGGAGGCGGTATATAGGGGCCCATGGCAGATTAGGGGCCTGGCAGCAGCTATGTGAGGCCCGTAATCTGCCTGCACCCTATGTCAAAAAATTTAACACACCAGCAGTGTGAAGAGACCTGAAAGTGGCACATGGCAGCAGAGTGTGGCGATGGAGACAGCAGCAATGGGAGGCCGTACAGGGACCATGACAGACTCTGGACTTGGCAGCAGCATGAGGAGGCGGTATATAGGGGCCCATGGCAGATTAGGGGCCTGGCAGCAGCTATGTGAGGCCCGTTATCTTGCAGCACCCTATGTCAAAAAATTTAACACACCAGCAGTGTGAAGAGACCTGAAAGTGGCACATGGCAGCAGAGTGTGGCGATGGAGACAGCAGCAATGGGAGGCCGTACAGGGACCCATGAGAGACTCTGGACCTGGCAGCAGCAGGAGGAGGCGGTATATAGGGGCCCATGGCAGATTAGGGGCCTGGCAGCAGCTATGTGAGGCCCGTAATCTGCCTGCACCCTATGTCAAAAAATTTAACACACCAGCAGTGTGAAGAGACCTGAAAGTGGCACATGGCAGCAGAGTGTGGCGATGGAGACAGCAGCAATGGGAGGCCGTACAGGGACCCATGACAGACTCTGAACTTGGCAGCAGCATGAGGAGGCGGTATATAGGGGCCCATGGCAGATTAGGGGCCTGGCAGCAGCTATAGGAGGCCCGTAATCTGCCAGCACCCTATGTCAAAAAATTTAACACACCAGCAGTGTGAAGAGACCTGAAAGTGGCACATGGCAGCAGAGTGTGGCGATGGAGACAGCAGCAATGGGAGGCCGTACAGGGACCCATGAGAGACTCTAGACTTGGCAGCAGCATGAGGAGGCGGTATATAGGGGCCCATGGCAGATTAGGGGCCTGGCAGCAGCTATGTGAGGCCCGTAATCTGCCTGCACCCTATGTCAAAAAATTAAACACACCAGCAGTGTGAAGAGACCTGAAAGTGGCACATGGCATGAGAGACTCTGGACCTGGCAGCAGCAGGAGGAGGCGGTATAGGGGCCCATGGCTGATTAGGGGCCTGGCAGCAGCTATGTGAGGCCCGTTATCTTGCAGCACCCTATGTCAAAAAATTTAACACACCAGCAGTGTGAAGAGACCTGAAAGTGGCACATGGCAGCAGAGTGTGGCGATGGAGACAGCAGCAATGGGAGGCCGTACAGGGACCATGACAGACTCTGGACTTGGCAGCAGCATGAGGAGGCGGTATATAGGGGCCCATGGCAGATTAGGGGCCTGGCAGCAGCTATGTGAGGCCCGTTATCTTGCAGCACCCTATGTCAAAAAATTTTACACACCAGCAGTGTGAAGAGACCTGAAAGTGGCACATGGCAGCAGAGTGTGGCGATGGAGACAGCAGCAATGGGAGGCCGTACAGGGACCCATGAGAGACTCTGGACCTGGCAGCAGCAGGAGGAGGTGGTATATAGGGGCCCATGGCAGATTAGGGGCCTGGCAGCAGCTATGTGAGGCCCGTAATCTGCCTGCACCCTATGTCAAAAAATTTAACACACCAGCAGTGTGAAGAGACCTGAAAGTGGCACATGGCAGCAGAGTGTGGCGATGGAGACAGCAGCAATGGGAGGCCGTACAGGGACCATGACAGACTCTGGACTTGGCAGCAGCATGAGGAGGCGGTATATAGGGGCCCATGGCAGATTAGGGGCCTGGCAGCAGCTATGTGAGGCCCGTTATCTTGCAGCACCCTATGTCAAAAAATTTAACACACCAGCAGTGTGAAGAGACCTGAAAGTGGCACATGGCAGCAGAGTGTGGCGATGGAGACAGCAGCAATGGGAGGCCGTACAGGGACCCATGAGAGACTCTGGACCTGGCAGCAGCAGGAGGAGGCGGTATATAGGGGCCCATGGCAGATTAGGGGCCTGGCAGCAGCTATGTGAGGCCCGTAATCTGCCTGCACCCTATGTCAAAAAATTTAACACACCAGCAGTGTGAAGAGACCTGAAAGTGGCACATGGCAGCAGAGTGTGGCGATGGAGACAGCAGCAATGGGAGGCCGTACAGGGACCATGACAGACTCTGGACTTGGCAGCAGCATGAGGAGGCGGTATATAGGGGCCCATGGCAGATTAGGGGCCTGGCAGCAGCTATGTGAGGCCCGTAATCTGCCTGCACCCTATGTCAAAAAATTTAACACACCAGCAGTGTGAAGAGACCTGAAAGTGGCACATGGCAGCAGAGTGTGGCGATGGAGACAGCAGCAATGGGAGGCCGTACAGGGACCCATGAGAGACTCTAGACTTGGCAGCAGCATGAGGAGGCGGTATATAGGGGCCCATGGCAGATTAGGGGCCTGGCAGCAGCTATGTGAGGCCCGTAATCTGCCTGCACCCTATGTCAAAAAATTTAACACACCAGCAGTGTGAAGAGACCTGAAAGTGGCACATGGCAGCAGAGTGTGGCGATGGAGACAGCAGCAATGGGAGGCCGTACAGGGACCCATGAGAGACTCTAGACTTGGCAGCAGCATGAGGAGGCGGTATATAGGGGCCCATGGCAGATTAGGGGCCTGGCAGCAGCTATGTGAGGCCCGTAATCTGCCTGCACCCTATGTCAAAAAATTTAACACACCAGCAGTGTGAAGAGACCTGAAAGTGGCACATGGCAGCAGAGTGTGGCGATGGAGACAGCAGCAATGGGAGGCCGTACAGGGACCCATGAGAGACTCTAGACTTGGCAGCAGCATGAGGAGGCGGTATATAGGGGCCCATGGCAGATTAGGGGCCTGGCAGCAGCTATGTGAGGCCCGTAATCTGCCTGCACCCTATGTCAAAAAATTTAACACACCAGCAGTGTGAAGAGACCTGAAAGTGGCACATGGCAGCAGAGTGTGGCGATGGAGACAGCAGCAATGGGAGGCCGTACAGGGACCATGACAGACTCTGGACTTGGCAGCAGCATGAGGAGGCGGTATATAGGGGCCCATGGCAGATTAGGGGCCTGGCAGCAGCTATGTGAGGCCCGTAATCTGCCTGCACCCTATGTCAAAAAATTTAACACACCAGCAGTGTGAAGAGACCTGAAAGTGGCACATGGCAGCAGAGTGTGGCGATGGAGACAGCAGCAATGGGAGGCCGTACAGGGACCCATGAGAGACTCTAGACTTGGCAGCAGCATGAGGAGGCGGTATATAGGGGCCCATGGCAGATTAGGGGCCTGGCAGCAGCTATGTGAGGCCCGTAATCTGCCTGCACCCTATGTCAAAAAATTTAACACACCAGCAGTGTGAAGAGACCTGAAAGTGGCACATGGCAGCAGAGTGTGGCGATGGAGACAGCAGCAATGGGAGGCCGTACAGGGACCATGACAGACTCTGGACTTGGCAGCAGCATGAGGAGGCGGTATATAGGGGCCCATGGCAGATTAGGGGCCTGGCAGCAGCTATGTGAGGCCCGTAATCTGCCTGCACCCTATGTCAAAAAATTTAACACACCAGCAGTGTGAAGAGACCTGAAAGTGGCACATGGCAGCAGAGTGTGGCGATGGAGACAGCAGCAATGGGAGGCCGTACAGGGACCCATGAGAGACTCTAGACTTGGCAGCAGCATGAGGAGGCGGTATATAGGGGCCCATGGCAGATTAGGGGCCTGGCAGCAGCTATGTGAGGCCCGTAATCTGCCTGCACCCTATGTCAAAAAATTTAACACACCAGCAGTGTGAAGAGACCTGAAAGTGGCACATGGCAGCAGAGTGTGGCGATGGAGACAGCAGCAATGGGAGGCCGTACAGGGACCCATGAGAGACTCTGGAACTGGCAGCAGCATGAGGAGGCGGTATATAGGGGCCCATGGCAGATTAGGGGCCTGGCAGCAGCTATAGGGGGCCCGTAATCTGCCAGCACCCTATGTCAAAAAATTCAACACACCAGCAGTGTGTGAGGAGACCTGAAAGTGGCACATGGCAGAGTGTGGCGATGGAGACAGCAGCAATGGGAGGCCGTACAGGGACCCATGAGAGACTCTGGACTTGGCAGCAGCATGAGGAGGCGGTATATAGGGGCCCATGGCAGATTAGGGGCCTGGCAGCAGCTATGGGAGGTCCGTAATCTGCCAGCACCCTATGTCACTCTCCTCGCCAGTACTTCTTCGCCTGGCTGCTGAAAAGGCTGATGTCTCCCCCCGTTTCTGACCGCCCTCTGTTAGCTCTTCCTCACTGTACAGTGGGGCTGAGCCCACAGCATGCGATACTTCGCTTGGTGAGGGAACAGCAAAGGACAGGGGCAGGTAGAGGACACGTGATTTCAGTGGGCTTGGTCCCGGGCCATGCCAACTAACGGTTGTGTCTGACGTACCCACCGACCGTTGGCTGTAGGTGTCAGAGGTGACCTGGGAAGAGGAAGACGACCGAGCCAACCAATCAATGACGGCAGGGTTGTCGGTGGAGACACGACCGCTGGATGACACCGGGAGCACTGGCCTCTGGCTGCGAATACTGCTGCCTCGACCCCTTCCTCTGCTGCCACGTCTGCTCGCTCCTAAAACATTGCCTCCTCTGCCACTCCTCTGCATGTTGTCTGACATACTATTTAATTCAACGATTAGGTGTCCCTGAGTAACAATTCTCTGGCACTCAGTAACAATTCTGTCTGTCCCTGAGTATGAATTCTGTGGCCCTGAGTAACAATTGTGTGTCTGTGCAAGTAACAATTCTGTGTCTGTGCAAGTAACAATTTTGTGTCTGTGAGAGTAACAATTCTCTGGCACTCAGTAACAATTCTGTCTGTCCCTGAGTAACAATTCTCTGGCACTCAGTAACAATTCTGTCTGTCCCTGAGTAACAATTCTGTCTGTCCCTGAGTATGAATTCTGTGGCCCTGAGTAAGAATTCTCTGGCACTCAGTAACAATTCTGTCTGTCCCTGAGTATGAATTCTGTGGCCCTGAGTAACAATTGTGTGTCTGTGCAAGTAACAATTCTGTGTCTGTGCAAGTAACAATTTTGTGTCTGTGAGAGTAACAATTCTCTGGCACTCAGTAACAATTCTGTCTGTCCCTGAGTAACAATTCTCTGGCACTCAGTAACAATTCTGTCTGTCCCTGAGTATGAATTCTGTGGCCCTGAGTAACAATTCTGTCTCTGTGCGAGTAACAATTCTGTGTCTGTGCAAGTAACAATTTTGTGTCTGTGAGAGTAACAATTCTCTGGCACTCAGTAACAATTCTGTCTGTCCCTGAGTAACAATTCTCTGGCACTCAGTAACAATTCTGTCTGTCCCTGAGTAACAATTCTCTGGCACTCAGTAACAATTCTGTCTGTCCCTGAGTAACAATTCTCTGGCACTCAGTAACAATTGTGTGTCTGTGCAAGTAACAATTCTGTGTCTGTGCAAGTAACAATTTTGTGTCTGTGAGAGTAACAATTCTCTGGCACTCAGTAACAATTCTGTCTGTCCCTGAGTAACAATTCTCTGGCACTCAGTAACAATTCTGTCTGTCCCTGAGTATGAATTCTGTGGCCCTGAGTAACAATTCTGTCTCTGTGCGAGTAACAATTCTGTGTCTGTGCAAGTAACAATTTTGTGTCTGTGAGAGTAACAATTCTCTGGCACTCAGTAACAATTCTGTCTGTCCCTGAGTAACAATTCTATGGCACTCAGTAACAATTCTGTCTTCCCTGAGTAACAATTCTCTGGCACTCAGTAACAATTCTGTCTGTCCCTGAGTATGAATTCTGTGGCCCTGAGTAACAATTCTGTCTCTGTGCGAGTAACAATTCTGTGTCTGTGCAAGTAACAATTTTGTGTCTGTGAGAGTAACAATTCTCTGGCACTCAGTAACAATTCTGTCTGTCCCTGAGTAACAATTCTCTGGCACTCAGTAACAATTCTGTCTGTCCCTGAGTATGAATTCTGTGGCCCTGAGTAACAATTGTGTGTCTGTGCAAGTAACAATTCTGTGTCTGTGCAAGTAACAATTTTGTGTCTGTGAGAGTAACAATTCTCTGGCACTCAGTAACAATTCTGTCTGTCCCTGAGTAACAATTCTCTGGCACTCAGTAACAATTCTGTCTGTCCCTGAGTATGAATTCTGTGGCCCTGAGTAACAATTCTGTCTCTGTGCGAGTAACAATTCTGTGTCTGTGCAAGTAACAATTTTGTGTCTGTGAGAGTAACAATTCTCTGGCACTCAGTAACAATTCTGTCTGTCCCTGAGTAACAATTCTCTGGCACTCAGTAACAATTCTGTCTGTCCCTGAGTAACAATTCTCTGGCACTCAGTAACAATTCTGTCTGTCCCTGAGTATGAATTCTGTGGCCCTGAGTAACAATTGTGTGTCTGTGCAAGTAACAATTCTGTGTCTGTGCAAGTAACAATTTTGTGTCTGTGAGAGTAACAATTCTCTGGCACTCAGTAACAATTCTGTCTGTCCCTGAGTAACAATTCTCTGGCACTCAGTAACAATTCTGTCTGTCCCTGAGTATGAATTCTGTGGCCCTGAGTAACAATTCTGTCTCTGTGCGAGTAACAATTCTGTGTCTGTGCAAGTAACAATTTTGTGTCTGTGAGAGTAACAATTCTCTGGCACTCAGTAACAATTCTGTCTGTCCCTGAGTAACAATTCTCTGGCACTCAGTAACAATTCTGTCTGTCCCTGAGTAACAATTCTCTGGCACTCAGTAACAATTCTGTCTGTCCCTGAGTAACAATTCTCTGGCACTCAGTAACAATTGTGTGTCTGTGCAAGTAACAATTCTGTGTCTGTGCAAGTAACAATTTTGTGTCTGTGAGAGTAACAATTCTCTGGCACTCAGTAACAATTCTGTCTGTCCCTGAGTAACAATTCTCTGGCACTCAGTAACAATTCTGTCTGTCCCTGAGTATGAATTCTGTGGCCCTGAGTAACAATTCTGTCTCTGTGCGAGTAACAATTCTGTGTCTGTGCAAGTAACAATTTTGTGTCTGTGAGAGTAACAATTCTCTGGCACTCAGTAACAATTCTGTCTGTCCCTGAGTAACAATTCTATGGCACTCAGTAACAATTCTGTCTTCCCTGAGTAACAATTCTCTGGCACTCAGTAACAATTCTGTCTGTCCCTGAGTATGAATTCTGTGGCCCTGAGTAACAATTCTGTCTCTGTGCGAGTAACAATTCTGTGTCTGTGCAAGTAACAATTTTGTGTCTGTGAGAGTAACAATTCTCTGGCACTCAGTAACAATTCTGTCTGTCCCTGAGTAACAATTCTCTGGCACTCAGTAACAATTCTGTCTGTCCCTGAGTATGAATTCTGTGGCCCTGAGTAACAATTGTGTGTCTGTGCAAGTAACAATTCTGTGTCTGTGCAAGTAACAATTTTGTGTCTGTGAGAGTAACAATTCTCTGGCACTCAGTAACAATTCTGTCTGTCCCTGAGTAACAATTCTCTGGCACTCAGTAACAATTCTGTCTGTCCCTGAGTAACAATTCTGTCTGTCCCTGAGTATGAATTCTGTGGCCCTGAGTAAGAATTCTCTGGCACTCAGTAACAATTCTGTCTGTCCCTGAGTATGAATTCTGTGGCCCTGAGTAACAATTGTGTGTCTGTGCAAGTAACAATTCTGTGTCTGTGCAAGTAACAATTTTGTGTCTGTGAGAGTAACAATTCTCTGGCACTCAGTAACAATTCTGTCTGTCCCTGAGTAACAATTCTCTGGCACTCAGTAACAATTCTGTCTGTCCCTGAGTAACAATTCTCTGGCACTCAGTAACAATTCTGTCTGTCCCTGAGTAACAATTCTGTCTGTCCCTGAGAATGAATTCTGTGGCCCTGAGTAAGAATTCTCTGGCACTCAGTAACAATTCTGTCTGTCCCTGAGTAACAATTCTCTGGCACTCAGTAACAATTCTGTCTGTCCCTGAGTAAAAATTCTGTGGCCCTAATAACGTTTCTGTGGCCCTAAGTAACAATTCTCTGGCACTGAGTAACAATTCTGTCTGTCCCTGAGTATGAATTCTGTGGCCCTAACTAGCGTTTCTTTGTCCCTAAATAACGATTCTGTGGCCCTCATTAACAAGTCTGTGTCCCTGAGTAATGGTTCTCTGTCCCTAAGTAACTTCTCTCTGTCCCCAATTCTCGTTTCTGTGGCCCTAACTCTGTCCCTGTCCCTAGTACAGAGCGGTCTGCCTCTGTTCAATGACTGCAGGCAAATGAAGATTTCCAAAATGGCCGCTATATATACCTCGACCATTACACAGTGCTGGCTGGCTGGCTGCTGATTGGCTGATGCGATCACATGTCGTTGAGGAATGCATTATGGGGCAGCGCGCCTTGTCTGCGCGCCTTCCCCGACATCCCCGCTCCGTCGCCGCACATGTCAGCCGCCATTTTCGGAAAAATTTCGATTCGCGCGTCCGAATTAGGCTGTTTTTCGGATTCGGCACGAATCGAAATTTTTCCGAAATTCGACTCGAATTCCACTTCGGATACTTCGATTCGCTCATCTCTAATGAGAAACCGAATGTATTTACATCTTTCTATGGTCCTTATCCAAGAGTTAGTAGTGAAATCAACTATACTTGAATAGGACATATATTTGATCCACAAAGACATTTTGTTTCTATCAAAGGATAAGCTGCCGTTATTTCCGTGTTCAACGGGTGTTCCCAGAATTCTGCTGATAAACCAGGAAACTCTCCGCAGTCCGGGGGTCTCTGAGGGGATAAAGAAAATCAATTCTTTCAGTTGCAACATATAGTGTTTCAGATATTATTTCTAATTTCCCGCAGCCGTAGGGAAATAAAGTATCTCTGATAATTAGCACCACAAAAACACTACAAATCAGTTACTATGCAGTATATGATCTCAATACCAATACTCAAACAGTTACATTAATAATTATTCAGATAACATTAGTGCACTCCTAACCACACAATAAAATGTTATAAATCTTAATAAATTTTAAATATAACAGAAAATTACAATATTTTGGCACAGTCTCACCACTCCCAGAATCTTGATTTTTGAGGCCTCCCAGTGGGATGCAGTTGGGAAAAGAAAATGTTTCTGGTCAGTCAGGCACCAGAATTTAAATCAGCATCCGCGTCTCTGGCGAAAATCTTTCCCTTCAAAATGGCATCTGGAAGTTCTCAGTAAGATGGCCGCAGGAAGCAGGAGTATAGTGCAGTATATAGTAGTAGTAGAGTAGTTAAGAAGTTGTTTCAGAAATAGTAAGAAGTCATTTAGTGATCTCAGAAGTGATTTTAGAAGTGATCTTTCAGTTTGTGGTGTGTGGTATTTTTCTACCATACAAGTCCTTTGTTTCGAAGGACCTCTCAATGGGCTTGTTGATTGGACGGCTAAGAAGTTTGTGTAACTTAGAAGTTCTTTACCTGTCCACCGGGGACAGTCATGTATCACAAATGAACTGGTGATCTTAACCCCTTGCCTGCAGGGCACTTCTACCCCCTTCCTGCCTACAGGGCACTGTCACCCCCTTCCTGCCTACAGGGCACTTCTACCCCCTTCCTGCCTACAGGGCACTGTCACCCCCTTCCTGCCTACAGGACATTTCTACCCCCTTCCTGCCCACCGGGCACTCCCACCCCCTTCCTGCCTATCAGGCACTTCTACCCCCTTCCTGCCTACAGGGCACTTATACCCCCTTCCTGTCTACAGGGCACTTCTACCCCCTTCCTGCCTACCGGGCACTTCTACCCCCTTTCTGCCTACAGGGCACTTATACCCCCTTCCTGCCTACAGGGCACTTCTACCCCTTTCCTGCCTACAGGGCACTTCTACCCCCTTCCTGCCTATCGGGCACTTATACTCCCTTCCTGCCTACCGGGCACTTCGACCCCCTTCCTGCCTACCGGGCACTTCTACCCCCTTCCTGCCTATTGAACACTTCCACCCCCTTCCTGCCTACCAGACACTTCCACCCCCTTCCTGCCTACTGGGCACTTCTACCCCCTTCCTGCCTATCGGGCACTTATACTCCCTTCCTGCCTACCGGGCACTTCTACCCCCTTCCTGCCTACAGGGCACTTCTACCTCCTTCCTGCCTACCGGACACTTCTACCCCCTTCCTGCCTACCGGGCACTTCCACCCCCTTCCTGCCTACCGGCACTTCTACCCCCATTCCTGCCTACCGGGTACTTCTACCCCCTTCCTGCCTACAGGACACTTCTACCCCCTTCCTGCCCAGGCCAATTTCCAGCTTTCAGCGCTGTCGCACTTTGAATGGTAATTGCACGGTCATGCAACACTGTACCCATATGAAATTTGTATCATTTTTTTTTGACAGATAGTGCTTTATTTTGGTGGTATTTAATCACCTCTGGGTTTTTTATTTTTTCTTAAACAAACCAAAAACCACTGAAAATTTTGAAAAAAGTTTTTTCTTAGTTTTTGTTATAAAATTTTTACATAAGTGATTTTTCTCCTTCACTGATGTGCGTTAATGAGGCTGCAGTGATGGGCACTGATAGGCTGCACTGATAGACACTGATGAGGAGGCACTGGTTGGTGGCACTGATGGGCATTGACAGGCATCACTGATGGGCACTGAAAGGCAGCACTCCTAGATTGTAAGCTCGAAAGAGCAGGGCCCTCGATCCCCTCATGTTTTGTATTGTATTGTTATTGTTCTGTCACATGTTCTGTCCCCCTTTGTAATGTACAGCGCTGAGCGAACTATTGGCGCTTTATAAATACTATATAATAATAATATATGGCACTGATAGGCGGTACTGATAGGTGGCACTGATAGATACTGATAGGTGGCACTGATAAGGAGGCACTGGTAGGTGGCACTGATGGGCATTGACAGGCATCACTGATGGGCACTGAAAGGCAGCACTGATACATGGCACTGATAGGTGGCACTGACTGGCACTGTTAGGCGGCACTGACTGGCACTGATAGGCGGCACTGACTGGCACTGATAGGCGGCACTGATGCGCACTGATAGGTGGCACTGACAGGCGGCACTGATAGGTGGCGCTGATTGGCATTGATAGGTGGCACTGACATACACTGATGGGTGACACTGAAAGGCAGCTTAGATGGGCACTGATATATGGTATTTATGTGCACTGGTAGGCAATGATATGTGCCATTGATGTGGCACTGATGGGCACTGACACAAGGCATTGATGGACACTGACAAGTGGCACTGCTGGGGCTACACTGATCATCAGGGCACACCGATCATCAGTGCCCTGATGATCAGTGTACATGTCCCCTCCGCGGAAAGCTGATTACCGGCTCTCCTCTCCTGTCAGAGTGACAGCTCGAGAGGAGAGAAATGCCAATAACCGGCATTTCCCTGTTTACATGTGATCAGCTGTGTTTGGACACAGCTGATCACATGACCGAGCTGACATCTTCGGCTCTTTCCGTGATCGGTGATCCGAGGGACACAGCGCACCGCTGATCACCGCACTGAGCGCTCCGAGCCGCGCATGCGCGGTGAGAATAGGAGGACGTCATATGACGTCCTCCCAGAACGAGAGAACCGCCTTGCGCCCGTCATATTACTATATGGCAGGCGGGAGGCGGTTAATGATGACTCACCCTTTGATATTAACAGTATGTCTTTATGGATAACATACGGGTCCTATTCAGGTATAAATGACTTCCCCACTAACTCTGGAATAAGGACCATAGAAATATGTGAATATATTTGGTGTCTCATCTTCCTGATATGAGCTGTATTGGGATAGCTGATTTTCTTTGGAGATATGCACTTTACCCAACTCACAAACCATCTTATATTTTATAACTTCATGATCTTTAGTTGAGTGGTATGCAGTACCCAACTTTGTAGAATAGATCTTGGTGTGTGGGTATATACCTTTGATAATATCTCAGTTGATGTATGCCACACTTTTCTTTGTATCTTAAATTAACTAAGTCTCTCCTTATGCTGGTTTTTACATTCAAGGAAATGTGTCTTGTAGAAGAACCCCATCCATTGTTGGGTAATTAGGATAAACAGACATTCTAAGCCTCCTGGAGAGTTGTTATTTACTGGACTGGAGTTTAACCTTCTAGTATTCAATAGCTGATTGTGATAACTCAGAGGTTTTGTTTGGTGATCACACATCTGCAAGGTTTTAGGCAGGGCTGGACTGACAACTCATGGGGCCCCCGGGCAATAGGGGATGATGGGGCCCCTGTGTCCTTGCCTAAACTCAAAAACCTATGAAAAAGGTACCAGGGGCATCTCATGGGGCCCCCTACTGACCCCGGGCCCTTGGGCAGTGTCTGAGTTTCCAAATGGTCAGTCCACCCCTGGTGTTGGGAGAACCAGAGTCAATAAGGTTTTAGTCCCACCATTGTCAAATTAAGGTACTTTGTTTGAGCATCTGCAAAAACTCAAATACTGCAGTTGGTCTCCATTGTGTCAAACAGGTCTCTTCCACTCATTATTTATGGTAGCTTCCTGGAAGGTCACCTGAAATGAACCAACTATTTTCACCCATCACAGTCAGCTTATAATTTTTTTGGGGTAATATCATTTTGCTTAATAAATAGTCCAAAAGTCATCACAATGCAAATCAGTCATCATTTGTTAGAAATGCATTTCTGCTGAATTTGTTGTTGCTATTCTGTCTCTCAGTGTTACAATACACCGAACATTCGATTTTTAGACCGATCATTTCTTTGTGAGTGGGCAAACATTCAACATCAGCAGGGGAGCAAATACGCATTTCCTTCACTGTGTGTGTATATATCTATATTTATGTGTGTGTGTATATATATATATATATATATACAGTCATGGCCGAAATTGTTGGCACCCTTGATATTTCTCCAGGAAATCATGTATTTCTCACGAAACGTATTGCATTAACACATGTTTTGCTATACACATGTTTATTCCCTTTGTGTGTATTGGGACAAAACAAAAAAAGGGAGGAAAGAAAGCAAATTCGACATAATGTCACACAAACCTCCAAAAATGGGCTGGACAAAAGTATTGGCACCCTTTCACAACTGCGGATAAATAAGAATGTTACAAGCATGTGATGCTCCTGTAAACTCACCTGGGGCAAGTAACAGGTGTGGGCAATATAGAAATCACACCTGAAAGCAGATAAAAAGGAGAGACGTTCACTTAACCTTTGCATTGTGTGTCTGTCTGTGCCACACTAAGCATGGACAACAGAAAGAGGAGACGAGAACTGTCTGAGGACCTGAGAACCAAAATTGTGGCAAAATATCAACAATCTCAAGGTTACAAGTCCATCTCCAGAGAACTAGATTTGCCTTTGTCCACAGTGCGCAACATTATCAAGAAGTTTGCAACCCATGGCACTGTAGCTAATCTCCCTGGTCGTGGACGGATGAGGAAAATTGATGAAAGATTGCAACGCAGAATAGTCCGGATGGTGGATAAGCAGCCCCAAACATGTTCCAAAGACATTCAAGCTGTCCTGCAGGCTCAGGGAGCATCAGTGTCAGCGCGAACTATCCGTCGACATTTAAATGAAATGAAACGCTATGGCAGGAGACCCAGGAGGACCCCACTGCTGACACAGAGACATAAAAAAGCAAGACTACAGTTTGCCAAAATGTACTTGAGTAAGCCAAAAGCCTTCTGGGAAAACGTCTTGTGGACAGATGAGACCAAGATAGAGCTTTTCGGTAAAGCACATCATTCTACTGTTTACCGAAAACGGAATGAGGCCTACAAAGAACAAAACACAGTACCTACGGTAAAATATGGTGGAGGTTCAATGATGTTTTGGGGTTGTTTTGCTGCCTCTGGCACTGGGTGCCTTGACTGTGTGCAAGGCATCATGAAATCTGAGGATTACCAAAGGATTTTGGGTCGCACTGTAGGGCCCAGTGTCAGAAAGCTGGGTTTGCGTCCAAGATCCTGGGTCTTCCAGCAGGACAATGACCCCAAACATACGTCAAAAAGCACTCAGAAATGGATGGCAAAGAAGCGCTGGAGAGTTCTGAAGTGGCCAGCAATGAGCCCAGATCTAAATCCCATTGAACACCTGTGGAGAGATCTTAAAATTGCTGTTGGGAAAAGGTGTCCTTCCAATAAGAGAGACCTGGAGCTGTTTGCAAAGGAAGAGTGGTCCAAAATTCCGGGTGAGAGGTGTCAGAAGCTTATTGATGGTTATAGGAAGCGACTGATTTCAGTTATGTTTTCCAAAGGGTGTGCAACCAAATATTAAGTTAAGGGTGCCAATACTTTTGTCCAGCCCATTTTTGGGGTTTTGTGTGACATTATGTCATATTTGCTTTTCTGCCTCTGTTTTATATTTGTTCCAATACATACAAAGGGAATAAACATGTGTATAGCAAAACATGTGTTAATGCAATACCTTTTTTGTGTGAAATACTTGATTTTCAGGAAAAATATCAAGGGTGCCAACAATTTCGGCCATGACTGTATATATATATATGCAGTATCTCCCAGAAGTGAGTTCACCCCTCCCCCGGAATGTATACTATGTATATATATATATATATATATATACATTGTATACAGTCCGGGGGAGGGGTGAACTCACTTCTGGGAGATACTGTTTATTTCTGTCCCCCCTCGTGGGAGTGGAGGTGACCCCTCTATGAGGACATACAGTCCATACACACCCACCACAAGGCCGGGGTCACACTACCTTATTACACAATATATATATATATATATATTCATATATATATACACAGTATCTCCCAGGAGTGAGTCCCCCCTCCCCCGGACTGTATACAATGTATATATATATATATATATACTGTATATATATATATACACATTGTATACAGTCCGGGGGAGGGGGGACTCACTTCTGCGGGATACTGGATATATATATATATATATACATTGTATACAGTCCGGGGGAGGAGGGGCTCACTTCTGGGAGATACTGTGTATGTATATATATATATATATAGATTGTATACAGTCCGGGGGAGGGGGGACTCACTTCTGGGAGATACTGTATATTTCTGTCCCCCTTGGTGGGAGTGGAGGTGACCCCTCTGTGACATATAGTCCATACACACCCAGCACAAGGCCGGGGTCACACTACCAGATGGTTCTCGGGGCTGCAGTTCCTCTGAGCTCCACAAGAGGTGATCTCACTTCTACCCAGACAGGAAGTCCCTATGGAAGACAGGAAGTGATGTCAGCTACAGACAGATAGAGCCAAGAAATTCCACACCATACGACTTAGAGAGGAGATGTTGCTGGAAGTGGCAGCGGAGGAGGTAATAAAATCTGATTTATATTTACGAGAAACTCCAAATAATTCTTACTTCAGTTTGTCAAAATTATCTCTCTATAAGTAAGCCTGAATAGATAAAATGATGACACGAATGAGGATGGAGGAGGACCGTAGTCACATGACTGAGAGGATACTAAACTTCACCCTGGAGATCATCTACCTGCTGACCGGAGAGGTGAGGAGGATTCTGGGAGGTCACATGACATCACTCTCATCTCTATTAATAAGACACAGACCTGACCGGAGAGGTGAGGAGGATTCTGGGAGGTCACATGACATCACTCTCATCTCTTTTAATAAAACACAGACCTGACTGGAGAGGTGAGGAGGATTCTGGGAGGTCACATGACATCACACTCATCTCTATTAATAAAACACAGACCTGACCAGAGAGGTGAGGAGGATTCTGGGAGGTCACATAACATCACTCTGATCTCTATTAATAAAACAGACCTGACCGGAGAGGTGAGGAGGATTCTGGGAGGTCACATGACATCACTCTCATCTCTAGTAATAAAACACAGACCTGACTGGAGAGGTGGGGAGGATTCTGGGAGGTCACATGACATCACTCTCATCTCTTAATAAAACACAGACCTGACCAGAGAGGTGAGGAGGATTCTGGGAGGTCACATGACATGACACTCATCTCTATTAATAAAACACAGACCTGACCAGAGAGGTGAGGAGGATTCTGGGAGGTCACATGACATCACGCTCATCTCTAGTAATAAAACACAGACCAGACCGGAGAGGTGAGGAGGATTCTGGGAGGTCACATGACATCACTCATCTTTATTAATAAAACACAGACCTGACCGGAGAGGTGAGGAGGATTCTGGGAGGTCACATGACATCACTTTCATCTCTTAATAAAACACAGACCTGACCGGAGAGGTGGGGAGGATTCTGGGAGGTCACATGACATCACACTCATCTCTATTAATAAAACACAGACCTGACCGGAGAGGTGAGGAGGATTCTGGGAGGTCACATGACATCACTCTCATCTCCTAATAAAACACAGACCTGACCGGAGAGGTGAGGAGGATTCTGGGAGGTCACATGACATCACACTCATCTCTATTAATAAAACACAGACCTGATCGGAGAGGTGAGGAGGATTCTGGGAGGTCACATGACATCACTCTTATCTCTATTAATAAAACACAGACCTGACCGGAGAGGTGAGGAGGATTCTGGGAGGTCACATGACATCACTCATCTTTATTAATAAAACACAGACCTGACCGGAGAGGTGAGGAGGATTCTGGGAGGTCACATGACATCACACTCATCTCTATTAATAAAACACAGACCTGACCGGAGAGGTGAGGAGGATTCTGGGAGGTCACATGACATCACTCTGATCTCTAATGGTAAAACACAGACCTGACCGGAGAGGTGAGGAGGATTCTGGGAGGTCACATGACATCACTCTCATCTCTAGTAATAAAACACAGACCTGAACGGAGAGGTGAGGAGGATTCTGGGAGGTCACATGACATCACTCTCATCTCTTAATAAAACACAGACCTGACCGGAGAGGTGAGGAGGATTCTGGGAGGTCACATGACATCACTCTCATCTCTATTAATAAAACACAGACCTGACCGGAGAGGTGAGGAGGATTCTGGGAGGTCACATGACATCACTCTCATCTCTATTAATAAAACACAGACCTGATCGGAGAGGTGAGGAGGATTCTGGGAGGTCACATGACATCACTCTTATTTCTATTAATAAAACACAGACCTGACCGGAGAGGTGAGGAGGATTCTGGGAGGTCACATGACATCACTCATCTTTATTAATAAAACACAGACCTGACTGGAGAGGTGAGGAGGATTCTGGGAGGTCACATGACATCACACTAATTTCTATTAATAAAATACAGACCTGACCGGAGAGGTGAGGAGGATTCTGGGAGGTCACATGACATCGCTCTTATCTCTATTAATAAAACACAGCTCTGACCGAAGAGGTGAGGAGGATTCTGGGAGTCTAACATGATATTCCTATTGGTTCCCCAATACAGACAATTCCTCTTCTGAAGTCAGGTGATCATATGACCATCACAGTGCCTCCATGTGACTCCCTAAACCCTGAGAGACACAACATGCAGAAGATTCTAGAAGTCACCAAGAAGATGATGGAGCTGCTGACAGGAGAGGTGAGCGGTGCCGGGAATTCTGGGACATTCTCCAGTAACAGACAAGGGATGTGTCTGGATGGTGACTGTATCATTGTGTGTGTCAGGTTCCTATAAGGTGTCAGGGTGTCACTGTCTATTTCTCCATGGAGGAGTGGGAGTATTTAGAAGGACACAAGGACCTCTACAAGGACGTCATGATGGACAATCAGCAGACTTCAACTTTTGTGAAGATCATAAGGAAGGACTTTCCCCGGAATGAGATGATATTGAACCTCGCCCTGGAGATCCTCCACCTGCTGACTGGAGTGGTGAGTGTAATGAAGGGGTTAAATCTGATCCATGGGGAACATCTACTGGTGGGTCAGTGAGCCTTACTAGGATAACATTAGTGACCCTATTATAGGACTTCTAGAAGGAGCTATAAATCCGACCCCATTGTAGTCCCGTCATTGGATGGAGATGTCCGTCCTTTGCTGAATCGGGAACATTGCGGCCAATCCCTGGAGGACACATCTTGAGCTGACCATAGATGTGAGGGATGATGGGGGAGTGAGATTTATCTTTGTATTACACAGAACTGTACAGGAGTCATGAAGAAATCTACTGACAATGAGACCAGAAGGAGATCTCATCGTATGACCACAAGATCCTCGAGAATCCAGAATCCCATCACCATCCCCCCACCTCCATCCCTGATCCCTACAAGACAGAAGGTTCTAGAAGTCACCCAGAAGATAATAGAGCTGCTGACAGGAGAGGTGAGCGGTGCCGGGAATTCTGGGACATTCTCCAGTAACAGACAAGGGATGTGTCTGGATGGTGACTGTATCATTGTGTGTGTCAGGTTCCTATAAGGTGTCAGGGTGTCACTGTCTATTTCTCCATGGAGGAGTGGGAGTATTTAGAAGGACACAAGGACCTCTACAAGGACGTCATGATGGACAATCAGCCGCCCCTCACATCACTGGGTAAGAGGAGACTTTATTGGAAAGGAGAGAGCAGTACGGAGGATCCACCTAGATCCCCCATCATCTGATAAACACATAGAAACAATGGATTCAATGGAGTGCTATCTAAATGAGATGTACCACATCCCTAACAACCAGGCAATTACATACTCCTGACCCCTGCACTATATACTCCATGTTGTACATTACATACTCCTGACCCCTGCACTATATACTCCATGTTGTACATTACATACTCCTGACCCCTGCACTATATACTGTGCATTGTACATTACATACTCCTGACCCCTGCACTATACACTCCATGTTGTACATTACATACTCCTGACCCCTGCACTATATACTCCATGTTGTACATTACATACTCCTGACCCCTGCACTATATACTCCGTGTTGTACATTACATACTCCTGACCCCTGCACTATATACTCTTTGTTGTACATTGCATACTCCTGACCCCTGCACTATATACTATATGTTGTACATTACATACTCCTGACCCCTGCACTATATACTCCATGTTGTACATTCCATACTCCTGACTTCTGCTCTCCCCCCTCCCCCCACTCCTATATATACACATAATATGTCTTCTCCTCTGTTCCCCCCATTTCCTACCAGCTGGACATTTTATATTGGATGATGTGATTGGAGCACAGACTGTTACATGGCGATAATAATGTGATCACATCCTCCAACCAGAAAGTGATAATGAGGGAGGAGCCAATACCCCAATGATGGTGGTTTTCAGGATGGGGGAGGAGCCAATTCCCCAATGATGGTGGTCTTCAGGATTTGGGAGGAGCCAATACCCCAATGATAGTGGTCTTCAAGATGGGGGAGGAGCCAACACCACAATGATTGTGGTCTTCAGGATGGTGGGAGGAGCCAATACCCCAATGACGGTGGTCTTCGGGATGGGGGGAGGAGCCAAACCCCAATGATGGTGGTCTTCAGGATGGGGGGAGGAGCCAATACCCCAATGATGGTGGTCTTCAGGATGGGAGAGGAACCAATACCCCAATGATGGTGGTCTTCAGGATGGGGGAGGAATCAATACCCTAATGATGGTGGTCTTCAGGATGGGGGAGGAGCCAATACCCCAATGATGGTTGTCTTAAGGATGAGTCCAGTCTTCCTCTTGGTTGTCCTCCCCCCATCCTCACTCTCTGACCTCTGGTGGGGCTCCAGTCTAGTAATCCTCTTTGTCTTTGTATTTTAGTCCATGGCCGGGAGATGAGGAAAACCTCCGAGGATTGTTTCTCTTTGTCTCCAGACTGGAAAGTAGAAGATGAGGACATCACACAGTATAGTCCAGGAGAAAACCCGGCTCCCTCCAATGTCCATCCGGCACCACCCAGTGTAGATGGACCATTGGATTCCTCGTATCCTGGGGAACCTCAGACTGTGCGGGACCGGGCCGGCCTTCCAACAGGCAAGAGGTTTCCCTGTACTGAGTGCGGGAAATGTTTTTCACGGACTTCCAGTCTCTACAGCCATCAGAGATTGCACACGGGGGAGAAGCCATATTCCTGTACTGAGTGCGGGAAATGTTTTCGCTTTAAATCTAGTCTTAATGAGCATATAAGAAGACACACGGGTGAGAAGCCACATTCCTGTCCTGAGTGCGGGAAATGTTTTTCACGGAAGTCCAGTCTCTACAGCCATCAGAGATTGCACACTGAGGAAAAGCCACATTCCTGCCCTGAGTGCGGGAAATGTTTTTCACGGAAGTGCAATCTCTACAGACATCAGAGACTGCACACAGGTGAGAAGCCGTATTCCTGCCCTGAGTGCGGGAAATGTTTTCATTTTCAATCTGATCTTATTATACATTTCAGATCTCACACGGGGGAAAAGCCACATTCCTGCACTGAGTGTGGGAAATGTTTTGTTAAAAAATCACAGCTTGTCAAACATCATGTAACCCACACAGGTGAGAAGCCTCATTCCTGTCCTGAGTGCGGGAAATGTTTTTCACGGAAGGGCAATCTCTACAGACATCAGAGACTGCACACAGGTGAGAATCCGTATTCCTGTCCTGAGTGCGGGAAATGTTTTTCAGTGAAGTACCTTCTTTCCAGACATCAGAGATCTCACACGGGGGAGAAGCCGTATTCCTGTCCTGAGTGCGGGAAATGTTTTTCAGATAAGTCCTACCTTTCCACACATCGGAGATCTCACACAGGGGAGAAGCCGCACTCCTGTCTTGAGTGCGGGAAATGTTTTTCACTGAAGTCCCATCTTTCCAGACATCAGAGATTGCACACGGTGGAAAAGCTGTATTCCTGTCCTGAGTGTGGGAAATGTTTTTCAATAAAGTCCTGTCTTGATACACATCAAAAACTGCACACGGGTGAGAAACTGTATTCTTGTTTCGAGTGCGGGAAATGTTTTTCAGTGAAAAATCACCTTTATACGCATCAGAGACTGCACAAAGGTGAGAAGCCGTATTCCTGTCCTGAGTGCGGGAAATGTTTTTCAGATAAGTCCAATCTTTCCCAACATCAGAGATCTCACACGGGGGTGAAGCCGTATTCCTGCCCTGAGTGCGGGAAATGTTTTTCACAGAAGGCCAATCTTTTCACACATCAGAGATCTCACACGGGGGAGAAGCCGTATTCCTGTCCTGAGTGTGGGAAATGTTTTTCACAGAAGTCCCATCTTTACAGCCATCAGAGATCTCACACGGGGGAGAAGCCGTATTCCTGTCCTGAGTGCGGGAAATGTTTTTCAGACAAACCCCGTCTTTACAAACATCAGAGATCTCACATGGGGGAGTAGCCATGTTCCTGTCCTGAGTGAGGGAAATGTTCCTCACTGAAGTCTCGTCTTCCTGTACATCAAGGGTCCCACACAACCCTGGAGGTGTATTAGTGCCTTGAGTGCGGGAAATGTCTTCTAGATGAATGTTGCTGGACATCCCAGCTCTCGTGGGAAAGAAGCACACCCTGATATACACCTCAGATATACTCCATGGCTGATCTTCATCATGGAAGAAACAGTTGATAAGGAGGTCAGAGGTCACCAAAGATGTGGATGAAGTGTGGGTTGGCCACTGCTAGCAGGAGAAGAATAAAAATGGCGTCCTCACCTGTCATTGGCTGAGGACATTCTGTGGTGGGAGATTTCACAAACACTAAGAGGTCTGCTCCTTTAAATAGGTGAACAGTCACTAGTAGGGTGCTAATATGTTATCCTACCAGAGTGCTGCTTCCCCTATCTGCCCCGGGGGTGGAGGTGTACTCACGCAGATCCTCTCCTGTACCACTTGTGGGTTGGCTGCTACCAGGCCTATCAGCTGGGCTGCTCCTTCCCTGCCATGTAGGTGGTCCTCGCTCATGGGGCCAAAGAGTTCTGAGTTTTCCTCCTTTCTAGCTCCAGGCTCGCAGTCAGGCCCCGTCCCACTAGGCCGCTTTCCTCCAGCCTCGCTCCAACTCCTTTCCACTGAGCAGGCTCCCACACTTGTAAGGGCATCCCAGCCCCTTGCCAAGCATTCTGTTGGGGATTGGCTAAGGTCCCTCAAGAGTGCAGCCAACCACGCCTCAGATCCACCCACTGCCTCCGAAGCCCTCCTCCAAGAGCTTCAGAGCAGGGGGAAATTCCAGAGGGGTTGGCCTGCAGAGTCTCTCAGCCCTGACCACAATTTTGATCCCTCTGGCTATTACACCCGAACTGCTAACTGGTTCCTGACTACCCATTAGGATCTAGCTCCCCCTAGCTACACTTGGAGGGTACTACATTTGGTTTGCTGCACTTCCATGTTCATTTTGTTACTTTACGTTGTTCTGGTGTATTGGTGTTGGGTTTGTAAGCGTGATATTCATGTCAATAAAGTTTATTTCATCGTAGTCGGCCTGCTTCCTGATTTCCTGAGGGACAGCCTACTGATCGGGCCACCCTTGCTGGATGCCTCTAGTATCCCTGACATGACACTGAAGCCATTAACCCCTTGCTGACTGCAGATAGCCGTATGACGGCTTCACTGCAGCCAGCCAGTCCTGGGAGGGCATCATATAACGTCCTCCCAGAACGCGCCCCCGGGGGTGCACACCCAGCTATCTCCGTGATCGATGTGTCCTACGGACACAGCTGATCACGTGACGTGGTAAAAGGCCAATCACAGCGGCCTTTTACCACGTAATCAGCCGTGTCCAATGACAGAGTAGATCACTGGGTAAATGCAATTGCTGGTTATCGGCTGCAGTTCCCTCACCCTGTCACAGTGTGAGGAAAGTACAGCTGAGAACCGGCAATTGTCAGAGGAGGGATTGGCACCGATCATCAGGGCACTGGTGATCAGTGCCCAGCAGTGCCACCCATCAGTGGTGCCACCAGTTAGTGCCCAGCAGTGCCGCCCATCATTGGTGCCGCCGGTTAGTGCCCATCTGTGCCGCCCATCTATGCCCAGCAGTGTCACCCATCAGTGGTGCCACCAATTAGTGCCCAGCAGTGCCGCCTATAAGTGCCCATCATTGTTGCATATCAGTGCTAGATCATCAGTGCCCGTCAGTGCTGCCTATCAGTGTTAGATCATCAGTGCTGCCTATCAGTGTTAGATCATCAGTGCCCCCTATCAGTGCCCGTCAGTGCTGCCTATCAGTGCCCCCTATCAGTACCCATCGTTGCATATCAGTGCTAGGTCATCAGTGCCGCCTATCAGTGCACATCAGTGCTGCCTTTTAGTGACCATCAGTGCTGCCTATCAGTGCTAGCTCATCAGTGCCACCTCATCAGTGCCGCCTATCAGTGCCCGTCAGTGCTGCCTATCAGTGCAACCTCATCAACGCACATCAGTGAAGGAGAAAAATTACCTGTTTGCAAAATTTTATAATAGAAACAAAGACATTTTTTTTTTTTATTATTTAAATTTTTCCTCTTTTTTTGTTTATAGCATAAAAAGTAAAACCCTCATCGGGGAGTACATACTACCAAAAGCAAGCTCTATTTGTGAGAAAAAAAATGATAAAAATGTCATCTGAGTACAGTGTTGCATGACTGTACAATTGTCACTCAAAGTGCGACAGCGCTGAAAGCTGCAAATTGGCCTGGGCACGAAGGGGGTAGAAGTGCCCAGTAGGCAGGAAGGGGGGAGAAGTGCCCAATAGGCAGGAAGGGGGTGACAGTGCCTGGTGGGCAGGAAGGGTGTAGAAGTGCCCTGTAGGCAGGAAGGGGGTAGAAGTGCCCGGTAGGCAGGAAGGGGGTAGAAGTGCCCTGTAGGCAGGAAGGGGATGACAGTGCCCGGTAGGCAGGAAGGGGGTAGAAGTGCCCTGTAGGCAGGAAGGGGATAGAAGTGCCCGGTAGGTAGGAAGTGGTGACAGTACCAGGTAGGCAAAAAGGGGGTAGAAGTGCCCAATAGGCAGGAAGGAGGTAGAAGCGCCCTGTAGGCAGGAAGGGGGTAGAAGTGCCCGGTAGGCAGGAAGGGGGTAGAAGAGCCCGGTAGGCAGGAAGGGGGTAGAAGTGCCCTGTAGGCAGGAAGGGGGTAGAAGAGCCTGGTAGGCAGGAAAGGGGTGACAGTACCCGGTGGGCAGGAAGGGGGTAGAAGTGTCCGGTGGGCAAGAAGGGGGTAGAAGTGCCCGGTAGGCAGGAAGGGGGTAACTGTGCCCGGTAGGCAGGAAGGGGGTAGAAGTGCCCATTAGGCAGGAAGGGGGTAGAAGTGCCCGGTAGGCAGGAAGGGGGTAGAAGTGCCCTGTAGGCAGGAAGGGGGTGACAGTGCACGGTAGGCAGGAAGGGGGTGACAGTGCCCGGTGGGCAGGAAGGGGGTAGAAGTGTCCGGTGGGCAAGAAGGGGGTAGAAGTGCCCGGTAGGCAGGAAGGGGGTAACAGTGCCCGGTAGGCAGGAAGGGGGTAGAAGTGCCCATTAGGCAGGAAGGGGGTAGATGTGCCCAGCAGGCAGGAAGGGGGAAGAAGTGCCCAGTAGGCAGGAAGGGGGTAGAAGCAGCGGTAGGCAGGAAGGGGGTAGAAGTGCCCGGTAGGCAGGAAGGGGGTAGAAGCGCCCGGTAGGCAGGAAGGAGGTAGAAGCGTCCGCTAGGCAGGAAGGGGGTAGAAGTGCCCTTTATGCAGGAAAGGGGTAGAAGTGCCCGGTAGGCAGGAAGGGGGTGACCGTGCCCGATAGGCAGGAAGGGGGTAGAAGTGCCCAGTAGGCAGGAAGGTGGTAGAAGTGCCCTGTAGGCAGGAAAGGGGTAGAAGTGCCCGGTAGGCAGGAAGGGGGTAGAAGTGCCCGATAGGCAGGAAGGGGGTTGAAGCGCCCGGTAGGCAGGAAGGGGGTAGAAGCGCCCTGTAGGCATGAAGGTGTTAGAAGTGCCCTGTAGGCAGGAAGGGGGTGATAGTGCCCAGTAGGCAGGAAGGGGGTGACAGTGCCCGGTAGGCAGGAAGGGGATAGAAGCGCCTGGTAGACAGGAAGGGGGTGACAGTGCCCAGTAGACAGGAAGGGGGTGACAGTGCCTGATGGGCAGGAAGGGGGTAGAAGTTTCCTGTAGGCAGGAAGGGGGTAGAAGTGCCCGGTAGGCAGGAAGGGGGTGACAGTGCCCAGTAGGCAGGAAGGGGGTAGAAGTGTCCGGTGGGCAGGAAGAGGGTAGAAGTGCCCGGTAGGCAGGAAGGGGGTAGAAGTGCCCTGTAGGCAGGAAGGGGGTAGAAGTGCCCGGTAGGCAGGAAGGGGGTAGAAGTGCCCGATAGGCAGGAAGGGGGTTGAAGCGCCCGGTAGGCAGGAAGGGGGTAGAAGCGCCCGGTAGGCAGGAAGGGGGTAGAAGCGCCCTGTAGGCATGAAGGTGTTAGAAGTGCCCTGTAGGCAGGAAGGGGGTGACAGTGCCCGGTAGGCAGGAAGGGGATAGAAGCGCCTGGTAGGCAGGAAGGGGGTGACAGTGCCTGGTGGGCAGGAAGGGGGTAGAAGTTTCCTGTAGGCAGGAAAATGGTAGAAGTGCCCGGTAGGCAGGAAGGGGGTAGAAGTGCCCGGTAGGCAGGAAGGGGGTAGAAGTGTCCGGTGGGCAGGAAGGGGGTAGAAGTGCCCGGTGGGCAGGAAGGGGGTAGAAGTGTCCGGTGGGCAAGAAGGGGGTAGAAGTGCCCGGTAGGCAGGAAGGGGGTAGAAGTGTCCTGTAGGCAGGAAGAGGGTAGAAGTGCCCGGTAGGCAGGAAGGGGGTAGAAGTGCTCGGTAGGCAGGAAGGGGGTGACAGTGCCCAGTAGGCAGGAAGGGGGTAGAAGTGTCCGGTGGGCAGGAAGAGGGTAGAAGTGCCCGGTAGGCAGGAAGGGGGTGACAGTGCCTGGTAGACAGGAAGGGGGTAGAAGTGACCGGTAGGCAGGAAGGAGGTAGAAGTGCCCGGTAGGCAGGAAGGGGGTAGAAGTACCCAGTAGTCAGGAAGGGGGTAGAAGTGTCCTGTAGGTAGGAAGAGGGTAGAAGTGCCCGGTAGGCAGGAAGGGGGTAGAAGTGCCCGGTAGGCAGGAAGGGGGTGACAGTGCCCGATAGGCAGGAAGGAGGTAGAAGTGCCCAGTAGGCAGGAAGAGGGTAGAAGTGCCCGGTAGGCAGGAAGGGGGTAGAAGTGCCCTGTAGGCAGGAAGGGGGTAGAAGTGCCCGGTAGGCAGGAAGGGGGTGACAGTGCCCGGTGGGCAGGAAGGGGGTAGAAGTGTCCGGTGGGCAAGAAGGGGGTAGAAGTGCCCGGTAGGCAGGAAGGGGGTAACAGTGCCCGGTAGGCAGGAAGGGGGTAGAAGTGCCCATTAGGCAGGAAGGGGGTAGATGTGCCCAGCAGGCAGGAAGGGGGTAGAAGTGCCCTGTAGGCAGGAAGGGGGTAGAAGCGGCGGTAGGCAGGAAGGGGGTAGAAGTGCCCGGTAGGCAGGAAGGGGGTAGAAGCGCCCGGTAGGCAGGAAGGAGGTAGAAGCGTCCGCTAGGCAGGAAGGGGGTAGAAGTGCCCTTTATGCAGGAAAGGGGTAGAAGTGCCCGGTAGACAGGAAGGGGGTGACCGTGCCCGATAGGCAGGAAGGGGGTAGAAGTGCCCAGTAGGCAGGAAGGGGGTAGAAGTGCCCTGTAGGCAGGAAAGGGGTAGAAGTGCCCGGTAGGCAGGAAAGGGGTAGAAGTGCCCGGTAGGCAGGAAGGGGGTAGAAGTGCCCGATAGGCAGGAAGGGGGTTGAAGCGCCCGGTAGGCAGGAAGGGGGTAGAAGCGCCCTGTAGGCATGAAGGTGTTAGAAGTGCCCTGTAGGCAGGAAGGGGGTGACAGTGCCCGGTAGGCAGGAAGGGGATAGAAGCGCCTGGTAGGCAGGAAGGGGGTGACAGTGCCCAGTAGACAGGAAGGGGGTGACAGTGCCTGATGGGCAGGAAGGGGGTAGAAGTTTCCTGTAGGCAGGAAAAGGGTAAAAGTGCCCGGTAGGCAGGAAGGGGGTGACAGTGCCCAGTAGGCAGGAAGGGGGTAGAAGTGTCCGGTGGGCAGGAAGAGGGTAGAAGTGCCCGGTAGGCAGGAAGGGGGTAGAAGTGCCCTGTAGGCAGGAAGGGGGTAGAAGTGCCCGGTAGGCAGGAAGGGGGTAGAAGTGCCCGATAGGCAGGAAGGGGGTTGAAGCGCCCGGTAGGCAGGAAGGGGGTAGAAGCGCCCGGTAGGCAGGAAGGGGGTAGAAGCGCCCTGTAGGCATGAAGGTGTTAGAAGTGCCCTGTAGGCAGGAAGGGGGTGACAGTGCCCAGTAGGCAGGAAGGGGGTGACAGTGCCCGGTAGGCAGGAAGGGGATAGAAGCGCCTGGTAGGCAGGAAGGGGGTGACAGTGCCTGGTGGGCAGGAAGGGGGTAGAAGTTTCCTGTAGGCAGGAAAATGGTAGAAGTGCCCGGTAGGCAGGAAGGGGGTAGAAGTGCCCGGTAGGCAGGAAGGGGGTAGAAGTGTCCGGTGGGCAGGAAGGGGGTAGAAGTGCCCGGTGGGCAGGAAGGGGGTAGAAGTGTCCGGTGGGCAAGAAGGGGGTAGAAGTGCCCGGTAGGCAGGAAGGGGGTAGAAGTGTCCTGTAGGCAGAAAGAGGGTAGAAGTGCCCGGTAGGCAGGAAGGGGGTAGAAGTGCTCGGTAGGCAGGAAGGGGGTGACAGTGCCCAGTAGGCAGGAAGGGGGTAGAAGTGTCCGGTGGGCAGGAAGAGGGTAGAAGTGCCTGGTAGGCAGGAAGGGGGTGACAGTGCCTGGTAGACAGGAAGGGGGTAGAAGTGACCGGTAGGCAGGAAGGAGGTAGAAGTGCCCGGTAGGCAGGAAGGGGGCAGAAGTACCCAGTAGTCAGGAAGGGGGTAGAAGTGTCCTGTAGGTAGGAAGAGGGTAGAAGTGCCCGGTAGGCAGGAAGGGGGTAGAAGTGCCCGGTAGGCAGGAAGGGGGTGACAGTGCCCGATAGGCAGGAAGGAGGTAGAAGTGCCCAGTAGGCAGGAAGAGGGTAGAAGTGCCCGGTAGGCAGGAAGAGGGTAGAAGTGCCCTGTAGGCAGGAAGGGGGTAGAAGTGCCCGGTAGGCAGGAAGGGGGTGACAGTGCCCAGTAGGCAGGAAGGGGGTAGAAGTGCCCAGTGTTCAGGAAGGGGGTAGAAGTGTCCGGTAGGCAGGAAGAGGGTAGAAGTGCCCTGTAGGCAGGAAGGGGGTAGAAGTGCCTGGTAGGCAGGAAGGGGGTAGAAGTGCCCTGTAGGCAGGAAGGGGGTAGAAGTGCCCTGTAGGCAGGAAGGGGGTAGTAGTGCCCTGTAGGCAGGAAGGGGGTGACAATGCCCGGTAGGCAGGAAGGGGGTGGAAGTGCCCTGTAGGCAGGAAGGGGGTGACAGTGCCTGGTAGGCAGGAAGGGAGTAGAAGTGCCCGGTGGGCAGGAAGGGAGTAGAAGTGCCCGGTGGGCAGGAAGGGGGTAGACGTTTCCGGTAGGCAGGAAGAGGGTAGAAGTGCCCGGTAGGCAGGAAGGGGGTAGAAGTGCCCTGCAGGCAGGAAGGGGGTAGAAGTGCCCGGTAGGCAGGAAGGGGGTAGACGTGCCCGGTAGGCAGGAAGGGGGTAGAAGTGCCTGGTAGGCAGGAAGGGGGTGGAAATGCCCTGTAGGCAGGAAGGGAGTAGAAGTGCCTGGTGGGCAGAAAGGGGGTAGAAGTGTCCGGTAGGCAGGAAGGGGGTAGAAGTGCCCTGTAGGCAGGAAGGGGGTAGAAGTGCCCGGTAGGCAGGATAGGGGTAGAAGTGCCCGGTAGGCAGGAAGGGGGTAGAAGTGCCCGGTAGGCAGGAAGGGGGTTGAAGTGCCCTGTAGGCAGGAAGGGGGTGGAAGTGCCCTGTAGGCAGGAAGGGGGTGACAGTGCCCAGTAGGCAGCAAGGGGGTGGAAGTGCCCGGTAGGCAGGAAGGGGGTAAAAGTGCCCGGTGGGCAGGAAGGGAGTAGAATTGCCCGGTGGGTAGGAAGGGAGTAGAAGTGCCCGGTGGGTAGGAAGGGGGTAGAAGTGTCCGGTAGGCAGGAAGAGGGTAGAAGTGCCCGGTAGGCAGGAAGGGGGTAAAAGTGCCCGGTGGGCAGGAAAGGAGTAGAAGTGCCCGGTGGGTAGGAAGGGGGTAGAAGTGTCCGGTAGGCAGGAAGAGGGTAGAAGTGCCCGGTAGGCAGGAAGGGGGTAGAAGTGCCCTGTAGGCAGGAAGGGGGTAGAAGTGCCCGGTAGGCAGGAAGGGGGTAGAAGTGCCCGGTTGGCAGGAAGGGGGTGGAAGTGCCCAGTAGGCAGGAAGGGGGTGGAAGTGCCCTGTAGGCAGGAAGGGGGTGACAGTGCTCGGTAGGCAGGAAGGGGGTGACAATGCCCGGTAGGCAGGAAGGGGGTGACAGTGCCTGGTAGACAGGAAGGGGGTAGAAGTGACCGGTAGGCAGGAAGGAGGTAGAAGTGCCCGGTAGGCAGGAAGGGGGTAGAAGTACCCAGTAGTCAGGAAGGGGGTAGAAGTGTCCTGTAGGTAGGAAGAGGGTAGAAGTGCCCGGTAGGCAGGAAGGGGGTGACAGTGCCCGATAGGCAGGAAGGAGGTAGAAGTGCCCAGTAGGCAGGAAGAGGGTAGAAGTGCCCGGTAGGCAGGAAGAGGGTAGAAGTGCCCTGTAGGCAGGAAGGGGGTAGAAGTGCCCGGTAGGCAGGAAGGGGGTGACAGTGCCCAGTAGGCAGGAAGGGGGTAGAAGTGCCCAGTGTTCAGGAAGGGGGTAGAAGTGTCCGGTAGGCAGGAAGAGGGTAGAAGTGCCCTGTAGGCAGGAAGGGGGTAGAAGTGCCTGGTAGGCAGGAAGGGGGTAGAAGTGCCCTGTAGGCAGGAAGGGGGTAGAAGTGCCCTGTAGGCAGGAAGGGGGTGACAATGCCCGGTAGGCAGGAAGGGGGTGGAAGTGCCCTGTAGGCAGGAAGGGGGTGACAGTGCCTGGTAGGCAGCAAGGGGGTAGAAGTGCCCGGTGGGCAGGAAGGGAGTAGAAGTGCCCGGTGGGCAGGAAGGGGGTAGAAGTTTCCGGTAGGCAGGAAGAGGGTAGAAGTGCCCGGTAGGCAGGAAGGGGGTAGAAGTGCCCTGCAGGCAGGAAGGGGGTAGAAGTGCCCGGTAGGCAGGAAGGGGGTAGACGTGCCCGGTAGGCAGGAAGGGGGTAGAAGTGCCTGGTAGGCAGGAAGGGGGTGGAAATGCCCTGTAGGCAGGAAGGGAGTAGAAGTGCCTGGTGGGCAGAAAGGGGGTAGAAGTGTCCGGTAGGCAGGAAGGGGGTAGAAGTGCCCTGTAGGCAGGAAGGGGGTAGAAGTGCCCGGTAGGCAGGATAGGGGTAGAAGTGCCCGGTAGGCAGGAAGGGGGTAGAAGTGCCCGGTAGGCAGGAAGGGGGTTGAAGTGCCCTGTAGGCAGGAAGGGGGTGGAAGTGCCCTGTAGGCAGGAAGGGGGTGACAGTGCCCAGTAGGCAGCAAGGGGGTGGAAGTGCCCGGTAGGCAGGAAGGGGGTAAAAGTGCCCGGTGGGCAGGAAGGGAGTAGAATTGCCCGGTGGGTAGGAAGGGAGTAGAAGTGCCCGGTGGGTAGGAAGGGGGTAGAAGTGTCCGGTAGGCAGGAAGAGGGTAGAAGTGCCCGGTAGGCAGGAAGGGGGTAAAAGTGCCCGTGGGCAGGAAAGGAGTAGAAGTGCCCGGTGGGTAGGAAGGGGGTAGAAGTGTCCGGTAGGCAGGAAGAGGGTAGAAGTGCCCGGTAGGCAGGAAGGGGGTAGAAGTGCCCTGTAGGCAGGAAGGGGGTAGAAGTGCCCGGTAGGCAGGAAGGGGGTAGAAGTGCCCGGTTGGCAGGAAGGGGGTGGAAGTGCCCAGTAGGCAGGAAGGGGGTGGAAGTGCCCTGTAGGCAGGAAGGGGGTGACAGTGCTCGGTAGGCAGGAAGGGGGTGACAATGCCCGGTAGGCAGGAAGGGGGTGGAAGTGCCCTGTAGGCAGGAAGGGGATGACAGTGCCTGGTAGGCAGGAAGGGGGTGACAATGCCCAATTGGCAAGGGGTTAATGATCAGATTGTCTGCACCTGGGAATTTGGTCTTAGCATTTGTTGGTTGCTGCAAGATGCACCCGGAGGAGACTTTGTACCATGCACTGCTGTGTTGTATTATATATACAGTCAGGTCCATAAATATTGGGTCTTCGACACAATTCTAACCTTTTGTTGGCTCTATACACCACCACAATGGATTTGAAATGAAACAAACAAAATGTTCTTTAACTACAGACTGTCAGCTTTAATTTGAGGGTATTTACATCCAAATCAGGTGAACGGTGCTGGAATTACAACAGTTTGCATATGTGCCTCCCACTTGTTAAGGGACCAAAAGTAATGGGACAATTGGCTTCTCAGCTGTTCCATGGCCAGGTGTGTGTTATTCCCCCATTATCTTAATTACAATGAGCAGATAAAAGGTCCAGAGTTCATTTCAAGTGTGCTATTTGCATTTGGAATCTGTTGCTGTCAACTCTCAAGATGAGATCCAAAGAGCTGTCACTATCAGTGAAGCAAGCCATCATTAGGCTGAAAAAACAAAACAAACCCATCAGAGAGATAGCAAAAACATTAGGCGTGGCCAAAACAACTGTTTGGAACATTCTTAAAAAGAAGGAACGCACCGGTAAGCTCAGCAACACCAAAAGACCCGGAAGACCACGGAAAACAACTGTGGTGGATGACCGAAGAATTCTTTCCCTGGTGAAGAAAACACCCTTCACAACAGTTGGCCAGATCAAGAACACTCTCCAGGAGGTAGGTGTATGTGTGTCAAAGTCACCAATCAAGAGAAGATTTCACCAGAGTGAATACAGAGGGTTCACCACAAGATATAAACCATTGGTGAGCCTCAAAAACAAGAAGGCCAGATTAGAGTTTGCCAAACGACATCTAAAAAAGCCTTCACAGTTCTGGAACAACATCCTATGGACAGATGAGACCAAGATCAACTTGTACCAGAGTGATGGGAAGAGAAGAGTATGGAGAAGGAAAGGAACTGCTCATGATCCTAAGCATACCACCTCATCAGTGAAGCATGGTGGTGGTAGTGTCATGGCGTGGGCATGTATGGCTGCCAATGGAACTGGTTCTGTTGTATTTATTGATGATGTGACTGCTGACAAAAGCAGCAGGATGAATTCTGAAGTGTTTTGGGCAATATTATCTGCTCATATTCAGCCAAATGCTTCAGAACTCATTGGACGCTTCACAGTGCAGATGGACAATGACCCAAAGCAGACTGCAAAAGCAACCAAAGATTTTTTTAAGGGAAAGAAGTGGAATGTAATGCAATGGCCAAGTCAATCACCTGACCTGAATCCGATTGAGCATGCATTTCACTTGCTGAAGACAAAACTGAAGGGAAAATGCCCCAAGAACAAGCAGGAACTGAAGACAGTTGCAGTAGAGGCCTGGCAGAGCATCACCAGGGATGAAACCCAGCGTCTGGTGATGTCTATACGTTCTAGACTTCAGGCTGTAATTGACTGCAAAGGATTTGCAACCAAGTATTAAAAAGTGAAAGTTTGATTTATGATGATTATTCTGTCCCATTACTTTTGGTCCCTTAACAAGTGGGAGGCACATATGCAAACTGTTGTAAATCCTACACCGTTCACCTGATTTGGATGTAAATACCCTCAAATTAAAACTGACAGTCTGCAGTTAAAGCACATCTTGTTCATTTCATTTCAAATCCATGGTGGTTGCGTATAGAGCCAAAAATGTTAGAATTGTGTTGATGTGCCAATATTTATGGACCTGACTATATATATATATATATATATATATATACAGTATATGTGTACTGATCTCCTCCGACTGTTTGTCTTGGAGACTGACATCGAGTTTCTTGCAGTCTGAGGAGATGCTTCTCAAACAAATGTCACAGGATACAATGGTGACATAGATACCATTGCTGTATTTCAGTTGACAGTTGGCTATTGTTCTGTAGCCATGGTTACCAATAGCTTGACCTTCTAACATGTATGACCTATGGAATGTATGGCACAACATCGCCATCTTGCGGTCGAATTGGAGAATGTATCACCTATATAATTGGACAGAGTAATAAGGTAGAAAGGATACCATTGTTGTATACAGCACATGGATTGGCCAGGAAGGAGATACCATTGTTGTATTTCAGTTGACAGTTGACTATTGTTCTGTAGCCATGGTTACATCTTGCTTAGTATAAATAGATCTGTCAGTCTTGTGTTGTATTCCTAATTGTAATGGTTTCTACAGTGAAAGAAATGCGTATTTGCTCCCCTGCTGATTTTGAATGTTTGCCCGCTCACAAAGAAATAATCAGCATGGTGCACCAGACCTAGGGAGACTGACACTTGTTTTGTGTTTCTTCCATTTGTGAATGATTGCACCAACTGTTGTCACCTTCTCACCAAGCTGCTTGGCCATAGTTTGGTAGCCCAGTCCAGCCTTGTGTAGATCTACAATCTTGTTTCTGACATCCTTGCACAGCTCTTTGGTCTTTGCCATGGTGGAGAGTTTGGAATCTGATGGTTTGATTGCTCCTGTGGACAGGTGTATTTTATACAGGTAACAAAATGAGATTAGCAGCACTCCCTGCTAAGAGACTGCTTCTAATCTCAGCTTGTTACCTGTATGAAAGACACCTGGTAGCCAGAAATCCTGCTCTGCTACTGCTCCTCCTTTTCTACCATCTCCCAGTCCTGCTGCTACTCCTCCATCTGCTGCACCATCTGTTTATGGCTCTGCAACCACTTGCAGGACTCCCGTGTCTAAACCTAAAAACAAAAAGGAAGTTTTCTCCAACTTGTACAATTCTACCTCTGTCCTCCACTCCTGCCTCTATGCCAGCTGCCCTGTTCCTGCCCACCATGATGCCAGCTTCCCTGTTCCTGCCCACCATGATGCCAGCTTCCCTGTTCCTGCCTACCTCCATACCAGCTTCCCTGTTCCTGCCCACCATGATGCCAGCTTCCCTGTCCCTGCCTATCTCCATGCCAGCTTCCCTGTTCCTGCCCACCATGATGCCAGCTTCCCTGTCCCTGCCTTCCTCCATGCCAGCTTCCTTGTTCCTGCCCACCATGATGCCACTTACTCCTTTCCAGTCTGCCACGATGCCAGCTGCCCTGCTCCTGCCCACCATGATCTCCTGTCCACCATGATGGCAGCTACTCCAGTCCAGCCTACCAAGATGCTGCTTTCTCCTTTCCAGTCTGCCACAATGCCAGCTGCCCTGTTTGCACCTTCCACAATGCCAGCTGCTCCAGTCCAGCCTATCAAGATGCCACTTACTCCTTTCCAGTCTGCCATGATGCCAGCTGCCCTGTTCCTGCCCACCATGATGCCAGCTGCCCAGGTCTAGTCTGCCACAATGCCAGCTGCCCTGTTCCTGCCCACCATGATGCCAGCTGCCCTGGTCCAGTCTGCCACGATGCCAGCTGCCCTGTTCCTGCTCACCATGATGCCAGCTGCCCTGGTCCAGTCTGCCATGATGCCAGCTGCTTTAGTCCAGCCTACCAAGATGCCACTTACTCCTTTCCAGTCTGTCACGATGCCAGCTGTCCTGTTCCTGCCCACCTTGATGCCAGCTGCCCAGGTCCAGTCTGCCACGACACCAGCTGCCCTGTTCCCACCTGCCATGATGCCAGCTGCTCCAGTCCAGCGTACCAAAATACCACTTACTCCTTTCCAGTCTGCCATGACACCAGCTGCTCTGTTCCCACCTGCCATGATGCCAGCTGCTCCAGTCCAGCCTACCAAGATGCCACTTACTCCGGTCCAGTCTGCCATGATGACAGCTGCTCTGTTCCTGCCTGCCATGTTGCCAGCTGCTCTGGTCCAGCCTGCCACAATTCCACTTGCTCCGGTACAGCCAGTTCCAGTCCAGCCTGGCATGATACCTGGCACTCTTGTCCAGCCCATGATAATTAAGTCTTCTGCTTTGCCTCACTACTTCAAATGTGGGCCAGTCCACTCCTGATGTACCCTCAGTCATGCCTTCTGCCTCTTCATATCTGGGATTCTTAGCAACCAGGCCTTACCTTACGGTAATTCAATCTGCTCAAGCCTGTCCTAGGAGTACCATCCATCATTTGGACGGACTGCCACATTTGACCAAGTGGGGCCCTTGTCCTTTTTTCCAAGCCACTCCGCATCCAGCCTGTGTTCCAGGACCCAACCTCAACTATATGTCACCTGCCATGCAGCCTCCTGGTTCTCTGTCCACCGTCCAGTTTGGCTCCATAGACTCTTTGATGGCTAATCAACCTGTCCTTACTGATCCCCTGACCATTGCCCAGCAAGATGGCATGCTGCCTACTAATGGGATCCAGTCCCCCTCTATACATCCTGCTGATGGGGTTCAACTTGCCTCTATGTTTGCCGACAGGATTCGGTCTTCTGCTGGTGCCTTGCTCTCTGCTGCCAAATATGCCTCTGGTGATCTGCTATCTTCTGCCAAACTTGCCTCTCATGCTCTTTTGCCTGTTGCCCAGCTTGGTGGTCCTGTGTCTGCTGTTCAGCCAAAAGATTCTGTTCCTGATTCCCAGTTTGAGGGTCCTGTTCCTGATGCCTAGCCTGGTTGATCTGTTCTTGATACCCAGCCGGAGTTCCCTGTCTCTGATGCCCAACCAGAGGGTCCAGTGCCGGATGACCCACCTGGTTCTGACATTCCTGTGTCCAACAACCTGCTTGCCTCTAAGGGTCCCATGTATGATGTTCTGTCTGCCTCTGGTGGTCCTGTGCCCAACAGCTTGCCTGCCTCTGATGGTCCTGAACCTGATGACCCGCCTGATGGTGCCTTGCTTGCTGCCCATCCCGATGGTCCTGTTCCTGCTGCCCAGCCCAATGGTGCCATACCTGCTGCCCAGCCTGATGGTGTCGTGCCTGCTGCCCAGCCTGATGGTCCTCTGCCTGCTGCCCAGCCTGCCTCTGACGCTCCTCTGCCTGCCTCTGATACTCTTCTTCCTGCTTCCCAATCCTGCCTCTGATGCTTCTCTGCCTGCTGCCCAGCCTGCCTCTGATGGTTTTGTGCCCACTGCCCAGCTAGTCTTTGGTACCAGGGTCTTATTTTCTGTGGGATCTAATTTTGCTGTGCCTCCAAGTTTGTTGCATGCTTGGCATGGGGTACCCATTCAGTCTAAGATCCTGATTGCTCTCTCCTAAGTCCTTCTTGTGGCCATTTGTTTCTTTTGCACCAAGACCTTATGGTCCAGATACCCACTTTGGAAGTAAGAGCTACATTCTCCTGTTCAGCCCCAGTGATAGAGATCTTCTTGGAAAGGGCAGAGTTCCATCTGAGCCTTGTCCTGACCTAGGTGGTACCTGTAGCTTTCTTAGTTACCAGGGACAGTGGGAAGCTGCCATGTATAGAATGGTTGAAATGTTGCTTCTTTATATGATGGTTGGCTTCCACTGAACAGGGGGTCGGAGGAGCCAACATTCAATGCAACTGCCAGGTTATCCCCTACTATCCAACAACTAAAACCAGAGTTCATCCCTAGTGGTCAGTGTAGTGGTCCCTTACATTGGTGACCGATGGGAGAAGGACCCCCTTATATCAGTGGTCAGTGTAGTGGTCCCTTACATTGGTGACCGATGGGAGAAGGACCCCTTATATCAGTGGTCTGTGTAGTGGTCTCTTACATTGGTGACCGATGGGAGAAGGACCCCCTTATATCAGTGGTCAGTGTAGTGGTCTCTTACATTGGTGACAGATGGGAGAACGACCTCTTTATATCAGTGGTCAGTGTAGCGGTCCCTTACATTGGTGACCAATGGGAGAAGGACCCCCTTATATCAGTGGATAGTGTAGTGGTCCCTTACATTGGTGAACGAAGGGAGGAGGACCCCTGTTAGGGATCCAGGTATGACCGGAAATGTGTGGACTGACACAGGGAAGTAACAAGCTTCAGGAATGATATAATATAATTTATTATTAGCTACCCAAATATACAATGCTCAGTAAATAAACCAACCTTCCACTAATCTTAGTATGTGCAGGAACACAGGCGCAGTCAGGGCTGGAGAGGTGGAAGGGTCAGGCCGGCCATATGGTTCTGTTAACGACCGTCTGGTGGTACCCCTAGCAGTCCTCAGGACAGGATTCCCCAGGGCGCGGAGTCTAAGTCCCAGTCTGCTTATTCACCAGGGCCCCTGATGATGGGGATGGACTTGGAGCAGACAGGAACCAGGTTGCGGCCCCTGAGTACACCTGCTCGTAGTAGAGGGATCTGCCAGAGGTATATGCAGGTAGGAAGCCTGATGTGAAGAGGCAGAAGGTGTGAGCAGGGATGGCTGGATCCGTGCAGGATGGATGGATCGTCTGGGTAGCGTAAGGCAAAGTCAGGCAGGCCAGGTCAGAAACGTGCAGGCAGCGAGGTACCAAAGGAGCAGGCAGAGAATAGTCAGGGTCACAAGCCGGGTTCAGTAACTCACGGGCAGCGCAGTACAGAGGATCAGGCAGAAGGATGGTCAGGCAAGCCAGGGGTTAAACAGGAGACGGTCAGCAGGGTCAGGAACAATGCAGAGTCGGCAACAAATCAGATAGGCAGAGGAACAGGAACACAGGATACAAGGTACAGGGGCTCATGGGAAACAACACCAAGGCCCTGACTGCAGGTCTGGCCATTCCTTAAATACACCTCCTGCAATCAGCCCCAGGTGTTGGCTGACTGCAGGAGTGAGCTTCTGGCTGCTGAGAGCACCCGCTGGTCAGCCCTGGTACTGCAGCCCACACAGGAGGTGAGTCCCACCACCAGTGCTGAGTCCATTCCTGACAGTACCCCCCCCCCTCAAGGAGCGGCCTCAGGACGCTCCAAACAGTCCTTAGTGGGCAAAATGTTCCACCGCCCGGGTCAGGTAACTGGCTGGATATCTTACTGCCGGAGTCAACCGACTGGCTGGGTTTCCTGCTGGCAGACTTCTCTTTATGTAGGGGAACCCAGGAAGGCAGGTCGCTGGACACAGGATTTCCAGGAGCAGGCTGGGAATCAGTTATTGGCCAGTTTAGCTGGACATCAGGGGCTGGCACATCAGGCTGCGCAGCGGACGGAGGCACGTCGGGCTGCGCAGCGGGCGGAGGCACGTCGGGCTGCGCAGCGGGCGGAGGCATGTCGGGCTGGGCAGAGGCATGTCAGGCTGGGCGAAGGCACGTCAGGCTGGGCAGCGGGCGGAGGCACGACAGCGGGCACCGAGTCATCTGGCACGACAGCGGGCACTGAGCCATCTGGCACGACAGCGGGCACCGGGTCACCAAGCTCAACAGCGGGCACCGAGTCATCTGGCTGGGTCGGGTCATCAGGCTGGATGGGGCCATCAGGCTGGATCACGAACACCGGGTCATCAGGCTGGATTGGGTCATCAGGCTGGATCACGAACTCCGGGTCATCAGGCCGGATCGGACCATCAGGCCGGATCGGGTCATCAAGCTGGACAATGGAAGGCGGGTCCTCAGACAGCAGGCTGACCGGTTTGGATACTGGCAGGATGGTACTGGTTGGAAAGAATTTTTGCTTCTTCTTGGGTTTAGTTACTGGAGCACTGCAAGTAAATGCATGTCTGTAAACGGATGGAGCAGCTGAAGACAGAGAAGAGCCGAAGGATGGAACAAAGGAGGGAGCAGTTGCTACAGAGGGCTTCCTTACAGGGTAAAAGGAAGGATAGGTGCAGCGAGTGGGAGCAGGGGACTGACATGTGGTAGCTAGCAGGGTATACTGGGCTGTCATTGGGGGTGCTGTCGGGAGTGCAGGAAGAGAGCTTTGAGCAGAGGAATGATGAGAAGCAGGACTGGTTTGTTGCAAGCTGACTGAGGCTGGGTGTAACAAGTCTGCCCAGGACTGTAGTATGGGTTGAACACAACTCCGCTTACACATAGCCTGTCTGACCAAAGACTGCACTGCGTCTATACACTCCACTAGCACATGAGATGGACAAGCTGCATAATGCTCATGGAAGCAATCTGGATCCTCCTCCAACAACCATACCAGCGATTCCACTTGATCTGCACTGAATGGGGGAAAAAAGTCATCCCTGCTTTCAGGGGTACTAGCTGAAGCCAACTCCACACACAAGCCTGAATTAATGGTTGCACCTCAGAGAACTCTGTGCCCTGATCTACCAGGGAATGCGAGACCCCTATGCATTCTAGCAGCTGATCCCTGGTATACTCCTGCAGAGTCTCATAGGCATATTCTTTGTCATCAAAGACTAGCAGACACAAGAATATAACCTCCTCTGGATGCATCCTTCACAACAATAAGCCAAGATGGCTTCCCTGTGCAGCCACTTCTGGTCAGGACTGGCCTTGGTGTAATGTCAGGGATCCGGGTATGACCATAAATGTGTGGACTGACACACGGAAGTAACAGGCTTCAGGAATGATATAATAATATAATTTATTATTAGCTACCCAAATATACAATGCTCAGTAAATAAACCAACCTTCCACTAATCTTAGTATGTGCAGGAACACAGGCGCAGTCAGGGCTGGAGAGGTGGAAGGGTCAGGCCGGCCATATGGTTCTGTTAACGACCGTCTGGTGGTACCCCTAGCAGTCCTCAGGACAGGATTCCCCAGGGCGCGGAGTCTAAGTCCCAGTCTGCTTATTCACCAGGGCCCCTGATGGTGGGGATGGACTAGGAGCAGACAGGAACCAGGTCGCGGCCCCTGAGTACACCTGCTCGTGGTAGAGGGATCCGCCAGAGGTATATGCAGGTAGGAAGCCTGATGTGAAGAGGCAGAAGGTGTGAGCAGGGATGGCTGGATCCGTGCAGGATGGATGGATCGTCTGGGTAGCGTAAGGCATAGTCAGGCAGGCCAGGTCAGAAACGTGCAGGCAGCGAGGTACCAAAGGAGCAGGCAGAGAATAGTCAGGGTCACAAGCCGGGTTCAGTAACTCACGGGCAGCGCAGTACAGAGGATCAGGCAGAAGGATGGTCAGGCAAGCCAGGGGTTAAACAGGAGACGGTCAGCAGGGTCAGGAACAATGCAGAGTCGGCAACAAATCAGATAGGCAGAGGAACAGGAACACAGGATACAAGGTACAGGGGCTCATGGGAAACAACACCAAGGCCCTGACGGCAGGTCTGGCCATTCCTTAAATACACCTCCTGCAATCAGCCCCAGGTGTTGGCTGACTGCAGGAGAGAGCTTCTGGCTGCTGAGAGCACCTGCTGGTCAGCCCTGGTACTGCAGCCCACACAGGAGGTGAGTCCCACCACCAGTGCTGAGTCCATTCCTGACAACCCCCTTATATCAGTGATCAGTGTAGTGGTCCCTTACATTGGTGACCAATGGGAGAAGGACCCCCTTATATCAGTGGTCAGTAGGAGAAGGACATTCTTACCTTGTTATAAAGTGGAAATACAGATCTTTAATACCAGCTGTTACTGGGAGACAGAAATTGTTCATTGCTCAAAGAATTCCTAGAACCCTTTCCAGGTGCCCTGGCTAAGAAAGGCTGGACTAGGCAGTCATATATTTCTGTCCCCCTTGGTGGGAGTAGAGGTGACCCCTCTATGAGGACATACAGTCCATACAAACACAGCACAAAGCCGAGGTAACACTACGACGGTTCTCGGGGCTGCAGTTCCTCTGAGCTCCACAAGGTGGGGATCTCACTTCTACCCAGACAGGAAGTCTCTATGGAAAACTGACAGGAAGTGATGTCAGGTAGAGCCAAGAAATTCCTCATGGTACGACGTAGAGAGGAGACACTTCTGGAAGTGGCAGCAGAGGAGATAAGATCTGATTTTATATTTACAGGAAACTCCAAATAATTCTTACTTCAGTTTGTCAAAATTATCTCTCTATAAGAAAGCCGGAATAGATAAAATGACAACACGACTGAGGATGGAGGAGGATCAGAGTCACATGACTGAGAGGATACTAAACCTCACCCTGGAGATCATCTACCTGCTGACCGGAGAGGTGAGGAGGATTCATGGGAGGTCACATGACATCACTATCATCTCTATTAATAAAACACAGACCTGACCGGAGAGGTGAGGAGGATTCATGGGAGGTCACATGACATCACTCTCATCCCTATTAATAAAACACAGACCTGACCGGAGAGGTGAGGAGGATTCTGGGAGATCACATGACATCACTCTCATCTCTATTAACCACTTGCCTAGCAGGCACTTATACCCCCTTATTTACCAGGCCAATTTTCAGCTTTCAGCGCTGCCGCACTTTGATTGACAATTGCACGGTCATGCAACATTGTACCCGTATGAAATTTTGATCATTTTTTTCTCACAAATAGAGCTTTCTTTTGGTGGTATTTAATTGCCACTGGGCGCTTTACTTTTTGTGCTATAAATAAAAAATTTTCTTTGTTTCTATTATAACATTTTTCAAACAGGTATTTTTTCTCCTTCACTGATGTGCGTTGATGAGGCAGCACTGATGGGCACTGATAGGCAGCACTAAAGGGCACTGATAGGCAGTACTAATGAGGTGGCACGGATAGGCGGCACTGATAGACAGCACTAATGAGGTGTCACGGATAGGCGGCACTGATAGGTGACACTGATGATGGGTACTGATAGATGGCACTGACTGGCATCACTGCTGGGCACTGACTGGCAGCACTGACTGGCATCACTGCTGGGCACTGACTGGCAGCACTGACTGGCACAACCCCTGGGCACTGACTGGCGACACTGGCAGCACTGGTGGGTAGGCACAGGTGGGTGGCACTTCTGGGCACAGGTGGGTGGCACTTCTGGGCACAGGTGGGTGGCACTGCTGGGCACAGGTAGGTGGCACTGCAGAGTGGCACAGGTGGGTGCACTGCTGGGCACAGGTGGGTGATCTGCTGGGCACAGGTGGGCGGAGCTAGTGGGCGCACTGCTGGGCACAGGTGGGCGGAACTTGCGGGTGGCACTGCTGGGCACCGATCATCAGGGCACTGATCATCAGTGCCCTGATGATCGGTGCCGATCCCCGCTCTGACAACTGCCGGTTCTCGGCAGTACTTTCCTCACGATCTGACAGCGTGAGGAAAGTGCAGCCGAGAACCGGCACTTGCATTTCCCTCTGATCAGCGTGTCATTGGACACCGCTGATCACGTGGTAAAAGGCCGCTGTGATTTTCCTTTTACCACATCACGTGATCAGCTGTGTCCGTAGGACACAGCGATCACGGAGATTCCCGGGTGCGCAGGACACAGCGATCACGGAGATCGCCGGGTGCGCGCCCCCTGGGGCGCGCAGGAGAGCGCGTTCTGGGAGGACATCATATGGCGTCCACTCAGAACTGGCCGGCCGCAGTGTAGCCGTCATTCGGCTATCTGCGATCGGCAGCTAGTTAATAAAACGCAGACCTGACCGGAGAGGTGAGGAGGATTCTGGGAGGTCACATGACATCACACAGACCAGACCGGAGAGGTGAGGACGATTCTGGGAGGTCACATGACATCACTCTCATCTCTATTAACCACTTGCCCTCCAGAGGATTTACCCCCCTTAATGACCACGCCGTTTTTTTGCTGTTCGGCGCTGCACTATTTCAACTGGTAATTGCGCGGTCATGCAATGCTGTACCCAAACGAAATTTACTTCATTTTTTTCACACAAATAGAGCTTTCAGTGGTATTTGATAGCCTGTGCGCTTTTTATTTTTGGTGCTATAAACAAAAAAATACCGAAAATGTTGAAAAAAACAACATTTGTTACTTTTGGCTATAAAAAATATATAGTAAACTCAAACTTAGTCATACATTTAGAACAAAATGTTTTCTGCTCCCATGTTTTTGGTAAAGAAAAATCCCAATAAGTGTATATTTATTGCTTTGTGTGAAAGTTACCGTATTTTTCGCTCCATAAGATGCACTTTTTTCCCCCAAAAAAGGGGGGAAAATGTCAGTGTCTTATGGAGCAGTCGGTCCGGTATTTCCACGCCGTGTCAGAATACCGGGCCGGCCGCTCAACTCTTATCTGCAGCAGGACCTTACCTGTTCCTCGGTCCAGCTCTACACACTCTTCCCGCGCCGGCATCTTTAGTGTGGGCACTCAGCTGTGACAGCCGGGTGCCCAATGCGCATGTGCGAGAAGCGCTGCGCTTTGTGAATGGCCCGGCGTCTTTTGGGACCTGTCGTGTCCCAGAAGAAGCTGGGCCATTCACAAAGCGCAGCGCTTCTCGCACATGCGCATTGGGCACCCGGCTGTCACAGCTGAGTGCCCACACTAAAGGGAGGACAACTCCATGGAAGTGGAAGCGGGTACCTGTCAAATTCAGGTACCCGCTCACCCTCCCTCTCCAAAGGTCTACAGTCCCTGGTCATCTCCTGTACTATGTCTGCAGTCTCTGGTCATCTCCTGTACTGTGTCCGCAGTCTCTGGTCATCTCCTGTACTGTGTCCGCAGTCTCTGGTCATCTCCTGTACTGTGTCCGCAGTCTCTGGTCATCTCCTGTGCTGTGTCCGCAGTCTCTGGTCATCTCCTGTACTGTGTCCGCAGTCTCTGGTCATCTCCTGTACTGTGTCCGCAGTCTCTGGTCATCCCCTGTACTGTGTCCGCAGTCTCTGGTCATCTCCTGTGCTGTGTCCGCAGTCTCTGGTCATCTCCTGTGCTATGTCCGCAGTCTCTGGTCATCTCCTGTACTACGTCCGCAGTCTCTGGTCATCTCCTGTACTGTGTCTGCAGTATCTGGTCATCTCCTGTACTATGTCTGCAGTCTCTGGTCATCTCCTGTACTATGTCTGCAGTCTCTGATCATCTCCTGTACTATGTCTGCAGTCTCTGATCATCTCCTGTGCTCTGTCCGCAGTCTCTTATCATCTCCTGTACTGTGTCCTTAGTCTCTGTTCATACCCTGTACTACGTCCGCAGTCTCTGGTCATCTCCTGTGCTGTGTCCGCAGTCTCTGGTCATCTCCTGTGCTGTGTCCGCAGTCTCTGGTCATCTCCTGTACTTTCTGCAGTCGCGGGTCATCTGTACTGTGTCCCCAGTCTCTGGTCATCTACTGTAGTATGTCTGCAGTCTCTGGTCATCTCCTGTACTATGTCCGCAGTCTCTTGTCATCTCCTGTACTGTATCCGCAGTGTCTGGTCATACCCTGTACTGTGTCCGCAGTCTCTTGTCATCTCCTGTACTGTGTCCGCAGTCTCTGTTCATACCCTGTACTACGTCCGCAGTCTCTGGTCATCTCCTGTACTATGTCTGCAGTATCTAGTCATCTCCTGTACTGTCTGCAGTCTCTGATCATCTCCTGTACTATGTCTGCAGTCTCTGATCATCTCCTGTACTGTATCCGCAGTCTCTTTTCATAACCTGTACTACGTCCGCAGTCTCTGGTCATCTCCTGTACTGTGTCCGCAGTCTCTGGTCATCTCCTGTACTGTGTCTGCAGTCTCTGGTCATCCCCTGTACTGTGTCCGCAGTCTCTGGTCATCTCCTGTACTGTCTGCAGTCTCTTTTCATAACCTGTACTACGTCCGCAGTCTCTGGTCATCTCCTGTACTGTGTCCTCAGTCTCTGATCATCTCCTGTACTGTGTCTGCAGTCTCTGGTCATCTCCTGTACTGTGTCCGCAGTCTCTGGTCATCTCCTGTACTGTGTCCGCAGTCTCTGGTCATCTCCTGTACTGTGTCCGCAGTCTCTGGTCATCTCCTGTACTGTGTCCGCAGTCTCTGGTCATCTCCTGTACTGTGTCCGCAGTCTCTGGTCATCTCCTGTACTGTGTCCGCAGTCTCTGGTCATCTCCTGTACTGTGTCCGCAGTCTCTGGTCATCTCCTGTGCTGTGTCCGCAGTCTCTGGTCATCTCCTGTGCTGTGTCCGCAGTCTCTGGTCATCTCCTGTGCTGTGTCCGCAGTCTCTGGTCATCCCCTGTACTGTGTCCGCAGTCTCTGGTCATCTCCTGTGCTGTGTCCGCAGTCTCTGGTCATCTCCTGTGCTACGTCCGCAGTCTCTGGTCATCTCCTGTACTGTGTCTGCAGTATCTGGTCATCTCCTGTACTATGTCTGCAGTCTCTGGTCATCTCCTGTACTATGTCTGCAGTCTCTGATCATCTCCTGTACTATGTCTGCAGTCTCTGATCATCTCCTGTACTATGTCTGCAGTCTCTGATCATCTCCTGTGCTCTGTCCGCAGTCTCTTGTCATCTCCTGTACTGTGTCCTTAGTCTCTGTTCATACCCTGTACTACGTCCGCAGTCTCTGGTCATCTCCTGTGCTGTGTCCGCAGTCTCTGGTCATCTCCTGTGCTGTGTCCGCAGTCTCTGGTCATCTCCTGTACTTTCTGCAGTCGCGGGTCATCTGTACTGTGTCCCCAGTCTCTGGTCATCTACTGTAGTATGTCTGCAGTCTCTGGTCATCTCCTGTACTATGTCCGCAGTCTCTTGTCATCTCCTGTACTGTATCCGCAGTGTCTGGTCATACCCTGTACTGTGTCTGCAGTCTCTTGTCATCTCCTGTACTGTGTCCGCAGTCTCTGTTCATACCCTGTACTACGTCCGCAGTCTCTGGTCATCTCCTGTACTATGTCTGCAGTATCTAGTCATCTCCTGTACTGTCTGCAGTCTCTGATCATCTCCTGTACTGTGTCCGCAGTCTCTGGTCATCTCCTGTACTGTGTCTGCAGTCTCTGGTCATCCCCTGTACTGTGTCCGCAGTCTCTGGTCATCTCCTGTACTGTCTGCAGTCTCTTTTCATAACCTGTACTACGTCCGCAGTCTCTGGTCATCTCCTGTACTGTGTCCTCAGTCTCTGATCATCTCCTGTACTGTGTCTGCAGTCTCTGGTCATCTCCTGTACTGTGTCCGCAGTCTCTGGTCATCTCCTGTACTGTGTCCGCAGTCTCTGGTCATCTCCTGTACTGTGTCCGCAGTCTCTGGTCATCTCCTGTACTGTGTCCGCAGTCTCTGGTCATCTCCTGTGCTGTGTCCGCAGTCTCTGGTCATCTCCTGTGCTGTGTCCGCAGTCTCTGGTCATCTCCTGTACTGTGTCCGCAGTCTCTGGTCATCTCCTGTGCTGTGTCCGCAGTCTCTGGTCATCTCCTGTACTGTGTCCGCAGTCTCTGGTCATCTCCTGTACTGTGTCCGCAGTCTCTGGTAATCTCCTGTACTGTGTCCGCAGTCTCTGGTAATCTCCTGTACTGTGTCCGCAGTCTCTGGTCATCTCCTGTACTGTCCGCAGTCTCTGGTCATCCCCTGTACTTTCTGCAGTCGCGGGTCATCTGTACTGTGTCCCCAGTCTCTGGTCATCTGCTGTAGTATGTCTGCAGTCTCTGGTAATCTTCTGTAGTATGTCTGCATTCTCTGGTCATCTTCTGTACTGTATCCGCAGTCTCTGGTCATACCCTGTACTGTGTCCGCAGTCTCTGTTCATCTCCTGTACTGTGTCCGCAGTCTCTGTTCATCTCCTGTACTACGTCCGCAGTCTCTGATCATCTCCTGTACTGTATCCGCAGTCTCTTTTCATAACCTGTACTACGTCCGCAGTCTCTGTTCATCTGCTGTACTGTGTCCGCAGTCTCTGGTCATCTCCTGTACTGTGTCCGCAGTCTCTGGTCATCTCCTGTACTGTGTCCGCAGTCTCTGGTCATCTCCTGTACTGTGTCCTCAGTCTCTGGTCATCTCCTGTACTGTGTCCGCAGTCTCTGGTCATCTCCTGTACTGTGTCCGCAGTCTCTGATCATCTCCTGTGCTGTGTCCGCAGTCTCTGGTCATCTCCTGTATTATGTCTGCAGTCTCTGGTCATCCCCTGTACTATGTCTGCAGTCTCTGGTCATCTCCTGTACTATGTCTGCAGTCTCTGGTCATCTCCTGTACTATGTCTGCAGTCTCTGGTAATCTCCTTTGTCTGCTGTCTCTTGTCATCTCCTGTACTGTCTGCAGTCTCTGATCATCTCCTGTACTGTATCCGCAGTCTCTTTTCATAACCTTTACTACGTCCGCAGTCTCTGGTCATCTCCTGTACTGTGTCTGCAGTCTCTGGTCATCTCCTGTACTGTGTCCGCAGTCTCTGGTCATCTCCTGTACTGTCTGCGGTCTCTGGTCATCTCCTGTACTATGTCTGCAGTCTCTGGTCATCTCCGGTACTGTCTGCAGTCTCTGGTCATCTCCTGTAATATGTCTGCAGTCGCTGGTCATCTCCTGTACTATGTCTGCAGTCTCCGGTCATCTCCTGTAATATGTCTGTAGTCTCCGGTCATCTCCTGTACTATGTCTGCAGTCTCCGGTCATCTCCTGTAGTATGTCTGCAGTCTCCGGTCATCTCCTGTACTATGTCTGCAGTCTCCTGTCATCTTCTGTACTGTCTGCAGTCTCCTGTCATCTTCTGTACTGTCTGCAGTCTCCTGTCATCTTCTGTACTGTCTGCAGTCTCTGGTCATCTCCTGTAGTATGTCCGCAGTCTCTGGTCATCTCCTGTAGTATGTCCGCAGTCTCTTGTCATCTCCTGTGCTATGTCTGCAGTCTCTAATCATCTCCTGTACTATGTCTGCAGTCTCTAATCATCTCCTGTACTATGTCTGCAGTCTCTAATCATCTCCTGTACTATGTCTGCAGTCTCCGGTCATCTCCTGTAGTATGTCTGCAGTCTCCGGTCATCTCCTGTAGTATGTCTGCAGTCTCTGGTCATCTCCTGTACTATGTGTGCAGTCTCCTGTCATCTCCTGTTCTGTCTGCAGTCTCTGGTCATCTCCTGTTCTGTCTGCAGTCTCTGGTCATCTCCTGTTCTGTCTGCAGTCTCTGGTCACCTCCTGTTCTGTCTGCAGTCTCTGGTCATCTCCTGTTCTTTCTGCAGTCTCTGGTCATCTCCTGTACTGTCTGCAGTCTCTGGTCATCTCCTGTACTGTCCGCAGTCTCTGGTCATCTCCTGTACTGTCCGCAGTCTCTGATCATCTCCTGTACTATGTCCGCAGTCTCTGGTCATCTCCTGTACTGTGTCCGCAGTCTCTGGTCATCTCCTGAACTGTGTCCGCAGTCTCTGGTTATCTCCTGCACTGTCAGCAGTCTCTGGTCATCCCCTGTACTTTCTGCAGTCGCGGGTCATCTTTACTGTGTCCCCAGTCTCTGGTCATCTCCTGTAGTATTTCTGCTGTCTCTGGTCATCTCCTGTACTGTCTGCAGTCTCTGGTCATCTCCTGTACTGTCTGCAGTCTCTGGTCATCTCCTGTACTGTCTGCAGTCTCTGGTCATCTCCTGTACTGTCTGCAGTCTCTGGTCATCTCCTGTACTGTCTGCAGTCTCTGGTCATCTCCTGTACTGTCTGCAGTCTCTGGTCATCTCCTGTACTGTCTGCAGTCTCTGGTCATCTCCTGTACTATGTCTGCTGTCTCTAGTCATCTCCTGTACTATGTCTGCTGTCTCTGGTTATCTCCTGTAGTATGTCTGCAGTCTCCTGTCATCTCCTGTTCGATCTGCAGTCTCTGGTCATCTCCTGTTCTGTCTGCAGTCTCTGGTCATCTCTTGTACTCTGTCTGCAGTCTCTGGTCATCTCCTGTACTGTTTCCGCAGTCTCTGACCGTCTCCTGTACTGTGTCCGCAGTCTTTGACCGTCTCCTGTTCTGTGTCTGCAGTCTCTTGTCATCTCCTGTAGTATGTCTGCAGTCTCTTGTCATCTCCTGTAGTATGTCTGCAATCTCTTGTCATCTCCTGTAGTATGTCTGCAGTCTCTTGTCTTCTCCTGTAGTATGTCTGCAGTCTCTGGTCATCTCCTGTAGTATGTCTGCAGTCTCCGGTCATCTCCTGTAGTATGTCTGCAGTCTCCGGTCATCTCCTGTAGTATGTCTGCAGTCTCTGGTCATCTCCTGTACTATGTGTGCAGTCTCCTGTCATCTCCTGTTCTGTCTGCAGTCTCTGGTCACCTCCTGTTCTGTCTGCAGTCTCTGGTCATCTCCTGTTCTTTCTGCAGTCTCTGGTCATCTCCTGTACTGTCTGCAGTCTCTGGTCATCTCCTGTACTGTCTGCAGTCTCTGGTCATCTCCTGTACTATGTCCGCAGTCTCTGGTCATCTCCTGTACTGTCTGCAGTCTCTGATCATCTCCTGTAGTATGTCCGCAGTCTCTGGTCATCTCCTGTACTGTGTCCGCAGTCTCTGGTCATCTCCTGTACTGTGTCCGCAGTCTCTGGTCATCTCCTGTACTTTCTGCAGTCGCGGGTCATCTTTACTGTGTCCCCAGTCTCTGGTCATCTCCTGTAGTATTTCTGCTGTCTCTGGTCATCTCCTGTACTGTCTGCAGTCTCTGGTCATCTCCTGTACTGTTTGCAGTCTCTGGTCATCTCCTGTACTGTCTGCAGTCTCTGGTCATCTCCTGTACTGTCTGCAGTCTCTGGTCATCTCCTGTACTGTCTGCAGTCTCTAGTCATCTCCTGTACTATGTCTGCTATCTCTGGTTATCTCCTGTAGTATGTCTGCAGTCTCCGGTCATCTCCTGTAGTATGTCTGCAGTCTCCTGTCATCTCCTGTTCGATCTGCAGTCTCTGGTCATCTCCTGTTCTGTCTGCAGTCTCTGGTCATCTCTTGTACTCTGTCTGCAGTCTCTTGTCATCTCCTGTACTGTTTCCGCAGTCTCTGACCGTCTCCTGTACTGTGTCCGCAGTCTCTGACCGTCTCCTGTTCTGTGTCTGCAGTCTCTTGTCATCTCCTGTAGTATGTCTGCAGTCTCTTGTCATCTCCTGTAGTATGTCTGCAGTCTCTTGTCTTCTCCTGTAGTATGTCTGCAGTCTCTTGTCTTCTCCTGTAGTATGTCTGCAGTCTCTGGTCATCTCCTGTAGTATGTCTGCAGTCTCTGGTCATCTCCTGTAGTATGTCTGCAGTCTCTGGTCATCTCCTGTAGTATGTCTGCAGTCTCTGGTCATCTCCTGTTCTGTCTGCAGTCTCTGGTCATCTCCTGTAGTATGTCTGCAGTCTCTGGTCATCTCCTGTAGTATGTCTGCAGTCTCTGGTCATCTCCTGTAGTATGTCTGCAGTCTCTGGTCATCTCCTGTAGTATGTCTGCAGTCTCTGGTCATCTCCTGTAGTATGTCTGCAGTCTCTGGTCATCTCCTGTAGTATGTCTGCAGTCTCCTGTCATCTCCTGTTCTGTCTGCAGTCTCTGGTCATCTTCTGTACTGTCTGCAGTCTCTGGTCATCTCCTGTAGTATGTCCGCAGTCTCTGGTCATCCCCTGTACTTTCTGCAGTCGCGGGTCATCTGTACTGTGTCCCCAGTCTCTGGTCATCTCCTGTAGTATGTCTGCAGTCTCTGGTCATCTCCTGTAGTATGTCTGCAGTCTCTGGTCATCTCCTGTAGTATGTCTGCAGTCTCCGGTCATCTCCTGTAGTATGTCTGCAGTCTCTGGTCATCCCCTGTACTTTCTGCAGTCGCGGGTCATCTTTACTGTGTCCCCAGTCTCTGGTCATCTCCTGTAGTATTTCTGCTGTCTCTGGTCATCTCCTGTACTGTATGCAGTCTCTGGTCATCTCCTGTACTATGTCTGCAGTCTCTGGTTATCTCCTGTAGTATGTCTGCAGTCTCCGGTCATCTCCTGTACTATGTCTGCAGTGCCCTGTCATCTCCTGTTCGATCTGCAGTCTCTGGTCATCTCCTGTTCTGTCTGCAGTCTCTGGTCATCTCTTGTACTGTGTCTGCAGTCTCTTGTCATCTCCTGTACTGTTTCCGCAGTCTCTGACCGTCTCCTGTACTGTGTCTGCAGTCTCTGGTCGTCTCCTGTAGTATGTCTGCAGTCTCTTGTCATCTCCTGTAGTATGTCTGCAGTCTCTTGTCATCTCCTGTAGTATGTCTGCAGTCTCTTGTCATCTCCTGTAGTATGTCTGCAGTCTCTGGTCATCTCCTGTACTATGTCCGCAGTCTCTGGTCATCTCCTGTACTGTCTGCAGTCTCTAATCATCTCCTGTACTATGTCTGCAGTCTCTTATCATCTCCTGTAGTATGTCCGCAGTCTCTGGTCATCTCCTGTACTGTGTCCGCAGTCTCTGGTCATCTCCTGTACTGTGTCCGCAGTCTCTGGTCATCTCCTGTACTGTGTCCGCAGTCTCTGGTCATCTCCTGTACTGTGTCCGCAGTCTCTGGTCATCTCCTGTACTGTGTCCGCAGTCTCTGGTCATCTCCTGAACTGTGTCCGCAGTCTCTGGTCATCTCCTGAACTGTGTCCGCAGTCTCTGGTCATCTCCTGAACTGTGTCCGCAGTCTCTGGTCTTCTCCTGAACTGTGTCCGCAGTCTCTGGTCATCTCCTGCACTGTCCGCAGTCTCTGGTCATCCCCTGTACTTTCTGCAGTCGCGGGTCATCTTTACTGTGTCCCCAGTCTCTGGTCATCTCCTGTACTGTCTGCAGTCTCTGGTCATCTCCTGTACTGTATGCAGTCTCTGGTCATCTCCTGTACTGTATGCAGTGTCTGGTCATCTCCTGTACTATGTCTGCTGTCTCTGGTCATCTCCTGTAGTATGTCTGCTGTCTCTGGTCGTCTCCTGTAGTATGTCTGCAGTCTCTTGTCATCTCCTGTAGTATGTCTGCAGTCTCTTGTCATCTCCTGTACTGTATGCAGTCTCTGGTCATCTCCTGTAGTATGTCTGCAGTCTCTGGTCATCTCCTGTACTGTATGCAGTCTCTGGTCATCTCCTGTACTGTATGCAGTCTCTGGTCATCTCCTGTACTATGTCTGCTGTCTCTGGTCGTCTCCTGTAGTATGTCCGCAGTCTCTGGTCGTCTCCTGTAGTATGTCCGCAGTCTCTGGTCATCTCCTGTACTATGTCTGCAGTCTCTAATCATCTCCTGTACTATGTCTGCAGTCTCTAATCATCTCCTGTACTATGTCTGCAGTCTCTGATCATTTCCTGTAGTATGTCCACAGTCTCTGGTCATCTCCTGCACTGTCCGCAGTCTCTGGTCATCCCCTGTACTTTCTGCAGTCGCGGGTCATCTGTACTGTGTCCCCAGTCTCTGGTCATCTCCTGTAGTATGTCTGCTGTCTCTGGTCGTCTCCTGTAGTATGTCTGCAGTCTCTTGTCATCTCCTGTAGTATGTCTGCAGTCTCTTGTCATCTCCTGTACTGTATGCAGTCTCTGGTCATCTCCTGTACTGTATGCAGTGTCTGGTCATCTCCTGTACTATGTCTGCTGTCTCTGGTCGTCTCCTGTAGTATGTCTGCAGTCTCTGGTCATCTCCTGTAGTATGTCCGCAGTCTCTGGTCATCTCCTGTAGTATGTCTGCAGTCTCTGGTCATCTCCTGTACTATGTCTGCAGTCTCTAATCATCTCCTGTACTATGTCTGCAGTCTCTAATCATCTCCTGTACTATGTCTGCAGTCTCTGATCATTTCCTGTAGTATGTCCACAGTCTCTGGTCATCTCCTGTACTGTGTCCGCAGTCTCTGGTCATCCCCTGTACTTTCTGCAGTCGCGGGTCATCTGTACTGTGTCCCCAGTCTCTGGTCATCTCCTGTAGTATGTCTGCAGTCTCCGGTCATCTCCTGTAGTATGTCTGCAGTCTCCGGTCATCTCCTGTACTATGTCTGCAGTCTCTGGTCATCTCCTGTACTATGTGTGCAGTCTCCTGTCATCTCCTGTTCTGTCTGCAGTCTCTGGTCATCTCCTGTTCTGTCTGCAGTCTCTGGTCATCTCCTGTTCTGTCTGCAGTCTCTGGTCATCTCCTGTTCTGTCTGCAGTCTCTGGTCATCTCCTGTTCTGTCTGCAGTCTCTGGTCATCTTCTGTACTGTCTGCAGTCTCTGGTCATCTCCTGTACTATGTCCGCAGTCTCTGGTCATCTCCTGTACTATGTCTGCAGTCTCTAATCATCTCCTATACTGTGTCCGCAGTCTCTGATCATCTCCTGTACTGTGTCCGCAGTCTCTGGTCATCTCCTGTACTGTGTCTGCAGTCTCTGGTCATCTCCTGTACTGTGTCTGCAGTCTCTGGTCATCTCCTGAACTGTGTCCGCAGTCTCTGGTTATCTCCTGTAGTATGTCTGCAGTCTCCTGTCATCTCCTGTTCTGTCTGCAGTCTCTGGTCATCTCCTGTAGTATGTCCGCAGTCTCTGGTCATCTCCTGTAGTATGTCTGCAGTCTCTAATCATCTCCTGTACTATGTCCGCAGTCTCTGGTCATCCCCTGTACTTTCTGCAGTCGCGGGTCATCTGTACTGTGTCCCCAGTCTCTGGTCATCTCCTGTAGTATGTCTGCAGTCTCCGGTCATCTCCTGTAGTATGTCTGCAGTCTCCTGTCATCTCCTGTTCTGTCTGCAGTCTCTGGTCATCTCCTGTTCTGTCTGCAGTCTCTGGTCATCTCCTGTTCTGTCTGCAGTCTCTGGTCATCTCCTGTTCTTTCTGCAGTCTCTGGTCATCTTCTGTACTGTCTGCAGTCTCTGGTCATCTCCTGTACTATGTCCGCAGTCTCTGGTCATCTCCTGTACTATGTCCGCAGTCTCTAATCCTCTCCTGTACTATGTCCGCAGTCTCTGATCATCTCCTGTAGTATGTCCGCAGTCTCTGATCATCTCCTGTAGTATGTCCGCAGTCTCTAATCATCTCCTGTACTATGTCCGCAGTCTCTAATCATCTCCTGTACTATGTCCGCAGTCTCTGATCATCTCCTGTAGTATGTCCGCAGTCTCTGGTCATCTCCTGTAGTATGTCCGCAGTCTCTGGTCATCTCCTGTACTGTGTCCGCAGTCTCTGGTCATCTCCTGTACTGTGTCCGCAGTCTCTGGTCATCTCCTGAACTGTGTCCGCAGTCTCTGGTCATCTCCTGAACTGTGTCCGCAGTCTCTGGTCATCTCCTGAACTGTGTCCGCAGTCTCTGGTCATCTCCTGAACTGTGTCCGCAGTCTCTGGTCATCTCCTGCACTGTCCGCCGTCTCTGGTCATCCCCTGTACTTTCTGCAGTCGCGGGTCATCTTTACTGTGTCCCCAGTCTCTGGTCATCTCCTGTAGTATTTCTGCTGTCTCTGGTCATCTCCTGTACTGTCTGCAGTCTCTGGTCATCTCCTGTACTGTATGCAGTCTCTGGTCATCTCCTGTACTGTATGCAGTCTCTGGTCATCTCCTGTACTATGTCTGCTGTCTCTGGTCATTTCCTGTACTATGTCTGCTGTCTCTGGTTATCTCCTGTAGTATGTCTGCAGTCTCCGGTCATCTCCTGTTCTGTCTGCAGTCTCTGGTCATCTCCTGTTCTGTCTGCAGTCTCTGGTCATCTCTTGTACTGTGTCTGCAGTCTCTTGTCATCTCCTGTACTGTTTCCGCAGTCTCTGACCGTCTCCTGTAGTATGTCTGCAGTCTCTTGTCATCTCCTGTAGTATGTCTGCAGTCTCTGGTCATCTCCTGTACTATGTCCGCAGTCTCTAATCATCTCCTGTACTATGTCCGCAGTCTCTGATCATCTCCTGTACTGTGTCCGCAGTCTCTGGTCATCTCCTGTACTGTCTGCAGTCTCTGGTCATCTCCTGTACTGTATGCAGTCTCTGGTCATCTCCTGTACTGTATGCAGTCTCTGGTCATCTCCTGTACTGTATGCAGTGTCTGGTCATCTCCTGTACTATGTCTGCTGTCTCTGGTCATCTCCTGTACTATGTCTGCTGTCTCTGGTCGTCTCCTGTAGTATGTCTGCAGTCTCTTGTCGTCTCCTGTAGTATGTCTGCAGTCTCTTGTCATCTCCTGTAGTATGTCTGCAGTCTCTGGTCATCTCCTGTACTATGTCCGCAGTCTCTGGTCATCTCCTGTACTGTCTGCAGTCTCTAATCATCTCCTGTACTATGTCTGCAGTCTCTGGTCATCTCCTGTTCTGTCTGCAGTCTCTGGTCATCTCTTGTACTGTGTCTGCAGTCTCTTGTCATCTCCTGTACGGTTTCCGCAGTCTCTGACCGTCTCCTGTACTGTGTCTGCAGTCTCTTGTCATCTCCTGTAGTATGTCTGCAGTCTCTTGTCATCTCCTGTAGTATGTCTGCAATCTCTGGTCATCTCCTGTAGTATGTCTGCAGTCTCTGGTCATCGCCTGTAGTATTTCTGCAGTCTCTGGTCATCTCCTGTAGTATGTCTGCCGTCTCTGGTCATCTCCTGTTCTGTCTGTAGTCTCTGGTCATCTCATGTTCTGTCTGCAGTCTTTGGTCATCTTCTGTACTTTCTGCAGTCTCTGGTCATCTCCTGTACTGTGTCCGCAGTCTCTGGTCATCTCCTGTACTGTGTCCGCAGTCTCTGGTCATCTCCTGTACTGTGTCCGCAGTCTCTGGTCATCTCCTGTACTGTGTCCGCAGTCTCTGGTCATCTCCTGTACTGTGTCCGCAGTCTCTGGTCATCTCCTGTACTGTGTCCGCAGTCTCTGGTCATCTCCTGTACTGTGTCCGCAGTCTCTGGTCATCTCTTGTACTGTGTCCGCAGTCTCTGGTCATCTCTTGTACTGTGTCCACAGTCTCTGGTCATCTCTTGTACTGTGTCCGCAGTCTCTGGTCATCTCTTGTACTGTGTCTGCAGTCTCTGGTCATCTCTTGTACTATGTCTGCAGTCTCTGGTCATCTCTTGTACTGTGTCCGCAGTCTCTGGTCGTCTCTTGTACGGTGTCCGCAGTCTCTGACCGTCTCCTGTACTAAGTCCGCAGTCTCTGGTCGTCTCCTTTACTGTGTCCGCAGTCTCTGGTCGTCTCCTTTACTGTGTCTGCAGTCTCTGGTCATCCCCTGTACTGTGTCCGCAGTCTCTGACCGTCTCCTGTACTGTCTCCGCCGTCTCTGACCGCCTCCTGTACTGTCTCCGCCGTCTCTGACCGCCTCCTGTACTGTCTCCGCAGTCTCTGACCGTCTCCTGTACTATGTCTGCAGTTCATTGTTGCAGAATATTTTTTTTCTCGTTTTTTCTCATAAAACCTAGGTGCGTCTTATGGAGCGAAAAATACGGTATAGCATCTATAAACTATGGTATAGATACTGCAATTTACGCCATTTTTTGCTATACAGCACTGTGCTAGTTTAACTTACAATTGCGCTGTTATGCAATGCTGTACATAAATTTAATTTATATCTTTTTTTTTTTTACACAAATAGAGCTTTCTTTTGGTTGTATTTGATCACCTGTGTGCTTTTTATTTTTTGCGCTATAAACAAAAAAAGACCTTAAATTTAGAAAAAAAACAATATTTTTTACTTTTTGCTATAAAAAATATATAATAAACTATAAGTTAGTCATAAATTTAGGACAAAATGTATTCTGTTACATGTTTTTGGTAAAAAGAAATCCCAATAAGTGTATATTGATTGCTTTGTGTGAAAGTTGTAGCATCTACACACTATGGGATAGATAATAGAATTTACACAACTTTTACTTTCTGACTTCTCATCACAGTTCTTGAGGTGCTAAAATAACAGGACAATACAAACACCCCCAAATGACCCCTTTTTTGTAAGTAGACACCCTAAACTATCTGCTGAGAGGCATATTGAGTCCATGCAAGATTTATTTTTTTCCACAAGTTTTTGAAAATGACAAAAACATTTTTTTTTTTTTACACAAAGTTGTCACTTAAATGATATATTGCTTACACACGCCATGGGTATATGTAGAATTACACCGCAAAATACATTCTACTACTTCTCCTGAGTGTGGGGGTACCACATGTGTGAGACTTTTTGGGAGCCTAGCCACATACAGGAGCCTGAAATCCAATGACCACTTTGAAATTCTGAAGGTGCATAACTTCCTCATTTCACATCCTCACTACCTATCACAGTTTTGAAGGCCCTGACATGCCAGGATAGCACCAAACCCCCCCAAATGACCCTTTTCTGGAAAGTAGACACCCCAAGGAATTTAAAAAGAGGCATGGTGAGTATTTTGCAGATCTCATTTTTTCTCACAAGGTTTCGAAATATAAAAAAAAGAAAAAATTTGTTTTTGTTTTCTTTCTTCATTTTCCAAAAACTTGTGGCAACAAATGAGATCTGCAAAATACTCACAATGCTTTTTATCAAATTCCTTGAGGTGTCTACTTCCCAAAAAGGGGTCATTTGCGGGGGGGGGGGGGTTGTTTAGTGCTATCCTAGCATTCCAGGGCCTCCGAAACTGTGATAGGTAGTCTGGAAGTGTAATGAGTAAATAAAGTCCTTTAAAAGCCTGAAGGTGCTTATTGGATTTTGGGGTCCTGTACTTGGCTAGACTGCCAAAACGTCTCTCACATGTGGTACCCCCATACCCCATGGAGAAGTAGCAGAATGTATTTTGGGGAGTAATTCCACATATACCCATGGCATGTGTGAGCAATAAATTATTTAAGTGACAATTTTGTGTAAGAAAAAAAATTTTTTTGTCATTTTCCAAAAACATTTGGTAAAAAAATAAATTCTTCTATTGACTCAACGGGCCTCTCTGCAAATAGTTTGTGGTGTCTACTTTCCAAAAAAGGGGTCGTTTTGGGGGGTGGGGGCATTTTATGCCCAGCATTAGAAGTTTATGCCACACATCATTCACTCTTCTAACTACCTGAAGACCAAGCCTTTTCTGACACGTTTTGTTCAAATGAAAAAAATCTGTATTTTTGGTAGTAAATTATTTGAACCCTCAAACATTATATATTTTTTTAAAGCAAACACCCTAGTAAATAAAATGGTGGGTGCCAAAATTTTTTATGTCATATAGTACTTGCGCAGCGATTTTTAAAACGCAAATTTTGTGAAAAAAAACCTTTTTTTTAATTTTTTTATTTTAATGCACAAGGACACAATTTATTGGCAAATTATTTGGTAAAGTATACAAGATGATGGTATGCCGAGTAAATATTCCAAACATGACATGCTTTAAAACTGCGCATGCCCCGTGCAATGGCGACAAACTGCAGACATTTTTAATATCCATAGGCAACACTTTAAAATCCTTTAAAAGCTACCATTTTAGATTTACAGAGGAGGTCTAGTGTTAGAATTACTGCCCTTGATCTGACGTTCACGGCGATACCTCACATGCATGGTGCAACCGCTGTTTACATACTGGCACAGGGTCAACTCTTGCGTAAGCAGGTGCGCGGGGGGGGGAGGGGCAAGGATACTTTTTTTTTTTTTTTTTAAGTTATTTTGATTTTTTTAATTATTTGTACACTGTTCCTTTCATTTTTTTTAATCACTGTTAAAGCTATCACAGGGAATTCAAATATCCCCTATAACTTCAATGGGCATTGTCATAGATTCTTTTTTGAGAGATCTGGGGTCTATCAGACTCTAGATATCTCTTCTGCCCTTACATTATCTGATCTCACCAAGATAGGTGTGATCAGATGCTTTCCCAATTTACAAATGGCGCTGTTTATATCCTGCGAAACTGAAGTGATGAAATGCTTGTAGCTTCCGATTTCTTAGACTATAGAGATGATTGGCACCATTCTGGTCTCCATCAGCTCTATGGTCAGCTGGCAGAAACACCGACTGCATTCTCCGGTTCCCCCGATGGCACGGGACTGTCCGAAAAGACTTTGGAAGGCAGCGGGGGAGGGGCGGCATCTTCTCCCGCTGCTTGTAAAAGCAATCCTGCCGCTAATTAGCCACTAGGATTGCTTTTACATGAAAGCTGATCGCCGGCTAAAAAAAACAATACCAGGATGATGTCTGCAGCTGTAGTCCTCATCCTGGTATAACCATTCAAAGTCCAGTGATGTACCAGTACGTTGCTGATCCTTGTTGGGTGTATATGCTATGTTCTTTTTTTTTTTTATGCAGCCTGTGGGCTGAATGGAAAAAAAGAGAAGAAATCTCTGCCAGAAAAAGGGTGTGGTATGCCCACCATTAGAATATACCGCCCTGCATCCACCCACTTCTAATGGTGGGCACACATGAAATGTGCCAACAAATATAAAATATATATGCCGAAGCATAGGGGCCACCCACCCCAGGCCCCCATACTTTGGTATATATGCTCTTTTTAAACTCTGGATGAAAAATCTCATCCGACAGCGCTGTACACACCTACCTATGTCTATTCTGAGAGCAAGGCCCTGCTGCTGTCAGAATAAAGAAGTCGGTGCTGCAGCTGAATGACATTCCTGCAAAGAAAACAACAATGGTTAACAATAAAACAGTAACACAATAAAACAACTTTTTATTGAAATATCTCTGCAAGAAAAAGTGTGTGGTGGTATGCCCACCATTAGAATACCTCCCTGCATCGACCCGCTTCTAATGGTGGGCACACATGAAATGTGCCAAAAATATTATAAAATATATATGCTGAAGCATAGGGGCCATCCACCCACTGGCCACCCCAGCCCCCCATACTTCGGCATATATGCTCTTTTTTAACTGTGGATGAAAAATCTTATCCGACAGCACTGTACACACTTATGTCTATTCTGAGAGCAAAACCCTGTTGCTGTCAGAATAAACAAGTTGGCACTGCAGCTGAATGACATTTTTGCAAACAAAACTGAAATGGTTAACAATAAAACAGTAACACAATAAAACAACTTTTTATTGAAATATCTCTGCTAGGAAAAAGTGTGTGGTGGTATGCCCATCATTAGAATATTCCCTGCATCCACCTGCTTCTAATGGTGGGCACACATGAAATGTGCCAACAAATATATAAAATATATATGCCGAAGCATAGGGGCCATCCACCCACTGGCCACCCCAGGCCCCCATGCTTAGGTATATATGCTCTTTTTATAAACTGCGGGTGAAAAATCTCATCTGACAGCATTGCACACACTGATTTATGTATATTCTGAGAGCAAGTTCCTGTTGCTGTCAGAATAAACAGGTCGGTAGTGCAGCTGAAAGCATTCCTGCAAAGAAAACCGCAATGGCTAACAATAAAACAGTAAAAGTAGAACAGTAACAACAAAATAATAACTACTACTATTTTTGGTTTTTACAATTTTCATTTTTTTTTAGGTGATTGTAGCCGTATTAGTGCATTTGCGACAGAAATAATTGAGTACTGTCCATGATACTTTTTTTATTTGCACTAACATACAATTTTGGGTATGTCCCCTGATTCAAAGTCCAAGCAGTACTATACAAATCACAAAGTTTCAGCAGAATGTTAGAAGAGACGAAGAAAAAAAAATAAAGGCTGGAAATAAGATACATCAAAAGCGAGGAGGGAGGGGGGGGATACTACACTCACACAGAGGGAGTCAAGCTTCAGCTAATAGTCATAAAACTGTTGGATAATGAGTGAGGAATCCCATGTCCAAATTAAGGCCGTTATCTCTTGTGTCAAATAGAATTATAATTCTTAGTTCAAAAGTTTTTCTTTCCTGGATGGATTTGAAATTTCCTTTAAGAACAAAAATATTGAGGTCTCCCATTGTGTGGCCTGGTTGTGTGAAATGGTGTCCCACAGGTGTGCAAAAGTCATCTTCTTTATGTTCCTTGATGGTATGTCTGTGCAAATTCATTCTTGTCTGCAACTTCTGTCCTGTTTTGCCAACATAAGATCCTTTGCTACACTTTCTGCACTGGAGAAGGTACACAACATTACTGGAGGTGCAGCTGTATGATCCGGAGATATTGAAGATCCCTTTTGAGTGTCTGACACTTTTTGGTGGATTGATTTGGTTGCACAGTTTGCAGCGTTTCTTATTGCGGGGTGTGCTTCCATTATTTGTGACATGTTGATCAGAAGTAGGTTTTCTCTTCGTGTTCTCAAAGCTGTGTTTATGCCGGTGTTGATAGTTTTGTCCTTGTAACCTTTCTTATGGAAGCGTCTGCTAATGTCCCGAGATGTTTATCTGTCTCTTGGGTCAGAACATACTCGGTGGTATCTGATGGCCTGACTGTGTATGATGGCACGTTTCATGTGTTGGGGGTGGAAGCTGGAACTGTGGAGGTAGTTGCATCTGTCAGTGGGTTTCTTGTATATTGAGGTGTGAAGTATATCATCCCTGATGTATACTGTGGTGTCTAGGATTTGTACAGTACTGCTTGGACTTTGAAGAAGGGGACATAGCCCGAAAGCTTGTCCTTAAAATTGTATGTTAGTGCAAATAAAAAAAAATTGTTTTTGGAATTTGACCTTTTTATTTATTTTTACTTTTTTTTTTTTTTTTTTTTAAACTTTAACTTTTGAAAAAAGATTTTAGGGTCTCTCCAAATGCAATAGCCAGTCTCCTGACTACCTAACATCTTTTGAGACCCTGTGTATTTATTTACCCTGAGCTGTTCCGTGCTGTACCCTATACTAATACTCCACTAGTGTATGGTAGCGGCGGAAGCAGTCCTTGAAGCAGAGACCAGGTTGCTCAGGACAAGAGGGACAAAAAAAGTGGCGGTCACTCCTAATTCCATGTCTGCTACAGACACAACATCTTTTTTGGGGGGTCCTCTGGGTTGGGGTACCAGGAATGGCATTGGGAAAATGACTCTCATGCAGCCGGCTAACTGCATCTGGGTTGGGGGTTTGGGCCACAGCACCTTCTGGATACAAAAGGACCGTGATGATCTCTTCCTGGAATTTTAGGAAGGATCTACTATGTCCAGTTGCTATGTAAAGAACAAAAGCATTATATATAGCCAATTGAAATAAACTGACACTTTTTTGCACCAGCGTCTGGCTTTTTGGGAAACTAAATACGGCTTCATCATCTGGTTTTTGAAGTCCACCCCTCCCATGTGAAGGTTATAATCGTGGACACAGAGGGACTTCTCAACAACACCAGCTGCCGTGGTAATTTGGATGGCCGTATCTGTGTGAATGGAAGACAGGAGAACATCCTGTTTGTCCTTCCACTTCACTGCGAGCAATTCCTCATTTCTCAAGCAGGCTTTTTCCCCCTTTCTAAGATGAGTATTGACAAGCCGTTGGGGGAAGTCTCGACGATTAGGTCGCATGGCGCCACATGCGCCAATTGTACAAATGTCTAAATAGTGGCACGCTTGAATAAAAATTGTCCAGGTATAATTGGTACCCCATATGGAAAAAGAGTGACACCAAGTCCAAAACTATCTTGCCACTGCTCCCCATGTAGTCTGGGCATCCGGGGGGCTCCACGTAACTATCTTTTTTCTCGTAAATCCGAAATTTATATGTATAGCCTGTTGCCCTCTCACAGTTCTTATACACCTTGACCCATATCTGGCACGCTTGCTAGGGATAAACTGTTTAAATGCAAGGCAGCCAAAACAATGAATGAGGGACTCCTCAATGCCGATGTTTTGCTGGGGAGTATAGACAGCTGCAAATTTCTGGTTAAGGTGATTTACGAGGGGCCAAATTTTATGGAGCCGGTCATATTCAGGGTCACCCCGAGGACAACTGAGTGTGTTGTTGCTGAAATGCATAAAATGCATATATTCTCATATCTAGTCCTGGCCATGGCAGCAGAGAACACGGGCATATGATGAATTGGGTCTGTGGACCAATACAACAGCAATTGCCTTTTTTTTAGTAATGCCCATGTTGAGGGTTAGGCCCAAAAAAACTTTAAATTTAGAAACCGTAATGGGTTTCCATGCGAATGTTCTGGCAAGGTTTGAATTTGGGTTGGCGGCGATAAACTGTTGTGCATATAAATTGCTTTGATCCACAGTCAATACATTCAGATCTTCTGTGAAAAACAGCTCCATAAAATCAAGGGGAGTATTTAAATTTGCTGTTTCCACCTGAATTCTGGGTTGGGCAATGAATGGGGGAAGTACGGGTGCTGCATAATTTGTGAGCTGCCAATCGGGATTTGCAAGCACCTCCGGAAGGACACTATGGGCTCTACAGGCTGTGTGCGAATTCTTGGTGGCTGCGGGACAATGCTTGTGCTCGCCACCGCACCAGCTTGTACTGCACTTATGGGACTTGCCACATCACCAAGTGATACTGCAGTGCTGGTATGTATAAGACCAAGATGTACTAGGCAGCTGGTGCTCGCCAGTTCACCAAAAGGTAGCGCGGCACTGGTACTGGCACTCTGCTGCATATGAGCATCATCATGCATTTGTAACATCTCAGCAACCTGGAAATGGGGTCGGGTACGCCTGACCTTAGCAGGGACCTCTTCTCCGTCGTCCGAGCGATCTGTCTGGGTGCCGCTGCTGTCTACAGGTTCGGATTCTGTCAGTGAGTCTTCCCCTTCGCTCTCAACTGATATGCTCAGAATCCTGTAGGCCTCTTCACTAGAGTACCTTTGGTTGGACATTTTGGCCACTAAATTTACAGGTACCTAGTGCGACTCGCGGGAAAAAGAGCGCGTGGCTGTCAGGGACTGCTTGAACCGCTACAAACAAATGTACCTGCTAGTGCTAACAGAAATCAGGCCTGATTCTGCGAACACCGCGGTTTTGTGTGAAATGTATCAAGTGACAGTTATCTACTTACACTGCACTTGCTGGGGGAGAAGGGGGGGGTGTAGGGGCTAAACGCAGGTGCTGGCAGGTGTCAGGGCTGATCCCGCTTACGCTGCATTTTTGGGGGCGCTACACTAATGTGAATGCTGGTATAGTGTTGATCTGATCAAAGATATTGATCCGTTCAGACACTATACTAGCAATGGAGATTTATTGTGTATAAGCATCTTCCTAGCAATCAAGGGGTTAAATGTGATTACTGGTGTACTAGCGGACAATCTGACGCCATCTGGGAGGGACGCTAACTGACGCTAAGTCGCCAGCGACACTAATACAGTGATCAGCAAAAAAATCTGTACACTGTACTAATGGCACTGGTGACAGGGCAGTGAAGGGATTAAATGGGGGGGGACGATCAAGGTTTTAAATGGGGTTACTGGTGTACTAGCGGGCAAACTGGCGCTATCTGGGGAGGGGCGCCAACACTATCGGAAGTCTCCAGCGACACTAATACAGTGATCAGTAAAAAACCTGTACACTGTAAATAATGAGACTAGTGACAGGGCAGTGAAGGGGTTTACTGGAGGGGGGGGGGGTGATCAATGTGACCTAGGTGTGTTCTAACTGGAAATGTGTGCTGCTTTACTCACGTTTACTTCTCTTTCTGGGACGGAACGTGCCCGGGCAGAGAAGATTGACATCATATCCTGTGCTGTGTAACTGTCAACAGAGGACAGGTTAGGACAGGGACCAATCATCCGACTTTGGCCGGACATCACTGGCCGAAACCAAAGATTGATCCCTCGAGGATCGAATCGTGACACCCCCAGCCCGTGAAAATAGCGGGAATGCGAATTACGTTTATATACGTGATCCTGTGCACAGGGGCCGCCTTGTAGCAGTATATATACTGCGGGCAGTGCCCTAGTGGTTAATAAAACACAGACCTGACAGGAGAGGTGAGGAGGATTCTGGGAGGTCACATGACATCACTCTCATCTCTATTAATAAAATACAGACCTGACTGGAGAGGTGTGGAGGATTGTGGGAGGTCACATGACATCACACCCATCTCTATTAATAAAACACAGACCTGACCGGAGAGGTGAGGAGGATTCTGGGAGGTCACATGACATCACTCTCATCTCTATTAAAAAAACACAGACCTGACTGGAGAGGTGAGGAGGATTCTGGGAGGTCACATGACATCACTCTCATCTCTATTAATAAAACACAGACCTGACCGGAGAGGTGAGGAGGATTCTGGAAATATCATATGATGTTTCTGTTTTATGACAGAGATGTCCTCGTGTGAAGCCTGGTGACCCTATGACCATCACAGTGCCTCCATGTGACTCCCTAAACCCTGAGAGACACAACATGCAGAAGATTCTAGAAGTCACCAAGAAGATGATGGAGCTGCTGACAGGAGAGGTGAGCGGTGCCGGGAATTCTGGGACATTCTCCAGTAACAGACAAGGGATGTGTCTGGATGGTGACTGTATCATTGTGTGTGTCAGGTTCCTATAAGGTGTCAGGGTGTCACTGTCTATTTCTCCATGGAGGAGTGGGAGTATTTAGAAGGACACAAGGACCTCTACAAGGACGTCATGATGGACAATCAGCCGCCCCTCACATCACCGGGTAAGAGGAGACTTTATTGGAAAGGAGAAAGCAGTACGGAGGATCCACCTAGATCCCCCATCATCTGATAAACACATAGAAACAATGGATTCAGTCAGTGTGTGTGTTTCCTACAGATGGATCCAGTCATGGGAACCCACCAGAGAGATGTCCCCGTCCTCTGGATTCCCGGGATTCCACACAGGAAGCTCAAACCATCCCTCACCATCATCAGGTAGATGAGGAACAATCACTGATAGTATCATTAGGATCTGTACATTATCTGCATTGTTACCATTGATGTCATTTTTATTATATATTCAGAGTGGAAACCTTAGAGATTGTAAAGTTGATGGTCAAGAAGAGATAAAAGATGAAGATGAGGATGGGGGGATGGAGGAGTCAGAGATTCCAGAAGTACACAAAGATCCGTACCAGGACATCATGGTGGAGTCATCCAGCTACAAGAACCCACCTCTGTATTCCCGGGATTCCACACAGGAAGGTCACACCATCCTTCACCATCATCAGGTAGTTGATTGACAATTATTGGTGGTTCTGATTTATTCACAGCATGTTTGTTACAATGCATTGTTTATGATATATTACGAGTGGAATCCTCGGGGATGATATTATTGTTCCTAAAGAAAAGTATAAAGAGGAGAATGAGGAGTATGGAGTGATGGAGGAGTTTTCAGAAGGAAAAAAGGAAGATCACACCATCCCTCACCATCATCAGGTAGTTGGAACCAGTCATGGGAACCCACCAGAGAGATGTTCCCATCCTCTGCATTCCTGTGATTCCACACAGGAAGGTCACACCATCCCTCACCATCATTAGGTAGATGGATCCAGTAATGGGAACCCACCAGAGAGATGTCCCCATCCTCTGCATTCCCGGGATTCCACACAGGAAGATCTCACCATCCCTCACCATTACAAGGTTGGTGGGACGGAGAATCTAGAACATGGACTCATGGAGACAATGTGCGGGTTTTCTATGTGATGTCACAATAATAAATCTTCTATCTTACAGATGATATTTTCTCTCCTTCTCTTGATGTAGAGTGGAGATCCAATCGATATAGAATTTGAGGTGAAATCAGAAGAAGAGGCGTATGTGAGGGATGATCAGCAGTCTATGGAGGAGGATGGAATAACGGGGACATTTATAGAGGAGGACACTCCTACAGAGATCAGCACAGGTGGGTCATGAACACAAAATACATTCCTCCACCCATACTGCTCACTGATTGGTCACTGACCCATTTCCTAGTTACCTTGGTGGTGGAATTGTAATCTCTTCAGAGACCAAGCTGCCTGATGTGGGCAGAGTCCTGGTTTGGGGGAACCAATCAGCTCCTGTCTAGTAATCCTCTTTGTCTTTGTATTTTAGTCCATGGCCGGGAGATGAGGAAAACCTCCGAGGATTGTCTCACTTTGGCTCCAGACTGGAAAGTAGAAGATGATGCCATCACACAGTATAGTCCAGGAGCAAACCCGGCTCCCTCCAATGTCCATCCGGCACCACCCAGTGTAGATAGACCATCGGATTCCTCGTATCCTGAGGAACCTCAGACTGTGCGGGACCTGGCCGGCATTCACACAGAGAACAGGTTCTCATGTACTAAGTGTGGGAAGCGTTTCTATTTTCACTCTACTCTTAATATGCATAAGTCATGTCACACAGGTGAAAAGCCGTATTCCTGCCCTAAGTGCGGGAAATGTTTTTCAGCTCAGTCCGATCTTAACAGACATCAGATATCTCACATAGGTGATAAACCATATTGCTGTTCTGAGTGCGGGAAATCTTTCCAATATAAATGTTATCTTAATGTGCATAAAAGATCTCACACGGGGGAGAAGCCATATACCTGTCCTGAGTGTGGGAAATGTTTCCAATCTAAATATGGTTTTACTACGCATAAAAGATCTCACAGAGGGGAGAAGCCGTTTTCTTGTTTTGAGTGCGGAAAATGTTTCACTTTAAAATCGAGTCTTACAGTGCATAAAAGATTTCACACTGGGGAGAAGCCATATTCCTGTTCTGACTGCGGGAAATGTTTTTCAAAAAATTCATATCTTCTCACACATCAGAGATCTCACACAGGGGAGAAGCCATATTCCTGTTCTGAATGCGGGAAATGGTTCACTGCTAAATCCAGTCTTAATGTGCATAAAAGATCTCACAGGGGGGAGAAGCCACATTCCTGTCCTGAGTGTGGGAAATGTTTTTCAAGGAAGTACCACCTTTCCATACATCACAAATCACACTCAGAGGAGAAGCCATATTATTGCTCTGAGTGTGGGAAATGTTTTGCACAGGAACAAGAACTGGTCGTGCATCAACGATTTCACAGGGGAGAGAAGCCATATATCTGCTCTGAGTGCGGAAAATGTTTTAAACAGAAACAAGATTTTGTTGTGCATCAACGATCTCACACGGGCGAGAAGCCATATCCTTGTTCTGAGTGCGGGAAATGTTTTGCAAAAAAAGCACAGCTTGGCAGACATCGTAAAATTCACACAGGTGAGAAGCCTCATTCCTGTCCTGAGTGTGGGAAATGTTTTTTACGGAAGTCCTATCTTTCCACGCATCAGAGATCTCACACAGGGGAGAAGCCATACTCCTGTCTTGAGTGCGGGAAATGTTTTTCACAGAAGATCCATCTTTCCGCACATCAGAGATTGCACACGGGGGAAAAGCCTTATGCCTGTCTTGAGTGTGGGAAATGTTATGCAAATAAGTCCCGTTTGGATTCACATCAGAGACTGCACAACGGTGAGAAGCCATAATCCTGTCCTGAGTGCAGGAAATGTTTTACAATAAAAGCCCATCTTTACACACATCAAAGGACTCACGGGGGGGGAAGCCGTATTCCTGCCCTGAGTGCGGGAAATGTTTTTCAGATAAGTCCAATCTTTCCCAACATCAGAGATCTCACATGGGGGGAGAAGCCGTAGTCCTGTCCTGAGTGCGGTAAATGTTTTTCACAGAAATATATTCTCAACACACAGAAATCTCACACGAGGGAGAAGCCACGTTCCTGTCTTGAGTGAGGGAAATGTTCCTCACTGAAGTTCCATTTTCCTGTACATCAGGGGTCCCACACAACCTTGGAGGTGTATTAGTGCCTTGAGTGCGGGAAATGTCTTGTAGATGAATGTTGCTGGACATCCCAGCTCTCATGTGGGGAAGAAGCACCCCTAATATACACCTCAGATATACTCCATGGCTGATCTTCATCATGGAAGATACCATTCATAAGGAGGTCAGAGTTCACCAAAGACGTGGCTGAAGTGTGGGACTGGGTTGGCCATTGATGGCAGGAGAAGAATAAAGATGGCTTCCTGACCTGTCATTGTCTGAGTGCATTTTGTGGTGGGAGATTTCACAAACACTGAGGCTGCTTTGACATTGGTTCGCCTCAAAAACACCTGAAAAATGACTGTTTTTGGAGCGTTTTTCAAGCGGAACATCCTGGGCATGCGACTTACTTTTGTAGCTCAAATTCGGCAGATTTGTACCTTTTTAAATTCCCAAAAAACCGCTAAAATCAAGTCACGCGGTATTTTAGTTGTGAAAACCAGCTGCTGTCGGTCAAAAACGCTCCAAAAACGCACCGCACATGTGGGAAGGTCTGGCTGTTTCAGCCGTCGGTGGGATTCTCCACCGACAGCTGAATGTAAAAAAATTGCCGGCAATTAAAAAATTATAAAAAAGTGGTGTGGGTTCCCCCCCTCCCCTCCATCCATACCATGCCCTTTGAGTCTGGTATGGTTTTTGAGGGGAACCTCCATGCCAAAAGAAAAAAAAAAGTGGTGTAGGTCCCCCCCATGCATACCAAGCCCTTCGGGTCTGGTATGGATTTTGAGGGGAACCTCCATGCCAACAAAAAAAAAAAAAAATGAGTGGGGTCCCTCACTTCATAAATACCAAGCCCTTCGGGTCCGGTATGGATTTTGAGGGGAACCCCCATGCTAAAAAAAAAAAAAAATGCGTCGGGTTCCCCCTTCATTCATACCAAACCCTTCATATCTGGTATGGATTTTGAGGAGAACCCCCATGCCGAAAAAAAAAAGAAAACTGTCTTGGGTCCCCCCACCTCCATCCATACCAAACCCTTTGGGTCTGGTATGGCTTTTGAGGAACCCCCACGCCAAAAAAAAAAAAAAGTGTGGGGCCCCTTCCATCCTTACAAAGCCCTTTGTGTCTGGTATGGATTTTGAGGGGAACCCCCTCGCCAAAAAAAAATAATGCGTGGGGTCCCCCCTTCATTCATACCAAGCCCTTCATGTCTGGTATGGATTTTGAGGGGAACCCCCCATTCCAAAAGAAATATAAAAAGTGGCGTGGGTTCCCCCCCTCTTCATCCATACCAAGCCCTTCATGTCTGGTATGGATTTTGAGGGGAACCCCCACCCAAAAAAAAACTGCGTGGGGTCCCCTCCATCCTTACCAAGCCCTTTGTGTCTAGTATGGATTTTGAGGGGAACCTCCATGCCAAAAAAAAAAATTTGTGGGGTCCCCCCTCCATCCATACCAAGCCCTTCATGTCCGGTATGGATTTTGAGGGGAATCCCCATGCCAAAAAAAAAAACAAAAACCGTGTGGGGTCCCCCCCCTACATCCATACCAAGCCCTTTGGGTCTGGTATGGATTTTGAGGGGAACTCCCTACGCCAAAAGAAAAAAAATGGCGTGGGGGTCCCCCCAAAATCCATACCAGACCCTTATTTGAGCATGCAGCCTGGCAGGTCAGGAAAGGGGGGGACAAGCGAGAGCCCCCCCCGAACCATACTAGGCCACATGCTTTCAACCTGGGGGGGTGCTTTGGGGCGGAGGTGGCTCCCCCCCAAAGCACCTTGTCGCCATGTTGATGGGGACAATGGCCTCTTCCCCACAACCCTGGGCTGTGGGTAGGGGCCCTATCGGAATCTGGGCCCCCAGATCCGCCCCCCATTTGATTGAGTATGGGAAACATGGTACTGCTAACTATTCACAAAAAAAACCCTGAAGTGTGAAAAAAGACATTCTGTGACCAGTCCTTTATTAAAAGAAGGAAAATGAAAGAATGTCCAACGCAGTACATCCAACGTCAATCACAGTGTCCCCCCACCATCGCCGCCGACCAGGAAAAAAAAAAAAGGCTCCGCTCCCGACACCGGCTCCCTGCCGTCTGACTGCTCCACTGGCTTGGCAGTTCTTAAATATGTAAAGGGCAGGGCCAATGAAAGATGGACCCCCTTATATCAGTGGTCAGTGTAGTGGTCCCTTACATTGGTGACCGATGGGAGAAGGACCCCCTTATATCAGTGGTCAGTGTAGCGGTCCCTTACATTGGTGGCCAATGGGAGAAGGACCCCCTTATATCAGTGGTCAGTGTAGCGGTCCCTTACATTGGTGGCCAATGGGAGAAGGACCCCCTCATATCAGTGTTCAATGGGGGAAGGACATTCTTACATGGTCATCAGTGGGAAGACCTCCCCCCTTACAGATCATTGATGTCAGCTGTTACTGGGAGGCAGAAACTGTTCATTGCTCATGAAAGGCTGGACTAGGTAGTCCTATATTTCTGTCCCTCTTAGTGGGAGTGGAGGTCACCCCTCTATGAGGACATACAGTCCATACACACCCAGCACAAGGCCGGGGTCACACTACCAGACGGTTCTTGGGGCTGCAGTTCCTTTGAGCTCCACAAGAGGTGATCTCACTTCTACCCAGACAAGAAGTCTATGGAAGATAGGAAGTGATGTCAGGTACAGACAGGAAGTGATGTCAGGAACAGACAAGTTCTGGGTGAGAGGTGAGTTGGGAGGAAGTAGAGAGGAGACATTGCTGAAAGTGGCAGCAGAGGAGGTAATAAGATCTGATTTTCTATTTACACCCAGTAACCCCCCATCACGTCTGCCCTCTTCCTCTGCTGTCCTGTCCGCCCTCTTCCTCAGCTGTCCCATCCGTCCTCTGCCGTCCCGTTCGTCATGTCTGTCCTCTTCATCCGCCATCCCATCCGTCCTCTTCCTCCGCCGTCCCGTCCGTCCTCTTCCTCCACCGTCCCGTCCGTCCTCTTCCTCCACCATCACGTCCGTCCTCTTCCTCCATAGTCCCGCCCGTCCTCTTCCTCCGTCATCCCATCTGTCCTCTTCCGTCGTCACTGGAGTAATTAAGTAAAAAGCACATCCCCCCGCCCCCCAAAAAATTGCGGTCACCCCCACATATACAGATGTACAAATGTACAAGCACACGCTGGGGCGCCTATGCATAAAACCGTGGAGTGCGATACACATGTGACATATCGCCGCGAACGCCATGATGACAGCGATAATTCTAGCAGCAGACCTCCCCCGTACACTATACTGGTGACCTAGAAGGGGCTTTAAAAGCGTCACCTATAGCAAATACGAGGGACTGAAGTTCGTTGCCATTTAACGAGCGCACAAATTTCAGGTTTGACATGTTGGATATCTATTTACTCGCTGTGACCGAATCTTTTATATTTTACAAATAAAAGGTGATTTATTGCGCTTTTTTTTGCCCTAAAATTAACTTGTATTTTTTACTGACATTTTGCGGTAATATCCTGCGACATAAAAAATTGGACCTACCGCTATGATGTCATTCTCGCGGGTCTCGGCTTTCAGGAAATATCTCAGGTTTGGGGGGTTTTGTGTCATGTTCATGCCAAAAATGATTTTTTAAACGTGCAAAAAACGGCTCTGGCAGTGAAAGGGATAAAGGATCAGGTGGACATGCCCCTTTCCTGTAGAGCAGCCAATCGGTGCTCATTATACTGCAGGGTCTCTCTCCTCCCTTCTAGTCCCTGGGGGCGGGGCTGGAGACAGGCAGGGGGAGGAGGAGGAGATATACAGCACGAGATATACTGCTAGCCCCCTACTACCTCCCCATGCAGCAACTGCTCTTCCCCTACTACCTTCCCGTGCTGCAACTGCACTTCCTCTACTACCTCCCCGTGCAGCAACTGCTCTTCCCCTACTACCTTCCCGTGCAGCAACTGCTCTTCCCCTACTACCTCCCCGAGCAGCAACTGCTCTTCCCCTACTACCTCCCCGTGCAGCAACTGCTCTTCCCCTACTACCTTCCCGTGCAGCAACTGTTCGCCCCCTACCACCTCCCCGTGCAGCAACAGTTCGCCCCCTACCACCTCCCCGTGCAGCAACTGCTCTTCCCCTACTACCTTCCCGTGCTGCAACTGCTCTTCCCCTACTACTTCCCCGTGCAGCAACTGCTCTTCCCCTACTACTTCCCCGTGCAGCAACTGCTCTTCCCCTACTACCTCCCCGTGCAGCAACTGCTCTTCCCCTACTACCTTCCCATGCTGCAACTGCTCTTCCTCTACTACTTCCCCGTGCAGCAACTGCTCTTCTCCTGCTACCTCCCTGTGCAGCAACTGCTCTTCCCCTGCTACCTCCCCGTGCAGCAACTGCTCTTCCCCTGCTACCTCCCCGTGCAGAAACTGATCTTCCTCTACTACCTCCCCGTGCAGAAACTGCTCGCCCCCTACAACCTTCCCGTGCAGCAACTGCTCTTCCCCTGCTACCTCCCCGTGCAGCAACTGCTCTTCCCCTGCTACCTCCCCGTGCAGCAACTGCTCTTCTCCTACTACCTTCCCGTGCTGCAACTGCTCTTCCTCTACTACTTCCCCGTGCTGCAACTGCTCTTCCTCTGCTACTTCCCCGTGCAGCAACTGCTCTTTCCCTGCTACCTCCCCGTGCAGAAACTGCTCGCCCCCTACAACCTTCCCGTGCAGCAACTGTTTGCCCCCTACTACCTCCCTGTGCAGCAACTGCTCACCCCCTACTACCTCCCCGTGCAGCAACTGCTCACCCCCTACTACCTCCCCGTGCAGCAACTGCTCACCCCCTACTACCTCCCCGTGCAGCAACTGCTCACCCCCTACTACCTCCCCGTGCAGCAACTGCTCACCCCCTACTACCTCCCCGTGCAGCAACTGCTCTTCCCCTACTACCTCCCCGTGCAGCAACTTCTATTTCCCCTACTACCTCCCCGTGCAGCAACTGCTCTTTCCCTACTACCTCCCCGTGCAACAACTGCTCTTCCCCTTCTATCTCCCCGTGCAGCAACTGCCTGCCCGCTACTATCTCCTCGTTCAGCAACTGCCCACCCCCTTCTATCTTTCCGTGCAGCAACTGCTCACCCCCTACTATCTCTCTGTGCAGCAACTGCTCGCCCCCTGCAGCAACTGCTCGCCCCCTGCTATCTCCCATTCAGTAACTCTGCCTCTCATATGAGGTCCCTCTGCTGTTGGAGATGAATGGACAGCCTGGCTTTTATTTATTCTATGGTGATGGGGGATGTGTGGTGCTTTCAGAGCACACTGTTTATCGCGCAGCAAAGTGATGGCGGGCTGTGTACAGATGGCGCTCCAAATACTGTTCCATAATGTGTGTATGCTGCACACCCATTGGTTACATTTATTTTCTAATTCCCTCTAGTGTTCTCCTGAATTGTTACATTGTAGCTCCTCAACTCCAACGAGTGTCCTCCACTGTGATACTTCACTACTGGCCATAATAAAAGAAAAAGGTCTGAGGAATGTTTGTATTCACCCAACTGACATAAAAGAATGTAGATGGAGATTTGTTGAACAAATGATTATTCAAATGTTTATCAGTAGACCCCTAAGTAAGCCAATCTACGTGTTCTCATTCCCCCCGGGGGTGAACCAACTATAGACCCCCCCTCCTAATATTGTACAACCGATACAGTCCACATAATTCTCTGCTATCCGTCTACAGAGAAACCCACATACATCACATGACCAATGAGGATGGAGGAGGACCGAAGTCACATGACCGAGAGGATACTAAACCTCACCCTGGAGATTATCTACCTGCTGACCGGAAAGGTGAGGAGGATTCTGGGAGGTCACATGACATCACTCTCATCTCTATTAATAAAACGCAGACCTGAACGGAGAGGTGAGGAGGATTCTGGGAGGTCACATGACATCACTCTCATCTCTATTAATAAAACGCAGACCTGACCGGAGAGGTGAGGAGGATTCTGGGAGGTCACATGACATCACTCTCATCTTTATTAATAAAACGCAGACCTGACCGGAGATGTGAGGAGGATTCTGGGAGGTCACATGACATCACTCTCATCTCTATTAATAAAACGCAGACCTGACCGGAGAGGTGAGGAGGATTCTGGGAGGCCACATGACATCACTCTCATCTCTATTAATAAAACACAGACCTGACCGGAGAGGTGAGGAGGATTCTGGGAGGTCATATGACATCACTCTCATCTCTATTAATAAAACACAGACCTGACCGGAGAGGTGAGGATTTTGGGAGGTCACATGACATCACTCTCATCTCTATTAATAAAACACAGACCTGATCGGAGAGGAGAGAAGGATTCTGGGAGGTCACATGACATCACTCTTTATTAATAAAACACAGAGCTGACCGGAGAGGTGAGGAGGATTCAGGGAGGTCATATGACACTCTCATCTCTATTAATAAAACACAAACTGACCGGAGAGGTGAGGAGGATTCTGGGAGTCTAACATGATATTCCTATTGGTTCCCCACTACAGAGATTTCCTCTTCTGAAGTCAGGTAATCATATGACCATCACAGTGCCTCCATGTGACTCCCTAAACCCTGAGAGACACAACATGGAGAAGATTCTAGAAGTCACCAAGAAGATGATGGAGCTGCTGACAGGAGAGGTGAGCAGTGCCGGGAATTCTGGGACATTCTCCAGTAACAGACAAGGGATGTGTCTGGATGGTGACTGTATCATTGTGTGTGTCAGGTTCCTATAAGGTGTCAGGGTGTCACTGTCTATTTCTCCATGGAGGAGTGGGAGTATTTAGAAGGACACAAGGACCTCTACAAGGACGTCATGATGGACAATCAGCCGCCCCTCACATCACCGGGTAAGAGGAGACTTTATTGGAAAGGAGAGAGCAGTACGGGGGATCCACCTAGATCCCCCATCATCTGATAAACACATAGAAACAATGGATTCAGTCAGTGTGTGTGTTTCCTACAGATGGATCCAGTCATGGGAACCCACCAGAGAGATGTCCCCGTCCTCTGTATTCCCGGGATTCCACACAGGAAGGTCCCACCATCCCTCACCATCATCAGGTAGATGGATCCAGTCATGTGAACCCACCAGAGAGATGTCCCCGTCCTCTGTATTCCCGGGATTCCACACAGGAAGGTCACACCATCCCTCACCATCATCAGGTAGATGGGTAACAATTAGAGGTAGTCTCTGGTTTTACACAAGCATATGTGTTATAATGAATGTTTATTATATATTCAGAGTGAAAATCATGGAGAATATAACGTTGTTAAAGAAGAGTATAAAGAGAGGGATGAGGAGTATGGAGTGATGGAGGAGTTTTCTAAAGACCCCAATGATCCCTACCAGGACAATATGATGCAGTCATGTAATACCAGGAACCCCCCAGAGAGATGTCCCCGTCCTCTGTATTCCCGGGATTCCACACAGGAAGGTCACACCATTCCTCAGCACTACAAGGTTGGTGGATGGAGAATCTAAAACTTGGACTCCTGGAGACAATTTGTAGGTTTCCTATGTGATGTCACATTATTAAAGTTTGTATTTTACAGATGATAATTTCTCTCCTTCTCTTGGTTTAGGGTGAAGATTTGATAGAAATAAAAGTTGAGGTGAAGTCAGAAGAAGAAGAGGCGTATGTGAGGGATGATCAGCAGTCTATGGAGGAGGATGGAATAACGGGGACATTTATAGAGGAGGACACTCCTACAGAGATCAGCACAGGTGGGTCAGGAACACTAAATCCATTCCTCCACCCATACTGCTCACTGATTGGTCACTGACCCATTTCCTAGTTCCCTTGAGGGTGGAATTGGAAGTTCCTCATAGACCAAGCTGACTGATGTGGGCGGAGTCCTGGTTTGGGGGAACCAATCAGCTCCTGTCTAGTAATCCTCTTTGTCTTTGTATTTTAGTCCATGGCCGGGAGATGAGGAAAACCTCCGAGGATTGTCTCATTTTGTCTCCAGACTGGAAAGTAGAAGATGAGGACATCACACAGTATAGTCCAGGAGAAAACCTGGCTCCCTCCAATGTCCATCTGGCAGCACCCAGTGTAGATGGACCATCAGATTCCTCGTATCCTGAGGACCCTCAGACTGTGCAGGACCGGGCCATCTTTCTAACATGTAAAAGGTTTCCCTGTGCTGAGTGCGGGAAGAGCTTCTATTTTCAATCCACTCTTAATATGCATAAGAGATGTCACACAGGTGAAAAGCCATATTCCTGCCCTGAGTGCGGGAAATGTTTTTCAGCTAAGTCACATCTTAACAGACATCAGAGATCTCACACGGGTGAGAAACCATATTGCTGTCCTGAGTGCGGGAAATGTTTTTCAGATAAGTCTCATCTTAACAAACATCAGAGATGGCACACAGGTGAGAAGCTGTATTCCTGTTCTGAGTGCGGGAAATGTTTTGTACAAAAATCAGACATTGTTTCACATCAAAGATCTCATACGGGCGAAAAGCCGTATTCCTGTACTGAGTGCGGGAAATGTTTTTCAGAGAAGTCCAATCGTAACAGACATCAGAGATCACACAAGAAGGAGAAGCCACTTTCCTGCTCTGAGTGCGAGAAACGTTTTGCAAAAAAATCACAACTTGTCACACATCAGAGATCTCACACGGGAGAAAAGCCATTTCCCTGTCCTGAGTGCGGGAAATGTTTTTCAGACAAGTCCCGTCTTTACAAACATCAAAGGTGGCACATGGGTAAGAAGCCATATTCTTGTCCTGAGTGCGGAAAATGTTTTTCAAAGAAGTCTGATTTTCACAGACATCAGAGATCTCACATAGGAGAGAAGCCACATCCCTGTCTTGAGTGAGGGAAATGTTCCTCACTGAAGTCTTGTCTTCCTGGGGTCCCACACAACCCTGGCGGTGTATTAGTGCCTTGAGTGCGGGAAATGTCTTCTATATGAATGTTGCTGGATATCCCAGCTCTCATGTGGGGAAGAATACACCTCAGATATACTCCATGGCTGATCTTCATCATGGAAGAAACAGTTCATAAGGAGGTCAGAGGTCACCAAAGACGTGGATGAATTGTGGGACCGGGTTGGCCATTGATGGCAAGAGAAGAATAAAAATTATGTCATTACCTGTCATTGGCTGAGTGGATTTTGTGGAGGGAGATTTCACAAACACTTTGAGGTATGGTTTTTAAAAAAATCATTGGACAAATGTGACATATACAGCTCAGTGTACAGAGCGCAGGGGTCAGCAGTATTACTTACACTACATTGCCAGAAGTATTTTGTCCCCCCCAGCCCTCCCAATTATGTGATTCAGGTGTTCCAATCTCCTCCACATCATGTGATTCAGGTGTTCCAATCCCCTCCATGGACACAGGTGTATACAATCAAGCCCCAAGGCATGCAGACTGCTTCTACAAACGGTGAAAGAATGGGTCGCTCTCAGGAGCTCAGTGACTCCAAGCGTGGTCCCGTGATAGGTGGTCACCTGTGCAATAAGTCCATCCGTGACATTTCCTGGCTACTTAATATTCCACGCTCAACTGTTAGTGGGATTATAACAAAGTGGAAGCAACTGGGAACAACAGCCACTCAGTCACCAAGTGGTAGGCCACATCACATGACAGAGTGGAGTCTGCGCATGCTGAAGCGCACAGTGCGCACAAGTCACCAACTGTCTGCAGAGTCAATAGTTAAAGATCTCCAAACTTTGTGTGGCCTTCAGATGAGCCCAACAACAGTGCGTAGAGAGCTTCATGGAATGGGTTTCCATGGCCGAGCAGCTGCATCTAAGCCTTTTATCACCAAGTGCAATGCAAAGCGTCAGATGCCGTGGTGTAAAGCACGCCGCCACTGGACTCTAGAGCAGGGGAGATGTGTTCTCTGGAGTGACCAATCAGGCTTCTCTGTCTGGCAATCTGATGGACGTGTCTGGGTTTGGCGGTTGCCAGGAGAATGGTACTTGCCTGACTGCATTGTGCCAAGCTAAAGTTTGGTGGAGGGGGGATTATGGTGTTCCTCAGGGGTTGGGTTTGGCCCCCAAGTTCCAGTGAAGGGAACTCATAAGGCGACATTTTGGACAATTTCATGCTCCCAACTTTGTGGGAAGAGTTTGGGGATGGCCCCTTCCTGTTCCAACATGACTGCGCACCAGTGCACAAAGCAAGGTCCATAAAGACATAGAGGAGCCAGTTTGGGGTGGAGGAACTTGACTGGCCTGCACAGAGTCAATCCATTCTAGTAGGGGGCTGAGGAGCCATATAGCAGAACATCCGTCCCCTCCCTGCTCAGCCGGGGGCCCCTTTTGCACGGATGGGTCCGGTACAAGAGGGCCAGCTGTACCGCCTTACCAGCAGCCCTGTTTGTAGCTTCACATACATGAAGTTGTCACATTTCGCAACCAGAGCTTCGACTCAACTGAACGCCCATTTAGCTCACCCACCATTCTCCGAACCTCCAAACCTGGGCTCAGTCCACACCCGGAGATCATTCTCCGTGGTCAGGGCAGAGGACCCCCTACATTGGGGGGGGGGGTCCCATTATCTAGTTACAAATTTTAAGGTGAAGAGGGGGAAGGGGATTTGAAGAGGGAGAGGTAGAGATGAAAGGGGGTGATAAGGGGGTAGGGCAGAGGGATGGGGAGGTGATAAAAGAAATTGGGGATGAAGGGGGGGGGCAGGGGAGGTGATGAGGGGGGCAGGAAGGGGATGGGGAGCAATGAGGGGGGCAAGGGGAGAGGACAGTAATGGGAGGTGAAAAAAGGGGACAAGGCAGTAAAAAAGGGAATGAAGAGGGGGTACAGGGAAATGAAGCAGAGTGGAAGGGGGCAGACGGTGATGAAGAAGGGAGGTGATAGGGGGCAGTTAGGAGAGGGATGGGGGGATGAAGAGGGGTGCAGGGCAGCTGATGATGAGGAAGTCAAGGTGAAGAGGGTAATAAGGAATGATGAGCAGATGAAGAGGGGGACAAGGGGGTGGTGAGATGAAGAGGGGGTACAGGTCAATGAAGTGGGGTGAAGAGGTACAGAAGGCAGTAAAGAGGGGGAAGGGGAGGTGATGATGGGGAAGGCAAGGTGAAAAGGGTAATAAGGAATGATGAGCAGATGAAGAGGGGGACAAGGGGGTGGTAAGGTGAAGAAGGGGACAAGGTGGATGAAGAGGGGGTACAGGTCAATGAAGTGGGGTGAAGAGGGGCAGAAGGCGGTAAAGAGGGGGAAGGGCAGGTGATGATGGGGAAGGCAAGGTGAAGAGGGTAATAAGGAATGAAAAGCAGATGAAGAGGGGGACAGGGCAGTGAAGAGGGGGGTGGGGAGGTGAAGAAGGGGACAAGGTGCATGAAGAGGGGGTACAGGTCAATGAAGAGGGGCAGAAGGCGGTAAAGAGGAGGAAGGGGAGGTGAAAAGGGATGATAAGAGGCCAAGTTAGGAGAGGGATGGTGAAGAGGATAGGAGGGTGGAGAGGGGGACAGGGCAGTGAAGAAGGAGATGGAGACAGGGCAAAGATGGGAGGAGGAGAGGGGCACAAGAGGGTGAGGAGGAGGACATGGGGTGTAATGAGGGGTTGCAGAGGCTACATGGGGGTATTTGATCCTGGAAGTGGACAGTTGGCCCAGCACCCTCAATTCCCTTTTCTTCCACCATGCTCCCCTTCTCGGGGCACTACCACCTCTCAGAGGACTGGTGTAGAAGCCATGACTTCTATATATATGGCAGGGTTGGAGAAGCCAGGAACTCATCACCGGACACACCGCAGGAGGAGAATCCAGAGCAGAGCCCATTCCACCCAATGTGTCCAGTGTCCTGATGGACCCGGAGAGCAGGAAAGTCTCTGCCTGACCATTCTCTGATACCCGCCCAACGCTGATCACTGCATGCTGACTGCTACAGCGCCATCCAGGACACTGATTGGTCTCCCATTGCCTGGACCCCAACACACATACATGTCATGCTGTGATTCTCGGGACGAAGACATTGCGGAACAAAGAGCTAAAAAGCGTGACTGTCAACTCAGAGCCGGGGTCACACCACCAGACGGTTCTCGGGGCCGCAGTTCCTCTGAGCTCTACAAGGTGGGGATCTCACTTCTACCCAAATAGGAAGTCTCTATGGAAGGCAGGAAGTGATGTCAGGTATAAATAGGAGGTTCCAGATGGGAGGCAAGTCTGGGAGTAAGTAGAGAGGAGACATTACTGGAAGTGGCAGCAGAGGAGGTAATAAGATCTGATTTTATATTTACACCCAGTAACCCCCCCCCCCCCCCCCATGTCCGTCGTCTTCCTCCATCGTCGCATCCGTCCTCTTCCTCCATTGTCACGTCTGTGCTCTTCCTCCAGCGTCATGTCCGTCCTTTTCCTCCACTGTCATTTCCATGCTCTTCCTCCATCGTCATGTCCGTCCTTTTCCTCCATTGTTCTGTCCGTCATCTTCATCCATTGTCACGTCCATCCTTTTCCTCCATCGTCCTGTCCATCTTCTTCCTCCATCGTCCTGTCCATCCTCTTCCTCCATCGTCCTGTCCATCCTCTTCCTCCATCGTCCTGTCCATCCTCTTCCTCCATCGTCCTGTCCTCTTCCTCCACAGTCGTGCCCGTCGTCTTCCTCCACAGTCGTGCCCGTCGTCTTCCTCCATCGTCACGTCCGTCGTCTTCCTCCATCGTCACGTCCGTCGTCTTCCTCCATCGTCACGTCCGTCGTCTTCCTCCATCGTCACGTCCGTCATCTTCCTCCATCGTCACGTCCGTCGTCCTCCTCCACCGTCAGTTCTGACCTCTTCCTCCACGTTCACGTCCGTCCTCTTCCTCCACCATCATGTCTGTGCTCTTCCTCTAGTGTCACATCCGTCCTCTTCCTCCACTGTCATGTCCATGCTCTTCCTCCATCGTCATGTCCGTGCTTTTCCTCCATTGTTCTGTCCATCATTTTCATACATTGTCACGTCCGTCCTTTTTCTCCATTGTCCTGTCCATCCTCTTCCTCCATTGTCCTCTCCTCTTCCTCCATCATCCTTTCCATCCTCTTCCTCCACAGTCATGCCCGTCTGTCCTCTCCCTCCACCGTCACGTCCGTCCTCTCCCTCCACCGTCACGTCCGTCCTCTTCCTCCATCGTCATGTCCATCCTCTTCTTCCATAGTCACTGTGACATCTTTTATCGCCAGCAGATGATGATACACACATATATAGTGTGGGAACCCAGATTAACCTTCAGGGGCAGAACATTCCCCCACTTCCGGGGCCGGAACATTCTCCTCATTGTGGAGATGTCACCTTTCCCACCAATCAGCTTCTCACCTCCTCAGTCTATACTGATGGATTATACCACTTTTTTTTTTAGGAGTGGGGATGGGCCTTTTATTTAGACACATAAAGAACCTCATTCAGCTTTCTTTGTCACCAGATCAAAAATGAATTTTAAAAAATATATTTTATATAGAAAAAAGACTTTGTGATCAGAGTCTCCTGGACCCCAAAATCATAGAAACACTAAACTGAATGTCTCTGTATGTAACCCCACTTGGGACTGTTCTTACATGATAGGGTTAATCCTAACCCATTCATCCATCTACAGAGAAACCGGCATAGATCACATGACGACATCAATGAGGATGGAGGAGGACCAGAGTCACATGACTGAGAGGATACTAAACCTCACCCTGGAGATCATCTACCTGCTGACCGGAGAGGTGAGGAGGATTCTGGGAGGTCACATGACATCACTCTCATCTCTATTAATAAAACACAGACCTGACCGGAGAGGTGAGGAGGATTCTGGGAGGTCACATGACATCACTCTCATCTCTATTAATAAAATACAGAACTGACCGGAGAGGTGAGGAGGATTCTGGGAGTCTAACATGATGTTCCTATTGGTTCCCCAACACAGAGATTTCCTCCTCTGAAGTCAGGTGATCATATGACCATCACAGTGCCTCCATGTGACTCCCTAAACCCTGAGAGATACAACATGCAGAAGATTCTAGAAGTCACCAAGAAGATGATGGAGCTGCTGACAGGAGAGGTGAGCGGTGCCGGGAATTCTGGGACATTCTCCAGTAACAGACAAGGGATGTGTCTGGATGGTGACTGTATCATTGTGTGTGTCAGGTTCCTATAAGGTGTCAGGGTGTCACTGTCTATTTCTCCATGGAGGAGTGGGAGTATTTAGAAGGACACAAGGACCTCTACAAGGACGTCATGATGGACAATCAGCCGCCCCTTACATCACCGGGTAAGAGGAGACTTTATTGGAAAGGAGAGAGCAGTACGGAGGGTCCACCTAGATCCCCCATCATCTGATAAACACATAGAAACAATGGATTCAGTCAGTGTGTGTGTTTCCTACAGATGGATCCAGTCATGGGAACCAACCAGAGAGATGTCCCTGTCCTCTGTATTCCCGGGATTCCACACAGGAAGGTCCCACAATCCCTCACCATCATCAGGTAGATGAATCCAGTCATGGGAACCCACCAGAGAGATGTCCCCGTCCTCTGTATTCCTGGGATTCCACACAGGGAGGTCACACCATCCACCACCATCACAAGGTTGGTGGAATGGAACATTTTGAACATAGACTCATAAGGATGATGTGTGGATTATTTTGTGAGCTAATATTTTACAGATGATATTTTCTCTCCTTCTCTTGGTTTAGAGTGAAGATCTAACAGATATAAAAGTTGACGGTAAAGCAGAAGAAGAAGAGGCGTATGTGAGGGATGATCAGCAGTCTATGGAGGAGGATGGAATAACGGGGACATTTATAGAGGAGGACACTCCTACAGAGATCAGCACAGGTGAGTTATGAACACTAAATCCATTCCTCCACCCATACTGCTCACTGATTGGTCACTGACCCATTTCCTAGTTCCCTTGAAGGTGGAATTGTAAGCTCCTCAGAGACCAAGCTTCCTGATGTGGGCGGAGTCTTGGTTTGGGGGAACCAATCAGCTCCTGTCTAGTAATCCTCTTTGTCTTTGTATTTTAGTCCATGGCCGGGAGATGAGGAAAACCTCCGAGGATTGTCTCACTTTGTCTCCAGACTGGAAAGCAGAAGATGAGGACATTACACAGTATAGTCCAGGAGAAAACCTGGCTCCCTCCAATGTCCATCCGGCACCACCCAGTGTAGATGGACCATCGGATTCCTCGTATCCTGAGGAACCTCAGACTGTGCGGGACGCTGCCATCTTTCTAACATGGAAGGTGTTTACCTGTGCTGAGTGCGGGAAGAGTTTCCATTGTAAATCCCATCTTAATAAGCATGAAAGATCGCACACGGGGGAGAAGCCGTTTTCCTGCCCTGAGTGTGGGAAATGTTTTTCAGATAAGTCATGTCTTAACAGACATCAGAGATCGCACACAGGTGAAAAGCCATATTCCTGCCCGGAGTGTGGAAAATGTTTTTCAGAAAAGTCACATCTTAACAATCATCAGAGATTGCACACAGGTGAGAAGCTGTATTCCTGTACTGAGTGCGGTAAACATTTTGTACAAAAATCAGAGATGGTCTCACATCAAAGGTCCCACACGGGGGAAAAGCCGTATTCCTGTACTGAGTGCGGGAAATGTTTTTCAGAGAAGTCCAATCTTTACAGACATCAGAGGTCTCACACGGGGGATAAACCATTTTCCTGTGTTGAGTGTGGGAAATGTTTTTCAGAAAAGTCCTCTCTTTCCACACATCAGAGATTGCACAAGGGTGAGAAACCATATTCCTGTTCTGAGTGCGGAAAATGTTTTTCACTGAAGTCCACTCTTTACAGACATCAAAGATCGCACACAGGGGAGAAACCGTATTCCTGTCCTGAGTGCAGGAAATGTTTTTCACAGAAGTCCAGTCTTTGCAGACATCAGAGATCTCACACGGGGGAGAAGCCACGCTACTGTCCTGAGTGAGGGAAATGTTCCTCACTGAAGTCCTGTCTTCCTGTACATCCGGGTCCCACACAACCCTGGAGATGTATTAGTACCTTGAGTGCGGGAAATATCTTCTGGATGAATGTTGCTGGACATCCCAGCTCTCATGTGGGGAAGAAGCACACCCTGATATACACCTCAGATATACTCCATGGCTGATCATCATGGAAGAAACAGTTCATAAGGAGGTCAGAGGTCACCAAAGACGTGGATAAAGGGTGGGACTGGGTTAGCCATTGATAGCAGGGGAAGAATAAAAATGGCATCCTGACCTGTCATTGGCTGAGTACATTTTGTGGTGGGAGATTTCACAGATACGTAGAGGTCTATTTAAAAAAAAAAAAATCATTGGACAAATGTGACATGCTTATCATATACAGCTCAGTGTACAGAGTGCAGGGGTCAGGAGTGTGTTATACACTATATTGCACAAGGTATTGTCCTCACCTCCAAATCATGTGATTCAGGTGTTCCAATCCCCTCCATGGCCACAGGTGTATACAATCAAGCCCCTAGGCATGCAGACTGCTTCTACAAACATTAGTGAAAGAATGGGTCGCTCTCAGGAGCTCAGTGACTCCAAGTGTGGTCCCGTGATAGGTGGCCACCTGTGCAATAAGTCTATCCGTGACATTTCCTGGCTACTAAATATTCCACACTCAACTGTTAGTGGGATTATAACAAAGTGGAAGCAACTGGGAACCTCAGCCACCAAGCGGTAGACAACATCACATGACAGAGCGGGGTCAGCACATGCTGAAGCGCACAGTGCGCAGAAGTCACCAACTGTCTGCAGTTGGCACAATGCAGTCAGGAATGTACCATTCTCCTGGCAACCACCAAACCCAGACACGTCCATTGGATTGCTAGACAGAGAAGTGTGATTGGTCCCTCCAAAGAACACGTTTCCACTGCTCTAGAGTCCAGTGGCGGCGTGCTTTACACCACGGCATCCGACGCTTTGCATTGAACTTGGTGATGGAAGGCTTGGATGCAGCTGCTCGGCCATGGAAACCCATTCCATGAAGCTCTCTACACACTGTTGTTGGGCTCATCTGAAAGCCACACCAAGTTTGGAGGTCTTTAGCTATTGACTCTGCAGACAGTTGGCGACTTCTGTGCACTGTGCGCTTCAGCATGCGCTGACCCCGCTCTGTCATGTGACGTGGCCTACCACTTGGTGGCTGAGTTGCTGTTGTTCCCAGTTGCTTCCACTTTGTTATAATCCCACTAACAGTTGAGCGTGGAATATTTAGTAGCCAGGAAATGTCACGGATGGACTTATTGCACAGGTGGCCACCTATCACGGGACCACGCTTGGAGTGACTGAGCTCCTGAGAGCGACCCATTCTTTCACCAATGTTGGTAGAAGCAGACTGCATGCCTAGGGGCTTGATTGTATACACCTGTGTCCACGGAGGAGATTGGAACACCCGAATCACATGATTGGGAGGGGATTGGAACACCCGAATCACATGATATGAAGGGGATTGGAACACCCATACACATGATTGGGAGGAGATTGGAACACCCGAATCACATGATATGGAGGGGATTGGAACACCCATACACATGATTGGGAGGAGATTGGAACACCCGAATCACATGATATGGAGGGGATTGGAGCACCTGAATCACATGATTGGGAGGGGGATTGAAACACCTGAATCACATGATTGGGAGGGGATTGGAGCACCTGAATCATATGATTTGGAGGGCGGGGCCAATACTTTGTGCAAGATACTATATTTTCTGAAAGCAGAGGCCCTGAAAATAAAATGCTGGTTGTTGCAATTTTTTTATTTCACATGATATTTGAGCAACTGTGTATCAAACTCTTCAGGAAAAAAAACACTTAAATACATTTTAGTACTCACAAACAAAAGTAATACTCAATGTTTTAGTAAAAGATAGCGGTGCACGATTCTCATTGACTAACCGACCGATCCCCCGGGGATGGCTACCCCGCAACCCCCTCCTCCTGTCCTGGTCTTGCCCGCTTTCTTTCTGTATTTCTCATTTTTTTCTTTTTTTTTTTTTTTTAGTTACCCGATTTATTCGTACGCCTCCCTCTTTGGCCCTATCAGGAACGATCTCCATGCAGTGAGGTTCTCCATTTGGCTATCAGTCAGCCAGTGGATGGGATGAATCCCGTATTGGCTACCTTTTATACCCCTCGTGGCCCACTACCTACTGAAGTATAGCTCTGCCACTCTCCATGCTGCTTTGGACCATTTTTTTGTACAATTTGTATGTTACTCAAGTTGTTCTTTTATCTTCTTGATAAAAACATTGTGAAAGAAAGATACATTTTCCACTGAGCAAAAAGATACCAAACATACCAGGATGTAAAATGTTGCATGCCCGTTAAATGGCGACAAACTACAGTAGCTGCAAATCGCCATAGGTGACGCCAGGGCTGTTTTTTCTCAGGTACCCCCCCCCCTTCCGAGTAACCCCTTGTTTCCACCCCCTACCCTACCTCAAGCAACAATTGACCCCCTCAGCAATGATAGACCCCCAGCATCAATAGATATCTCCAACAATAGAGCCCTTCAGCATCCAGCTACAATAGACCGCTCGCTCAAAAGTAGATCTCTCCCAGAAAGTGTTGATCCCCTAACAACATAAGATCCCTCCAGCAAAAATAGACCCCCCCACCAGCAACAGCAAACCTCCCCAGTAACAAACAATCCCCCAGTAGCCAGCATTAACAGACCCTTCAGCAGCAAGATACAATAGACCGCTCCCTCAAAAGTAGATCTCTCCCAGCAAGTATTGACCCCCTAACAACATAAGATCCCTCCAGCAAAAATAGATCCCCCGCCAGCAACAAGACCTCTCCAGTATCAAACGATCCCCCAGTAGCCAGCATCACTAGATCTCCCAGAAGTCAGCATCAATAGACCCTTCAGCAGCCAGCTACAATAGACCGCTCCCTCAACAGTGGCTCCCTCCCAGCAAGTATTGAACCCCTAACAACATAAGATCCTTCCAGCAAAAATAGATCCCCCCACCAGTAACAAACGATCCCCCAGTTACAATAAATCTCCCAGCAGCCAGCATCACTAGATCTCCCAGCAGCCAGCATCAATAGACACTTCAGCATCCAGCTACAATAGACCGCTCCCTCAAAAGTAGATCTCTCCCAGCAAGTATTGACCCCCTAACAACAGAAGATCCCTCCAGCAAAAATAGATCCCCCACCAGCAACAACAGACCTCTCCAGTAACAAATGATCCCACAGTAGCCAGCATCACTAGATCTCCCAGCAGCCAGCATTAATAGAGCACTCCCTCAAAAGTAGATCCCTCCCAGCAACTATTGACCCCATAGCAACTTAAGATGCCTCCAGCAAAAATAGATCCCCCACCAGCAACAACAGACCTCCAGTAACAAATGATCCCCCAGCAGCCAGCATCAATAGACCCTCCAGCATCCCTACCAGTGCTAGACGTGCCGTAACTGCGTTCCGCCACGTTCCCGCTGAAAAAAAGAAGCCTTGGGTGATGCCTTAAAAGTTTTTACAGGTCATCAGTTTAAAGCCAACACAGGATCCAGTGGTCGAATTACGGCTCTCACTCCTGACATTCGCAGCGATACTGCATAGGTGTGATGCAATCAGTTTACTTTCGCATTCGGGACCTTCTTACACGTTTGCATGAGCACAGGACAGGGTCACTTTAAATCTTTTTAAATATATTTTATTTTTAATTTTTTTTTGTATACACACATACATAGATATATAAAAAATTTTTTTTTTACTTTTATTCAACTTTATTCCTATCACAAGGGTTGAATACCATCCCTCGTGATAGTTTGGGACCGGTACTTTTTATTGAGAGATCAGGGGTCTAATTAGACCTCTGACCTCTCCTCAGCAGCCGATCAAACTGAGTTTTATCTCCTGCTTCCCTGGCCAGGTGAACCAAAACCGGCTTCAGTCGTCAAAGAGGAGAGGGAGGAATGGATGTTCGTCCCTCTCCTCTGTGGACAACTGACCCGACCACTTTCAACAGGGCTGCTGTTAGAAACCACGGGGCCCCATACAGCCAACCTAACAAGGACCTCCCCCCACAAATAAAATAAAAAAAACACAGTTTACTCTGCTTCAGTTATGAATGGACACAGTGAGTGATTGGTATCGATCACACATTGTGTTCATTCAGGAAAGGAAGTGGGGGGGGGGGGCTGGTAAATGTCAAATATTTACTGGAACCTTTCCACTCTCTCCATCCTAAAGGATCCTGTTGTGTGCTTGCAGCTGCTGGTGAGGAGGGAATCCGGCAGCACTGCGGGGAGTGGGGGGCACACGGGGGCCTGGGCAATGGGGGCAACTGTATGGTGTGGTGGGAGGGTGATGGATGCAACTACTGGAACCAATCCCCTGTATGTTTAAAAGCCTGCAGAAGGGAGAGGAGAAGCCAGCTTTCAGGTGCTGAGAAAGCCATACAGGGGATCGGTTCCAGTAATTGCCCCCCTGCTGTGCCGATTACCGTCTCTGCCCATATTTGATTCACTCAGCTTCCTGGAACCCCTACAGGAGGACAGCTGGTACCCCCATATCCATGACATTGACTTTCAGTGGAATAGGAGAGCCCAGGGTAGGCAGCAGGAGAGCAGCCCTCCTCCAAGCCCTTTAAAAGTGATTGGGTGGCTTTAGAGGCATCGGATCACTGTAGAGCATCAAAAATGTAGTTGTAGAAGTCGTACACAGTGCTACGAAAAATTTCCAGATGGCCAGTGTGGCCGTACAAAGACATTCATTCTAGGTCTCTAAGCCACGTCCTGAGAACGATTTATTTGAGCTCGTTGTCGGCACTTGACCCATCTCTCATCCCTGTAAAAGTGATTGGGAGGCTTTAGAGGCATCGGATCACCTCTACCTGAAAGCCGATGGCCAGCTGAAAAAAATTTTGATACCAGGATCATGGCTACCGCTGTAGAGCGTCAAAAATGTGGTTGTAGATGTTGTACACAAAGTCTTGGCGATGTGGTTCATACACGACCCCAAAAACCCTCTGACCCCTTGCCTTACTGTACCGACTTCCGTAACTTCCTGATGGGTCAGTTTTGCTTGGCCCAGATTTCGTTCCTCCTGCATTATAATTGTGCTCTAGAATAGCGAGTTGCGTCCTTGCTACCATGGCACCCATGGAGAAGCGGTTTCTCTTGGGTTTGTATTTCAGGGCAGTGCTACGAAAAATTTCCAGATGGCTAGTGTGGCCGTACAAAGACATTCGTTCTAGGTCTCTAAGCCACGTCTTTCTGAGAACGATCTCCTTGAGCTCGTTGTAGGAACTTGACCCATCTCTCAGCCAATTCTTGGAAAGCTTTGAGGTCTCCCTTATGGGAAGATGATGACATGCTTTGTAATGTTCACCCCCATCCCACCGATGAACATTGATCACATGCAACAACAAGGAACACCATTGTTCCTTCAGCACCGTTGGATCACGCTTACAATTCGCAGATGCCCACCACAAATGTTTTTTAATGGATGGAATCCAAGGCGCCAACTCTTCGCATCGTTTTTTTTTAGTGGCTGCATTAAGTTTGGCCCCAATAGACTTCGCCATATGCCGGACGTCATACCGGTGTAAAATTTTTGGATACTTTTCACGGATTGTCTTCCTAATTGTGACGTGCCGGTCCGTAGATAACATTCGTACATGGAGGCCTTTTTGCTGGACTTCGTCCAGTACCTTTACCAAGGCTTTACTCTCCAAAGCCCGAAGTGAGCTGGACCCTGGCGTAAGCTGCTCGACACAAAACCCAACGATTTGCTGAGTTTCAGCTTCCATGAAGGAATAGGTGCAATATTTTGCATTGTCTCGGGGGCCATCGCGTTGGCCAGCAAGTTGGCCATCACGTTGACCATCACGTTGGCCATCACCAGCCAGACAGACCGCTCGTCCAGAGAGTTGAGAGATGACATTTTGTTGGTTCAATTTCCAATGGTAATCAATGGCGGGGAACAACATTTTTTTCTGACATTCGTAAAACACGGCTTTGCTGATGGACACCATCCCCAACAGTTGGAGGAAACGTTCGATTTTTTGAAAACTGGAACCGCTGCACAGGGCCGCGCTTGATATCAGAACGTCGCCCACCGGTGCATTTTTAATTTTGGGTTGACTTTCCCATAGTAGAGCGCGATGACCGTTCCTACACGTGGCGGAAACCGACATGCAGGACCCACTGAGGCTTTTTTTAACTTCGGCAAGAGAAGCGTTGCAGCGGTTAGAAGTACAACGCACCATTGTCAACAGATGATCTAGGCAACTCTCGAAAATCAGGAATTTCCTTTCCCTCCCGCGTTCAGAACCCGACACCGGAGACGGTGGTGTGGTTTGTTTACTGTCGACACGTGGAGTACCGGAGTCGCTGTCCTCGGTTTCTGAAGAAGATTCGATAGAGGGACTGTATGAGAAGTCATTGCCATCAATTTCGATATCGATTTGAAAGGATGACTCTTCCAGTTGGCTGCCGAGAGCTGAACTTGAAGCCACGTCGTGCGTTCCATCCGAGAGGAGTCCTTCAAGGTTCTCTTCCTTTAGGGGGCTATGAATCATTTTTTGGGGGGCCGATGCCCCTTTTTTGGTTTTTAGACGGCGGAATAAATTGCACTGAATTCCAACATTGGCTGTGACCGGACTCCTCTGGATTCTTTTGTTTTTGGTGCCTTGAAACGGGTAAGTTCCAATTTTTTTGTTCTTGGTTTCTCTCGGAAAATCGGTATTGACGCCTTTGGTGGATCTATGTCGTTTCTTGGACCTGAAAAAACTCAATAAAGAATTGTTCTGCACATGCGAAGATTCAATAACCCCCAGCATGGGATCGACCGAACTGGAAATGGATGAGATCTCCGCGGGTGCAGAAGAACTTGGAGAGTGGAGGGACGGACCTTTGTTGCGGTCAGCGACGAGGCAAGAAGAGCGATCGGACAAAGAGGAGGTTGGATCGCGATTATGTTCTGTGCAAAGCCTCTTTACTTTGTCCTCCTCATCATCGCTTAGGTCACTCAGGGTTTGTGGACTTTGGAATATACTTGGGAAAGCATCTTTCTTCAACGACAGCCTACCCCCGACATTTTGGTACATGTCCAACGAGAAATGTTTTGAGCATAGTCGATACGAGTCAGTGGCTTTCCCCACCCAGACCCTGAAAACGGCCTCATTGATGTTACTCTCATTGAACTGTCCGGTCTTCTCCAGCCATTGTTTGATACGGGCCTTGTCTTTCGGAAACACGTGGAAAATTACGTTGACTTCTTTTTTTCTCCAGTGAGAATCACAGTTTTCCACGATACAAGAAGGCATAGCGATCGATGGGTTTTATACGCTGCTCCTGGAGCGCAGTATTATCCCTGCTACATGTGTGTGTCCCGGAGAACAAGGAGCCACATACAAACCAACCAACCTCGGTTATCCCCAACACGTGAGGAGCACCAAGGTCAACAGGAACCAGTAGGAGAATGTCGCCAGCTCAGAATCGAAGTTCATACGATGTAGAAAACAGTCCAAAGTTCATCTTTTTTTTTTTAGAATGAATTATTTTCAGATCAACCTGTGGAAGAAATAAAAAGTTTTACAATTATGCTGAATATTATCCTTCAGTACAGAATGACAGACATCCACTCTCCCCGGACCCCGCATTCGCTACATCAGCTCTCCCCGGACCCCGCATTCGCTACATCCGCTCTCCCCGGACCCCGCATTCCCTACATCCGCTCTCCCAGAACCCCACGTTCACTATATCCTCTCTCCCCGGACCCCGCATTCACTATATCCGCTCTCCCCGGCCCCCGCATTCACCAGATCCGCTCTCCCTGGACCCCGCATTCACTAGATCCATTCTCCCCGGACCCCGCATTCACTATATGGAGGAAGAGGACGGACGTGACGGTGGAGGAAGAGGACGGACGTGACGGTGGAGGGAGAAGCGGACGTGACGGTGGAGGGAGAAGCGGACGTGACGGTGGAGGGAGAAGCGGACGTGACGGTGGAGGAAGAGGACGGACGTGACGGTGAAGGAAGAGGACGGACGTGACGGTGGAAAGCTGGACCGTCACGGTGGAGGGAGAAGACGGACGTGACGGTGGAGGGAGAAGACGGACGTGACGGTGGAGGGAGAAGCGGACGTGACGGTGGAGGGAGAGGACGGACGTGACGGTGGAGGGAGAAGACGGACGTGACGGTGGAGGGAGAAGACGGACGTGACGGTGGAGGGAGAAGACGGACGTGACGGTGGAGGGAGAAGACGGACGTGACGGTGGAGGGAGAAGACGGACGTGACGGTGGAGGGAGAAGACGGACGTGACGGTGGAGGGAGAAGACGGACGTGACGGTGGAGGGAGAAGACGGACGTGACGGTGGAGGGAGAAGACGGACGTGACGGTGGAGGGAGAAGACGGACGTGACGGTAGAGGAAGAGGACGGACGTGACGGTAGAGGAAGAGGACGGACGTGACGGTGGAGGGAGAGGACGGACGTGACGGTGGAGGGAGAGGACGGACGTGACGTGGAGGGAGAAGACGGACGTGACGGTGGAGGGAGAAGACGGACGTGACGGTGGAGGGAGAAGACGGACGTGGCGGTGGAGGGAGAAGACGGACGTGGCGGTGGAGGGAGAGGACGGACGTGACGGTGGAGGGAGAGGACGGACGTGACGGTGGAGGGAGAGGACGGACGTGACGGTGGAGGGAGAAGACGGACGTGACGGTGGAGGGAGAAGACGGACGTGACGGTGGAGGGAGAAGACGGACGTGACGGTGGAGGGAGAAGACGGACGTGACGGTGGAGGGAGAAGACGGACGTGACGGTGGAGGGAGAAGACGGACGTGACGGTGGAGGGAGAAGACGGACGTGACGGTGGAGGAAGAGGGCGGGCGGAGGGAGAGGATGGACATGACAATGAATGGAGAGGATGGACAGGACAATGGAGGAAGAGGACAGACGTGACAATAGAGGAAGAGAACGGGCACGACGGTGGGAGGAGAGGACAGACATGACGATGGAGGAAGAGGATGGAGATGACGATGGAGGAAGAGGACGGACATGACAGGGGCTACTGGGTGTAAATATAAAATACAGTTTTATTACCTCCTCTGCTGCCACTTCCAGCAATGTCTCCTCTCTACTTTCTCCAGACTCACCTGGAACTTCCTGTCTGTCCCTGACATCACTTCCGGTCTTCCTTAGACTTCCTGTCTGGGTAGAAGTGAGATCCTCACCTCGTGGAGCTCAGAGGAACTGCAGCCCCGAGAACCGTCTGGTAGTGTGACCCCAGCCTTGTGCTGTGTGTGTATGGACTTAAAAAAAAAAAAATGAGTGCCTCAGTCCCTTGCGCCCCACGGGATCAGGGCTAGGACCCGTTCTCTTTGAAGGAGGGCCAGATGTACACCTTGTGCACTTTTATGCGTACTTCACTGTTGTGCTCATGATTTTTTGTTTTTTGTGAGTGTGTTCACTACACCACAGGACTTCTAAGAAAAAGAAATCAGGCTATTGAAGTATACACAGAGATATAAAAAGTCCATCTAAAAAATGAAAAGTTCCTTGTACAGAAATTGAGCCACTGGTCGGTAGGAATCGACTAGAGTGGAAAATAAGGGGAGCCCCTTTGGGAAAGTCTCAGGGTTAGTTATTATGTAGTCCTCTGAAGACACGGGGGTTGCTCAGATTGTTTCCTGACTGGAGTTATGAGGTCTTGGCCTACAGATCTGCTGTGGTCTCAGTGGTGGTTGGTTCAGGACCTCCACGCTCAGCAAGGAGTCTAGCCAGTTCAGCACTGATATGACCGGCTTGTCCAGAAACTTGGAAAGGGCTGGGAGCTTGTCCAGAGTATGCAGGTAGAAAGAGGCACTCTGTGTCCGTACTATCAAATGAAAGGGGTGACCCCTCCCGTAAGATGCATACACCTCATGAAACACTTCAAACAGCCGTAGAAGTTTTTGCATGTTGTGGTTCTGGCTAGAGATGCCTGGGAATACCCAGATGACTGCTCTATCGAAGGCAATTGAGCCTTTAGACCAGGCAGGTCCCCCTAGGTCTGATGATCCCCCACTCAGTAGTAACCTCCAGCTCTTCTGATCCCCCACTTAGTAACCTCCAGCTCTGCTGATCCCTCACTCAGTAGTAACCTCCAGCTCTGCTGATCCCCCACTCAGTAGTAACCTCCAGCTCTGCTGATCCCCCACTCAGTAGTAACCTCCAGCTCTGCTGTTCCCCCACTCAGTAGTAACCTCCAGCTCTGCTGTTCCCCCACTCAGTAGTAACCTCCAGCTCTGCTGTTCCCCCACTCAGTAGTAACCTCCAGCTCTGCTGTTCCCCCACTCAGTAGTAACCTCCAGCTCTGCTGTTCCCCCACTCAGTAGTAACCTCCAGCTCTGCTGTTCCCCTACTCAATAGTAACCTCCAGCTGTGCTGATCCCTCACTCAGTAGTAACCTCCAGCTCTGCTGATGCCCCACTCAATATTACCCCCAGCTGTGCTGATCCCACACTCAGTAGTAACCCAAACTCTGCAGATCCCCCACTCAGTAATAACCTCCTGCTCTGCTGATTCCCCACTCAGTAATAACCTCCAGCTCTGCTGATCACCCACTCAGTAGTATCCTCCAGCTCTGCTGATCCCCCACTCAGTAGTAACCTCCAGCTCTGCTGATTCCCCACTCAGTAATAACCTCCAGCTCTGCTGATGCCCCACTCAATATTACCCCCAGCTGTGCTGATCCCACACTCAGTAGTAACCCAAACTCTGCAGATCCCCCACTCAGTAATAACCTCCTGCTCTGCTGATTCCCCACTCAGTAATAACCTCCAGCTCTGCTGATCACCCACTCAGTAGTATCCTCCAGCTCTGCTGATCCCCCACTCAGTAGTAACCTCCAGCTCTGCTGATTCCCCACTCAGTAATAACCTCCAGCTCTGCTGATCACCCACTCAGTAATAACCTCCAGCTCTGCTGATCACCCACTCAGTAATAACCTCCAGCTCTGCTGATTACCCACTCAGTAGTATCCTCCAGCTCTGCTGATCCCCCACTCAGTAGTAACCTCCAGCTCTGCTGATCCCCCACTCAGTAGTAACCTCCAGCTCTGCTGATCCCTCACTCAGTAATGACCTTTAGCTCTGCTGATCCCCCGCTCAGTAGTAACCCGCAGCTCTGCTGATCCCCCGCTCAGTAGTAACCCGCAGCTCTGCTGATCCCCACTCAGTAGTAACCCCCAACTCTGCTGATCCCCCACTCAGTAGTAACCCCCAGCTCTGCTGATCCCCCGCTTAGTAGTAACCCCCAGCTCTGCTGATCCCCCGCTTAGTAGTAACCCCCAGCTCTGCTGATCCCCCGCTCAGTAGTACCCCCAGCTCTGCTGATCCCCCGCTCAGTAGTACCCCCAGCTCTGCTGATCCCCCGCTCAGTAGTACCCCCAGCTCTGCTGATCCCCCGCTCAGTAGTAACCTCCAGCTCTGCTGATCCCCCGCTCAGTAGTAACCCGCAGCTCTGCTGATCCCCCGCTCAGTAGTAACCCCCAGCTCTGCTGATCCCCCGCTCAGTAGTAACCCCCAGCTCTGCTGATCCCCCGCTCAGTAGTAACCTCCAGCTCTGCTGATCCCCGGCTCAGTAGTAACCCGCAGCTCCGCTGTTCCCCCGCTCAGTAGTAACCCGCAGCTCCGCTGATCCCCCGCTCAGTAGTAACCCGCATCTCTGCTGATCCCCGCTCAGTAGTAACCCGCAGCTCTGCTGATCCCCACTCAGTAGTAACCCCCAACTCTGCTGATCCCCCACTCAGTAGTAACCCCCAGCTCTGCTGATCCCCCGCTTAGTAGTAACCCCCAGCTCTGCTGATCCCCCGCTTAGTAGTAACCCCCAGCTCTTCTGATCCCCCACTCAGTAGTACCCCCAGCTCTGCTGATCCCCAACTCAGTAGTAACCCCCAGCTCTGCTGATCGTTTGGTTTGCTGCTTCTCTCTCTGTCCGATACCCAATCATCTCCTGCTATATTGTTTCCATGCTGTGCACCACATTTAACATTGCTAGTTTCTCCTGATCCAGTTCCCCAGCTCTGCTGCTCCTCATTCCTCTCTTTCTTGTCCACGCTCACCTTCTGCTATAGCATTCCCATGTTGCACCCCACGTGTGCTGTCTTCCAGTGGCTCCCCCACAGTTCCATCCCCACTCACCTTCCTGCTGCTCCATGCTGCACACCAGATATGACACTGACACCAGACACTCCCAGAATATCTACACATGAACCGGAAGTGACTGCTGATGACGACTTTCCCCTTGTTCGATTCCCAGTGCATCCTGGGATATCTCGTACCTGCAATACCTCTAAAACAAGGTGAAGCTGAATAAAAGCCCCTCAAAACCTGCAGGGAGCGTTGCCATAGACCTCTATAGAGGCTTTGAAGCACCAAGAAAATGACAGGGGGTATCATTTCTGAATGGAAGCAAAGCAAACACATGTACAGGACTGTAAGGTGACCATTTTATTGAGTGACGGGCTTTCTGCAACAGTTTCAGTCTGTTGTTTTAGGTCCTGTATTTAACAACTTGCCGTCCAGCTGCTGTATATAAAACGGCTGGACAGTGGCAGTCCAGGGGCGGGTTGCTGTTCATAAACAGCGCCCCCCATTTTGGACTCTGTGCACTCCCTGGGAGCGCACAGCACCATTATCCGGTGCCCGCTGTGTCCCCCGGACACAGTGGAACACCGATCGTTGTATGGGACCTCTGTGCGAGGTCCCGATCATGTGATCACTGATTGGCCAATCAGTGATCACATGAAGAGTAGTAAGCAAGAGGTCACTTCTGACCTCATTGCTTACTACGTGTGAAATCTGTGAATGATCACTGAGATCACATGGTACAGGGCCATTCACAACAGCCTTGTACCATGTGACAAGCTGTGACCAATCACAGCTCACACAGTATTTCTCAATGGCTGCAGGAATGTAGCCAGAGAAAAGGAGAAATGATTCCTCTTGCAACCTTTATGGGTGTAAAAGCAATCAGTGTAAAAAAAAAAAAAAATCTTCATCTGCCCCCCACAAGTAGTACAGTGTCACCATGGTGCTGCTAGGGTGACGGAATATAAAAAAACAAAATACCATAAATAATTTTAAAAAAATAAAAATAGTTTTTGGTTATAAACTAATTTGGGTTATTTTTTTTTTTTTTTTACTAAAAAGATAAAAAATAAATTTTGGCCGAGATTTATGATGAAATATTATTTATTTGCAAAATTTTATAAGAAAAACAGTTTTTCAAAATTTTTGGACATTTTCATTTATATAGCAAAAAAAATAAAAATCCCAGCGGTGAATAAATACCACCAAAATAAATCTTTATCTGTCTCAAAAAAATGCAAAAAAATTCATATGGGTACAGTGTTGCATGACCGCGCAATTGTCAAAGTGTGATAGCGCTGAAAGCTGAAAGTTGGCCTAGGCAGGAAGGGGGTGAAAGTGTGCAGACTGGAAGGGGGGGGGGAAGCGTCCGGACGAGAAGATGGTGAAAGCGTCTGGACTGGAAGGGGGGGAAAGCTTCCAAACCAGAATGGGGGGAAAGCGTCCGGACTGGAAGGGGGGGGGGGAAAGCGTCCGGACTGGAAGGGGGGGGGGGGGAAAGCGTCCGGACTGGAAGGGGGGGGGGGGGGGGGGGAAGCGTCCGGACTGGAAGGGGGGGGGGGGAAGCGTCCGGACTGGAAGGGGGGGGGGGGGGAAGCGTCCGGACTGGAAGGGGGGGGGGGGGGGGAAGCGTCCGGACTGGAAGGGGGGGGGAAGCGTCCGGACTGGAAGGGGGGGGGAAGCGTCCGGACTGGAAGGGGGGGGAAAGCGTCCGGACTGGAATAGGGGGGGGGGGAAAGCGTCCGGACTGGAAGGGGGGGGAGGGAGCGTCCGGACTGGAAGGGGGGGGAGGGAGCGTCCGGACTGGAATAGGGGGAAAGCGTCCGGACTGGAATAGGGGGAAAGCGTCCGGACTGGAAGGGGGGGGGGGAAAGCGTCCGGACTGGAAGGGGGGGGGGGGGGGGGAGCGTCCGGACTGGAATAGGGGGAAAGCGTCCGGACTGGAAGGGGGGGGGGGGGGGGAGCGCGTCCGGACTGGAAGGGGGGGGGAAAGCGTCCGGACTGGAAGGGGGGGGGGGAAAGCGTCCGGACTGGAAGGGGGGGGGGGGAAAGCGTCCGGACTGGAAGGGGGGGGGGGGAAAGCGTCCGGACTGGAAGGGGGGGGGGGGAAAGCGTCCGGACTGGAAGGGGGGGGGAAGCGTCCGGACTGGAAGGGGGGGGGAAGCGTCCGGACTGGAAGGGGGGGGGGGAAAGCGTCCGGGCTGGAAGGGGGGGGGGGAAAGCGTCCGGGCTGGAAGGGGGGGGGGGAAAGCGTCCGGGCTGGAAGGGGGGGGGAGTGTCCAGACTGGAAGGGGGGGGGGGGGGGGGAAGTGTCTGTGAAATCTCCCACCACAAAATGCACTCAGCCAATGACAGGTGAGGATGCCAATTTTATTCTTCTCCTGCCATCAATGGCCAACCCGGTCCCACACTTCATCCACGTCTTTGGTGACCTCTGACCTTCTTATGACCTGTTTCTTCCATGATGAAGATCAGCCATGGAGTATATTTGAGGTGTACTTCTTCCCAACATGAGAGCTAGAATGTCCAGCAACATTCATCTAGAAGACATTTCCCACACTCAAGGCACTAATACACCTCCATGGTTGTGTGGGACCCCTGATGTACAGGAAGACAGGACTTCAGTGAGGAACATTTCCCTCACTCAGGACAGGAACGTGGCTTCTTCCCCGTGTGAGATCTCAGATGTGTGTTCAGATTGGACTTCTGTTCAACACAATTCACTCACTCAGGTCAGGAACGTGGCTTCTCCTCTGTGTGAGATCTCAGATGTGTGTTCAGATGGGATGTCTGTGAAAAACATTTCCCGCACTCAGGACAGGAACGTGGCTTCTCCTCTGTGTGAGATCTCTGATGTCTGTAAAGATGGGACGTCTGTGAAAAACATTTCCCGCACTCAGGACAGGAAAATGGTTTCTCCCCCGTGTGAGACCTTCGATGTGTCACAAGCTCTGAATTTTCTAAAAAACATTTCCCACACTCATGACAGGAATACGGCTTCTCCCCCCTGTGCGATCTCTGATGTCTGTAAAGATTGGACGTCACTGAAAAACATTTCCCGCACTCAAAACAGGAATACGGTTTCTCCCCCGTGTGCAATCTCTGATGAGTATAAAGATGGGACTCCACTGAGAAACATTTCCCACACTCAGCACAGGAATACGGCTTCTCACCTGTGTGCAATCTCTGATGTCTGTAAAGATGTGACCTAACTAAAAAACATTTTCCGCACTCAAGACAGGAATAACGCTTTTCCCCCGTGTGAGACCTTTGATGTATAACAAGATTTGATGCTTTTACAAAACATTTCCTGCACTCAGAACAAGAATAAGGCTTTTCGCCAGTGTGAGACCTTTGATGTATGATAAGATTGGACTTCTGTGAAAAACATTTCCTGCACTCAGGACAGGAAAAAGGCTTCTCACCTGTGTGAGATCTCTGGTGTATGGAAAGATGGGACTTCTTTAAAAAACATTTCCCGCACTCTGAACAGGAATACGGCTTTTCACTCATGTGACATCTCTGATGAATGAAAAGATCAGATTTTTGTACGAAACATTTCCCACACTCAGGACAGGAATACGGCTTCTCCTCTGCGTGCAATCTCTGATGTCTGTCAAGATGTGACTTCCTTGAAAAACATTTCTTGCACTCAGGACAGGAATATGGCTTTTCACCTGTGTGAGATCTTTGATGTATGGAAAGATGGGACTTCCTGAAAAAACATTTCCTGCACTCAGGACAGGAATATGGCTTATCACCCGTGTGGGATCTTTTATGCTTATCAAGATACGATTTAGATTGGAAACATTTCCCGCACTCAGTACAGGAGAAGCTCTTCCCTGTTGGAAGGCCGGCCCGGTCCCGCACAGTCTGAGGTTCCTCAGGATACGAGGAATCTGATGGTCCATCTACACTGGGTGGTGCCGGATGGACATTGGAGGGAGCCGGGTTTTCTCCTGGACTATACTGTGTGATGTCCTCATCTTCTACTTTCCAGTCTGGAGACAAAGTGAGACAATCCTCGGAGGTTTTCTTCATCTCCCGGCCATGGACTAAAATACAAAGACAAAGAGGATTACTAGGCAGGAGCTGATAGGTTCCCCCAAACCAGGACTCCGCCCACATCAGGCAGCTTGGTCTCTGAGGAGCTTACAATTCCACCCTGAAGTGAACTAGGAAATGGGTCAGTGACCAATCAGTGAGCAGTATGGGCAGAGGAATGGATTTAGTGTTCATGACCCACCTGTGCTGATCTCTGTAGGAGTGTCCTCCTCTATAAATGTCCCCGTTATTCCATCCTCCTCCATAGACTGCTGATCATCCCTCACATACGCCTCTTCTTCTGATTTCACCTCAAATTCTATATCGATTGGATCTCCACTCTACATCAAGAGAAGGAGAGAAAATATCATCTGTAAGATAGAAGATTTATTATTGTGACATCACATAGAAAATCCACACATTGTCTCCATGAGTCCATGTTCTAGATTCTCCGTCCCACCCACCTTGTAATAGTGAGGGATGGTGAGATCTTCCTGTGTGGAATCCCGGGAATACAGAGGACGGGGACATCTCTCTGGTGGGTTCCCATTACTGGATCCATCTACCTGATGATGGTGAGGGATGGTGTGACCTTCCTGTGTGGAATCCCGGGAATACAGAGGACGGGGACATCTCTCTGGTGGGTTCCTGGTATTAGGTGGCTCCATCATATCCTTGTGCCCTTCAGAAAACTCCTCCATCACTCCATACTCCTCATCCTCCTCTTTATACTCTTCTTTACCAACAATATTACCATCCCCGAGGATTCCACTCTGAATATATAATAAAACATTCATTGTAATAAACATACTGGTGTATAAATCACCAGTGATTTCCGACCACTTACATGATGATGGTGAGGGATGGTGTGACCTTCCTGTGTGGAATCCCGGTAATACAGAGGACGAAAACATCTCTCTGGTGGGTTCCTGTAGCTGGATGACTCCACCATGGTGTCCTTGTACAGATCTTTGTGTCCTTCTGAAATCTCTGACTCCTCCATCACCCCATCCTCATCCTCCTCCTCTTTTATCTCTTCTTTAACCTCAACTGTAGAATATCTCAGGTTTCCACTCTGAATATAGAATAAAAATGACATCAATGGTAACAATGCAGATAATGTACAGATCCTAATGATACTATCAGTGATTGTTCCTCATCTACCTGATGATGGTGAGGGATGGTGTGACCTTCCTGTGTGGAATCCTGAGAATACAGAGGACGGGGACATCTCTCTGGTGGGTTCCCATGACTGGATCCATCTACCTGATGATGGTGAGGAATGGTGTGACCTTCCTGTGTGGAATCCCGGGAATACAGAGGATGGGGACAGCTCTCTGGTGGGTTCCCATGACTGGATCCATCTGTAGGAAACACACACACTGACTGAATCCATTGTTTCTATGTGTTTATCAGATGATGGGGGATCTAGGTGGAGCCTCCGTACTGCTCTCTCCTTTCCAATAAAGTCTCCTCTTACCCGGTGATGTGAGGGGCGGCTGATTGTCCATCATGACGTCCTTGTAGAGGTCCTTGTGTCCTTCTAAATACTCCCACTCCTCCATGGAGAAATAGACAGTGACATCCTGACACCTTATAGGAACCTGACACACACAATGTTTTATAGTTGGTAAGGTTGAATAAAGACAGCAGTCCATCCAACTCAACCTGTGTAGGCGTATTTATGTCCCTACCACTTTCCATATCCCTAAATATTGTGTTCAACAAGATGCCTGTCTAAAAGCTTTTTGAAATTGCCAACACTTCCCGCTGACACCACCACCTTTCCTCATAACTGAGATCTTCCATCCCCCATAACCGAGATCCTCCATAATCAAGATCCTCCATCCCCCATAACTGAGTTCCTCCATCCCCCATAACCAAGAACCTCCAGCCCCCATAACTGAGATCTTCCATCCTTCATAACCGAGATCCTCCATCCACCATAACACCATATTGTGTTCAACAAGATGCCTGTCTAAAAGCTTTTTGAAATTGCCAACACTTCCTGCTGACACCACCACCTTTCCTCATAACTGAGATCTTCCATCCCCCAAACTGAGATCTTTCATCCACCATAACCGAGATGCTCCATAATCAAGATCTTCCACCCTAATAACGGAGATCTTCCATCCCCCATAATTGAGATCTTCCATCCCCCATAACTGAGATCCTCCTTCCCCCATAACTGAGATCCTCCGTCCCCCATAACTGAGAGCTTCCATCCCCCATAACTGAGAGCTTCCATCCCCCATAACTGAGATCCTCTTTCCCCCATAACTGAGAGCTTCCATCCTCCATAAGCGAGATCTTCCATCCCCCATAACTGAGATCCTCTTTCCCCCATAACTGAGAGCTTCCATCCTCCATAACTGAGAGCCTCCATCCCCCATAAAAGAGAGCCTCCATCCCCCATAAAAGAGAGCCTCCATCCCCCATAAAAGAGAGCCTCCATCCCCCATAAAAGAGAGCCTCCATCCCCCATAAAAGAGAGCCTCCATCCCCCATAAAAGAGAGCCTCCATCCCCCATAAAAGAGAGCCTCCATCCCCCATAAAAGAGAGCCTCCATCCCCCATAAAAGAGAGCCTCCATCCCCCATAAAAGAGAGCCTCCATCCCCCATAAAAGAGAGCCTCCATCCCCCATAAAAGAGAGCCTCCATCCCCCATAAAAGAGAGCCTCCATCCCCCATAAAAGAGAGCCTCCATCCCCCATAAAAGAGAGCCTCCATCCCCCATAAAAGAGAGCCTCCATCCCCCATAAACGAGATCCTCCATCCCCCATAAACGAGATCCTCCATCCCCCATAAACGAGATCCTCCATCCCCCATAAACGAGATCCTCCATCCCCCATAAACGAGATCCTCCATCCCCCATAACCGAGATCCTCCATCCCCCATAACCGAGATCCTCCATCCCCCATAACCGAGATCCTCCATCCCCCATAACCGAGATCCTCCATCCCCCATAACCGAGATCCTCCATCCCCCATAACCGAGATCCTCCATCCCCCATAACCGAGATCCTCCATCCCCCATAACCGAGATCCTCCATCCCCCATAACCGAGATCCTCCATCCCCCATAACCGAGATCCTCCATCCCCCATAACCGAGATCCTCCATCCCCCATAACCGAGATCTTCCATCCCCCATAACCGAGATCTTCCATCCCCCATAACTGCGATCTTCCATCCCCCATAACCGAGATCCTCCATAACTGAGATCTTCCATCCCCCATATCCAAGATCCTCCATCCCCCATAACGGAGTTCCTCCATCCCCCATAACGGAGTTCCTCCATCCCCCATAACGGAGTTCCTCCATCCCCCATAACGGAGTTCCTCCATCCCCCATAACGGAGTTCCTCCATCCCCCATAACGGAGTTCCTCCATCCCCCATAACTGAGATCCTCTTTCCCCCATAACTGAGAGCTTCCATCCTCCATAACTGAGAGCCTCCATCCCCCATAAACGAGATCCTCCATCCCCCATAAACGAGATCCTCCATCCCCCATAAACGAGATCCTCCATCCCCCATAAACGAGATCCTCCATCCCCCATAAACGAGATCCTCCATCCCCCATAACCGAGATCCTCCATCCCCCATAACCGAGATCCTCCATCCCCCATAACCGAGATCCTCCATCCCCCATAACCGAGATCCTCCATCCCCCATAACCGAGATCCTCCATCCCCCATAACCGAGATCTTCCATCCCCCATAACTGCGATCTTCCATAACTGAGATCTTCCATCCCCCATATCCAAGATCCTCCATCCCCCATAACGGAGTTCCTCCATCCCCCATAACGGAGTTCCTCCATCCCCCATAACGGAGTTCCTCCATCCCCCATAACGGAGTTCCTCCTTCCCCCATAACTGAGATCTTCCATCCCCCTTAACTGAGATCTTCCATCCCCCATAACCGAGATCCTCCATAATCAAGATCCTCCATCCCCCATAAACAAGAACCTCCAGCCCCCATAACTGAGATCTTCCATCCTTCATAACCGAGATCCTCCATCCACCATAACACCATATTGTGTTCAACAAGATGCCTGTCTAAAAGCTTTTTGAAATTGCCAACACTTCCCGCTGACACCACCACCTTTCCTCATAACTGAGATCTTCCATCCCCCAAACTGAGATCTTTCATCCACCATAACCGAGATGCTCCATAATCAAGATCTTCCATCCCTAATAACGGAGATCCTCCAGCCCCCATAACTGAGATCTTCCATCCCCCATAATTGAGATCTTCCATCCCCCATAACTGAGATCCTCCTTCCCCCATAACTGAGAGCTTCCATCCCCCATAACTGAGATCCTCCTTCCCCCATAACTGAGAGCTTCCATCCTCCATAAGCGAGATCTTCCATCCCCCATAACTGAGATCCTCTTTCCCCCATAACTGAGAGCCTCCATCCCCCATAAACGAGATCCTCCATCCCCCATAACCGAGATCCTCCATCCCCCATAACCGAGATCCTCCATCCCCCATAACCGAGATCCTCCATCCCCCATAACCGAGATCCTCCATCCCCCATAACCGAGATCCTCCATCCCCCATAACCGAGATCTTCCATCCCCCATAACCGAGATCTTCCATCCCCCATAACTGCGATCTTCCATCCCCCATAACCGAGATCCTCCATAACTGAGATCTTCCATCCCCCATATCCAAGATCCTCCATCCCCCATAACGGAGTTCCTCCATCCCCCATAACGGAGTTCCTCCATCCCCCATAACGGAGTTCCTCCATCCCCCATAACGGAGTTCCTCCATCCCCCATAACGGAGATCTTCCATCCCCCATAACTGAGATCCTCCTTCCCCCATAACTGAGAGCTTCCATCCCCCATAACTGAGATCCTCCTTCCCCCATAACTGAGAGCTTCCATCCTCCATAAGCGAGATCTTCCATCCCCCATAACTGAGATCCTCTTTCCCCCATAACTGAGATCCTCTTTCCCCCATAACTGAGAGCCTCCATCCCCCATAAACGAGATCCTCCATCCCCCATAACCGAGATCCTCCATCCCCCATAACCGAGATCCTCCATCCCCCATAACCGAGATCCTCCATCCCCCATAACCGAGATCCTCCATCCCCCATAACCAAGATCCTCCATCCCCCATAACCGAGATCTTCCATCCCCCATAACCGAGATCTTCCATCCCCCATAACTGCGATCTTCCATCCCCCATAACCGAGATCCTCCATAACTGAGATCCTCCATCCCCCATAACGGAGTTCCTCCATCCCCCATAACGGAGTTCCTCCATCCCCCATAACGGAGTTCCTCCATCCCCCATAACGGAGTTCCTCCATCCCCCATAACGGAGTTCCTCCATCCCCCTTAACTGAGATCTTCCATCCCCCATAACCGAGATCCTCCATAATCAAGATCCTCCATCCCCCATAACCAAGAACCTCCAGCCCCCATAACTGAGATCTTCCATCCTTCATAACCGAGATCCTCCATCCACCATAACACCATATTGTGTTCAACAAGATGCCTGTCTAAAAGCTTTTTGAAATTGCCAACACTTCCCGCTGACACCACCACCTTTCCTCATAACTGAGATCTTCCATCCCCCAAACTGAGATCTTTCATCCACCATAACCGAGATCCTCCATAATCAAGATCTTCCATCCCTAATAACGGAGATCCTCCAGCCCCCATAACTGAGATCTTCCATCCCCCATAATTGAGATCTTCCATCCCCCATAACTGAGATCCTCCTTCCCCCATAACTGAGAGCTTCCATCCCCCATAACTGAGATCCTCCTTCCCCCATAACTGAGAGCTTCCATCCCCCATAACTGAGATCCTCTTTCCCCCATAACTGAGAGCTTCCATCCTCCATAACTGAGAGCTTCCATCCTCCATAAGCGAGATCCTCCATCCCCCATAAACGAGATCCTCCATCCCCCATAAACGAGATCCTCCATCCCCCATAAACGAGATCCTCCATCCCCCATAAACGAGATCCTCCATCCCCCATAACCGAGATCCTCCATCCCCCATAACCGAGATCCTCCATCCCCCATAACCGAGATCCTCCATCCCCCATAACCGAGATCCTCCATCCCCCATAACCGAGATCCTTCATCCCCCATAACCGAGATCCTCCATCCCCCATAACCGAGATCTTCCATCCCCCATAACCGAGATCTTCCATCCCCCATAACCGAGATCCTCCATAACTGAGATCTTCCATCCCCCATATCCAAGATCCTCCATCCCCCATAACGGAGTTCCTCCATCCCCCATAACGGAGTTCCTCCATCCCCCATAACGGAGTTCCTCCATCCCCCATAACGGAGTTCCTCCATCCCCCATAACGGAGTTCCTCCATCCCCCATAGCCGAGATCCTCCTTCCCCCATAACTGAGATCTTCCATCCCCCTTAACTGAGATCTTCCATCCCCCATAACCGAGATCCTCCATAATCAAGATCCTCCATCCCCCATAACCAAGAACCTCCAGCCCCCATAACTGAGATCTTCCATCCTTCATAACCGAGATCCTCCATTCACCATAACACCATATTGTGTTCAACAAGATGCCTGTCTAAAAGCTTTTTGAAATTGCCAACACTTCCCGCTGACACCACCACCTTTCCTCATAACTGAGATCTTCCATCCCCCAAACTGAGATCTTTCATCCACCATAACCGAGATCCTCCATAATCAAGATCTTCCATCCCTAATAACGGAGATCCTCCAGCCCCCATAACTGAGATCTTCCATCCCCCATAATTGAGATCTTCCATCCCCCATAACTGAGATCCTCCTTCCCCCATAACTGAGATCCTCCTTCCCCCATAACTGAGAGCTTCCATCCCCCATAACTGAGATCCTCCTTCCCCCATAACCGAGAGCTTCCATCCTCCATAAGCGAGATCTTCCATCCCCCATAACGGAGATCCTCTTTCCCCCATAACTGAGAGCTTCCATCCTCCATAAGCGAGATCCTCCATCCCCCATAACTGAGAGCTTCCATCCTCCATAAGCGAGATCCTCCATCCCCCATAAACGAGATCCTCCATCCCCCATAACCGAGATCCTCCATCCCCCATAACCGAGATCCTCCATCCCCCATAACCGAGATCCTCCATCCCCCATAACCGAGATCCTCCATCCCCCATTACTGCGATCTTCCATCCCCCATAACCGAGATCCTCCATCCCCCATAACGGAGTTCCTCCATCCCCCATAACGGAGTTCCTCCATCCCCCATAGCCGAGATCCTCCTTCCCCCATAACTGAGATCTTCCATCCCCCTTAACTGAGATCTTCCATCCCCCATAACCGAGATCCTCCATAATCAAGATCCTCCATCCCCCATAACGGAGTTCCTCCATCCCCCATAACCAAGAACCTCCAGCCCCCATAACTGAGATCTTCCATCCTTCATAACCGAGATCCTCCATCCACCATAACACCATATTGTGTTCAACAAGATGCCTGTCTAAAAGCTTTTTGAAATTGCCAACACTTCCCGCTGACACCACCACCTTTCCTCATAACTGAGATCTTCCATCCCCCAAACTGAGATCTTTCATCCACCATAACCGAGATCCTCCATAATCAAGATCTTCCATCCCTAATAACGGATATCCTCCAGCCCCCATAACTGAGATCTTCCATCCCCCATAACTGAGATCCTCCTTCCCCCATAACTGAGAGCTTCCATCCTCCATAAGCGAGATCTTCCATCCCCCATAACTGAGATCCTCCTTCCCCCATAACTGAGAGCTTCCATCCTCCATAAGCGAGATCCTCCATCCCCCATAACTGAGAGCTTCCATCCTCCATAAGCGAGATCCTCCATCCCCCATAACCGAGATCCTCCATAACTGAGATCTTCCATCCCCCATATCCAAGATCCTCCATCCCCCATAACGGAGTTCCTCCATCCCCCATAACCGAGTTCCTCCATCCCCCATAACCGAGTTCCTCCATCCCCCATAACCGAGTTCCTCCATCCCCCATAACCGAGATCTTCCATCCCCCATAGCCAAGATCCTCCTTCCCCCATAACTGAGATCTTCCATCCCCCTCAACTGAGATCTTCCATCCCCCATAACCGAGATCCTCCATAATCAAGATCCTCCATCCCCCATAACTGAGTTCCTCCATCCTCCATAACCAAGAACCTCCAGCCCCCATAACTGAGATCTTCCATCCTTCATAACCGAGATCCTCCATCCACCATACCCGAGATCTTCCATCCCCCATAACTGAGATTCTCCAGCCCCCTTATTAGTTTTGTTGTCCTTCTCTGGAATCTCCCCCAGGGTACTGGGTGTAAATAGAAAATCAGACCTTATTACCTCCTCTGCTGCCACTTCCAGCAATGTCTCCTCTTTACCTCCTCCCAACTCACCTCTCACTTGGAAACCTTCTTATACCTGACATCACTTCCTGTCTACAATAGACTTCCTGTCTGGGTAGAAGTGAGATCTCTACCTTGTGGAGCTCAGAGGAACTGCAGCCCCGAGAACCGTCCGTTAGTGTGACCCCGGCCTTGTGCTGGGTGTGTATGGACTGTATGTCCTCATAGAGGGGTCACCTCTACTCCCACCAAGGGGGACAGAAATATATGACTGCCTAGTCCAGCCTTTCTCAGCCAGGGCTCTTCCAAAGGGTTCTAGGGGCTCCTTCAAAGGGTTCTAGGGGTTTTTCCAAAGGGTTCTAGGGGTTCTTTGAGCAAAGAACAATTTCTGTTTTTCAGTAACTGGCATCGATGATCTGCTCTCAGGGTCAAAGGGATTTAAGATTTTCCATACCGAATTAAATTGGTGGGACTAGATGGTGGAGGAAAGCCATCACTGTGTACCATCTTTGGTCCCACTGTAGACCAATAAAAGGAAACGCATATTGTTCTCTTATACCTTGGGTTTAGATTGGATGGGATGGGAAGGAGGGGGGTCCACCAGATTGTCCATTGGTGGCAGAGCCAGTAGATCTGCTTTCAGTGAATGAGTCGAAGAAGCCTGCCTAACTCAAGCAGCTGGCCAAGGCTTTGGATGTTCATGATAACCAGACCAAACCTTGACTAGGTACTTGATTGGGATGTTTCCTATGTCTGGGGTACAGAGGAACATTGCAACTGGACCTGATGGGTGACAGTGACCCTCTGAATGGAGGAGGACAGCTCTTTGCCCAGTGAAGCTCTCCTCCCCCCATAAAATCCACCCACTATAGGGGAGCTTCGTGAGAGAGCCTCTCTCTCTCTGAGCTCCGCTGCCTGTCCCTGAGTTGTGGCAGGAGCAGTGATCTGCAAAGCTTCTTGGGACACCCAGCATCAGCTTTGGGCCCCCCATCCCCCCCTTTATTTACACCCCTGATATCTAAATTTGTTCTCTCTGGGTTGTTGCTTTCTTCTGCTATCAGTACCTAGGTGGTCTTGTCCTGTCTGGTGTGTTACCTGCTGAAGGAAAGTCATTGGTGGGGAGTAGCAGGTTGGGATGAATCTCTCTTGTTGGTTTGTTTGCTTTTTCTGGTTTATCTTTTTAGATATTCTCTTGCCCTATCTGCTCCCCTACACGGAGCACATCCTTTTCCCAGAATGTTACATTTTTTCCTAGGACTGGCCTTTCCAACAAATTCCTTACGAGAGTATTCATCTCCAATTGGTCATCAATGTAAGGGACCACTACACAGTGACCACTGATATAAGGGGGTCCTTCTCCCATTGGCCACCAATGTAAGGGACCACTACACTGACCACTGATATAAGGGGGTTCTTCTCCCATTGGCCACCAATGTAATGGACCGCTACACTGACCACTGATATAAGGGGGTCCTTCTCCCATTGGTCACCAATGTAAGGGACCAATACACTGACCACTGATATAAGGGGGTCCTTCTCCCATTGGTCACCAATGTAAGGGACCACTACACTGACCAATGATATAAGGGGGTCCTATTCCCGTTGGTGACCAATGTAAGGGACCACTACACTGACCACTGATATAAGGGGGTCCTTCTCCCATTGGTCACCAATGTAAGGGACCACTACACTGACCACTGATATAAGGGGGTCCTTCTCCCATTGGTCACCAATGTAAGGGGATACTACACTGACCACTGATATAAGGGGGTCCTTCTCCCGTTGGTGACCAATGTAAGGGACCACTACACTGACCACTGATATAAGGGGGTCCTTCTCCCATTGGTCACCAATGTAAGGGACCACTATACTGACCACTGATATAAGGGGGTCCTTCTCCCATTGGTCACCACCCCACGTTTCCCAGGCTCTGCTATCTCCCCAGCAGATGTTGCCATGCAGAGAGGAGGAAGACCAGTGACCATCAATTCCAATAGACCCCAGATGTCCTAATAAAGAGAACCTGTCACAACAATCTCCAATCACAGAGGGAAGTAATTTGTTCTTATGTAAAAGTAATAAAGTTAATTTTAAAAAAAGTGTAAAAAGTGAAAGACACCCCCCCTTTCCCTCCCATTTTCAAGCACATGCTGCTTCTGCCTACAAAGGAAAATGTCAGTTGTGCTACATGCGTCACATATTCCCCTACACATAGGAGTGACGCAACAAATCCATGATTCGCAGTTATGGCCAAACCCATGACCCGCGAAGGCTTTTAAAGCGTCACCTCCGGGCTGCGTCTGGATACCGGCGTCCGTCACCATTGCACCGGCGCACACAATTTTCTTTATTGTTCAATAACATTTTTATTACAATTTTACTAATAACAAGATTACAGTGAAAAAAAAAATCATGAAATAGTAAAAAGGCAGATTCCCGATTGGTCAGGAGATTCCTTGTCTAGAATGTGGAGTCATTATTGATTGGCGTACAATACACAACGTGTTCCGTTATTATAACAAAGTATTGCAGAAAAGATCCCGACAGACAAAGGGGGAGGGGAAAAATGATCCCACTGATAGAGCACTATTCCTCCCACTGACACCAGCGATGAGGCACTATTCCTCCCACTGACACCAATGATGGGACACTATTCCTCCCACTGAAACCAATTGTGGAGCTCTATTTCTTCAACTGATACCAATGATGGGGCACTATTCTTCCCACTGATACCAATGATGGGGCACTATTCCTCCCACTGATACCAATGATGGGACACTATTCCCCCCACTGACACCAATGATGGGGCACTACTCCTCCCACTGATACCAATGGTGGGACACTATTCCTCCCACTGACACCAATGATGGGGCACTATTCCTCCCACTGATACCAATGATGGGACACTATTCCTCCCACTGACACCAATGATGGGACACTATTCCTCCCACTGACACCAATGATGGGGCACTATTCCTCCCACTGACACCAATGATGGAGCACTATTCCTCCCACTGATACCAATGATGGGACACTATTCCTCCCACTGATACCAATGATGGAGCACTATTGATACTAATAGGGCACTCTGACTCCCATTGACACCAATGATGGGGTATTGTTTACTCCCATTGATGCCAATGATGGGGCATAGTTTATTCCCATTGACACCAATGATGGAGCATTGTTTACTCCCATTGACACCGATGATGGGGCATTGTTTACTCCCATTGACACCAATGATGGGGCATTGTTTACTCCCATTGACACCAATGATGGGGCATTGTTTACTCCCATTGACACCAATGATGGGGCATTGTTTACTCCCATTGACACCAATGATGGGGCATTGTTTAATCCCATTGACACCAATGATGGGGCATTGTTTACTCCCATTGATACCAATGATGGAGAATTGTTTACTTCCATTAATACCAATGATGGGGCATTGTTTACTCCCATTGACACCAATGCCGGGGTATTGTTTACTCCCATTGATACCAATGATGGGGCATTGTTTACTCCCACTGACTCCAGGACATATTCTTCTCCCACTGGTCACTGACATAGGGGTCTATTCACAAAGATTTGTGCCCAAAGAAGGTGAATGTACATTCCTTCTGTGTGAATGGGATTAAAAAAAATGAATGCTATTAGGCTATCGGCTAAACCGGTTCAATGTTTTCTAATAATTGAATGTAAAATACTATATTTAGCTGTGATGGCCGTTCATCTAGAATACATTTCCCGCACTCAAGACACTAATACACCTCGAGGGTTGTGTGAGATCCTTGATGTCCAGGAAGACAGGACTTCAGTGAGGAACATTTCCCTCACTCAGGACAGGAAAGTGGCTTCTCCCCCGCGTGAGATCTCTGATGTGTGTAAAGATTGGACCTCTGCGCAAAACATTTCCCGCACTCAAGACAGGAATACGGCTTCTCCCCCGTGTGCAATCTCTGATGTCTGTTAAGAGAGGACTTGTCCGTAAAACATTTCCCACACTCAGAGCAGGAATACGGCTTCTCCCCCGTGTGAGACCTACGATGTATGACAAGGTGCGTTTTTCTTGGAAAGCATTTTCCGCACTCAGGGCAGGAATAGGGCTTCTCGCCTGTGTGCGACCTCTGATGTGTGTAAAGATGGGATTCCACTGAAAAACATTTCCCACACTGAACACAGGAAAATGGCTTCTCGCCCGTGTGCACTCTCTGATGTCTGTAAAGATGTGACCTCACTAAAAAACATTTCCCGCACTCATGACAGGGATACCGCCTTTCCCCCGTGTGAGACCTCTGATGCGTAACAAGATTTGATGCTTTTACAAAACTTTTCCCGCACTCGGAACAAGAATAAGGTTTCTCACCAGTGTGAGACCTTTGATGTATGATAACGTAGGACTTCTGTAAAAAACATTTCCCGCACTGAGGACAGGAATACGGCTTCTTGCGCATTTGGGATGTCTGAGGACACTCTGTAGGAGTGTCCTCCTCTATAAATGTCCCCGTTATTCCATCCTCCTCCATAGACTGCTGATCATCCCTCACATACGCCTCTTCTTCTTCTGACTTCACCTCAACTTTTATATCTGTCAGATCTTCACCCTAAACCAAGAGAAGGAGAGAAAAAATTGTCTGTAAAATACAAACTTTAATATTGTGACATCACACAGAAAATCCGCGCAGTGGGGGAGGTTCAAAAAACGGGAGCGCAAACAATCTGGTGCCGCGGTGCATAGTAACCAATCGTCTTCTACTTCTTATTGTCAAAGCTTCATTGCACAAGTTGAAGTCAGAAGCTGATTGGTTACTGTGCAGCTGATCCGGATTCTGACTGCTCTAGTTCCCCCCACTGTCTCCACAAGTCCATGTTCTAGATGCTCCATCCTACCAACCTTGTAATGGTGAGGGATGGTGAGACCTTCCTGTGTGGAATCCCGGGAATACAGAGGACGGGGACATCTCTCTGGTGGGTTCCCATGACTGGATCCATCTACCTGATGATGGTGAGGGATAGTAAAACCTTCCTGTGTGGAATCCAGGGAATACAGATGACAGGGACATCTCTCTGGTGGGTTCCCATGACTGGATCCATCTACCTGATGATGGTGAGGGATGGTGTGACCTTCCTGTGTGGAATCCCGGGAATACAGAGGACAGGGAAATCTCCCTGGTGGGTTCCCATGACTGGATCCACCTACCTGATTATGGTGAGGGATGGTGAGATCTTCCTGTGTGGAATCCCGGGAATTCGGAGGATGGGGACATCTCTCTGGTGGGTTTCTGTCATTTGTTGGCTCCATCATATCCTTGTGTCCTTCAGAAAGCTCCTTCATCACTCCATACTCCTCATCCTCCTCTTTATACTCTTCTTTAACAACAATGTTATAATCTCCGAGGATTCCACTCTGAATATATAATAAGATATTAATTGTAACAAACATGCTGTGTATAAATCATAACTATCAGTGATTGTTCCTCATCTACCTGATGATGGTGAGGGATGGTGTGACCTTCCTGTGTGGAATCCCGGGAATACAGAGGACGGGGACATCTCTCTGGTGGGTTCCCATGACTGGATCCATCTGTAGGAAACACACACACTGACTGAATCCATTGTTTCTATGTGTTTATCAGATGATGGGGGATCTAGGTGGATCCTCCGTACTGCTCTCTCCTTTCCAATAAAGTCTCCTCTTACCCGGTGATGTGAGGGGCGGCTGATTGTCCATCATGACGTCCTTGTAGAGGTCCTTGTGTCCTTCTAAATACTCCCACTCCTCCTTAGAAGAAACGGTTCCAGAATTCCCGGCACCGCTCACCTCTCCTGTCAGTAGCTCAACAATCTTCTTGGTGACTTCTAGAATCTTCTGCATGTTGTGTCTCTCAGGTTTTAGGGAGTCACATGGAGGCACTGTGATGGTCATATGATCACCTGACTTCACGGGAGGCAAACTCTATATCGAAACACCAATAGTAATGTCATACAATACTCCCAGAATCTTCACCTCTCTGGTCAGGTCTGTTTTATTAATGGAGAGAAGAGTGATGTCATGTGACCTCCCAGAATCCTCCTCACCTCTCCGGTCAGGTCTGTGTTTTATTAATAGAGATGAGAGTGATGTCATGTGACCTCCCAGAATCCTCCTCACCTCTCCGGTCAGGTCTGTGTTTTATTAATAGAGATGTGAGTGATGTCATGTGACCTCCCAGAATCCTCCTCACCTCTCCGGTCAGGTCTGTGTTTTATTAAGAGATGAGAGTGATGTCATGTGATCTCCCAGAATCCTCCTCACCTCTCCGGTCAGGTCTGTGTTTTATTAATAGAGATGAGAGTGATGTCATGTGACCTCCCAGAATCCTCCTCACCTCTCCGGTCAGGTCTGTGTTTTATTAATAGAGATGTGAGTGACGTCATGTGACCTCCCAGAATCCTCCTCACCTCTCCGGTCAGGTCTGTGTTTTATTAAGAGATGAGAGTGATGTCATGTGATCTCCCAGAATCCTCCTCACCTCTCCGGTCAGGTCTGTGTTTTATTAATAGAGATGAGAGTGATGTCATGTGACCTCCCAGAATCCTCCTCACCTCTCCGGTCAGCAGGTAGACGATCTCCAGGGTGAGGTTTAGTATCCTCTCAGTCATGTGACTCCGGTCCTCCTCCATCCTCATTGGTCTATACAGGTCTCCTTGTAGACGAATAACTTTGGGAAATGACATTAAGAATGATAGGACGGGGATGTGAGGGGGGGGGGGAAGGAGGGTTGCTCTACATTCTAGGACTATGGCCCCCCCATAGGGAACACATTTAGATTGAACTGTTTAGTGTTTGTCCTGCCGGATCAGAAATTCTATTTTCTCTGTTGGGTTTGTTTTGAGTCTGAACTGGTTTTGATTAGTTTTAGATCTGCGAACAAGGAATGATAAATATGATCTGTGAGGTGCTATGAGGTCAATGTCGGGTAATCATGATGTCCAGGAAGGGGAACCTCCTGGATTATGGCTACATTTGCTGGCTAATCATAATTGCCAGAACTCGGTCTGGAAGGCTTCAATCGCCGGCAGCCTTCTGATTGACAGGAGTGATGTCACAGTCACTCTCTGCAGTAATAGAAGGAATTGGATTGGATGGCAGGAGGATGGTGCTGGTGTAGCAGAGAGCTGTGGGGGAGGATTCTGTTCTCTTCCCTCCAATGGCTGCCCAGTGTGGGTAGGAGGACAGCAGGAGGTAAGGGGTTCGTTCTCTTGGTTGCCAACTTTACTATTGGTTCCTGAAGCTCTGAATTGCAGCACCGGGCACTGCCAGAGCCTGTGCCATGGGAAGATATTGGACTGCCAACCCATATGCACAGCACTGAGCCAGGGCCACCCGCGCAAACAGACCTCCTCCAAGAACGAGTGCCTACCAAGAGGTGAAGGATTGCCATTCTTCATTCCACTTGGTAACCAGGAACGTTTTAATTGACAAGTGAGATGGTAAGAAAGTGAAGGTGTCCTTCATTGCCTGGCAGGAAAACTGTAAGGAGGTCAGAACAGTAAGTTCAGGTAGGACAACCATCATAAACCAAGAGCCACCTTAGAGTCTCCCCCAAACCTCAGCCCTCAGTCCATAATGAAAGAAATGTTCCGGCCCTGGAAGTGGGGGAATGTTCTGCCCCTGAAGGGGTTAATCTGGGTTCCCACACTATATATGTGTGTATCATCATCTACTGGAGATAAAAGACGTCAAAGTGACTATGGAGGAAGAGGACGGACATGACGATGGAGGAAGAGGACGGACGTGGCGGTGGAGGAAGAGGACGGACGCGGCGGTGGAGGACGGACAGTGACCGTGGAGGAAGAGGACGGACAGTGACCGTGGAGAAGGAGGACGGACGTTGACCAGGGAGGAAGAGGACAAATGTGACTATGGAGGAAGAGGACGGACATTGACCATGGAGGAAGAGGACGGACGTGACCATGGAGGAAGAAGACGGACGTGACGATGGAGGAAGAGGACGGACGTGACGATGGAGGAAGAGGACGGACGTGACGATGGAGGAAGAGGACGGACGTGACTATAGAAGAAGAGGACGGACGCGACGGTGGAGGAAGAGGACGGACGCGACGGTGGAGGAAGAGGACGGACGCGACGGTGCAGGAAGAGGACGGATGCGACGGTGGAGGAAGAGGACGGATGCGACGGTGGAGGAAGAGGACGGACGCGGCGGTGGCGGAAGAGGACGGACGCGGCGGTGGCGGAAGAGGACGGACGCGGCGGTGGAGTAAGAGGACGGACACAACGGTGGAGGAAGAGGACGGACGCGACGGTGGAGGAAGAGGACGGACATTGACCGTGGAGGAAGAGGACGGACATTGACCGTGGAGGAAGAGGACGGACATTGACCGTGGAGGAAGAGGACGGACATTGACCGTGGAGGAAGAGGACGGACATTGACCGTGGAGGAAGAGGACGGATGTGACCATGGAGGAAGAGGACGGGCGTGACGATGGAGGAAGAGGATGGACAGTGACCATGGAGGAAGAGGACGGATGTGGTGGTGGAGGGAGAAGATGGACATGACCACGGAGGAAGAGAATGGACACAATGATGAAGGAGGAGGTTGGACATGACGATGTAGGAAGAGTATGGGCATAACTATGGAGGAAGAGGATGGACGTGACGATGGTGAAGAGGACAGAGAGGACAATCGAGGAAGAGGACGGACATGACGGGGGGTTACTGGGTGTAAATATAAAATCAGATCTTATTACCTCCTCTGCTGCCACTTCCAGCAATATCTCCTCTTTACTTCCTCCCGTCTCACCTCATCAGTGACTTTTTGTTTATACCTGACATCACTTCCTGTCTGTACCTGACATCACTTCCTGTCTTCCATAGAGACTTCCTGTCTGGGTAGAAGTGAGATCACCTCTTGTGGAGCTCAGAGGAACTGCAGCCCCGAGAACCGTCTGGTAGTGTGACCCCGACCTTGTGCTGGGTGTGTATAGACTGTATATCGGTATCAGACATGGGCACGCTGGAAATGTTTAGTTTTGGATGCATTCGTTCATTGAAGAATTTCATTTGGTCATATTTGTTACATTGAATCTATTCGTTATTGGCATTTTTTAGTATGCTCGTTAGGTGGATTCCAAAAACTTTAGTTTTTCCGTTAGATTGCTATTTATTCAATACATTATCGAATCAAACGGATTCAAATTGGATAGATTTGATATTTTCAGATGCTAGTCCAACCCACCAAAAGAAATGGCACGAGCTGATTGGACAACATCGACTGGCTTCATGTGCATCCGAAGTAACTAATGGAATGAAATTCAGATCCATTCGTTATCCGAAACTGAATTATCGAACAAATTCGAAAATTGAATTCATTTTCCCATATAATTTTTTTTGGGATTTGTTACTATGTCCATTTGGAGATTCCTATACATCCGAATCTCCTAAAGTGAAATTTTCTTTTGGAAAACAAATTGTAACGAAAAGAAACGCACATGTCTAATCCTTAGAGTTGGGTCATCTCCACTTCCACCAAAGAGGGAGAGAAATATATGACTGCCTAGTCCAGCCTTTCTAAGCCAGGGTTCCTCCAAAGAATTCCAGAGTTTCGAGTAATGGACAATTTCTGTCTCTCAGTAGATACTGGAGGTCAAGCATTTTCATTTCCATCAAACGATGGGGCATCCTTACACATCACCCCATCCATGTCAGTATAGAGATCCAGCAGGAGATTTGTCCCCATTGAGTTCTGATGGGTTTTCAAATGTTCCCTTAATTTTTTGAGCAGTGTGTATGACTGCCTAGTCCAGCCTTTCTCAGCCAGGGTTCCTCCAAAGGTTTCTAGAGTTTCGAGTAAGGAACAATTTCTGTTTCTCAGAAGCAACTGGTATCTATGATGAGCTGATTTGAACCCAGCTTCAGACCGAACTTTGGCTGTTCAGATGAATGCCAGAACATTAGCCCGTTTGGAGCCCTGTTCAATGGGAAATAAAAGTCAAAAACAGAAGTTGTATTTCTACTGATTCCATCTGGTAGTGTGACCCCGGCCTTGTGCTGGGTGTGTATGGACTGCATCTCCTTATAGATGGGTCACCTCCACTCCCACCAAGGGGGACAGAAATATATGACTGCCTAGTCCAGCCTTTCCCAGCCAGGGGGCCTCCAAAGGGTTCTAGAGTTTCGAGTAATGAACAATTTCTGTCCCTCAGTAGCAACTGGTATCTAGGGCTGAGCTGATGGCTGGATCTGAACCTAGTTTCAGACTGAACTTTGGCTGTTTGTATGAATGCCAGAACGTTTTTAACCCCTGTTCAATTGGATCCGAAAATCATATATAGAAGTTGTATTTCTACTGATGACAGCATCACGATATCACTGGTCCCTAAGGAAGCAGCTGCAGTGTCTTTAGGAACCATTGATGTCACAGGAGATGAGGGCATGTGTGCTGGTATGGTTCAAGGTTGAAGGCTGGGGGGGGGTGCATGTTTTTCCCCCTTGAAGTTTGAATTGAGGGTCTGGTATGGATCTTCTGTGTGAGGAACCCCCTTAAAATCCATACCAGACTGAAAGGGTCTGCACCAAGGAATTGTGGCATCGATGCAGAAAATTCTGGTAGGCCAAATGTTGCGTGCCTGAAATAGAGCTAGAATTGGATGAGGGCATTGCTATTACAATGGACATTGGTGGTCCTGCTCCAGTGCAAGGGACACATCATCACTATGGGACCTTCAGTGGACTGAATGTTGATTCCTGTGATTGAGAATTGGCTCCCTTTCTCCTGGCCTCCATTATAGCTACAAGTTAGGGTACTCATGGAGCAAGGTTCAGGAGAGGGTAAGTATGTCTAGAAGACAAACGCAGTAACCCGGGTATAGACCATCTACCATGAATCCTATTGACAAAATGTTGAAAGGAACTGCCTGAGTACTTTACAAGGGCTCTAGTCGGAAGTGGCAGTAAAGTAAGCAACCAGTGGTGTGATGTAACACCTGGTCATCCATCTGAGCTCTGAGGAGTTGAAATTTGAAAAGGGAATACAGTCCAAAGACTCCTCCATTAATACAATAACAGTCACAGGGTGACCCTGTCTTATCTGTCCATGATGTTGGACTGTATATAAACTCCAAGCTTACCCATTCATGGTGGGCAAACCCCTGAAGGAGTTTTCAGGGAACAGGTTCTATAGCGATGGACCACCACCCAGGACCTGTATAGCACCCTGCAGCTATCTCTATGAGTGCCAATGTGAGCGCCCCACAGAGGATCCAGTTCCTGAAGCCACATCATAGGCTGTCTTCACAGAGTAGGGTCTGGATACAACTCCCAAGGTTTTATCGAGGTTGCTCTGGCCTGGAGACACTACTTCTCTATAGGACAGTGAGATGTTCATTGAAGAAATAAAAAAAATAAAGAAACTAGTGAAGCCGATTTCTCGATGAAGAAGAGGTCCATCAAGTGCTCCATCGCTGAGTAGGGGAGGTGCCCTAGGCAGGAGTGTCCTCAAATTTTGCACTGTTAGAGAATAATGAGATGCTGATTGAAGAATTCAAATAAAATTAAGAAGCTAAGCCTATTGGATGTCTACATTCCCCATTACGGACTGTTACTCAGCGCGGTGTTGACCGAGCTGTTCTTTTATGATGTGCCTTGACTTTATTGTCGTTTGTGAGTACAACACCTATTTTATTTCTTATTAAACATTTTTTATGATAATGCACTAGGCCTGTGCGCCCTCTGTTTGTTCTTTCCTCATTCAGTATATTTGGATTCCCCCGGTCTGTTGAGGGCAGCAAGGTGTGCATGTTCCAGGACATTCTTAATGTGGTTGCAGCCTGCATCGAGCCCATCCCCAAGCGCAGAAGCATTTGTGTTTGCTGGTTCATTGAGTAGGGTAGGGTTGGTGCCCCAGGAAGGCATGTCCTCAAATTTGCATTGTCTTCACAAAGTAGGGTCTGGATACAACTCCCAAGGTTTTACCGAGGTTGCTCTGGCCTGGAGACACTGCTTCTCTATAGGACAGTGAGATGTTCATTGAAGAAATCAAATAAAGAAAAAAAAAAACCTAGTGAAGCTGATTTCTCCATGAAGTAGAAGAGGTCCATCAAGTGCTCCATCACTGAGTAGGGTAGGGTTGGTTCCCCAGGCAGGCATGTCCCCAAATTTGCATTGTTAGAGGACAATGAGATGCTGATTGAAGAATTTAAATAAAATTAAGAAACTAGTGAAGCTGATTTCTCCATGAAGGAGAAGAGGTCCATTAAGTGCTCCATCGCGGAGTAGGGTAGGGTTGTAGGGGAGGTGCCCCAGGCAGGTGTGTCCTCACATTTGCATTGTTTTCACAGAGTAGGGTCTGGATACAACTCCCAAGGTTTTACCGAGGTTGCTCCGGCCTGGAGACACTGCTTCTCTATAGGACAGTGAGATGTTCATTGAAGAAATCAAATAAAGAAAAAATAGAAACTAGTGAAGCTGATTTCTCCATGAAGTAGAAGAGGTCCATCAAGTGCTCCATCACTGAGTAGGGTAGGGTTGGTTTCCCAGGCAGGCATGTCCTCAAATTTGCATTGTTAGAGGACAATGAGATGCTGATTGAAGAATTCAAATAAAATTAAGAAACTAGTGAAGCTGATTTCTCCATGAAGGAGAAGAGGTCCATCAAGTGCTCCATCGCTGAGTAGGTGTCAGGGAGCGAGGAGCCAGAAACACAAGGAGGTGCAATTAAAGGTAGGTTTATTAATATAAAAATAAGACAAGAGTACATGCAAGTCCAACAGTGGAAAACGTAGCCAAAGCCGGGGTCAAGAGCCAGGAAGAATTGTCGCCAAAGCCGGGATCAGGAGCCAGGAAGAATCGTCGCCAAAGCCGGGATCAGGAGCCAGGAAGAATGGTCACCAGAGCCAGGGTCAGAAGCCAGGAGGAGTCTTAGCCAAAGCCGAGTCGGTATCCAGGAAAGCAATGAGTAGCCAAACAGGAGCTTGCTGTTGTGCAACAGACAGGACACGAATGCAATGGACAGCCACAAACAGCAGACTTATATGTGATAAGCCACCACCTCCTGGGGGAGGAGACGCAGAGGGCTGAAAGCATAAAGGATCCCACAATGCTTTGCAGACACCTAAGATGGATGCCAGCACATCGAGCAGCACAAGGTCTGTGGAAAGGTAGGACCTTGACAGTACCTCCTCCTCAAGGGCCCCTCCCCCTCCACGGCTCAACATAAGGCTTCTGTGGAATGTGGGCGTGAAAAGCGCAGGGGAGGGCAGGAGCATCAACATCCGTGGAAGGAACCCAGGAACGCTCCTCGGGACCATAAACACGCCAATGGACAAGGAACTGCACCCGACCGCGGACCAACCGAGAGTCCAGGATGCGGCTCACCTCATACTCCTCATGACCGTCGACCCGGATAGGACGAGGCCGAGGCGGAGAGGCAGTAAAGCGATTACAGACCAGAGGCTTCAACATGGATACGTGGAAGACATTGGAGATATCCATCCCAGGAGGAAGAGCAAGGGCATAGGCAACCGGGTTCACCCTGCGGAGGATGCGGAAAGGACCAACAAAACGGGGAGCCAGTTTTGGTGCGGGCACCCGAAGATTGAGGTTATGAGTGGACAACCAAACCCGATCTCCGACTTGGTATGAAGGAGCGAGCAACCGTCTACGATCAGCCTGGAGCTTTTGGCGCTGAGCTGAGTCCTTCAAGGACCTCTGAATCTGCCCCCACAAGGAACACGGGGCAGCAAGATGGTTATCCACAGCCGGAATGTCCTGTGGCAAGAACAACTCAGGCAATGCAGCGGGTTGGAACCCATAGTTGGCCATGAAGGAAGACATCCCGGAGGAAGAGTTGACAGCCGAGTTCCTCGCAAACTCTGCCCATGGCAGGAGATCGACCCAATTGTCTTGATGATCAGAGATATAGCAGCGAAGGAATTGTTCCAGGGCCTGGTTGGAACGCTCCGCAGCCCCATTGGACTGCGGGTGGTAGGCCGAAGAGAAGGAGAGCTTGATACCCAACTGGGAGCAAAAGGCGCGCCAGAACCTGGACACAAACTGGCTCCCACGTTCCGAGGCAATCACCTTAGGCAACCCATGCAAGCAAAAGATCTCCCTGGCGAAAACCGTAGCCAGTTCTTGAGCAGTCGGCAATTTCTTGAACGGAACACAATGGCACATCTTGGAGAAACGATCAATGACCATAAGAATGACCGTATGGCCTCGAGACACAGGGAGGTCTACAATAAAATCCATGCCCATGTGTGACCAGGGACGCTCCCCATTGGGAATGGGTTGCAGAAGGCCCAATGGAAGATGCCGAGGAGATGAATTCTTGGCACAGACAGAACATGCCGCTACATATGAGGCGATGTCGGAACAGAGAGATGGCCACCAGAATAAACGAGAAACGACCCAGGACAACTGGTTCCTCCCTGGATGACCGGCGGTCTTGGAATTATGGTAGGTACGCAGCAAGCGGATGCGCAATCCCTCAGGTACGAAACATGTACCAGCCGGTCTCTCAGAGGGAGCATCAGTTTGAGCCACCAAAATCTGCTCCCCAAGGGGAGAAGTCAGGCTGGTACGAATGGCAGCCAGGATCTGATCCGGAGGTATGACCGAGGTTGGCTCAGAGTCCTCCCTGGACAGCTCAGAGTATTGCCGCGACAAGGCATCAGCCCCGACATTCTTGGAGCCAGGCAAATAGGAGACCACATAGTTAAAATGCGACAAGAACAGAGCCCATCTCGCCTGACGGGGCATCAACCTCTTAGCTTCCAAGAGATACGTCAGGTTCTTGTGGTCAGTGAGAATGAGAACCGGAACCCCGCAGAACCCTCGAGCAGGTGCCTTCATTCCTTGAGAGCCTGAATAATGGCCAACAACTCCCTGTCTCCAATCTGGTAGTTGCATTATGCGGAGGAAAGCTTACTGGAGTAAAACCCACAGGGAAGTAGGGGTCCATCGGGCGACCGACGCTGAGGCAGGAGGGCGCCTACTCCCGTCTCAGATGCATCAACCTCGAGGACAAAAGGCAACCCAGGATTGGGATGAGACAGTATCGGAGCCGAAGTGAAGGCAGATTTCAGAGCTTTGAAAGCTAAGATGGCCTCAGATGACCACTCGTGGGGATTACTGCCCTTCTTGGTCAGATCTGAGAGAGGCTTGGCCAGCGTGGAGAAGTTCCTGATAAACGTCCGATAATAGTTGGCGAATCCCAAAAAGCACTGAATGGACCGAAGACCACTGGGACGAGGCCACTGCAGAACCGCCGAAACCTTCTGAGGGCCCATGGAAAATCCCACAGCGGAAATGTTGTAGCCCAAAAGGCAACCTGGGATCGGTGAAATTCACACTTCTCGAGCTTACAGAAAAGCTTGTTCTCACGTAATCGTTGTAGCACTCGCTTAACATCCTGGATATGAGACTCCATGGACGCAGAGTAAACCAGGATGTCGTCCAAGTAAACCACCATGCACTGCTGCAACAAGTCACGAAAGACATCATTAATGAACTCCTGAAAGACCGCGGCGCGTTACACAACCTGAAGGGCATAACCAGGGATTCATAGTGGCCGGTTCTGGTGTTGAACACAGTCTTCCACTCGTCGCCCTCCTTGATCTGTACGAGGTTGTACGTAGCCCTAAGGTCGAGTTTAGTAAAGACCGTTGCTTCCTTGAGGCGGTCGAACAACTCGGTTATCAACGGAATTGGGTAAGCATTCTTAATCGTGATTCGATTGAGACCCCTAAAATCACTGCAAGGCTTCAATTCACCACCCTTCTTTTTCACGAAGAAAAAGCCAGCTCCTGCTGGAGAAGTAGACTTGCGAATGTGCCCCCGGGAAAGTGCATCAGCAACATACTCCTCCATGGCCTGATTCTCCGCAACCGAAAGAGGATACACCCTGCCACGCGGAGGAGTGGCACCAGGTTGTAAGGTTATGGCACAATCGTATGGACGATGAGGAGGCAGAGCACCGGCGCGCACCTTGTCAAACATGTCCAGGTACTCCCCATAGTCAGTGGGCAACACAGAGTCCGAGGAGGCACACAACACCTTAACAGGTCCATGGATGCAACCGGCCCCACACTGTGGAGACCACGAGAGAATCTCGGCCGACCGCCAATCAAAGGTCGGATTGTGCTTCTGAAGCCAGGGATATCCCAAAACCACGGAGTAGTGCGGGGAAGAAATTACCTGGAAACAGGCCAACTCCCTGTGAACAGCCCCAATAGCTACTTCCACTGGCAGGGTCTCGTGGGTAACCTGCGGCAGTTGCAGGGGCCTGCCATCTATCGCCTCGAGAACCAATGGAGTAACTCAAGCCTGCAGAGGAATGGAGTACTGGGCAGCAAACGAACTGTCCATAAACAACCCGCCAGCACCAGAGTCTACCAACGCCTGGGCCGTCACTGAGCCTTCCGCCCAAGAGAGGACAACGGTGATTAGCAGTTTATCTTTGCGGGAAACTGAGGACGAGGAAATTCCACCCAGGATCTGCCCCCGACAGGATCTCAGGTGCGAGCGTTTCCCGAACGGACCGGACAGGACTGCCGAAAATGCCCACCGAGACCATAGTACAGGCAGCGACCCTCCCAAAGCCAAGCGGCCCGCTCTCCCTCGGAAAGGCGAGCAAACCCCAGCTGCTTGGGCTCACCGCCAGACAAGCCATCCCCAGGTGGCGTGGGAGGAGAGGGAGGAACGGGTGGGATAGTAAACGTAGGCACCAATCGGTTAGGAGGCCTCCGCAGACGCTCCTTAAGTGAAGGCCTCTCCCTGAGCCTGGTGTCAATCAAGATTAGGAAGGAAATGAGTGATTCAAGCTCCACAGGCAGTTCTTTGGCTGCAATCTCGTCCTTCAACGCATCTGAGAGACCATGAGAGAAAGCAGCCACCAGAGCCTCATTGTTCCAACCCACCTTTGCCGCCAGGGTACGCAATTCTTTGGTGTACTCGGCAACAGTTTGTGAACCCTGATGCATGGACATGAGCAGCTTAGCAGCAGAGGTGGAGCGAGCAGACACATCAAATACCATACAGAAGAAGGCAACAAAACCGGCAAACTCATGAATCACATGGTTATTGTTCTCCCATAAGGGATTTGCCCAGGCCAAGGCCTTGTCCGAGAGCAGAGAGATTAGCAAGCCCACCTTTGACCTCTCAGTAGGAAAAGCGTGGGGTATCAATTCAAAATATATGCCCACTTGGTTAAGGAAACCCCGACAGTGACTCGGTTCACCCCCAAAGCGCTGTGGAAGGGGGGCTGAACCAGTCATACCTCTGGGCACCGCAGGTGCGGCAGCAGATGCGGAGGTAGGCGCAACAACGGGAGCGACCACAGGAGTGACAACCGGCCTAATAGCACCAGGAGCAAGGTGCGCTGTGCATGCAAGCAGCATCTGCAACGCCTGAGTGAACTGAGCCAACAAGAGATCCTGCTGATCAAGTCTGGCAACCAACATAGGGAGCGGGGGCGTACCTGCACCGTCAGGATTCATGGCATTCGTGTATGTCAGGGAGCGAGGAGCCAGACACACAAGGAGGTGCAATTAGGTGCAACAGACAGGACACGAATGCAATGGACAGCCACAAACAGCAGACTTATATGTGATAAGCCGCCACCTCCTGAGGGAGGAGCCACAGAGGGCTGAAAGCATAAAGAATCCCACAATGCTTTGCAGACACCTAAGATGGATGCCAGTACATGGAGCAGCACAAGGTCTGAGGAAAGGTAGGACCTTGACAGTAGGGTAGGGTTGGTGCTCCAGGCCGGCGTGTCCTCAGATTTGCATTGTCTTCACAAAGTAGGGTTTAAATACAACTCCCAAGGTTTTACCGAGGTTGCTCCGGCCTGGAGACACTGCTTCTCTATAGGACAGTGAGATGTTCATTGAAGAAATCAAATAAAGAAAAATAAAAAAAGAAACTAGTGAAGCTGATTTCTCCATGAAGGGGAAGAGGTCCATCAAGTGCTGCATCGCTGAGTAGGGTAGGGTTGGTGCCCCAGGCTGGCGTGTCCTCAAAAACTTGCCAGTGTCCAATCACATGAAGGTACTTACCTATAACCCATGGTGTATAAATATGTTGCCTGCGTCCCGTACTGTACGATGAAGATAATAAAGATACTCCCAAGCACCTAACCCCCCTCCCTCACACAAATTTTTCAGCACCCATGCCTAGGAACGTAATGCACCCATCGCAGGTGCCCATACGGAATAGTGGTTGCGCTACACACGTTACATATCGCCATACACGCCACAGTGAGAGCAATCATTCTAGGCCCTTTATTCCCAGTTAACTCTAGACTGATGACCTGCAAAGGCTTTTGAAGTGCCACCTATGAGCAATTTTCGGGTAACTAAGTTCGTCTTTATGACACACACACGTAGCACTACCCCCTTAGGGGTGGCTGATGAATTTGGGTCCCCCCCTATAGTCCTGCACAGCCAGTCAATTAGCATCTTACACACAAGCTACGGACCCCCCTCCCACAGCGTACTGCCCATAGAGGCAAACTGTCATGCTGGTAGGTCACTGCCTGTTTCCGGGTGTAGGGCGTGTGTACGCGCGCCCCCCGCAACGAACCTGCTGCGATTTGACACAGCGGGAGTCTGTCAGCAGGTCCCAGTCAAAGGTCCGGTGACCATCCGGGACATGCTCAAGTGTACTGCAAACAAACGGCCCGTAAAGGCCGACTGATGAACTGGTAGGTTACGGGTGTAGGGCGCACAGGGAGTTTGCCAGCAGGTCCCGGCCAATGATTGGGCAGGACCTGCTTATTGGCTGTGTCCAATCACAGCCCAGAGCTCTGTGTTGATAATCAACACAGGGCTCTGTACAGAGGAAACAATCTCTCTGTTTCTTATCCCTGCAAAGCAGGGGTAAGAAACAAAGGAATCTTTAGTAAAAAATCAGCACACATGACATGTCTTAGCACTGGTTCTCCCCCAAGATGTTAACCCCTTCCCAGCCAGTGTCATAGGTACAGTGACAGCAGGGGCGGACTGACCATTTGGAAACTCAGGCACTGCCCGAGGGCCCGGGGTCAGTAGGGGACCCCATGAGATGCCCCTGGTACCTTTTCCATAGGCTTTTTTGAGTTTGGGCAAGGACACAGGGGCCCCATGATCCCCTATTGCCCGGGGGGCCCCATGAGTTGTCAGTCCACCCGAGTGATAGTTTAGAGTATAAGCACCGATCACTGTATTGATGTCAGTGTCAGTTAGTGAGTTTCTCCTCCACCCCCTGGTGTCAGTTACTGAGTTCCTCCCCTCCCTGGTGTCAGTTACTGAGTTACTCCTCCACTCCCTGGTGTCAGTTACTGAGTTCCTCCTCCACCCCGCTGGTGTCAGTTACTGAGTTCCTCCTCCACCCCCTGGTGTCAGTTACTGAGTTCCTCCCCTCCCTGGTCTCAGTTACTAAGTTCCTCCTAAACCCCCTGGTGTCAGTTACTGAATTCCTCCTCCACTCCCTGGTGTTAGTTGAGTTCCTCCCTTTTCTGGTGTCAGTTACTGAGTTCCTCCTCCACCCCCTGGTGTCAGTTACTGAGTTCCTCCTAAACCCCCTGGTGTCAGTTACTAAATTCCTCCTCCATCCTGGTGTCATTTATTGAGTTCCTCCCCTCCCTGGTGTCAGTTACTGAGTTCCTCCACCCGCTGGTGGCGGTTACTGAGTTCCTCCTCCACCCCCTGGTGTTGGTTACTGAGTTCCTCCTCCCCTCCCAGGTGTCGGTTACTGAGTTCCTCCTCCACCCCGTGGTGTCGGTTACTGAGTTCCTGCTCCCCTCCCTGGTGTCGGTTACTGAGTTCCTCCCCTCCCTGGTGTCAGTTACTGAGTTCCTCCCCTCCCTGGTGTCAGTTACTGAGTTCCTCCCCTCCCTGGTGTCAGTTACTGAGTCCCCCCCCCCGGTGTCAGTTAGTGTCAGATTGCCTGCCGCACTATCACAGTCCCACTGTAAGTCGCTGATCACCGCCATTACTAGTACATAAAAAATGAATAAATCCTAATCCCAGTATATATCCCGTATTGGAGACGATATAACCTTCACCCAAAACAATCAATATACACTTACTATTTTTTTTTTTTGTTACCAAAAAATTTATGAAGAATTTATTATGAATTTGACTATTTGACTTGTTTCCATTGTTTTTATTGGATATGTTTAACAGAAAGCAGAAAATAATAATTTTTTTTTTTCGCTTAAAAATACCCCCCCCCCCCCCCCCCACAGTGGTGAAAAGAAAGCTCTTGTTTCCATGAGAAAAAAAACAATAGAACATTTGTTTGGGTGCAGTGTTGCATGACCGCACGATTACCAGTTGAAGTAGCACAGTGCAGAACAGCAAAAAAAAAATGTCCTGGTCATGAAGGGGGTAAAATCTTCCGGAGCTGAAGTGGTTAAATGGATCTCTAAGTGTTTGTGAAATCTCCCCCCACAAAATATCCTCAGCCAATGACAGGTAAGGATGCCATTTTTATTCTTCTCCTGCTATCAATTGCCAACCCGGTCCCACACTTCATCAACGTCTATGGTGACCTCTGATCTCCTTATGAACTGTTTCTTCCATGATGAAGATCAGCCATGGAGTATATCTGAGGTGTATATCAGGGTGTGCTTCTTCCCCACATGAGAGCTGGGATGTCCAGCAACATTCATCTAGAAGACATTTCCCGCACTCAAGGCACTAATACACCTCCAGGGTTATGTGGGACCCCGGATGTACAGGAAGACAGGACTTCATTGAGGAACATTTCCCTCACTCAGGACAGGAACGTGGCTTCTCCCCTGTGTGAGATCTTTGATGTCTGGAAAGATGGGACTTCACTGAAAAACATTTCCCGCACTCAGGACAGGAATACGGCTTCTCCCCCGTGTGAGATCTCTGATGTGTGTCAAGAATGGATTTCCGTGTAAAACATTTCCCACACCCAGGACAGGAATACGGCTTCTTCCCTGTGTGAGATCTCTGATGTCTGGAAAGATGTGAATTCCTTGAAAAACATTTCCCGCACTCAGTACAGGAATACGGTTTCTCCCCCGTGTGCAGTCTCTGATGTCTCTTTTGAGTGGACTTGTCTGAAAAACATTTCCCGCACTCAGCACAGGAATACGGTTTTTCCCCCATGTGGGATCTCTGATGTTTATAAAGATGGGCCTCCTGTGAAAAACATTTCCCGCACTCAAGACAGGAATACGGCTTCTCTCCGGTGTGAGACCTCAGATGTGTGCAAAGATATGACTTCCTTGAGAAACATTTCCCGCACTCAGGACAGGAATACGGCTTCTCTCCAGTGTGAGACCTTAGATGTGTGCAAAGATGTGACTTTCTTGAGAAACATTTCCCACACTCAGAACAGGTATATGGCTTTTCACCTGTGTGCAATCTCTGATGTCTATAAAGATGGAACTTACCTGAAAAACATTTCCCGCACTCAGCACAGGTATACGGCCTCTCCCCCGTGTGAGATACCTGAGGTCTGTAAAGACTGGACAACTCTGAAAAGAACTTCCCGCACTGAGAACAAGAATACGGTTTTTCCCCCGTGTGAGATCCCTGATGTGTGACAAGATCTGAATTTTGTACAAAACATTTCCCGCACTCAGGACAGGAGAAGCTCTTCCCCGTTGGAAGGCAAGCCCGGTCCCGCACAGTCTGAGGTTCCTCAGGATACGAGGAATCTGATGGTCCATCTACACTGGGTGGTGACGGATGGACATTGGAGAGAGCCGGGTTTTCTCCTGGACTATACTGTGTGATGTCCTCATCTTCTACTTTCCAGTCTGGAAACAAAGTGAGACAATCCTCAAAGGTTTTCCTCATCTCCCGGCCATGGACTAAAATACAAAGACAAAGAGGATTACTAGACAGGAGCTGATTGGTTCCCCCAAACCAGGACTCCGCCCACATCAGGCAGCTTGGTCTCTGAGGAGCGCACAATTCCACCCCCAAAGGAACTAGGAAAAAGGTCCTTCAAAAAAATTCCCCCCCAAAAATTATATAAATAAATAAGACAGGACACGCGGACAATGTAGTTGCAATAAAGTCTCCTCTTACCCGGTGATGTGAGGGGCGGCTGATTGTCCATCATGACGTCCTTGTAGAGGTCCTTGTGTCCTTCTAAATACTCCCACTCCTCCATGGAGAAATAGACAGTGACACCCTGACACCTTATAGGAACCTGACACACACAATGATACAGTCACCATCCAGACACATCCCTTGTCTGTTACTGGAGAATGTCCCAGAATTCCCGGCACCGCTCACCTCTCCTGTCAGCAGCTCCATCATCTTCTTGGTGACTTCTAGAATCTTCTCCATGTTGTGTCTCTCAGGGTTTAGGGAGTCACATGGAGGCACTGTGATGGTCATATGATCACCTGACTTCAGAAGAGGAAATCTCTGTATTGGGGAACCAATAGGAACATCATGTTAGACTCCCAGAATCCTCCTCACCTCTCCGGTCAGGTCTGTGTTTTATTAATAGAGATGAGAGTGACGTCATGTGACCTCCCAGAATCCTCCTCACCTCTCCGGTCAGGTCTGTGTTTTATTAATAGAGATGAGAGTGATGTCATGTGACCTCCCAGAATCCTCCTCACCTCTCCGGTCAGCAGGTAGATGATCTCCAGGGTGAGGTTTAGTATCCTCTCAGTCATGTGACTCCGGTCCTCCTCCATCCTCATTGATCTGGTCATGTGACCTAGACAGGTAAGCACATTAATTGATCAAGAAAATATATATATTTAATGGAAATGTTCCGGCCCCGGAAGTGGGGGAATGTTCTGCCCCTGAAGGGGTTAATCTGGGTTCCCACGCTATATATGTGTGTATCATCATCGGGCGTGACGCTGGAGGGAGAGGGCGGGCGTGACGGTGGAGGGAGAAGGCGGGCGTGACGGTGGAGGGAGAAGGCGGGCGTGACAGTGGAGGGAGAGGGCGGGCGTGACGGTGGAGGAAGAGGATGAACATGATGATGGAGGAAGAGGATGGACATGACGGGGGGGTTACTGGATGTAAATATAAATAAGATCTTATTACCTCCTCTGCTGCCACTTCCAATAATGTCTCTCCTCTGCTTCGGCCACAACTTCTTCTCTGTTCCTGACATCACTTCCTCTCTGTCCCTGAACTCACTTCCTGTCTTCCATACAGACTTCCTGTCTGAGTAGAAATGAGATCACCACCTTGTGGAGCTCAGAGGAACTGCAGCCCCGAGAACCATCTGGTAGTGTGACCCCGACCTTGTGCTGGGTGTGTATGGACTGTATGTCCTCATATAGGGGTCACCTCCACTCCCACCAAGGGGGACAGAAATATATGACTGCCTAGTTCAGCCTTTCTCAGCCAGGGGTTCCTCCAAAGGGTTCTAGAGTTTGGAGTAATGAACAATTTCTGTCCCTCAGTAGTAACTAGTATCTCGGGCTAAGCTGACGGTTCGATCTGAACCTCATTTCAGACTGAACTTTGACTGTTCGGATGAATGCCAGAACATTTTTAACCCCTGTTCAATTGGCTCCAAAAATCGTATATATATATATATATATATATATATATATATATATATATATATACACAGTTGCAAGAAAAAGTATGTGAACCCCTTGGGATTACGTGGAGTTTTGCATGAATTGGGCATAAAATGTGCTCTGAACGTCATCTAAGTCACAACAATAGAAGAACACAGTCTGCTGAACATAATACTACACAAACATTAGATGTTGCCATGGTTTATTTGCACATAACATGTAAACATTTGAAGCACCACACTTCTAATGGCACAAAGCAAGAAGCAGACAACTTCAAATATTAAAGAGACTACAGGTGACCTGTTTCCCCATCCAGATTTTTCGTCTCTTACCCCGTCTGCTTCTTCATCTCACCACCATGCACTCCCTACTCCTCCTTCTCACCGATGTATCCTCTCTCTTCAAACTCTCTCGCCTTCACCCCTCTTCTCCACCCCACAGCTTATATATACAGTTGTGTTAAAAATAATAGTAGTCAGACATCACTGACCTGATCAATCACTGTTTTTGGTAGAAATTATATTTCTACATGGCAAATAATTTACTAGCAGGTATAGTAGAGTAATAGAAATCCAACAGACCCAACAGTCATGACATGCATGCTGCTGATTCTGTGTAATTGAATCACTAATTGAAAGGGGCATGTTCAAAATAATAGCAGTGTGGAGTTCTATTAGTGAGGTCATTCATTCTTTGAAAAACAGGTGGCAATTATTGCCCTTATTTAAGGAAGGAAGGCAGCAAATGTTGTACTTGCTGGTTACAATGCATTTCTCTCTGAAATTCTGAGAAAAATGGGTTGTTCCAGACATTGTTCAGAAGAACAGCGTACCTTGATTAAAAAGTTGATTGGAGAGGGGAAAACATATAAATAAGTGCAGAAAGTGATAGGCTGCTCAGCTAAAATGATCGCAAATGCTTTAAAATGGCAACCAAAACCTGAAAGACGTGGAAGAAAGCGAAAAACTACCATTCGAATGGATAGAAGAATAGCCAAAATGGCAAAAGCCAACAATCAGCTCCAGGAAGATGAAAGAAGGTGTAAAGTTCCCTGTGAGTACTGTTACAATTAGAAGACGCCTATGTGAAGCCAAGCTATCTGCAAGAAGCCCCCGCAAAGTCCCACTGTTGAAAAAAAGACGTGCTGAAGAGGTTACAATTTGCCAAAGAGCACATTGACTGGCCTAAAGAGAAATGGCGCAACATTTTGTGGACTGATGAAAGTAAGATTGTTCTTTTTGGGTCTAGTGGCCGGAGACAGTTTGTCAGACGACCCCCAAACACTGAATTCAAGCCACAGTACACTGTGAAGACAGTGAAGCATGGTTGCGCAAGCATCATGATATGGGGATGTTTCTCATACTACGGTGTTGGGCCCTTTTATCGCATACCAGGGATCATGGATCAGTTTGAATACATCAGAATACTTGAAGAGGTCATGCTGCCTTATGCTGAAGAGGAAATGCCCTTGAAATGGGTGTTCCAACAAGACAACGACCCCAAACACACCAGTAAACGTGCAACATCTTGGTTCCAGACCAACAAGATTGACGTTATGGAGTGGCCAGCCCAATCCCCGGATCTTAATCCAATAGAAAACTTGTGGGGTGACATCAAAAATGCAGTTTCTGAGGCAAAACCAAGAAATAGAGAAGAACTGTGGAATGTAGTCCAATCATCCTGGGCTGGAATACCTGTTCACAGGTGCCAGAAGTTGGTTGACTCCATGCAACACAGATGTACAGCAGTTCTCAGAAACAGTGCTTATACAACTAAATATTCATTAAGTGATTCAAAGGAAAGCAAAATCTTCAAACATTTTTCAGTTTATATAGTGAATGTTTGAGTTTGTAAAGAAGAATACAAACACTGCTATTTTTTTGAACAGTCTAATATTCACTTTTCTTCAAATTTTTTAGAGGAACAACACAAATTTTATCTATTTTTCTTCATGTTTTGATTTGGAATAGAATGTGTAATGTTCCCAATGCATTTGTGTGTATGGAAATAAAAGCTATTAGAAGGATTTTCAGCTTTATTAACTTTATTCAACACACTGCTATTATTTTGAACACAACTGTATATCACCCTCACTCCTGTCTTCACCTTACTACTGTACTCAACTCCTGCTAATTCTGAACCTACATACTAAATAAAACCTCCAGGACACTGGGACCTGTCCCTCCATATAAGTCCTACTCCCATATTACCTCTCTCACCCTTCTGCTTCTCCTAACATCTGGAGACATTTCCCCACATCCTGGACCGCCATCTTTTTCCTTCGACCAACACACCCGGCACTCCCTACATTCTAACAGCGACCGCAATCCACACAATCTGGCTACTATTCCTCTTCTTCCTAGAACCAGCCTCCCCTTTTCCTGGGCCCTCTGGAATGCCCGCTCTGTCTGTATCAAACTCACCTCTGTCCATGACCTTTTTATCACAAACTTCTTTAACCTGCTTGCAATTACGGAAACCTCAGACTTCTCCTCTCCTGCTGCCCTCTCCCATGGTGGTCTCCTCTGGACTCACTCTCCCAGGCCTAGTGGACAAAAAGGAGGTGGAGTTGGAATCCTCCTATCCCCTCAAAGCACTTTTCAGGTCCTTCATTCACCTCCCTCTCCTCATTTGAAGTTCACTGTATTTGTCTGTTCTCTCCAGTTTCTTGGACCAGTATCAAGCTTCATCGATGACTTCTCTGCCTGGCTGCCTTACTTTCTTTTTTTCTGAAATTCCCACAATCATTCTTGGTGACTTCAACATTTCTTTTAACTTTAACACTCCTACTATCTCTAAACTTCTGAGCCTAACCACTTCTTTTGACCTAAAACAATGGAAGCATGCTTCTACTCACTCTGATGGTAACTGCCTCGACCTTGTATTCTCCTACCTATGCACTCCTTGCAACCTCACCAACTTTCCTTTTCCTCTCTCTGATCACTCCCTTATTAGCTTCTCTCTCTCCTTGGCTTCCTCCTCATCTTCCAACTAACAAACGGTTACCCGTAGAGACCTTCGTTATCTTAACCCTTCTTTTCTCTAACAGATTGTCTCTATGGCAAAATCTCAGCCCTGTCCTGCCCCAAACTGGCCACTTCTGTATACAACAGTTCACTGTCATCCACCGTGGACACATTGGCCCCCCTCACTACACACAGAACTAGGCCCCGACCACTACAGCCCTGGCCAACAGACAACACCAGATGCCTTAAAACACGTAGCCTTGCTCTTGAGCGTTTATGGCGAAAGACTAAGACTTCGACCAATATAAATCTGCCTTTCAAAAATACAATTGTTATCTCCACACTGCCAAACAGACATATTTTATCACTCTCATTAACACATTCTCACGCAATCCCCCTCAACTCTTTTCTACCTTTAACTCTCTACTTCGTCCTGCTTTACCTCCACCCACTAACTCACTCGCTGCCCAGGAAATCGCTAATCACTTTGAAATAAGATTGATACAATTGGTGACAAGATCTCCACTGTACAGATATCTCCCTCACTCTACACTCCTTGTCCACCACATATCTCCCTCACCCTACACTCCTTGTCCACCAGACGTCTCCCTCACCCTACACTCCTTGTCCACCAGACGTCTCCCTCACCCTACACTCCTTGTCCTCCAGACGTCTCCCTCACCCTACACTCCCTGTCCACCAGACGTCTCCCTCACCCTACACTCCTTGTCCAACAGACGTCTCCCTCACCCTACACTCCTTGTCCACCAGACGTCTCCCTCACCCTACACTCCTTCTGCACCAGACATGTCCCTCACACTACACTCCTTGTCCACCAGACGTCTCCCTCACCCTACACTCCTTGTCCACCAGATATCTCCCTCACCCTACACTCCTTGTCCACCTGCACAATCTATACTTCCCTTGTTTAACCCAGCTACTATAGAGGAGGTTGGTAAACTTTTTTCTAAAGCCCACCTAACCACCTGCCCCCTGGACCCTGTTCCCTCACAAATATTATGGTCACCCTCTGGCTCTATCCTTCATTCTTTAACTCATATCTTCAATCTTTCCCTTTCTACTGGCATCTTCCCCAACTCTCTAAAACATACGCTAGTCATTCCCATACTTAAAAAGGCCTCACTGGACCCCACCAATCTTAGCAACCTAAAACCCATCTCCTTACTCCCTTTTGCCTCCAAACTCCTTAAATGTCTAGTCTACAACTGGCTGAGCTGCCACCTCATTGAGAATAACCTTCACAATCCCCTTCAGTCTGGATTTCACCCACAATACTCCACAGAAACTGCTCTCCTAAAACTCACAAATGACTTACTAACCGCTAAAACCAATGGTCACTATTCTGTACTCTTACTCTTGGACCTTTCCACTGCCTCGGACAGTTGACCACCCCCTCCTTAAAAAACTCGATTTACTTGGTCTCCATGACTGTACTGTCCATTGGTTGGAATGTTACTGTCAGGGATCTCCTCGATCCCCGCCGCGATGGGCTCGGCGCAGGCGCACTGCTCCACCCAGCGCACGGGCACTAGGTCCGGGCCGGCCGCGGCGTTCGAGTTCGCGCATGCGCAGTAGAAGCCGCGGCCGCCCGCTGGGCACCAATGGCAGCGCAGGGCGGGATATTTAAAGGTCCCTGAGCTGTCATTTCGTTGCCTTCTGGTCTTACCTGCTTCCTGTGTTCCTGTACCTGTGCCTAGTAAGTTATTGACCCGGATTGCCTTTGACCTTGCTGATTTCTCCTGCTCAGACCCTTGCTTGCCTGACCTCTCTCCCTGGATGCCCCTTATTAGATCTGACCTCCTGCTGCTGACCTGGCGTGTGACCCGACGATTCTCTGCCTGCTCCCTTGTACCTTACCGTCCTCTACAATACCGACTCGGCCTGTCTGACTACGCACTTGCTCAGCCATCCATCCATCCATCCCATCGGGGTCACCCGACCTCCTCACATCTGGCTCTCCCTGGTTGGAGCCCCTGGCGAACACCACTACCACTGACAGGTGTGCTCAGCAGAGGCGACCTGGTCTCGGGGTACTACAAGTCCATCCCCACCATCAGGGGCCCTGGTGAACAAGTACCCTGGGGCTTAGACTCCGCGCTCTGGGCATGCCTGACCAGTGGAGTGCTAGTGGTGCCGCTCGGCGGTCCCTCACAGTTACCTATCTCACCGTACCTTCAGTGTCAGTTTCAACTCTACTTCCTCCTCTCCTACTCCTCTTATTGTTGGGGTCCCTCAAGGTTCTGTCCTTGGACCTCTCCTATTCTCGATCTACGCTTCTTCCTTGGGTCAGCTGATGGCTTCCCATGGTTTCTAATACCATTTCTATGCTGATGACACACAAATCTCTCTCTACTCCTCAGCTCACCCCATCCGTTTCCTCATGTATCATGGATTTACTAACAGACATATCAGACTGGATGTCACACCACTTCCTACAACTCAATCTATCCAAAACTGACCTCATAATATTTCCTCTCCCACGTGCCTCTTCCACTGATTTCTTGGTCAGGATCAATAGCACCACTATCAACCCATCCCTGCATGCCAGGGTGCTAGGGGTAACCCTGGATTCTGAACTATCCTTTTAGGCCCACATCCAATCCCTGTCCAAATCATGCCGCCTCAACCTCCGCAACATCTCCATAATACGCCTTTTAACCAATGAAACCACAAAGCTCCTAATTCATTCCCAGGTCATCTCTCGCGTTGACTACTGCAACTCCCTCCTCATTGGCTTACCTTTACATAGGCTATCCCACCTCCAGTCCATCATGAATACTGCAGCCAGGCTCATCCACCTTACCAACCGTTCAGTGTCTGCTACCCCTCTCTGCCAATCCCTCCACTGACCTCCAATCAGTGTCCTCCACCCCGCATCCAATCACATGAAGGTACTTACCTATAACCCATGGTGTGAATATGTTGCCTGCGTCCTGTACTGTAAGTTGAAGATACTAAAGCTACTCCCAAGAACATAAGGCCACCTCCACACGTTTCAGCACCCATGCCTAGAAACATAACCCACACATCGCAGGCGCATACATACAGAATACTGATTGCACTACACACGTTACATATCGCCATACACGCCCCAGTGAGAGCAATCATTCTAGGACCATTATTGATGGTTAGCCCTAAACTGATGGCCTGTAATGGCTTTTGAAGCTCCACCTATGGGCAATTTTCAAGTAACAAAGTTTGTCTTCATGGCACATACACAATATTAAGGCTTGACATGTTGGGTATCTACACTATATTGCCAAAAGTATTGAGCTCATTGAATTCATTCTCACACACAACTACTTCACTTTCAATAATGACATCTACACCATATTGCCCCACGTATTGGACCGCCGGCCTTTCCACGCATATGACCTTGAATGGCCCCCCAGTCTTAGTCTGTAGGGTTCAATATTGAGTTGGCCCACCCTTTGCAGCTATAACAGCTTCAACTCTTCTGGGAAGACTGTCCACAAGGTTTAGGAGGGTGTCTATGGGAAGGTTGGACCATTCTTCCAGAAGCACATTTGTCAGGTCAGGCACTGATGTCGGGGAAGGAGGCCTGGCTCGCAGTCTCTGCTCTTATTCATCCCAAAGGTGTCCTATGGGGTTGAGGTCAGGACTCTGTGCAGGCCAGTCAAGTTCCTCCACCCCAAACTGGCTCCTCCATGTCTTTATGGACCTTGCTTTGTGCACTGGTGCGCAGTCATGTTGGAACAGAAAGGGGCCATCCCCAAACTCTTCCCACAAAGTTGGGAGCATGAAATTGTCCAAAATGTCGCCTTAAGAGTTCCCTTTAATGGAACTAGGGGGCCAAGCCTAACTCCTGAAAAACACCCCCACACCATAATCCCCCCTCTACCAAACTTTACACTTGGCACAATGCAGTCAGGCAAGTACCATTCTCCTGGCAACCGCCAAACCCAGACACGTCCATTGGACTGCCAGACGGAGAAACATGATTGGTCACTCCAGAGAACACACCTCCTCTGCTCTAGAGTCCAGTGGCGGCGTGCTTTACACCACAGCATCCGACGCTTTGCATTGCACTTGGTGATGGTAGGCTTGGATGAAGCTGCTCAGCCATGGAAAACCATTCCATGAAGCTCTCTACACACTGTTGTTGGGCTCATCTGAAGGCCACACCAAGTTTGGAGGTCTTTAGCTATTGACTCTGCAGACAGTTGGCGACTTCTGCACACTGTGCACTTCAGCATGTGCTGACCCCGCTCTGTCATGTGACGTGGTCTACCACTTGGTGGCTGAGTTGCTGTTGTTCCCATGTCACAGATGAACTTATCGCCCAGGTGGCCACCTATCACAGGACCACGCTTGGAGTCACTGGGCTCCTGAGAGCGACCCATTCTTTCACTAATGTTTGTAGAAGCAGACTGCATGCCTAGGGGCTTGATTGTATACACCTGTGGCCATGGAGGGGATTGGAAAACCTGAATCACATGATTTGGAGGGCGAGGACAATACTTTTGGCAATATAAGTGTATATGTTTGGGGGTTATAATGGATCTTCCAGCCCAAAATGTTAACGTATGCAAAAACAGCTTCGGCAGTGAAAGGGATAATGAGAGCTAGATGGAATCACTCTCCTGTAATCACGCTCTAAACAATAGAGCTCCCCCTAGCTGCAGCCTGGTAATGACATTTCTAGGAGGTCTATTCGTTGAGCTGCTACATACTTCCCATCTTTAACCAGTTGCCGCCCAGCCTATAGCCAGATGACGGCCAGGCGAACAGCTCATCCCTCCGGGTGAACATCATATGGCGTCCTTTCAGGAACGAGCATTGCGCATGCCCGCGCTGCTGCGAGATCTGTCACCGACCGTGTACCTCAGACACAGCCGATGACAGATCTGTGTACCGGCCCCATTGCCAGTACCATGTGACCTGCTGTGACCAATCACAGCAGACCACATGACATTTATATACATTTGGGGGATACCTGTACCGTCCTGACATTTGGGGGATACCTGTACCGTCCTGACATTTGGGGGACACCTGTACCGTGCTGACATTTGGGGGATATCTGTACTGTCCTGACATTTGGGGAATTTGTACTGTCCTGACATTTGGGGGATATCTGTCCTGTCCTGACATTGGGGGGATTTGTACTGTCCTGACATTTGGGGAATATCTGTACTGTCCTGACATTTGGGAGATATCTGTAGTTCTGACATTTGGGGGTATCTGTACTGTCCTGACATTTGGGGGATATCTGTACTGTCCTGACAATTGGGGGATATCTGTACTGTCCTGACATTTGGGGGATATCTGTAGTTCTGACATTTGGGGGATATCTGTAGTTCTGACATTTGGGGGTATCTGTACTGTCCTGACATTTGGGGGATATCTGTACTGTCCTGACAATTGGGGGATATCTGTACTGTCCTGACATTTGGGGGATATCTGTAGTTCTGACATTTGGGGGATATCTGTACCGTCCTGACATTTGGGGGTATCTGTACTGTCCTGACATTTGGGGGATATCTGTACTGTCCTGACAATTGGGGGATATCTGTACTGTCCTGACATTTGGGGGATATCTGTAGTTCTGACATTTGGGGGATATCTGTACCGTCCTGACATTTGGGGGATATCTGTACCGTTCTGACATTTGGGGGATATCTGTACCGTTCTGACATTTGGGGAGATATCTGTACCATTCTGACATTTGGGGGATATCTGTACCGTTCTGACATTTGGGGGATATCTGTACTGTCCTGACATTTGGGGGATATCTGTACTGTCCTGACAATTGGGGGATATCTGTACTGTCCTGACACTTGGGGGATATCTGTACTGTCCTGACAATTGGGGGATATCTGTAGTTCTGACAATTGAGGGATATCTGTAGTTCTGACATTTGGGGGATATCTGTACCGTCCTGACATTTGGGGGATATCTGGACCGTCCTGACATTTGGGGAATATCTGTACTGTCCTGACATTTAGGAGATATCTGTACTATTTTGACATTTGGGGGATATCTGTACCGTCCTGACATTTGGAGGATATCTGTACCATTCTGACATTTGGAGGATATCTGTACCATTCTGACTTTTGGGGGATTTGTACTGTCCTGACATTTGGGGAATATCTGTACTGTCCTGACATTTGGGAGATATCTGTAGTTCTGACATTTGGGGGTATCTGTACTGTCCTGACATTTGGGGGATATCTGTACTGTCCTGACAATTGGGGGATATCTGTACTGTCCTGACATTTGGGGGATATCTGTAGTTCTGACATTTGGGGGTATCTGTACTGTCCTGACATTTGGGGGATATCTGTACTGTCCTGACAATTGGGGGATATCTGTACTGTCCTGACATTTGGGGGATATCTGTAGTTCTGACATTTGGGGGATATCTGTACCGTCCTGACATTTGGGGGTATCTGTACTGTCCTGACATTTGGGGGATATCTGTACTGTCCTGACAATTGGGGGATATCTGTACTGTCCTGACATTTGGGGGATATCTGTAGTTCTGACATTTGGGGGATATCTGTACCGTCCTGACATTTGGGGGATATCTGTACCGTTCTGACATTTGGGGGATATCTGTACCGTTCTGACATTTGGGGAGATATCTGTACCATTCTGACATTTGGGGGATATCTGTACCGTTCTGACATTTGGGGGATATCTGTACTGTCCTGACATTTGGGGGATATCTGTACTGTCCTGACAATTGGGGGATATCTGTACTGTCCTGACACTTGGGGGATATCTGTACTGTCCTGACAATTGGGGGATATCTGTAGTTCTGACAATTGAGGGATATCTGTAGTTCTGACATTTGGGGGATATCTGTACCGTCCTGACATTTGGGGGATATCTGGACCGTCCTGACATTTGGGGAATATCTGTACTGTCCTGACATTTAGGGGATATCTGTACTATTTTGACATTTGGGGGATATCTGTACCGTCCTGACATTTGGAGGATATCTGTACCATTCTGACATTTGGAGGATATCTGTACCATTCTGACTTTTGGGGGATATCTGTACCATCCTGACATTTGGAGGATATCTGTACCATTCTGACATTTGGGGCATATCTGTACCGTCATGACATTTGGAGGATATCTGTACCGTCCTGACATTTGGGGGATATCTGTACCGTTCTGACATTTGGGGGATATCTGTACCGTTCTGACATTTGGGGGATATCTGTACCTTCCTGACATTTGGAGGATATCTATACCGTCCTGACATATGGGGGATATCTGTACCGTCCTGATATTTGGGGGATATCTGTGCTGTGCTGACATTTGGGGGATATCTGTGCTGTGCTGACATTTGAGGGATATCTGTCCTGTCCTGACATTTGAGGGATATCTGTCCTGTCCTGACATTTGGAGGATATCGGTACTGTGATGACATTTGGAGGATATCTGTCCTGTCCTGACATTTGGGGGATATCTGTCCTGTCCTGACATTCTTGGACCTCAAGAAATGAGATCAGCCGTCAGTACTTCAGGATCGATCGATTTTCAGATATCTCCCATAATTTGTGAACTCTATAACTTTCCTACAGACTAAAAAATACATCCTAATTTGGGTTATTTTCACTCAAAAAATGTAGCAGAATACATCTTGGCCTAAATTTATGAAGAACAATTATTTATTTGCAAACTTTTATAACAGAAACAAAGGAAAATGTGTTTTTTTTTCAAAATTTTCAAACTTTATTGTTAACTTAGCGAAAAATAAAAACCCCAGCAGTGACTAAACACCACCAAAAGAAAGCTCTAGTTGTGTGAAGAAAAATATAAAATGTTAGTTTGAGTAAAGCGTTGCATGACCGCGCAATTGTCATTCCAAGTGTGAGAGCGCTGAAAGCTGAACATTGGCCTGGGGGCAGGAAGGGGGTAAAAGTGCCCGGTATAGAAGTGGTTATAGAAGTGCTGCATTGTGGCCAGTAGCTGGAGCCAATGATCACGGGAAATCATTATATGAAATAAAAATCGACCAACATTCATCAGGGCTCAGGGAATGCTATTTTTAACTTTTTATTTTTTTTTAATCGACTTCTCATAGTTTGCGAAGGTTTACACCATATAATCCACTCAGCCAATGACATGTGAGGACGCCATTTTTATGTTTCTCCTGCTATCAATGGCCGACCCGGTCCCACACTTCATCCACGTCTTTGGTGACCTCTGACCTCCTTATGAAGATCAGCCATGGAGTATATGTGAGGTGTATATCAGGGTGTGCGTCTTCCCCACATGAGAGCTGGGATGTCCAGCAACATTCATCTAGAAGACATTTCCCGCACCAAAGGCACTAATACACACCTCCAGGGTTGTATGGGACCACTGATGTCCAGGGAGTCAGGACTTCAGTGAGGAAAATTTCCCTCACTCAGGGCAGGAATGTGGCTTCTTCCCCCTGTGAGATCTGTAATGTGTGTAAAGGCCAGACTTCTGTGAAAAACATTTCCCGCACTCAGGACAGGGAAACGGCTTCTCGCCCGTGTGAGATCTCTGATGTATGCAAAGATAGGACTTCCTTGAAAAAAATTTCCCGCACTCAGGGCAGGAATACAACTTCTCCCCCTTGTGCGATCTTTGATGTCTGTAGAGACTGGACTTTAATGAAAAACATTTCCCACACTCGGAGCAGGAATACGGCTTCTCTCCTGTGTGCAATCTCTGATGACTGTAAAGGTAGAACTTCTTGGAAAAACATTTCCCGCACTCAGGACAATACAGCTTTTCCGCCGTGTGAGAACTTTGATGTTTCACAAGCTGCTCTTTTTCTACAAAACATTTCCCACACTCAGGGCAGGAATATGGTTTATCACCTGTGTGAGACTTTTGATGTTCGACAAGTTCTGATAATTTTACAAAACATTTCCCGCACTCAGAACAGAAATGCAGCCTGTCCCCAGTGTGAGATCTCAGATGTATGGAAAGCTTGGATTTCGTTATACAAACTTTCCCGCACTCAGGGCAGGAGTACGGCTTCTCACCGGTGTGATATCTTCTGTGCTCCTTAAGATTGGATTTAAAATTGAAACGCTTCCCGCACTCTGGACAGGAATGTGGCTTCTCACCACTGTGAGTTTTTTTATGCACATTAAGACTGGATTTAATACTGAAACATTTCCCGCACTCATGGCAGGAATATGGTTTCTCCCCCGTGTGAGATCTTTTATGCACAATAAGTTTGGATCTATAATGGAAAAATTTCCCGCACTCAGTACAAGAGAACCTGTTCTCTGTTTGCAGGCCGGCCCGGTCCCGCACAGTCTGAGGTTCCTCAGGATACGTGGAATCCGATGGTCCATCTACACTGGGAGGTGCCGGATGGACATTGGAGGGAGCCGGGTTTTCTCCTGGACTATACTGTGTGATGTCCTCATCTTCTACTTTCCAGTCTGGAGACAAAGTGAGACAATCCTCGGAGGTTTTCCTCATCTCCCGGCCATGGACTAAAATACAAAGACAAAGAGGATTACTAGACAGGAGCCCCACCAGAGGTGAGGATGGGGGGAGGACAACCAAGAGGAAGACTGGACTCATCCTGAAGACCACCATCATTGGGGTATTGGCTCCTCCCCCCAGCCTGAAGACCACCATCATTGGGGTATTGGCTCCTCCCCCATCCTGAAGACCACCATCATTGGGGTATTGGCTCCTCCCCCATCCTGAAGACCACCATCATTGGGGTATTGGCTCCTCCCCCATCCTGAAGACCACCATCATTGGGGTATTGGCTCCTTCCCCATCCTGAAGACCACCATCATAGGGATATTGGCTCCTCCCCTATCCTGACCCTAAAGACCACCATCATTGGGTATTGGCTCCTCCCCATCCTGAAGACCATCATAGGGGTATTGGCTCCTCCCCTATCCTGACCCTGAAGACCACCATTATTGGGGTATTGGCTCCTCCCCCATCCTGAAGACCACCATCAATGGGGTCTTGGCTCCTCCCCCATCCTGAAGACCACCATCATTGGGGTAGACTCCTCCCCATCCTGAAGACCACCATCATAAGGGTATTGGCTCCTCCCCTATCCTGACCCTGAAGACCACCATCATTGGGGTCTTGGCTCCTCCCCCATCTTGAAGACCACCATCATTGGGGTCTTGGCTCCTCCCCCATCCTGAAGACCACCATCATTGGGGTATTGGCTCCTCCCCCACCCTGAAGACCACCATCATTGGGGAATTGGCTCCTCCCCCATAATCACTTTCTGGTTGGAGGATGTGATCACATTATCATCACCATGTAACAGTCTGTGCTCCAATCACATCATCCGATATAAAATGTCCAGCTGGTAGGAAATGGGGAGAACAGAGGAGAAGACATATTATGTGTATATATATATATATATAAGAGTGGGGGGACAGCAGAAGTCAGGAGTATTGAATGTACAACACACATTATATAGTGCAGGGGTCAGGAGTATGTAATGTACAACATAGAGTATATAGTGCAGAGGTCAGGAGTATGTAATGTACAACACACAGTATATAGTGCAGGGATCAGGATTATGTAATGTACAATAGAGTATACAGTGCAGGGGTCAGGAGTATGTAATGTACAACACAGAGTATATAGTGCAGGGGTCACGAGTATGTAATGTACAACACAGAGTATATAGTGCAGGGGTCAGGAGTATGTAATGTACAAACAAAGAGTATATAGTGCAGGGGACAGGAGTATGTAATGTACAAACAAAGAGTATATAGTGCAGGGGTCAGGAGTATATAATGTACAACATGGAGTATATAGTGCAGGGGTCAGGAGTATGTAATGTACAACATAGAGTATATAGTGCAGAGGTCAGGAGTATGTAATGTACAACACACAGTATATAGTGCAGGGATCAGGATTATGTAATGTACAATAGAGTATACAGTGCAGGGGTCAGGAGTATGTAATGTACAACACAGAGTATATAGTGCAGGGGTCACGAGTATGTAATGTACAACACAGAGTATATAGTGCAGGGGTCAGGAGTATGTAATGTACAAACAAAGAGTATATAGTGCAGGGGACAGGAGTATGTAATGTACAAACAAAGAGTATATAGTGCAGGGGTCAGGAGTATGCAGTGTACAACATGGAGTATATAGTGCAGGGGTCAGGAGTATGTAATGTACAACACAGAGTATATAGTGCAGAGGTCAGGAGTATGTAATGTACAACACACAGTATATAGTGCAGGGATCAGGAGTATGTAATGTACAACATAGTGTATAGAGTGCAGGGATTAGGAGTATGTAATGTACAACATGGAGTATATAGTGCAGGGGGCATGAGTATGTAATGTATAAACAAAGAGTATATAGTGCAGGGGGCAGGAGTATGTAATGTACAAACAAAGAGTATATAGTGCAGGGGTCAGGAGTATGTAGTGTACAACATGGAGTATATAGTGCAGGGGTCAGGAGTATGTAATGTACAACATGGAGTATATAGTGCAGGGGTCAGTAATCAGTGGTGGCTTAAATATTTAATTAACTAAGTCAAGTTGCAGAGGTCCCACCCCGCTGCCTCCCATCTCCTGAGACTGCACTCAGTGACTTGGGTCTGAGACTATACAGATATATCCCTCCACCCGGCACAGCCAGAAGACAGAGCAAGTGACCCCGGGGGAATTGTTCTGATAGAGATCCTACTATACCCGGGATGGGGCAGGAGACCTCACACACATGCCCCGGGTGTCTAGGCTGAGCCATGCTTATGGTGGAAATCCACATTTTGCTGCCGGATGATCCCCAGAATCTCCATAAATCCAGTCTAGAGACATAAATTGTGTCTGCAGCACAGAGAAGGAAGATTATTCAAGAGGAATTCGGGAATACAGGACGGGGAACACAGCTCAGGAAAGTGATATCACCCCGCCCTACTCTGCACCAATCAGTGAGCAGTATGGGTGGAAGAATGGATTTAGTGTTCATGACCCACCTGTGCTGATCTCTGTAGGAGTGTCCTCCTCTATAAATGTCCCCGTTATTCCATCCTCCTCCATAGACTGCTGATCATCCCTCACATACGCCTCTTCTTCTTCTGATTTCACCTCAACTTTTATATCTGTCAGATCTTCACCCTAAACCAAGAGAAGGAGAGAAAATATCATCTGTAAGATATAAGCATTAATATTGTGACATCACACAGAAAATCCGCACATCGTCTCCATGAGTCCATGTTCTAGATTCTCCATCCCACCAACCTTGTAATGGTGAGGGATGGTGTGACCTTCCTGTGTGGAATCCCAGGAATACAGAGGATGGGGACATCTCTCTGGTGGGTTCCTGGTATTAGGTGGCTCCATCATATCTTTGTGTCCTTCTGAAAACTCCTCCATCACTCCATACTCCTCATCCTCCTCTTTATACTCTTCTTTAACAACAATATTATCATCCCCGAGGATTCCACTCTGAATATATAATAAAACATTCATTGTAACAAACATGCTGTGTATAAATCATAACTACCAGTGATTGTTCCTCACCTACCTGATGGTGAGGGATGGTGACATCTTCCTGTGTGGAAACCTGGGAATACAGAGGACGGGGACATCTCTCTGGTGGGTTCCCATGACTGGATCCATCTGTAGGAAACACACACACTGACTGAATCCATTGTTTCTATGTGTTTATCAGATGATGGGGGATCTAGGTGGATCCTCCGTACTGCTCTCTCCTTTCCAATAAAGTCTCCTCTTACCCGGTGATGTGAGGGGCGGCTGATTGTCCATCATGACGTCCTTGTAGAGGTCCTTGTGTCCTTCTAAATACCTCCCCTCCTCCTTAGTAGATATGGTTCCAGAATTCCCAGCCCCATTCACTTCTCCCTTCAGCAGCTCAATAATCTTCTTGGTGACTTCTAGAATCTTCTGCATGTTGTGTCTCTCAGGAGTCAGTGAGTGAGGTCGAGGCACTTCGATGGTCACACGGTCACCAAACTTCACAGGAGGCAAACTCTATATCAAAACACCAATAGTGACGTCATACAACATTCCCAGAATCCTCCTCACCTCTCAGGTCAGGTCTGTGTTTTATTAACCTCTTGCCGTCCGCCTGCTGTTTATAAACGGCAGGGCGGTGGCAGTCCAAGGTCGGGTTGCCGTTCCTAAACGGCACCCGCCTTTTCTAGCTGTGCGCGCTCCCTAGGAGCGCGCACCACCGCGATTCGGTGTCCGCTGTGTCCTCCGGACACAGTGAAACACCGATCGTCGGACGGGACCTCTGTACGAGGTCCCGGTCATGTGATCACTGATTGGCGAATCAGTGATCACATGCAAAGTAGTAAGCAAGATGTCACTTGTGACATCATTGCTTACTACGTGTGAAATCTGTGAATGATCACAGAGGTCACATGGTACAAGGCTATTCACAACAGCCTTGTACCATGTGACAAGCTGTGACCAATCACAGCTCACTCAGTAGTTATCAATGACTGCAAGAATGCAGACAGAGAGAAAGAGAAATGATTGCTTTTACATCCTATATGGGTGTAAAAGCAATCAGTGTAAAAAAAAAAAAAAAAAAATCTTCATCACCCCCCACAAGTAGTACAGTGTCACCATGGTGACACTGTACTGCTAGGGTGACAGTATGTAAAAATAAAAAATAAAAATAAAAAATAGTATTAAAAAAAATAAAATAAAAATGTAAAAAAAAATGTTTAAAAATTATAATGTTTGGTTATAAACTAATTTGGATTTTTTTTTTTTACTAAAAAAATAACGGAATAAATTTTGGCCAAGATTTAGGATGAAATATTATTTATTTGCAAAATTTTATTAAAAAAAAACACTTTTTTTCAAAATTTTTGGACTTTTTCATTTACATAGTAAAAAAAATAAAAATCCCAGCGGTGAATAAATACCACCAAAATAAAGCTTTATCTGTCTCAAAAAAATGGTAAAAAATTCATATGGGTACAGTATTGCATGACCGCGCAATTGTCATTCAAAGTGTGATAGCGCTGAAAGCTGAAAATTGCCCTGGACAGGAAGGGGGTAAAAGTGTCCGGACAGGAAGTGGTTAATAGAGATGAGAGTGGTGTCATGTGACCTCCCAGAATCCCCCTCACCTCACCGGTCAGGTCTGTGTTTTATTAATAGACGTGAGAGTGATGTCATGTGACCTCCCAGAATCCCCCTCACCTCTCCGGTCAGGTCTGTGTTTTGATAGAGGTGAGAGTGATGTCATGTGGCCTCCCAGAATCCTCCTCACCTCTCCGGTCAGGTCTGTGTTTTATTAATAGAGGTGAGAGTGATGTCATGTGACCTCCCAGAATCCTCCTCACCTCTCCGGTCAGCAGGTAGATGATCTTCAGGGTGAGGTTTAGTATCCTCTCAGTCATGTGACTCCGGTCCTCCTCCATCCTCATTTGGTCTATACAGGTCTCCTTGTAGACGGATAACTTTGGGAAATGACAGTAAGAATGATTTGTATGGTATAGGTCACACAATGGTAGGATGTGGATGGGGGGGGGGGAAATAGGAAGCTTGCTGTACAATTAACAATTACTTTCCCCCATGGGAACTCATTTAGTTTGGACTGTTTAGTCCAGCCCTTCAACTCCAGTACCCCCTAAGGGTCTCCTAGAATTAGCCAGATATCCATTTCCCTTCAAAGCCTTTCCATTCTCCTACTTCTTTCACATCCCTCAGTATTTTCCTCCCTTTGACACCAGTGATGGAACATATTCGTCATGGAAGGCTGGGGAATATCTTCTTCCTCCTGACCAGCAATGTAAGGGACTCCTGACCCCTGCACTCCATCATTGTGTTGGCTGCATATTGTAATGATTGCCCATTGGCTGCCTGTGGTAATAACTGCCCTTTGTAGGCCATGTATGGTCAGGATGGTCATTGTCCTCACTACTACTATGGTCACCCTCTTCTTCCCTCCTATGCACCCTCCCTCCCCAATCTCTCCCTCTCTACTGGTGCCTTCCCCTCCCCTCTAAAGCATGCGCACGTCACTCCCATACTTAACAAGCCCTCCCTGGATCCCACCGACCTGAACAATCTTAGACCCATCTCCCTGCTGCCATTTACCTCTAAACTCCTAGAACGCTGAGTCTACAATCACCTGAGCTCCCACCTCACCGACAATGACCTTCTTGACCCTTTACAGTCTGGCTTTCACTCACTACACTCCACTGACACCGCCCTACTAAACCTCACTAATGATCTACTAACTGCTAAAACCAATGGCTACTAACTCCATACTCATCCCAACCAATGGCCACTATTCCGTACTCATCCCAACCGATGGCCACTACTCCATACTCATCCCAACCGATGGCCACTACTCCGTACTCATCCCAACCAATGGCCACTACTCCGTACTCATCCCAACAAATGGTCGCTACTCCGTACTCATCCCAACCAATGGCCGCTACTCCGTACTCATCCCAACAAATGGTCGCTACTCCGTACTCATCCCAACCAATGGCCGATACTCCGTACTCATCCCAACAAATGGTCGCTACTCCGTACTCATCCCAACAAATGGTCGCTACTCCGTACTCATCCCAACCAATGGCCGCTATTTCGTACTCATCCCAACCAATGGCCGCTACTCCGTATTCATCCCAACAAATGGTCGCTACTCCGTACTCATCCCAACCAATGGCCGCTACTCCGTACTCATCCCAACCAATGGCCGCTGCTCCGTACTCATCCCAACCAATGGCCGCTGCTCCGTACTCATCCCAACCAATGGCCGCTGCTCCGTACTCATCCCAACCAATGGCCGCTGCTCCGTACTCATCCCAACCAATGGCCGCTGCTCCGTACTCATCCCAACCAATGGCCGCTGCTCCGTACTCATCCCGACCAATGGCCACTACTCCGTACTCATCCCGACCAATGGCCACTACTCTGTACTCATCCCAACCAATGGCCACTACTCCATACTAATCCCAACCAATGGCCACTACTGCATACTCTAACTACTTGACCTCTCCGCGGCTTTTGATACTGACCATCCCCTCCTCCTCAAAAAACTCCCTTCAGTCTTCTTCTCACCTCACCCCTTCAGTCTCCTCCTCACCTCGCCCCTTCAGTCTCCTCCTCGCCTCGCCCCTTCAGACTCCTCCTCGCCTCGCCCCTTCAGACTCCTCCTCGCCTCGCCCCTTCAGACGGCTCCACCTCGCCCCTTCAGTCTCCTCCTCGCCTCGCCCCTTCAGACTCCTCCTCGCCTCGCCCCTTCAGACTCCTCCTCGCCTCGCCCCTTCAGACTCCTCCTCACCTCGCACCTTCAGTCTCCTCCTCACCTCGCCCCTTCAGTCTCCTCCTCACCTCGCCCCTTCAGTCTCCTCCTCACCTCGCCCCTTCAGACTCCTCCTCACCTCCCCACTTCAGACTCCTCCTCACCTCTCCCCTTCAGTCTCCTCCTCACCTCACCCCTTCAGTCTCCTCTCACATTACTAACCTACTAAGTGACATATCGGCATGGATGTCACTCCACTTCCTCAATCTTTCCAAAACTGAGCTCTTAGTATTACCTCCAGCCCGTGCCCCCCCCCCCCCACCCCGACTTCTCCATCAAGATCAATAACACAATCATCATTCCCTCCCCTCATGCCAGCGTACTAGGTGTGATCCTAGAATCCCATCTGTCCTTTCAGCCCCAAATCCAATCGCTGTCCAAATCTTGTAGACTTCACCTCCGCAACATCTCCGACCTCTGCAACAACTCCAAGATACGCCCGTTCTTAACCTCAGAAACCATTAAGCAACTTATTCACTCCCTTATTATATCTCTTGCCCTGACTATTCTAACTCCCTCCTCATTGGCTGACCTCATCGCAGGCTATCCTCTCTTCAGTCTATCATGAATGCTGCTGCCAGACTCATCCACCTCACTAACCGTTCTGTATCTGCCACCCCTCTCTGCCAATCCCTCCACTGGCCTCCACTCAGTGTCCTCCACCCCTCTCTGCCAATCCCTCCACTGGCTTCCACTCAGTGTCCTCCAGCCATCTCTGCCAATCCCTCCACTGACCTCCATTCAGTGTCCTCCACCCCTCTCTGCCAATCCCTCCACTGGCCTCCATTCAGTGTCCTCCACCCCTCTCTGCCAATCCCTGCACTGGCTTCCATTCAGTGTCCTCCACCCTTCTCTGCCAATCCCTCCACCCTTCTCTGCCAATCCCTCCACCCTTCTCTGCCAATCCCTCCACTGGCCTCCTTTCAGTGTCTTCCACCCCTCTCTGCCAATCCCTGCACTGGCTTCAGTTCGGTGTCCTCCACCCCTCTCGGCCAATGCCTCCATTGGCCTCCATTCAGTGTCCTCCACCCCTCTCTGCCAATCCCTCCACTGGCCTCCATTCAGTGTCCTCCACCCCTCTCTGCCAATCCCTGCACTGGCTTCCATTCAGTGTCCTCCACCCCCCTCTGCCAATCCCTCCACTGGCCTCCTTTCAGTGTCCTCCACTGGCTTCCCATTGCCCAACAAATAAAATTATAAAAATTAACAATAACATATAAAGCCATGTATAACTCCGCCCTCAAATGACATCACCAATCTTGTCTCCAAATATCATCCAAACTGTCCTCTCCACTCCTCGCCCGACCTCCTGATCTCTCGCTCCCTTGTCTCCTCCTCCCATGCTCGTCTCCAGGACTTCTCCGGAGCTTCCCCATCCTCTGGAACTCTCTACCCCAACTGATCAGACTATTGCCTACTCTGCCCACTTTTAGGCGATCTCTGAAAAACGATCTCTTCAGGAAGCCTATCCCACCCTCAGCTAATAATGGAATCTTCTACTCCTCCTACCAGTCCATCCCCTACAGTTATTACCTTTTGTACCACTAGCCCCTCCCTCCTAGATTGTAAGCTCCAATTAGCAGGGCCCTCCTAACCCTCTTGTATTGAACTGTATTGTGTCCCGTAATATTGTAAAGGGCTGAGCAAACTGTTGGTGCTATATAAATCCTGTATATTAATAATAATAATGTATGGTCAGGATGGTCCTTGTCTTGTCTGTTTATTGTCAGTGCTGCTTGTTAGAGGACCATATTACTAGAATGTATCTCCACAATGAGGAGAATGTTCCGGCCCCGGAAGTGGGGGAATGTTCTGCCCCTGAAGGGGTTAATCTGGGTTCCCACACTATATATGTGTGTATCATCATCTGCTGGAGATAAAAGACGTCACAGTGACTGAGGAAGAGGACAGACGTGACGATGGAGGAAGAGGACGGACGTGACGATGGAGGAAGAGGACGGAGGTGACGGTGGAAGAAGAGGACGGACGTGACGGTGGAAGAAGAGGACGGACGTGACGGTGGAGGAAGAGGACGGACGTGACGGTGGAGGAAGAGGACGGACGTGAAGATGGAGGAAGGGGACGGACGTGACGGTGGAGGAAGAGGACGGACGTGACGGTGGAGGAAGAGGACGGACGTGACGGTGGAGGAAGAGGACGGACGTGACGGTGGAGGAAGAGGACGGACGTGACGGTGGAGGAAGAGGAGGGACGCGACTGTGGAGGAAGAGGACGGACGTGACAGTGGAGAAAAGGGACGGTCGTGACAATGGAGGAAAGGGACGGTCGTGACGATGGAGGAAGAGGACAGACGTGACAATGGAGGAAGAGGATGGATGTGACGGTGGAGGAAGATGGCAGCCATGACGATGGAGGAAGGGGATGGCCGTGGCAATGGAGGAAGAGGACAGACATGACAGGAGGGGGGGGGGAGGGGGTTACTGGGTGTAAATAAAAAATCAGATCTTATTACCTCCTCTGCTGCCACTTCCACCCTTGTCTCCTCTCTACTTCCCCCTATTTCACCTCACTTACTGTCTATCCCTGACATCACTTCCTGTCTACAATAGAGACTTCCTGTCTGGGTAGAAGTGAGATCACCCCCTTGTGGAGCTCAGGGGAACTGCAGCCCCGAGAACCATCTGGTAGTGTGACCCCGGCCTTGTGCTGGGTGTGTATGGACTGTATGTCCTCATAGAGGGGTCACCTCCACTCCCACCAAGGGGGACAGAAATATATGACTGCCTAGTCCAGCCTTTCTCAGCCAGGGCTCCTCCAAAGGGTTCTAGAGTTTGGAGTAATGAACTATTTCAGTAGCAGTTGGTATCTCGGGCTGAGCTCAGTATGAACCTGGTTTCAGACTAAACTTTGGCTGTTGGGATGAATGGCAGAACATTATGCTGTCCTTACCTGTATGATGGGAGCTGAGAATCAAATATAGAACTCGTATTTCTACTGCTTCTATACATGACAGCATCCCGATAGCACCCATGGTGTCACTAGAAACCAGTAACCTCACATGGAATCCTCACCCATTTTAGGCAAAGGGGTGGGAATAGCAGTAATTTCACTGCTTAAACATAGCCACCGGCCCAAAGTATTGTCCCCGCCCTCCCAATCATGTGATTCAGGTGTTCCAATCCCCTCCCAATCATGTGATTCAGTTGTTCCAATCCCCTCTAAATCATGTGATTCAGGTGTTCCAATCCCCTCCCAATCATGTGATTCATGTGTTTAAATCCCTTCCATATCATGTGATTCAGGTGTTCCAATCCCCTCCATATCATGTGATTAAGGTGTTCCAATCCCTCCATGGACACAGGTGTATACAATCAAGCCCCTAGGCATGCAGACTGCTTCTACAAACATTGGTGAAAGAATGGGTCGCTCTCAGGAGCTCAGTGACTCCAAGCGTGGTCCCGTGGCCACCTGTGCAATAAGTCCATCCGTGACATTTCCTGGCTACTAAATATTCCACGCTCAACTGTTAGTGGGATTATACCAAAGTGGAAGCAACTGGGAACAACAGCCACTCAGCCACCAAGTGATAGGCCACATCGCATGACAGGGTGGGGTCAGCACATGCTGAAGCGCACAGTGCACAGAAGTCACCAACTGTCTGTAGAGTCAATAGCTAAAGACCTCCAAACTTGGTGTGGCCTTCAGATGAGCACAACAGTGCATAGAGAGCTTCATGGAATGGGTTTCCATGGCCGCGTAGCTGCATCCAAGCCTTCCATCATCAAGTGCAATGCAAAGCGTCGGATGCCGTGGTGTAAAGAACGCCGCCACTGGACTCTAGAGTAGTGGAGACGTGTTCTCTGGAGTGACCAATCATGCTTCTCTGTCTGGCAATCTGATGGGCGTGTCAATGATCACTGTATTGGTGTCACCAGGGATGTCAGTGGCAGTTGTGACGAACCGTCCTTTGCGATAACATTTTGCCCATTCTATTCTGGTTTTATCCCCTTGGTAAGTGGTCTTCCTGTTCTCCCCTCGGTAAGCGGTCTTCCCGTTCTCCCCTCGTTAAGCGGTCTCCCCGTTCTCCCCTCGATAAGCGGTCTCCCCGTTCTCTCCTCGGTAAGCAGTCTCCCCGTTCTCCCCTCGGTAAGTGGTCTCCCCGTTCTCCCCTCGGTAAGTGGTCTTCCCATTCTCCCCTCGTTAAGTGGTCTTTCCGTTCTCCCCTCGTTAAGTGGTCTTCCCGTTCTCCCTTCGGTAAGTGGTCTTCCCGTTCTCCCCTTGGTAAGTGGTCTTCCCGTTCTCCCATTGGTATGTAGTCTTCCCGTTCTCTCCTTGGTAAGTGGTCTTCCCGTTCTCCCCTTGGTAAGTGTTCTTCCTGTTCTCCCCTTGTTAAGTGGTCTTCCCATTCTGCCCTTGGTAAAGCTATATATGTTTAGCAGCTAGTATGTAGACAGGCATTCTACACTGTTTGTTTAGGGAAATGTGTCCTTGTCTTTTCACTTCTATAGAGTTCATACTGTACTGTTGTGGGTGATGAGTCACCTGCCAAAGTGCTGGCACTGGGCCCAAGGGCCACCAGTCCATGCCCTGGACATTTAGCCATTCCAGAGACTGGGGATTTTACTGACTTTTCTGCTTAAGAGGAACCAGCCGGCGAGCCTCCAGCAGAAGAGCTGGCAACAGGGCCAAACATTACTGAACTCTGCCCAGTACCAACCGGACAGAGGGTCCAGGACCTCTGCCGCACACCTGTGGTAGTTTCAGAGGCCCAGGGGGAGAAGGGAGAGGAGGTTGTTGTCCTCTCTCCTCCACAGTCAGCCAGAGAGGAGGAAACTGTTTTCCCTCCCAAGCCAGGATCTGTGCACCAGGGGGACAGTGACAGAGGAATGTCATCCCAGCAGGAGATCCACAGTCTGGGAGTGGAGGAAGCTGATCTCCCTCCCCTACGGTTAGCCGGAGCAGATGTGGGGTCCCCAGCAGAAGTGCTGGCAACAGGACAGAGCGCCGCTGGCCTCTGCCTAGCAACTACAGTCACCACCTGGATACCCCAGGGATGCTGGGCAGCCGGCCCAGATCCCCCATCGCATGATGGAGTCGGCCCAGCCACCCTGTCTTCTCTCCAGCGACTGAGAAGACTTCAGGGAGAAGGACCAGTCTGTACTTCTCCCTAGTGGTGGGTATGTTCTACGAGAGAGGCAGAGGTTGGCTGGGTGAGTAATGCTTTGTGTGGGACAATTTGCATGGGTTACTGTGTGGGTGCTGGCATTGGGGGACTGGAAGTACAGACTAACTTTGGAGTCCATCTGTCTGGGGTTTCCTCCTGCGTTAGTCTCCTGCCGAAAGGGGACATACAGGTGAAACTGGAAAAATGAGAATATGGTGCAAAAGTTCATTTATTTCAGTGCAGCAACTTAAAAGGTGAAACTAATATATGAGATAGACTCATTACATGCAAAGCAAGATAGTGCAAGCCGTGATTTGTCATCATTGTGATGATTATGGCTTACAGCTCATGAAAACCCCAAATCCACAATCTCAGGAAATAAGAACATTACATGCAATCAATAAAACAAGGATTGTACATAGAACAATATCGGACCTCTCAAAAGTAGAAGCATGCATATGTACTCAGTACTTGGTTTGGGCCCCTTTTGCAGCAATTACTGCCTCAATGCGGCGTGGCATGGAAGCTATCAGCCTGTGGTACTGCTGAGGTGTTATGGAAGACCAGGAGGCTTCAATAGTGGCCTTCAGCACTTCTGCATTGTTCGGTCTCATGTCTGTCATCTTTCTCCTGGCAATGCCCCATAGATTCTCTATGGGGTTCAGGTCAGGCGAGTTTGTTGGCCAATCAAGCATAGTAATCCCACGGTCATTGAACCAGGTTTTGGTGCTTTTGGCAGTGTGGGCAGGTGCCAAGTCCTGCTGGAAAATGAAGTCAGCATCCCCATCAGACCCTGGACTTAATGAAGCACAGTGGACCAACGCCAGCAGATGACATGGCTCCCCAAATCAACACAGACTGTGGAAACTTCACACTGGACTTCAAGCATCTTGCAGTGTGTGCCTCTCCATTCTTCCTCCATAATCCGGGTCCTTGGTTTCCAAATGAGATGCAAAAGTTGCTCTCATCAGAAAAGAGGACTTTGGACCACTGAGCAACAGACCAGGTCTGTTTTTCTTTAGCCCAGGTAAGACGCTTCTGACGTTGTTTGTTGTTCAGGAGTGGCTTGACAAGAGGAATACAACATTTCCAGGATCCGTCTGTGTGTGGTGGCTCTTGATGCACTGACTCCAGCCTCAGTCCACTCCTTGTGAAAGTCCCCAACACTTTTGAATGTCCTTTTCCTGACAATCCTCTCCAGACTGCGGTCATCCCTGCTGCTTGTGCACCTTTTTCTTCCACACCTTTCCCTTCCACATAACTTTCTATTAATGTGCTTTGATACAGCACTTTGGGAACATCCAACTTCTTTTGCAATTACCTTTTGAGGCTTTCCCTCCTTATGGAGGGTGTCAATGATGGTGTCAGGTCAGCAGTCTTTCCCATGATTGTGATTCCTACTGAACCAGACTGAGAGACCATTTAAAGGCTCAGGAACCCTTTGCAGGTGTTATGGCTTAATTAGCTGATTAGAGTGGGACACTGAGCCGAGAATATTGCACCTTTTCACAATATTCTCATTTTCTGAGATTGTGGATTTGGGGTTTTCATGAGCTGTAAGCCATAATCATCACAATGATGACAAATCACGGCTTGAACTATCTTGCTTTGCATGTAATGAGTCTATCTCATATATTAGTTTCACCTTTTAAGTTGTATTACTGAAATAAATGAACTTTTGCACCATATTCTCATTTTTCGAGTTTCACCTGTATGTGATGGGAGTGACTTTTGGGGGTGGGGGGACCCCTGTCTCAGCTCTCCATGTTCTCACTATGTGTAAGTCACCCTGTGCCTGTTAGTGGAGCGTCTGGACTGGAAGGGGGGAAAGTGTCTGGACTGGAAGGGGGGGGAAGCGTCCGGACTAAAAGGGGGTGAAAGAGTCCGGACTGGAGGGGGGGTGAAAGCGTCCGGACTGGAAGGGGGGTGAAAGTGTCCGGACTGGAAGGGGGGTGAAAGCGTCTGGACTAGAAGGGGGGTGAAAGCGTCCGGACTGGAAGGGGGTGAAAGCATCCAGACTGGAAGGGGGTGAAAGCGTCCAGACTGGAAGGGGGTGAAAGCGTTCGGACTGGAAGGGGGTGAAAGCGTCCAGACTGGAAGGGGGTGAAAGCGTCCGGACTGGAAGGGGGGGAAAGCGTCTGGACTGGAAGAGGGGGGGAAGCGTCCAGACTAAAAGGGGGTGAAAGAGTCCGGACTGGAAGGGGGGTGAAAGCGTCCGGACTGAAAGGGGGGTGAAAGCGTCCGGACTGGAAGGGGGGTGAAAGCGTCCGGACTAGAAGGGGGGTGAAAGCGTCCGGATTGGAAGGGGGTGAAAGCATCCAGACTGGAAGGGGGTGAAAGCGTCCGGACTGGAAGGGGGGGAAAGCGTCTGGACTGGAAGAGGGGGGGAAGCGTCCAGACTAAAAGGGGGTGAAAGAGTCCGGACTGGAAGGGGGTGAAAGGGTCTGGACTGGAGGGGAGGGAGCGTCCGGACTGGAAGGGGGTGAAAGCGTCCGGACTGGAGGGGGGGTGAAAGCGTCCGGACTGGAGGGGGGGTGAAAGCGTTCGAACTGGAAGGGGCGTGAAAGCGTCCGGACTGGAAGGGGGTGAAAGCGTCCGGACTGGAAGGGGGTGGAAGCGTCCGGACTGGAAGGGGGGGGAAGCGTCCAGACTGGAAGGGGGTGGAAGCGTCCGGACTGGAAGGGGGGGAAGTGTCCTGACTGGAAGAGGTTGGAAGTGTCCTGACTGGAAGAGGTTGGAAGTGTCCGGACTGGAAGGTGGGGAAAGTGTCCAGACTGGAAGGGGGGTGAAAGTGTCCGGACTGGAAAGGGGTAGATGTGACCGGACTGGAAGGGGGTGGAAGTGTCCGGACTGGAAGGGGGTTGGAAGTGTCCGGACTGGAAGGGGGTGGAAGTGTCCGGACTGGAAGGGGGGTGGAAGTGTCCGGACTGGAAGGGGGTGGAAGTGTCCGGACTGGAAGGGGGTGGATGTGACCGGACTGGAAGGGGGTGGAAGTGTCCGGACTGGAAGGGGGGTGGAAGTGTCCGGACTGGAAGGGGGTGGAAGTGTCCGGACATGAAGTGGTTAAAGTTCATCTAATGCCTGAACTTTTTTTTTCACTTTTGGATGGGATGTGGAAGTATCCAAATATCTGTTGAGTCTTCTTTGCCATCTGAGTCCCCATAACAGAGGTCCTCTATATCTACTCGTCCTGCTCACTAGGGATCAGCTTGAGCACGTTCGGGCACTACAATGGCTAAGTAGTTAGCACTTGCGCCTGGCAGTACTCGGGTCGTCGGTTCGAATCCCAACCACAGCACCACCTGCCTGGAGTTTGCATGTTCTCCCTGTGTCTGCGTGGGTTTCCCATACTCCAAAGCCATGCTAGTAGGTTAATTGGCCCTATTATGTGTATGTATGAATGTGAGTTAGGGACCTTAGATTGTACGCTCCTTGGGGGCGGGGACTGATGTGAATGTACAATATATATGTATAGGACTGCGTAAATTGACGGCGCTATATAAGTACCTGAAATAAATATTGAGAGATAAGTCTTTAAAAAAGTCATTAAGAACCGACATCTCCAAAATGAAATAAAAAAAGCTGTGACAGTATCGGTAATGAACATTTAAAAAAAAAAAAAATATATATACATATATATATATATATATATATATTTTTTTTTTAAATGTTCATTACCGATACTGTCACAGCTTTTTTTAATTTCATTTTGGAGATGTGTGTATATATATATATATATATATATATATATATATATATATATATATATATTTTTTTTTTTTAATGTTCATTACATTTAAAAAAAATGTTTTAATGTTCATGTGAAGTGCGGCGTAAATCGACGGCGCTGTAGAAGTACCTGAAATAAATGCAGAAATATTGAGAGATAAGTCTTTAAAAAAAGTAATTAAGAACCGACAATTCCAAAATAAAATAAAAAAGCTGTGACAGTATCGGTAATGAACATTTAAATAAAAAAAAATAAATATATATATATATATATATTATAATATAAAATACAAATTTATTTATTTATATCTTTTTTTAATGTTCATTACATTTAAAAAAAAAAAAATTTTATATATATTTGGGTGTAGTCATGATGTTGATGACAGAATGGAGGAAGGGTTACTGGATGCAAATATAAAATAATACCTTATTACCGCCTCTGCTGCCAGTTCTAACAATGTCTCCTCCTGAATCGCCTGACAACAGGCACTTCCTGTCTGTAGCTGACATCACTTCCTGTCTACCATAGAGACTTCCTGTCTGGATAGAAGCGAGATCACCTCCTATTGGAGCATGGAGGAACTGCAGCCCTGAGAAACTCATTAGTGTGAATCCGGTGTCCAAATTGTTTACACTCAGGCTGAATTTACACTTGATATTTGTTTCTTTTTTTGTTTTTGTTTTCTTTAATCCAAAGCGCAGCAGCATTCCCTCTTTTCCTGGATTTACACTTGAGCGGTTTGTAGCTTGAAGGTCAAACCACGAAGCTCCAAAAACGCTCAAACTGTAAAAAAAAAAATCGATTGTTCTCTAAGAAGCCTGTCCTTGCGATCAGTTGTGAACAAGCACCATAGAGGACAATGGATTTTTTTTTTTTAAGTTTGAGCGTTTTTGGAGCTTCGAGCCACAAAAACGCTCAATTGCAAATCCAGCCTTACTGAACGCAAACCTACGGTACCTGTACTTTGAAACATTGACCTTTTGCATGTCTGCCGAACAGACCTATGATAATGGATGAAAGATTCTAGCCCCCTGGTGGGCTCCACAAAGTGGTGATCTCACTTCTACCCAGACAGGAAGTCTCTATGGTAGACAGGAAGGGATGTCTGGGACAGACAAGAAGTGATGTCAGGTATAAAGAGGAAGGGGTGAGAGGGGAGTGCGGAGGAAGTAGAGAGGAGACATTGCTGGAAGTGGCAGCAGAGGAGGTAATAAGATCTGATTTTAAATATTTAGAATTTTTGGTTTTACATTTTTGAAGATGTCGGTTTTGCAACAAATTACTTCAAAATGTATCTCTGTATACTGATGTTTTATATCATTTTATATTGGGGGGGGGGTGCTTTAACCACTTTCTGTCCGGCCCATGTACGTAAATGGCTGGACGGGACCAGTGCAAGAGTGGGTGGATGTTTATAAACGTCCTCCCGCTTCCCTGCCTGTGCACGCACCCTGGGAGCATGCGGCAAGATGATCCGGTGCCCGCTGTGTCCTCCCGATCGGAATGCTGTACAGGACCTCTATGTGAATAGACCAATCAGTGATCACATGAATAGTAGTAAGCATGATGTCACTTCCTGCCATCGTTGCTTACTACGTGTGAAATCTGTGAATGATCACCGAGGTCACATGGTACAGGGCCATTCACAACAGCCTTGTACCATATGACAAGCTGTGACCAATCAAAGCTCTCACAGTATTTCTCAATGGCTGCAGGAATGCAGCCAGAGAGAAGGAGAAATGATTCCTCTTACAGCCTTTATGGGTGGAAAAGCAAGCAGTGTAAAAAAAATATATATATTCATCCCCCCACAAGTAGTACAGTGTCACTTTGGTGCTGCTAGGGTGAAGGTATGTTAAAAAAATATTAATAATATAAAAAAGTTAAATATAAATGTAAAAAATGTTTTGAAAAATTATAATTTTTGGTTATAAACTACTTTTGGGGGTTTTTTTTTACTAAAAAGATAGATGAATACATTTTACAAGATTTATGAAGAAATATTATTTATTTGCAAAATTTTATAAGAAAAACACTTTTTTTTTTCAAAATGTTTGGACTTTTTTGTTTATATAGCAAAGTCTCAAAAAATGCTAAAAAATGTCATATGGGTACAGTGTCGCATGACCGCACAATTGTCGTTCAAAGTGTGATAGCGCTGAAAGCTGAAAATTGGCCTGGACAGGAAGGGGGTGAAAGCGTCCGGACAGGAAGGGGGTGAAAGCGTCCGGACTGGAAGGGGGGGGAAAGCGTCCGGACTGGAAGGGGGGGAAAGTGTCCGAATATCTGTCGGGTCTTCTTTGCCATCTGAGTCCCCGTAACAGAGGTGCTCTATCTCTACTCGTCCTGCTCACTATGGATCAGCTTGAGTCGGGCACCACAATGGCTAAGTGGTTAGCACTTCCGCCTGGCAGTACTCGGGTCGTTTGTTTGAATCCTAACCACGGACCACCTGCCTGGAGTTTGCATGTTCTCCCTGTGCCTGCGTGGATTTCCTCCCACACTCCAAAGCCATGCTTTAGGTTAATTGGCCCTAGTATGTGTATGTATGAATGTGAGTTAGGGCCTTAGATTGTACGCTCCTCGGGGACGGGGACTAATGTGAATGTACAATATATATGTAAAGAACTGCGTAAATTGATGGCATTATAGAAGTACCTGAAATAAATAATCCTAGACTGAACCCCACGTGAGTGCGGCCACCAGGACGTTGTGTATGGCCAGTGTTGGTCAGTCATCTCTAAAACACGTGTCCCCATTGGAAGAGTTCCTCAAGATTTTGGATTTTCATCTACTACATAGCACTCACTGACTGCGCCTCCACTACATACCGCTCCCTGACTGCCCCTCCACTGCATACCGCTGAGTGACTGCCCCACCACTACATACCGCTGAGTAACTGCCCCACCACTACATACCGCTCACTGACTGCGCCTCCACTACATACCGCTCCCTGACTGCCCCTCCACTGCATACCGCTGAGTGACTGCCCCACCACTACACACCGCTCCCTGACTGCCCCTCCACTACACGCCGCTCCCTGACTGCCCCACCACTACACGCCGCTCCCTGACTGCCCCACCACTACACGCCGCTCCCTGACTGCCCCACCACTACACGCCGCTCCCTGACTGCCCCACCAGTACACGCCGCTCCCTGACTGCCCCACCACTACACGCCGCTCCCTGACTGCCCCTCCACTACACGCCGCTCCCTGACTGCCCCTCCACTACACGCCGCTCCCTGACTGCCCCTCCACTACACGCCGCTCCCTGACTGCCCCTCCACTACACGCCGCTCCCTGACTGCCCCTCCACTACACGCCGCTCCCTGACTGCCCCTCCACTACACGCCGCTCCCTGACTGCCCCTCCACTACACGCCGCTCACTGACTGCCCCTCCACTGCATACCCCTCCCTGACTGCCCCTCCACTACATACCGCTCACTGACTGCCCCTCCACTACATACCGCTCACTGACTGCCCCTCTACAACATACCACATACCAGGCAATGACTGGCAAGGTAAGGGGGGTTACTGACCACTGTGGTAAGAAAGGCATTCATCATCAAGGGGGACACTGACCAACAAGGTAATGGAGGACACTGACTGGCAAGGTAATTGGAACACTGACCAGCAGAGTAATGGGGGGCATTTGCCATCAAGCTAAAGGGGGGCACTGACCAGTAGGATAAGGAAGGGGCTTTGACCATCAAGGTAAGGAGGGACACTGTCCAGCAGGATAAGGGGGGTGCACTGTCCAGCAGGATCAGGGGGGACACTGTCCAGCAGAGTAATGGGGACACTGATCCACAGGATAAGGGGGGGAACACTGACCAGCAGGATAAGGGGGGACACTGACCAGCAGGATAAGGGGGGGGCACTGACCAGCAGGATGGGGGGGGGGACTGACCAGCAGGAAAAGGGGGGACACTGTCTAGCAGGGTAAGGGGGATGCAGGGGGCACTGACTGGCAAGGTAAGGGGGATGCAGGGGGCACTGACTGGCAAGGTAAGGGGGATGCTGACCAATGTGGTGAGGGTGGCAATCATCATCAAGGAGGGCACTGACCAACAAGGAGAGATACTCACCAGCAGTGTAAGGGGGGGCATTCTTCATCAAGTTAAAGGGGGGTACTCAGCTGCAGGATAAAGGGGGCTTTGACCATCAAGGTAAGGGAGAACAGTGACCAGCAGGATAAGGGGGGGCACTGAGCAGCAGGATAAGGGGGGACATTGACCAGCCCAACCAGCACCTCCTCCCAGCACTCTCCTTGCTGCTTCCAGTGCTGGTCTGACAGGAGTGATGATGATGCCGCTGTCAGGAACTCCGCACAGGGTGCCCCCATCCTCACAATAAACCATTGCACCCAGGGCAGCCGCCCCTCCTGCCCACCCCTTGTCCCGGCCCTGGGTCTTACACATACCACAGGGATACCGGCTCCCCGGGGCTAGGAAAAGGAGAACACAATGACCGGTGCGGACTGAGTGCATCTCCTACTCCAGACAACAGTACAGAGCCGGGCATTGCTTAGAGTAACATCAACCCTCACAATGACCCCCCCATACACTCCCATCCTAATATTGTACAACCAGTACAGTCCAGATCATTCTCTGTCATCAATTATTGGTCTACAGGAAACCTATATAGATCACATGACCAATGAGGATGGAGGAGGACCGGAGTCACATGACTGAGAGGATACTAAACCTCACCCTGGAGATCATCTACCTGCTGACCGGAGAGGTGAGGAGGATTCTGGGAGGTCACATGACATCACTCTCATCTCTATTAATAAAACACAGACCTGACCGGAGAGGTGAGGAGGATTCTGGGAGGTCACATGACATCACTCTCACATCTATTAATAAAACACAGACCTGACTGGAGAGGTGAGGAGGATTCTGGGAGGTCACATGACATCTCTTTCATCTCTATTAATAAAACACAGACCTGACCGGAGAGGTGAGGAGGATTCTGGGCGGTCACATGACATCACACAGACCTGACCGGAGAGGTGAGGAGGATTCTGGGAGGTCACATGACATCACTCTCATCTCTATTAATAAAACACAGACCTGACCGGAGTGGTGAGGAGGATTCTGGGAGTCTAACATGATGTTCCTATTGGTTCCCCAATACAGAGATTTCCTCCTCTGAAGTCAGGTGATCATATGACCATCACAGTGCCTCCATGTGACTCCCTAAACCCTGAGAGACACAACATGCAGAAGATTCTAGAAGTCACCCAGAAGATGATGGAGCTGCTGACAGGAGAGGTGAGCGGTGCCGGGAATTCTGGGACATTCTCCAGTAACAGACAAGAGATGTGTCTGGATGGTGACTGTATCATTGTGTGTGTCAGGTTCCTATAAGGTGTCAGGGTGTCACTGTCTATTTCTCCATGGAGGAGTGGGAGTATTTAGAAGGACACAAGGACCTCTACAAGGACGTCATGATGGACAATCAGCAGACCTCGAGTTTTGTGAAGATCACAAGGAAGGACATTCCCCGGAATGAGATGATATTGAACCTCGCCCTGGAGATCCTCCACCTGCTGACTGGAGAGGTGAGTGTAATGAAGGGGTTAAATCTGATCCATGGGGAACTTCTGGTGGGTCAGTGAGCCTTACTAGGAGAACATTAGTGACTCTATTATAGGACTTCTAGAAGGAGCTATAAATCCGACCCCATTGTAGTCCCGTCATTGGATGGAGATGTCTGTCCTTTGCTGAATTGGGAACATTGCGGCCAATCCCTGGAGGACACATCTAGAGCTGACCATAGAGGTGAGGGATGATGGGAGAGTGAGATTTATCTTTGTATCACACAGAACTGTACAGGAGTCATGAAGAAATCTACTGACAATGAGACCAGAAGGAGATCTCATCGTATGACCACAAGAGCCTCGAGAATCCAGAATCCCATCACCATCCCCCCACCTCCATCCCTGATCCCTACAAGACAAAAGGTTCTAGAAGTCACCAAGAAGATGATGGAGCTGCTGACAGGAGAGGTGAGCGGTGCCGGGAATTCTGGGACATTCTCCAGTAACAGACAAGGGATGTGTCTGGATGGTGACTGTATCATTGTGTGTGTCAGGTTCCTATAAGGTGTCAGGGTGTCACTGTCTATTTCTCCATGGAGGAGTGGAAGTATTTAGAAGGACACAAGGACCTCTACAAGGACGTCATGATGGACAATCAGCCGCCCCTCACATCACCGGGTAAGAGGAGACTTTATTGGAAAGGAGAGAGCAGTACGGAGGATCCACCTAGATCCCCCATCATCTGATAAACACATAGAAACAATGGATTCAGTCAGTGTGTGTGTTTCCTACAGATGGATCCAGTCATGGGAACCCACCAGAGAGATGTCCCCGTCCTCTGTATTCCCGGGATTCCACACAGGAAGGTCTCACCATCCCTCACCATCATCAGGTAGATGGATCCAGTCATGGGAACCCACCAGAGAAATGTCCCCGTCCTCTGTATTCCTGGGATTCCACACAGGAAGGTCACACCATCCCTCACCATCATCAGGTAGGTGAAGTTGAGGGTCGGGAACATAAAGTGATGGAACACTCTGACATGTGGAGACAATGTGTGGACTCTACAAGATGAGATGTTCTATGTGATCTCACATCATAGATCCTTCTATGTTACAGATGTTATTTTCTGCCATTCTGTTGGTTTAGGGTGAAGATCTGATGAACATGAAAGTTGAGGGTGAAGTAGAAGAGACGTATGTGAGGGATGATCAGCAATATACGGAGGAGCCTGGAATGAGGAGGACATTCATAGAGGAGGACACTCCTACAGAGATCAGCACAGGTGACCAGAATATATTCTTCTCTTATCTCTGCTCTGTTACCGCCCCCCCCCAGCCCCCATTGGTTCCTGCTCCTCTGGCAAGGTGGTGTAAATGTAGAGGTGACCTGGGAGGACCAAAGGCCCTTTGAAGAGGGGAAGAGTCCCAGCTGGTTGGGACATCCACAGAGAACATCTGCTCCCTCCTATCTCCCTGATCCAGATGGAATCTTGATGGAAGTGAACTAACCCTCTCCTATGTATTGATGATGTTTTTCTATTTTTCCAGGACCCGCCATGGAGAAACCCTCAAAGGATCGTCTCACTTTATCTCCAGGTTGTAAAATGGAAGATGAGGACATCCCAGGAGCTTGTGCCGGAGAAAAGACAATGAGCTCCTCTATGAATGGTGGACTTCCCAGTGTGGAGAGACCATGGAATCCCTCTGAATCTGTGCAACCTCGTACTGAGGCGGATGGGGCTAGGATTCAGGGGGAGAAGACATTTCCCTGTTCTGAGTGCGGGAAATGTTTTCTCTGGCAATCTCATCTTACAGTACATAAGAGATTGCACACGGGGAAGATGATTAATTCCTGTCCTGAGTGCGGGAAATGTTTTCTTTATAAATCAGAACTGGTCAAACATCAGAGAACTCACACAGGGGAGAGGCCGTTTCCCTGTCCTGAGTGCGGGAAACGTTTTACACACAAGTACAAACTCTATGAACATCAGATGTGGCACACAGGGGAGGATCTTTATTCCTGCTCTGAGTGCGGGAAACGTTTTGTACGTCAGTCTTCTCTCACTGTGCATCAGAGGTCTCACACAGGGGAGAAACCGTTCTCCTGTTCTGAGTGCGGGAAAGGTTTTGTGATAAAATCAGACCTCACTCAACATCAGATGTTTCACACGGGGGAAAGGCTCTATTCCTGCTCTGAATGTGGAAAAGAATTTTCACGCAAGTCTTATCTCACTGATCATCAGAGAACTCATACGGGGGAGAGACCATTTTCCTGCTCTGAGTGCGGGAAAAGTTTTAGCCGGAGGTATCATCTCGATGTGCATCAGAGGTCCCACACAGGCGAGAAGCCGTATTTGTGCTCAGATTGCGGATTACGTTTTAAATGCAAGTCTCATCTCGCTGGGCATCAAATATCTCACACAGGGATGAAGCCACATTGCTGCTCTGAGTGCGGGAAATGTTTCAAAAATAAGTCTCAAATGAATGTGCATCAGAAGACCCACACAGGGGAAAAGCCATATCCCTGCCCTAAGTGTGGGAAACGTTTTCTACGCAAGTCTCACATTGCTGTGCATCTGAGGTCTCACACGGAGGAGAAGCCGTATTCCTGCTCGGAGTGCGGGAAATGTTATAAACACAAACCTCAGCTGAACAAACATATGAAGAGCTCACACAGGGTAGAAGCTGAGTGAGGAAAGTGTTTTGTTTTCTGTGCATCTGATAATCTGCATGGACAGGAAAAGTCGTTCCTTCCCTGCGGGCCAGAACTGGTATCAATAAAAAAAAAAAAACGCAGGGGAAAAGCCATATTCATTGTTTATTGCGGGAAATGTTTTCCATGGATGTGCAATCTTTATGACTATAAAATATTCTATACAGGGGAGAATCTGTATTCTTGTCCTGAGTGCGGGAAATGGTTTCCAATAATGGACAATCTTTATGAACATCTGAGGTTCCACACCGGGGATAAGTCATATTCCTGCCTTGAGTGCGGGAAATGTTTTCTGTTAATGTATAATCTTTTTGAACATCTGAGATTCCACACAGGAGAGAAGCCGTATTCCTGCCCTGTGTGCGGGAAATGTTTTTCAAAGCGGACCCATCATTTCCTGTTATCACAAATTCCACACAAACCTTCAAGGCATATTAGTGTCTCAAGTGCAGGAAATGCCACACCTCAGACACATAGAGAAGGAAGGGGGTGGGGGGTCACTGCTGGTTGGGTCCCTCTTGCGGTGTAGTCTGATCTCCCCTGACCTTCAGCAGAAGCTTCCATGGAGAACATCATGGTGAGATAGGAAGGGGGGGGGCACTGCTGGTTTGGTCCCTCTAGCAGTGTAGTCTGATCTTCCCTGACCTTCAGCAGAAGCTTTCATGGAGGACATCATGGTGAGAGAGAAGGGGGGGGGGTCACTGCTGGTTGGGTCCCTCTAGCAGTGTAGTCTGATCTCCCCTGACCTTCAGCAGAAGCTTCCATGGAGAACATCATGGTGAGAGAGAATGGGGGTCACTGCTGGTTGGGTCCTTCTAGCAGTGTAGTCTGATCTTCAGCAGAAGCTTCCATGGAGGACATCATGGTGAGAGAGAAGGGGGGGTCACTGCTGGTTGGGTCCCTCTAGCAGTGTAGTCTGATCTCCCCTGACCTTTAGCAGAAGCTTCCATGGAGGACATCATGGTGAGAGAGGAGGGGGAGGGTCACTGCTGGTTGGGTCCCTCTAGCAGTGTAGTCTGATCTCCCCTGACCTTCAGCAGAAGCTTCCATGGAGGACATCATGGTGAGAGAGAAGGAGGGGGAGGGTCACTGCTGGTTGGGTCCCTCTAGCAGTGTAGTCTGATCTCCCCTGACCTTCAGCAGAAGCTTCCATGGAGGACATCAGAAGCTGAGTGAGGGAAGTGTTTTGTTTTCCGTGCATCTGATAATCTGCATGGACAGGAAAAGTCGTTCCTTCCCTGAGGGCCGGGACTGGTATCAACAAAAAAAACACCACTGGGGAAAAGCCATATTCATTTTTTAGTGCGGGAAATGTTTTCCACGGATGTGCAATCTTTATGACTATAAAAGATTCTATACAGGGGAGAATCTGTGTTCTTGTCCTGAGTGCGGGAAATGTTTTCCAATAATGGACAATCTTTATGAACATCTGAGGTTCCACACTGGGGAGAAGTCATATTCCTGCCGTGAGTGCGGGAAATGTTTTCTGTTAATGTACAATCTTTTTGAACATCTGAGATTCCACACAGGAGAGAAGCCATATTCCTGCCCTGTGTGCGGGAAATGTTTTTCAAAGCGGACCCATCATTTCCTGTTATCACAAATTCCACACAAACCTTCAAGGCATATTAGTGTCTCAAGTGCAGGAAATGCCACACCTCAGACACATAGAGAAGGAAGGGGGTGAGGGTCACTGCTGGTTGGGTCCCTCTTGCGGAGGAGTCTGATCTCCCTTGACCTTCAGCAGAAGCTTCCATGGAGAACATCATGGTGAGAGAGAAGGAGGGGGGGTGTCACTGCTGGTTGGTTCCCTCTACCAGTGTAGTCTGATCTCCCCTGACCTTCATTAGAAGCTTTCATGGAGGACATCATGGTGAGAGAGGAGGGGGGGTCACTGCTGGTTGGGTCCCTCTGGCAGTGTAGTCTGATCTTCCCTGACCTTCAGCAGAAGCTTCCATGGAGAACATCATGGTGAGAGAGAAGGAGGGGGGGGGGTCACTGCTGGTTGGGTCCCTCTGGCAGTGTAGTCTGATCTCCCCTGACCTTCAGCAGAAGCTTCCATGGAGGACATCATGGTGAGAGAGAAGGAGGGGGGGGGGGGTCACTACTGGTTGGGTCCCTCTAGCAGTGTAGTCTGATCTCCCCTGACCTTCAGCAGAAGCTTCCATGGAGGACATCATGGTGAGAGAGAAGCTAGATATTGCTTGTGGATGAAGAGAAGGGGAGATCAGATTATACAGCAAAACTAACCCGTTCTGTTCAATTGTTGTGACACCTGCTGGCTGAAGGTGGTAAATGACATTCACAGATGTAACCGTTCACCTTCACATAATAAAAATAAAAATCTTCGATTTTTTTTTTAATATAAACCATATGAAAATATATATTTAACAATCATGTACGCTTTATATCAGGATTGATAAACGTGTGCCTTGGATTTGTGTTATTAAATGTTTTTGGTTCCCATGCTTGTTTTCAGTTTCTATCACAAGTAAGGCAAACTGTAGGTTTCCATATCATTCTTATGGCTACATTCGTGTTTTTAGTTTCTTCCATCACCTTGTTGGAACAGCCGACTCTCCCCCTTCTCATAGACCTCAGGACGTCTGTAGTATACTCCAATGATCAGTCCATAGACCCATCTATCATTCCTCCCGTAATTCCTCCTCCACACCATCACCACCTCCAACCACAAGATCATCTTCCTCACTTTCACATCACATCTAACATAGAGAACCCCCCCCCCCCCATCTTTTTTATGTCCCGTGTCCCTCTAAACACGAGGATCAGCATGAATACCAACAGCCCAGTCTTGGGAGGAGCCAAGCCGTGTTTCTGGAACACCAACTCCATTCTCTTCACTGAAACCATCAACATCTCCCATTCTGCTCGGCAGATTGCTCGCTCGGTTACTAGATGACTCTGCTTCGACTTTGTGTGTCTCTGTCCTGATTTTAAGGATTTGCCTCTGACCTAACAGTGTGGGTGTGTGTCTGACCGGACGTTGTGTGTGTATCTTCACATATATGTGTCCTCAAAGAGCTGAGTTCTGTTATTTTAAACTCATTATTTCAAATTTTTACAGACTTTTTCATTGCTGGTTCGGTACCCCTACACAAGGCCAATGTGGGCTCTATAATTAAAAAGGGATCAAATGCTCTACCAAGTAACTACAAGCCGGTTAGCATAACTTCTATAGTTGGGAAGATACCTGAGAGTTTCATAAAAGACCTCAGGACACCTGTAGTATACTCCAATGATAAGTCCATCAGCCCATAGACCCATCTATCATTCCACCCGTAATTCCTCTTCCGCACCATTACCACCTCCAACCACAAGATCATTCTTCTCTTCCCTTTTTTCCCCTTTCTTCTTCTCTCTTTTCTTCTCTTCTTCTCCTCCTCCATTTTCTAGCACTACAAGTACGGCCCATCCTGTAGGTTTTAGTCTTCATCTTGTGTCTTAATAGTTTGGTGTTCCCAGCTTGTCCTTGTTGGAACAGCCGACTCTCCCCCGTCTCAGACCTCAGGACGTCTGTAGTATACTCCAATGATAAGTCCATCAGTCCATAGACCCATCTATCATTCCTCCCGTAATTCCTCCTCCGCACCATCACCACCTCCAACCACAAGATCATCTTTCTTCCTCACTTTCACATCACATCTAACATAGAGAAACCCCCCTCCATCTTTTCTATGTCCCGTGTCCCTCTAAACAAGAGGATCAGCATGAATACCAACAGCCCAGTCTTGGGAGGAGCCAAGCTGTTTTTCTGGAACACCAACTCCATTCTCATCTCTGAAACCATCAACATCTCCCATTCTGCTCGGCAGGTCGCTCGCTCGGTTACTAGTTGACTCTGCCTCAACTTTGTGTGTCTCTGTCCTGATTTTAGGGATTTGCCTCTGACCTAACTGTGGGTGTGTGTCTGACCGGACGTTGTGTGTGTATCTTCACATATGAGTTGCATCATAAAAGATCTCAGGACGTCTGTAGTATACTCCAATGATAAGTGCAGCAGTCCATAGACCCATCTATCATTCCACCCATAATTCCTCCTCTGCATCATCACCACCTCCAACCACAAGATCATTATTCTCTTCTTTTCCCTACTAATCTTTTCTCCTTCTCCATATTCTAACACTACAAGTACGGCCCATCCTGTAGGGTTTAGTCTCCATCTTGTGTCTCAGTAGTTTAGTTTTCCTAGCTTGTCCTTGTTGGAACAGCCGATTCTCCCCCTTCTCATAGACCTCAGGACATCTGTAGTATACTCCAATGATAAGTCCATCAGTCCATAGACCCATCTATCATTCCTCCCATAATTCCTTCTCCGCACCATCACCACCTCCAACCACAAGATCATCTTTCTTCCTCACTTTCACATCACATCTAACATAGAGAAACCCCCCTCCATCTTTTCTATGTCCCGTGTCCCTCTAAACAAGAGGATCTGCATGAATACAAACTGCTATCTACATACCGGGAGTGGAAATAGGGTAAATGGAATTCCTGAATCACCAATGCCTACACTCAGAAGAGTGGTCCCTCCACTATGAAGTCTTCTTTATGTTCTGTCAGAAATGGGAAGCAACAGATATGATACCCAGGATACAGATGTGGTACACAAGAAGTCTAGGACAGCGAGGGAGAACCCAGCCTACCCACAAGTACAACAAAGGTGAGGGTCCTTGGAATGGCTGAGGTGTAGAGTCTAAGAAACCGCCTGGTCTTCTCCAGAGCTGGTGAAGGTGGAGATGGGTTGCACTGTAGGCAATCTTCAGGTTGCATTTCTTGGACTCACCTGAACAGGCAGCTACTCAAAACTAAGGGCTGATAAGCAGATAAGAACCCTCTGCAGAGGTGAGGCTCAGGGTTCACAGGATTGCTGGGAGTACAACCCAAGCTAGTAGGTGGGCATGGAAACACATAGACACTGGGACAAGTGTACAGAGACACAAGCTAGGAGTGAGTAGCAATGCAAAGTGACAAACAGGAATCTTTAGGAGCAGGTAGAGGTGCTCAGGCACACCGAGCAGGAAGCAGATTATAGATACTAAAACAGACTGCAAACACAGGTGAGGCCAACAAAAGAGAAGATGTAACTCACAGGAGATCACAGAGGGGTGGGAAAGCGGGCAAAGGTATACAGGGAAATCTGAGGAAAAGAACACGACAAGTACAAGGATACGGGTTGCAAGCAGGAACACACTGAGAGCCACTAGGGACAGACTGAAAGACACTAGGAACACTGAGGACTCAGAGATCACAATAGAAGGCATTGGGAGACACTTGCAAAACAAAAATAAGAACAAGCGGAATCCAGGTACAGGATCACTAGGAATATTGGAGTCTTTCAGAACGTAAAACACTAGGAGCCTGTCAGAACGTAGAACAATAGGTTTATAAGGGTCACTTGGAATCTTCTCAGGAAGCCAGGGACACTAGGAGTTTTGCAGTCACAAGAAACCTTTTCCGGAAGCCAGGGATGCAAAGAGCTTTGAGGTCACAAGAAATCTTCTGAGGAAGCTAGGGAATCTAGGAGTCTTTGGGTCATGAGGAATATTCTCAGAAAACCAGGGATACAAAGAGTCTTGGAGTCACTAAGAACATTCTCCAGATGCCAGGGACACATATTTTCTGGAAACCAGAAACACAAGGAGTCTTAGAGCCACAAATAATCTTCTCAGGAAGCCAGGGGTACAAGGAGTCTCAAGGTCACAAGGAATCTTCTGAGGAAGCCAGGGACAGAAGGAGTCTTGAGGTCCCAAGGGATCTTCTGAGGAAGCCAGGGGCACTAGGAGTCTTCTAGTCACTTGGAATCTTCTCAGGAAGTCAGGGACACAAGAAGTCTTGGGGTTGCAAAGAAACTTCTCAGGAAAGTAGGGACACAAAAAGTCTCGAAGTCATTTGGAATCTTCTCAGGAAGCCAAGGACACAAGGAGTCCCAGGGTCACAAGAAATCTTTTGAGAAAGTCAGGGACAAAAGGAGGCTTGGGGGTTACAAGGAATCTTCTCAGGAAGCCAGGGACACAGGGGGGTTTATTTACTAAAGCTGGTTCACGCAGATTCTGGTGCAGCTGTGCGTTTTAGCCAATCAGCTTCTAACCTCATCTTGTTCAATTAAGGTTTAGCAAGAAAACCTGGAAGCTGAATGCTTCTATGCAGAAGTGCACGAGATTCTGAGTGAACCAGCTTTAGTAAATAAACCCCAAGGAGTCTTGAGGTCACAAGGAATCCTCTCAGGAAGCCAGGGACAGAAAGAGACTTGGGGTCACTTGGAATCTTCTCAGGAAGACAGGGACACAAGAAGTCTTGGTGTCCTAAGGATTCTTCCAAGGACGCCTTGGACACAAGGAGTCTTGGTGTCATGAAGAATCTTCTCAGGAAACGTGGGACACAAGGAATCTTTTTTTTTTCAGGAAACCGGCCACTGGGGCTTCACTAGAAATCTTCTCCATTAGAAATCATGGGGGGAAACTATGAATCATTTCAACTGGGATCCATGGGAGACACTTGGAATCTTCATAAAAATCAAAGGTGTACCACTAGGCACATTAGCTGTTGCTCAGGCATAGCTCAACTTAAATAAAAGGGGTGATGGCCTAGCTGGGATGGGAGTGTAGCTAACAGGATCAACAGGTGCCTAACCACCCATTCACATGAGTCTTTGGGGATAAGAGTAGAGTCTTAAAAGTTATAGCCATGGAACTACATATACCAGCATGCCTGCTGGTCCTTGGAAATAGAGGAGACAGGAGCAAAGCTGCAGATCGTTGACGATGACCAACCAGTAAGGACCTCCTTATATTAATGGTCAGTGAGAGAAGCACCTCTTTATATTAGTAATCAGTGGGAGAAGGACCCTCTTATATCAGTGGTCATCAACTGGAAGACTGCCCCCTACAGATCATTGATGGCATTTGTTACTGAGAGACAGAAATTGTTCATTGCTCGAGGAACCCTCTAGAAACCTTTGGAGGAACCCGGGCTGAGACAGGCTGGACTAGGCGGTCATCTATCCCTACCCACCTTGGCGCGAGTGGAGATGACCCCATCTATTATACACACACACAGCACAAGGCCGGGTTCACACCACAAGATGTTTTTGAGCTCCAGAAAGCGGTGGTCTAACTTTTACAGGGACAGGAAGTCTCTATGGAAGACAGGAAGTGATGTCAGGTATAAATAGGAAGTGATGTCAGGTATGAATAGAAAGTGATGTAAGGAGCAGATAGGAAGTTGTGGGCGAGAGGTGAGTCGGGAGGAAGTAGAGAGGAGACACTGGTGGAAGTGGCAGCAGAGGAGGTAATATAATATTCTACATTTATATATAAAATCCAAAAGATAAAGAAGTACTTACCGGGGTGGAAAGGCGAACATTTGGTGGTTCTGTTTGTTTCGACCTTTCGATTACGCACAAGCTCACCTTTCTCAGGCTAGACAGTATATATATACGATATAAATGTTTAACGCTTGATGGTCAAGGTACTATTTGTTCTTCATTTTGGACTCATCAGTTTATTTCTTTAAAATGTATTTCTGTATACTCATTATTTCCACAACTCTTTATTTGAGGGCGTGTTGTAGTGTATCTACAACCCAATTTTTTTCTACTTTTGGAGGATTAGAATATTTTTCAGGATTGTATTGCTATAATGGAGATTCTCCTTCTTGACCTGTCCTCGTTAACATGGAAGGGAAGGTGAGAGAAGTTCATAGTTGGGGTTTACATACACTTTAAGGCCAAAGCCTAACTTTACCTTCCAAGTTAGAACAATCGATCGCCCCCTCCATCATTGGCATACTCCACCACAACCAAGACAGTCCAAATATTTATCTTCTGTCTACAGAGAAACCCGCATAGATCCCATGGCCACATCAATGAGGATGGAGGAGGACTGGAGTCACATGACCACAAAGATACTAAATCTCACCCTGGAGATCATCTACCTGCTGACTGGAGAGGTGAGGAGGATTCTGGGAGGTCACATGACATCACTCTCATCTCTATTAATAAAATGCAGACCTGACCGGAGAGGTGAGAAGGATTCTGGGAGGTCACATGACATCACTCTCATCTCTATTAATAAAATGCAGACCTGACCGGAGAGGTGAGAAGGATTCTGGGAGGTCACATGACATCACTCTCATCTCTATTAATAAAACGCAGACCTGACCGGAGAGGTGAGGGGGATTCTGGGAGGTCACATGACATCACTCTCATCTCTATTAATAAAACGCAGACCTGACCGGAGAGGTGAGGGGGATTCTGGGAGGTCACATGACATCACTCTAATCTCTTAATAAAACACAGACCTGACCGGAGAGGTGAGGAGGATTCTGGGAGGTCACATGACGTCACTCTCATATCTAATAATAAAACACAGACCTGACCGGAGAGGCGAGGAGGCTTCTGGGAGTCTAACATGATATTCCTATTGGTTCCCCAATACAGAGATTTCCTCTTCTGAAGTCAGGTGATCATATGACCATCACAGTGCCTCCATGTGGCTCCCTAAACCCTGAGAGACACAACATGGAGAAGATTCTAGAAGTCACCAAGAAGATGATGGAGCTGCTGACAGGAGAGGTGAGCGGTGCTGGGAATTCTGGGACATTCTCCAGTAACAGCCAAGGGATGTGTCTGGATGGTGACTGTATCATTGTGTGTGTCAGGTTCCTATAAGGTGTCAGGGTGTCACTGTCTATTTCTCCATGGAGGAGTGGGAGTATTTAGAAGGACACAAGGACCTCTACAAGGACGTCATGATGGACAATCAGCCGCCCCTCACATCACCGGGTAAGAGGAGACTTTATTGGAAAGGAGAGAGCAGTACGGAGGGTCCACCTAGATCCCCCATCATCTGATAAACACATAGAAACAATGGATTCAGTCAGTGTGTGTGTTTCCTACAGATGGATCCAGTCATGGGAACCCACCAGAGAGATGTCCCCGTCCTCTGTATTCCCGGGATTCCACACAGGAAGGTCACACCATCCCTCACTATCATCAGGTAGATGAGGAACAACCACTTATAGTATCATTAGGATCTGTACATTATCTGCATTTGTACCATTCATTGTTTATTTATTATTATTTATTATATATTCAGAGTGGAAATCTGAGAGATTCTAAAGTTGAGGTTAAAGAAGAGATAAAAGAGGAGGAGGATGAGGATGGGGGGATGGAGAAGTCAGAGTTTCTTAAAGATCTGTACCAGGACACCATGGTGGAGTCATCCAGCTACAGAAACCCACCAAAGAGATGTCCCCGTCCTCTGTATTCCCGGGATTCCACACAGGAAGGTCACACCATCCCTCACCATCATCAGGTAGATGGAGTTGAGGGTGGGGAACATAAAGTGATGGAACCCTCTGATATGTGGAGACGATGTGTGGACTCTACAAGATGAGATGTTCTATGTGATCTCACATCATAGATCCTTTTATGTTACAGATGTTATTTTCTGCCATTCTGTTGGTTTAGGGTGAAGATCTGATGAACATGAAAGTTGAGGGTGAAGTAGAAGAGACGTATGTGAGGGATGATCAGCAATACACAGAGGAGGCTGGAATGAGGAGGACATTCATAGAGGAGGACAGTCCTACAGAGATCAGCACAGGTGACCAGAATATATTCTTCTCTTATCTCTGCTCTGTTACCGCCCCCCAGCCCCCATTGTTTCCTGCTCCTCTGACAAGGCGGTATAAATGTAGAAATGATCTGGGAGGACCAAAGGCTCTTTGAAGAGGGGAGGAGTCCGAAGCTGGTTGGGACATCCACAGAGAACATCTGCTCCCTCCCATCTCCCTGATCCAGATGGAATCTTGATGGAAGTGAACTAACCCTCTCCTATCTATTGATGATGTTTTTCTATTTTTCCAGGACCCGCCATGGAGAAACCCTCAAAGGATCGTCTCACTTTATCTCCAGGTTGTAAAATGGAAGATGAGGACATCCCAGGAGATTGTGCCGGAGAAAAGACAATGAGCTCCACTATGGATGGTGGACTTCCCAGTGTGGAAAGACCATGGAATCCCTCGGACTCCGAGCAACCTCGTACTGTGGGGGATGGGGCCGGGATTCAGGGGAAGAAGAAATTTTCCTGCACTGAGTGTGGGGAATCTTTTCTATGGCAATATCATTTGAATGTACATCAGAGATTGCACACGGGGGAGAAGCTTCATTCCTGTCCTGAGTGTGGTAAATGTTTTCTTTACAAGTCAGACCTGCTCACGCATCAAAAATCTCATCCGGGTGCGAAGCCTTTTTCCTGTTCTGTGTGCAGCAAATGTTTTTCACAGAAGTCTGAACTTGATGAACATCAGATGTGGCACACAGGGGGGAAGCAATATTCCTGTCCTAAGTGCGGGAAACGTTTTTTACATAAATCTAATCTCTCTGTGCATCAGAGGTCTCATACGTTGGAAAAGCCATACTCCTGTTTGGAGTGCGGGAAACGTTTTGCGTTAAAATCAGATCTTGACAAACATCAGATGTCTCACACAGGGGATCTGCTATATTCCTGTTCTGAGTGCGGAAAAGGTTTTACATGTACGTCTCATCTGGCTAATCATCAGAGGTCTCATACAGAGGAGAAGCCGTATTTCTGCTCCGAGTGCGGGAAAAGTTTTGCACGTAAGTGTCATTTCTCCGATCATCAGAGGTCCCATGCGGGGGAAAAGCCGCATTCCTGCTCTGAGTGCGGGAAAAGCTTTCTGAAAAAATCTTATCTCTCTTTGCACCAGAGATTGCACACGGGGGAGAAGCCATATTCCTGTCCGGAGTGCGGGAAATGTTTTACACGTAATTCCCAACTCACTGTGCATTTGAGGTCTCACACCGAGGAGAAGCCGTATTCCTGCTCAGAGTGCGGGAAATGTTATAAACACAAACAACAGCTTGTAAAACATGAAAGATCCCACACAGGGCAGAAGCCACATTCCTTCCCCAAGTGAAGTTTTTTTTAATAAATCCATTCTCTTTGTGCATACGGGTGAGAAGTCATAGCGTGCAGGAACTGTTGTCAACAAAAACCATTTGTCATGCATCAGAGACCTCACACAGGGAAGGAGAGCCCTGTCTGTATAACTCAAAGATCTATTGATCAAAAATTCCATAAAGCCAACGCGTTATGGGAGAAATGCCTCTCTTCCTCAGGGATGATGTAAGAAGAAGTTAGAAGAGCGAAGAGACTGATGATAGGGCTTGTTGGTTCTTACCATGCCATCAGTCTGCAATTGTGGAAAGATCTGACAGCTTTTAGGAAGCCCCATCATAAGGAAGGTGGAGGCCTTTCCCCCGAAACGCGTTGCCATTATCTCTTATTTTTGATTAATAGATATTTCAGGTAGACCCTTGAGTGAGACAAACTTTTGTGACCATAGACAGGTCAGCCCTGTAGAAAGGTCACTGCTGAATGAAGGTATGGAGGAGTCATAGTACAGCTTTTAAGAAGCCCCATCATAAGGAAGGTTAAGATCTTTTCCCCGAAACGCGTTGCCTTTATCTGTTATTTTATATTAATATACATTTTAGGTATACCCTTGAGTGAGACAAACTTTTGAGACCATAGAAAGGTCATCACTGCTGAATGAAGGTATGGAGGAGTCATGGTACAGCTTTTAAGAAGCCCCATCATAAGGAAGGTGAAGACCTTTCCCCTGAAACGCATTGCCTTTATCTGTTATTTCATATTAATATACATTTTAGGTAGACCCTTGAGCGAGACAAACTTTTGAGACCATAGAAAGGTCATCACTGCTGAATGAACGTATGGTGGAGTCATAGTTCAGCTTTTAATTAGCCCCATCATAAGGAAGGTGGAGGCCTTTCCCCCGAAACACGTTGCAATTATCTCTTATTTTTGATTAGTAAACATTTCAGGTAGACCCTTACGTGAGAAAAACTTTTGTGACCATAGAAAGGTCAGCTCTGTAGAAAAGTCACCACTGCTGAACGAAGGTATGATGGAGTCATAGTACAGCTTCGTTTAAGAAGCCCCATCATAAGGAAGGTGATGACCTTCCCCCGAAACGTGTTGCCATGATCTCTTATTTTTGATTAATAAACATTTCAGGTAGGCCCTTGAGTGAGACAAACTTTTGAGACCATAGAAAGGTCATCACTGCTGAATTAAGGTATGGAGGAGTCACAGTACAGCTTTTAGGAAGCCCCATCATAAGGAAGGTGGAGGCCTTTTCCCAGAAACGCGTTGCCATTATCTGTTATTTTTGATTGAGAAACATTTTAAGTAGACCTTTGAGTTAGACAAACTTTTGAGACCATAGAAAGGTCAGCTCAGTAGAAAGGTCACCACTGCTGAATGAAGGTATGGAGGAGTCATGGTACAGCTTTTAGGAAGCCCCATCATAAGGAAGGTGGAGACCTTGCCCCAGAAACGCATTGCCATGATTATTAAGCATTTCAGGTAGACCCTTGAGTGAGACAAGCTTTTGTGACCATAGAAAGGTCAGCTCTGTAGAAAGGTCACCACTGCTGAACGAAGGTATGGAGGAGTCCTAGTATGCAGCACTTTTCGATGTCCTCCCCAATTGAAGCTGTGACTGTTTATTAGCTTCAAGCACAATATTCCCAACGAACACATTCCTGAAGTTGTCTGTAAATGTAGATGGGTGCTGCGGCGACCAAGCGACTGGAAGCCGAAGACATTCAAGGCCAAAAGTATATCACTGGGACACCAAGGATCTCCAAAATGGGCCCAAAGCTTTATTCAGCCATCACATCTTGGATACAAGAGCGATATTTCTGAGAGGTCCTGAAAGGCTCCGAAACGCCTCTATTGCAACCATGATATGATTGCTGAATAAAGGTTTGGGCCCATTCTGGAGATCCTCGGTGTCCCGGTGACATACGTTTGGCCTTGTTTATTAGGTGTGGTATGTGGATCAGTCAACATGAATCTCTCTGAGGAGCCACTACTCCCGATACCTGGGTGTCCTTGGTCCCAGGACCATAATCAGCTTGTAATATGGCGTAAACATCTCCTTTGTAAAGGATGCCTGCAAACACTCTTTGAAGGCATCATTGACGAGTACGATGTGATGATATCATCGTTCCAATGTATGCACGCTTGTAAAAGGGCTTCAAACTGAGCATTAAGCCAGTTAAAGTCATCTCGCAAAAGAAGAATAAAATTATTATTATTATTTATTTTTTTTTAAAAAAAACATTTTGAATTTATTTAACCCCTTTTTTTATAGCCCCAACATTTTTTTTTACTTTTTTTTTAAATGTCATTTTTTTTAGCTTTTTGTCAATTTTTGTTATTCTGTAGTATTGCATTAACAAAGTTATTTTAATCGTTTAATTACATTCATTTTTGTTTAATTATTTACCTTTCTTTGTAACAGAAATAAAATTTTAATAAATATCGGACAAATAAAAAATTAAATTTGCCCTTTTTATCTACAGTAACGCTATACTTTTCGAAAGTGGTCAATGTATAAAAGTGACTGTACATTGTGTAGACCTGTGGGCTTCAAACTGCGGCCTGGGGGCCAGACGCTGCCCTTTTAATCCGGCCCTTGGGGCACTATTTCATCCACTGATAACAACGATTGGGCATAATTCGCCCCACTTACACCAATGAAGGGGCACAATTCCTCCCAATGACACCAGCAATGGGACACAATTCCTCCTAATGACATCAACAATGTCAACCGTTCCTTCCAATTACACCAACGATGGGGCACAATTCCTTCCAAGGACACCAATGATGGGGCACAATTCCTCCCATGGACACCAACGATGGGGCACAATTCCTCCCATGGACACCAACGATGGGGTACAATTCCTCCCATGGACACCGACGATGGGGCACAATTCCTCCCATGGACACCGACGATGGGGCACAATTCCTTCCAAGAACCCCAAAGATGATGCACAATTCCTCCTAATGACACAAATGATGGGGCACAATTTCTCCGAAGGACACCAATGATGGGGCACAATTCCTCCAAAGAACACCAACGATGGGGCACAATTCCTCCCATGGACACCAACGATGGGGCACAATTCCCTCCAAGGACCTCAACGATGGGGCACAATTCCTCCCATGGACACCGACGATGAGACACAATTCCTTCCAAGGACCCCAGCGATGGTGCACAAATCCTCCTAATGACACAAATGATGGGGCACAGTTCCTCTGATGGACACCAACGATGGGGCACAATTCCTCCCATGGACACCAGCGATGGGGCACCATTCCTTCCAAGGACACCAACGATGGGGCACAATTCCCTCCAAGGACCTCAACGATGGGGCACAATTCCTCCCATGGACACCAACGATGAGACACAATTCCTTCCAAGGACCCCAGCGATGGTGCACAAATCCTCCTAATGACACAAATGATGGGGCACAGTTCCTCTGAAGGACACCAACGATGGGGCACAATTCCTCCCATGGACACCAGCAATGGGGCACCATTCCTTCCAAGGACCTGAACGATGGTGCACAATTCCTCCTAATGACACAAATTATGGGGTACAATTCCTCCAAATGACACCAACGATGGGACACAATTCCTTCCAAGGACCCAAACGATGGTGCATAATTCCTCCTAATGACACAAATGATGGGGTACAGTTCCTCCAAATGACACCAACGATGGGACACAATTCCTCCTAATAACACCAACAATGGGGCACAATTTTACCCAACGACACCAATGATGGGGTACAATTCCTCCCACTAACATCAAACATGGAGCATGGTTTTTTTCCCCACTGACGTTGGGACCTTTTCTACTCCCAATGGCCTTTGTTTAAAAAATTTGGAGACCCATGGTATAAACAAAAAACATGCTACACAATATTGGCATGTATGGGAAAGCTGTAGGTTGGGGTTTGAACTTGATTTTGGGCCAAACCCAGAGTTTATTTACAGTTCTGTCAAAAACCAACAAGCTGAAGAAATTTGGCTCACTGGCACATCCTGCCGAACTGGCTAATGCAACGAGAAGTCAATCATTTAAGGTGATATCACTACCACCACTAAATGACATCTTCCCACTGGCTTGTTTTCAAGTAGTAAGTGTAGAGCTACCCCAGTAGGAGCTGCTAAGATGCACAGACTCTTTCCCTGAAGAAGCCAGGCACACAGGAACAGTCCATTCAATCCAGCACATTAAACAGTCTAGGGGATGTCCTTTTAACTTTTGCTTGTAAAAACGTGTAACAGGAGGGGGTTTGGGGTGATATCTTGCTCTGCAGAGCTGTCCCTGCAGCTGTCTTTATCTTTACTACACTTCATGCTTCTGCTTGATTCCAGCATGCAACCATTCATTACCAACCTTTGGTTTGTTCCTTGACTACGTTTCTGCTTGAATCCCAACATGCAACTATTCATTACCAACCTTTGGCTTGTTCCTTGACTACACTTCTGCTTGAATCCCAACATGCAACTATTCATTACCAACGATTGGCTTGTTACTTGACTACGCTTTTGCTTGATCCCAAAATGCAACCATTCATTCCCAACCTTTGGCTTGTTCCTTGACTACGCTTCTGCTTGATCCCAAAATGCAACCATTCATTCCCAACCTTTGGCTTGTTCCTTGACTACGCTTCTGCTTGATCCCAAAATGCAACAATTCATTCCCAACCTTTGGCTTGTTCCTTGACTACGCTTCTGCTTGATCCTAAAATGCAACCATTCATTCCCAACCTTTGGCTTGTTCCTTGACTACGCTTCTGCTTGCATCCCAACATACAACTATTCATTACCAACCATTGACTTGTTCCTTGATTACGCTTCTGCTTGAGTCCAGCCTGCAACCATTCATTACCAACCTTTGACTTGTTCCTTGACTACGCCTCTGCTTGATCCCAACATGCAAACATTCATTACCAACCTTTGGCTTGTTCCTTGACTATGTTTTCACTTGATCTCAACATATACTATTCATTACCAACCTTTGGCTTGTTCCTTGACTACACTTCCGCTTGATCCCAAAATGCAACCATTCATTGCCATCCTTTGGCTTGCTCCTTGACTACGCTTCCCCTTGATCCCAACATGCAACCATTCTTCACCAACCTTTGGCTTGTTCGTTGATTACGCTTCTGCTTGATCCCAACATGCAACCATTCATTGCCAACCTTTGGCTTGTTCCTTGACTACGCTTCTGCTTGATCCCAACATGCAACTATTCATTACCAACCTTTGACTTGTTCCTTGACTACGCTTCCACTTGATCCCAACATGCAACCATTCATTACCAACCTTTGGCTTGTTCCTTGACTACACTTCCACTTGATGCCAACATGCAACCATTCATTGCCAACCTTTGGCTTGTTCCTTGATTACTCTTCTGCTTGATCTCAGCATGCAATCATTCATTGCCAATCTTTGGCTTGTTCCTTGACTACGCTTCCCCTTGATCCCAACATGCAACCATTCATTACCAACCTTTGGCTTGTTCCTTGACTACGCTTCTGCTTGATCCCAACATGCAACCATTCATTACTGTGCTGTTCTCCTCATATTTGTTATTTAACTGTGCATTGTATTACCAATTCTTATTTCACCATGTTGTTTCTATGTCTTGATCTGTTGCTGCCATCTGCTGGCCAGAATTTGCATGCTGCATGCCTTTGTTATAGCTAGTAAGTGTTTTCTCTGCTGGGCGTGGTTTTAGGCAAGCCTTGGTTCTGGTCACTTCCTGCAGCCATTTTATCTGCTATATAGCTGTGTGATAGGACATTCATTACCCTGGGCTTGTGAAGGCATCAGTTTTTGACCAGCAGTTAGCCTCAGGAAAGATATCACAGGACAGCATGAATACCTCTACTACCTTACAGTATTGTATCACTGTTTGTCGCTGTATTTTGGACCAAATAAACCCAGGCTGATTTCATTCCCGTGTATACGTTTGGATCCATCTAACCTGAACATCTTTCGGTCCGGTCTGCTCCACTGCTTGGATACGAAGGTAGGAAGTTACACAGCCATTATCAGATATACCTTCATTCGCCTTCATGTGGGGACAGAACAGTCAAAAACTGCCTTAAAGTCCATACCCCGCTACAGATTCCCTCAGAGTCCAGTACCACACTCAGGAATCTCCCTAGCAACAGCCCCACTTGCAGCAAATCTGCCCGGCTACAGTGCACGTTCCACAAGCCTATGCGGAAGCACTGCGCATACGCAGTATCTATAGTCTCGCCTGGAAGTCCTCCACAACTCGCCAAGCCATTCCTAAAGTCCTATATTAACTTTTCCTTGCATAATAGAAGTACTGTTTATGCACGCTCCTTACATTGCTGTGGCCCGCAAAACCCCGCAATTCACTCTAAACATCTTAGAAATTTTATCAAAGTGCCCTATCGGAGCCGTGCTGCGATTTTCAGCGCCCAATTTAAAACTTCATTTTCTTAAAGGGACAGCGCACCTTAAGTCAAAATGGCCGAAAAGGACTTTGCACAGTTCCCCAGTGATGAACTAAAGCAAATACAACCTGATACTGATCGTTATGAAGGGCAGGGAACAGAATCCACACTTCCAGCAGAACAAGTCGTACGACCAAGACGCTCTCTGAAACCGACAGTAAAAGTCATTGAAAATTATCACACCACGAAAGATGAGCTATGTGATAACCTGGAGGAACAATGGGAACGAGTTTCCTCCCTCATGTCCGGACTTAAATCCTCCTCAGGTGATGCCACAAGCTTACAAGTTGCCATCGGGTGGCTGGACACAGCTCATGAAAGATACAATAAACTGTCCACAAGGTATATAACCTTTCTAAAAGACTCTAATATCGATGAAGCCCTATCAGAACTGAGCAAGGCAGAATCAATAGCCAGACAAAGAGACGTCATGGTGCTGGATGTTAAAGGTAAAGCGGAACTCCGTATCTCGCATTTGCAAGAAACTAAGTCACACAGATCAAATTCATCTAAACATTCCTCTCGGTCATACAGATCATCGTGCTCAAGAAGCTCAGCCTTGAGCGACAGATTACTAGAGGCCCGCATAAACGCAGAGCAATCCAAAGCGAGACGCTCCTTCACAGAAAAAGAAGCTCTTGCAAGGGCAGAGGCCAAGAGGGCAGAAGCAGAGGCAGAGGCCAAGAGGGCAGAGGCAGAGGCCAAGAGGGCAGAGGCAGAGGCCAAGAGGGCAGAAGCAGAGGCCAAGAGGGCAGAAGCAGAGGCCAAGAGGGCAGAAGCAGAGGCCAAGAGGGCAGAAGCAGAGGCCAAGAGGGCAGAGGCAGAAGCAGAGGCCAAGAGGGCAGAAGCAGAGGCTCGAATAAAGATTTTCGAATCAGAGATGCAGGAGGAAATTGCATTAGCTAAAGTAAGACTACTTGAGCAAGCATTGAGCCAAGGTCTTGATCCAGTCTGCTCGCTACCACAGGAGATAGATGATCCAGTTGATCGCACCAGTGACTATGTACTGAATCAGTTATCTGCGCCACCCCCAGTTTGCAGTACCGTCCAAGCCGAGAACACTGAAACCTCCAAGTCAGCTCTACCTGCGGTACCAGTGCCACCCACAGCACCCGAGCAACCTAATAACCGTTACCCGGAAGTGCCCTCTCAAGGACGATTGTTACAGAAAGATCGCTATCAGGCGTTTTCTGGCCTACCTCCACAGCTCAAGCAGCAGTCATCACAATATACAGAGGCTAAACGAAAGCTTAACCCTGCAGCTACATAATTCTACCCGGAAGCATCTCACCCCTTCACACCAGGCAGCCAATACGCCCCAGGGGCATCACAAGTCGTCATGGCAACAAGCAGTGAGAAATCAGATATGTCTGAGTTTGCCAGGTTTATGGTGAGCAGAGAGCTAACCAACACCAGTCTCTCAAAATTTGATGACCGTGCAGAGAGCTACAGAGCTTGGAAGGCAACCTTCAAGGCCGCCATCGCTAACCTCAACCTAACCGCAGAGCAGGAGTTTGACCTCTTGATCAAATGGCTGGGCCCAGGCTCCACAAATCGTGTCAAGAGCCTCAGAACTGTCTACATGGGACAAGCAGAAGCAGGTCTCGCTGCCGCCTGGCAGAGACTCGAACGTACCTTCGGCAGTGCAGAAGCAATAGAGAAGGCCCTATTCAAGAGACTGCAGAACGTTCCAAGGATCAATCTCAAGGATGTCCAGAAGCTTCAGGATTTAAGTGATCTGCTCATGGAACTGGAGCTTGCCAAGGGTGACCCTCGTCTGTCTGGGCTTTGCTACCTGGATACAGCTCATGGAGTGAACCCAATTGTCGTGAAGCTACCATACAGTCTGCAAGAAAAGTGGGCGGCATCAGTCTCAAGGTACAAAAGAGAGCATGACATCACCTTTCCCCCATTTATTCACTTCTGTAGATTTATCGATGAACAGTCCCAGATGAGGAATGACCCCAGCCTCGACTTCCTGGAGTTCAACACTACAGCTTCAGCAACATCATCGTCAAGGTATGAAAGCATCATGCATAAACACAGAGACTTCAAAAGCAGCGTGAGTGTTAGAAAGACTAACCTACCATCTCCTGCAGTACCCACGGGTAAACAGTACACCACCTCATCAGGAGATAAGACCTTCAATCGTGAATGTCCCATTCATAAAAAACCACACTCTCTGAACAAATGTAGAGGGTTTAGATTCAAAACCATACTGGAGCGCAAGAAAATCCTCACCGAGCTCGGGGTATGTTTCAGATGCTGCGCTTCATTGGAGCACATGGCTAAGGACTGTAAATCTGTCATCAAGTGTGAGGAGTGTCATAGTGAAAGACATGCCTCAGCTATGCACCCAATCCCACTCTCCAGAGATTCACCCACTGCCGTCACCACCAGTCCTGCTCCAATTCATGGCGGGGAGCCCCAAAATTACGCTAATGCAGCGACTGCTGTTTCCTGCTCATGCTTGGATGTATGTGGGGAGGGCCAGTGTGAGAAATGTTGTGCCCGAATATGCCTAATCAAGGTCTACCCAGAGGGACTACCAGAAAAGGCAGTAAAAATGTATGCCATCATCGACGACCAAAGCAACCGGTCCCTAGCAGGTCCTAAATTCTTTGAAGCCTTTGGAATAAAGGGACCATCCGAACCCTATACCTTAAACACCTGCTCGGGCCGCATAGAGACTAGCGGCAGAAGGGCACAAGGATTCATCGCTTCTCCAGTCAGTGGGGATACGGAAATACCCTTACCGACGCTGATCGAATGCGATCAAATACCCAACCATAGGGATGAGATTCCTACCCCAGAAGCTGCAGTTCACCAACCTCACCTAAGGCACCTAGCCAACGTTATCCCACCTATGGACATCAACGCCGAGATTCTACTCCTGCTCGGCAGAGACAATCTAAGGGTACACAAGGTGCGTCAACAGTGTAATGGTCCTGACTATGCACCATACGCCCAGAGACTGGACTTGGGATGGGTAATCATAGGAAATGTATGCTTAGATCAACCAGGAATTGACTCTTTCAAAACGTACGTGCGTGCAGATGGACGCACAACTTGCATTAAGCCGTGTCCTCATCACTATGAGGTGAAGGAGAAGTCTCCAGGCCTCATACAACCACCTGACGTCATTACTCCCCTCTTTGCCGACAACTTGGGGAGATCAGTCTTTCATACAACCAAGGACGACGATAAAGTAGCCTTGTCAGTAGAGGACAGAGAATTTGTCAAGATAATGGACAGTGAGTTCTTTAAAGACGAAACCAATCACTGGGTTTCTCCATTACCCTTCCGAGCTACCAGGGTAAGACTCCCGAACAACCGGGAACAAGCTCTGTCTAGATTTAACTCTCTTCAGCGTACCATGAACAGCAAGCCTGAAATGAGAGAACACATCGTCGCCTTTATGGATAAAATATTCCGTAACAACCATGCAGAACCAGCTCCATCCTTAAGGAAGAACGACGAGTGCTGGTACTTGCCTTCATTCGGAGTATATCATCCACGAAAACCTAATCAAATTAGGGTTGTCTTTGATTCAAGCGCCAAACATCAAGGTGTATCTCTTAACGATATTCTTCTCACAGGTCCTAATCTGACTAATAACCTAGTCGGAGTGCTGATGAGATTCAGGAAAGAGCTTGTCGCCATCACTGCTGACATTGAACATATGTTCCATTGTTTTGTAGTCCGAGAGGACCACCGGAATTTCCTCAGGTTTCTGTGGTACAAGGACAATGACACCAACGCAGAGATGATGGAGTATCGTATGAGGGTACATGTGTTTGGAAACAGCCCTTCACCAGCCGTAGCGACTTACGGGCTTCGGAGAACTGTAATAGAGGGGGAATCTGAGTATGGTACAGATGCCAAAGACTTTGTGGAAAAAGACTTCTACGTGGATGATGGGCTCAAATCGCTACCAACTGAAGAAGCGGCTATCGATCTGCTCAAAAGGACTCAAAATATGTTGTACCAAGCTAACCTTAGACTACACAAAATTGCTTCAAACAGCCTAACCGTAATGAGAGCCTTCGAGCGAGGTGATCATGCACCTGGATTCAAAGACATTAACCTGGGACTGGACAGTCCACCTGTGCAGAGGAGCTTGGGCCTCAGATGGGATCTCTCGGCTGACTCCTTTGGTTTTCAAATAAGTTGTGCAGACAAGCCTGTCAGGGATCCCGGCTCCGTCTGCCGCAATCGCGGCTCTGTCCCCCGCGCATGCGCATTGGCGGCAGATCACGCCGGGACACAGGAACTAGGTCCCGGCGAGCCGCGGCTGACAGGACGCCGCGCATGCGCAGTAGAAACCGTGGGCGCGCCTCAGGCGTCCAATGACAGCCGGGGGCGCGTCCTAGCCAGCCAATGACAGTGCAGGGCGCACTATTTAAAGATGCCCTGCACTGTCACAAATTGCCGCAAGGTCTATATGTGATCCTGAATACCTGCTCCTGCTGTGACCCTGTTTTTTGACCCTGACTACGCTGCCTGCCCCTGTGATTGACCCGGCTTTGTTCTGACTATTCTACCCGCTCCTGTGATTGACCCGGCTTTGTTCTGACTATTCTGCCTGCTCCTGCATTTTGACTCGGCTTATCCCGACTGTTCCTACGGATTGATTTACCTGGCTGACCCTGCGTGTGACCCGACTACTCCTAGCCCGCCGATTCGGTACCCCGCTTACCCCACGGTGCCACTATCCGTACCACCCTGCTGGGGCCGCCATCCTCTTCACAGCTGGCTCTCCTGGTACCTACATACATCCCCGGAGGCCTCCTCGGCCGCTGGTGGCCCGCTCAGAGGTCGTGACCTGGCCTGGGACTGTTTCAAGTCCATCCCCACCATCAGGGGCCCTGGTGAAAGCACAGCCCGGGCTTAGACCCCACGCTCTGGGTAGGTCTACCAGCTGGCAGACGGAGGGCTCCGCCTGGCGGATCCTAACAGTACCTTGCGGCCATGACAGAGCCAGGAAGTGGACCGGCGTCCCTAGAGGATATTTGCCAGCACCTGGCAAGTTTGACCCAGGCTTTCCAGAACTTCCACAGTCGCTGCGCCCGACTGGAAGACCGCATGGAGACATTAGCCCCCCAGACTCCCCCTGCTCAGAGTTCCCCGTCTGTGGAACCTCCCGCTACCCCGGTATCCGGAGCGGTTGCCACACCCTTAGCTCCTGAGCCCCGCGTTCCCCTGCCGGAGCGGTTCCGTGGGGACCGGAGCCGCTTCCGAGCCTTTCGGAACGCTTGCACACTATATTTTGACTTGCAGCCTCGCACATTCTCCTCCGAGACCGTCAAGGTGGGGTTTCTAGTCTCTCTCCTTGAGGATGAGCCCCAGGATTGGGCCCACCGTCTGATGGAGAGGCGCGACCCCCATCTTGACTCCGTGACCGAGTTCTTTCAGGCCATGGCCGTTTTGTATGACGACCCTCAGCGGGCTGCTTCCGCAGAGGCTACCCTATACTCTCTGCGACAGGGCCGCCGGGCAGCGGAAGAATACGCGTCCGATTTTAGGCGTAGCATGGGAGACACCAGATGGAACGATGCCGCCTTATGTCACCAGTTCCGCATTGGACTGTCTGAGCCTCTCAAGGACGAACTCGCACGAGTAGGCCTACCTGACTCCCTGGAAAGATTGATTGAATTGGCCATTCAAATTGACCGTAGACTAAGGGAACGTCGACAGGAAAGGAGCGGCCAGGGTCAAAGGGTGGCATGGATTCCATCAAGAGATACAACACCAGCCCCAGGGAACCATCCGCGAAACACGGAGATGGGAGACAACTCGGAACCCATGCAACTGGGACTGGCCCGTTCCCACTTATCGGTCGAGGAACGCCAGAGGAGGCGCTCACTGAACCTGTGTCTGTACTGCGGGGAAGCTGGTCACCAGGTGCGCTCCTGTCCTGCAAAAACGAGTAAGTCCACGCCCGTTTCTTGTTCCTTACCTGCAGGCAGGGATGATCAGTCTAGTTACCTGGCCATTCCTGTGTCTTTACAGCTCCCCGGAGGAATATTGTCGGTGACCGCGATCGTTGACTCAGGAGCCTGTAGCTGTTTTATTGATCTGACTTTTGCCCACCGGCAAAAAATCCCTCTCCAGACCAAAGAAAGGGGGTTCAACATTTTCTTGGTAGATGGGTCCAGTATAAAATCTGGGGTGGTGGACCAGGAGACACCACCCATTTTCACCACTATGGCAGACCATCACCAGGAGTTCCTCCGTTTGGACGCCATCGCCTCCCCCCTTTTTCCAGTCATTCTGGGGCTCCCTTGGCTGAGGGCCCATAACCCCCAGATTGACTGGGAAAAGGGAACGATTCATTTTCGGTCACCCTATTGTTTGAGTCACTGCCACGTCACAGGACCCATGGTTCCCCGGTTCCTCCTGTGCTTGGACGGAGACACCAATCTATCCCAGGTGATTCCTCCGGCCTATCATGACTTCTTGGACGTCTTTAGTAAGCGGGGAGCTGACGTTCTACCTCCACACCGTCCCTACGACTGCCCCATTGACCTCCTACCCGGGTCGGAAATCTCTTTCGGCCGTATCTTCCCCTTGTCCGAAATGGAATCGGGGGTGCTGAGGGAATATATCGACGAAAACCTTCGGAAGGGCTTTATTCGTCCTTCCACATCCCCAGCCGGGGCCGGGTTGTTCTTTGTAGAGAAGAAGGACAAATCGTTACGGCCCTGCATAGACTATCGTGACCTAAATAAAATTACGGTAAAGAATCGTTATCCCTTACCCCTAGTCCCCGAGCTCCTCCAGAGACTGAGATCAGCAACGATATTCACTAAATTAGACCTGCGGGGGGCCTATAACCTTGTTCGTATCAGGGAGGGGGATGAGTGGAAAACGGCGTTCCGTACAAGATTCGGTCACTACGAATATTTGGTGATGCCGTTCGGGCTCTGTAATGCCCCGGCGACTTTTCAGCATTTTATCAATGATGTTTTTCGCGATTTTCTTGACATTTTCGTGGTAGTTTACTTGGATGACATCCTAATTTTTTCCCCCTCACTGGAGGTTCATCGAGGTCACGTGTCACGGTTCTTAGAACGGTTGCGCCAACACGGGCTATACGCTAAGGCTGAAAAGTGCTGTTTTGAACAGCACAAGATCACATTCTTGGGACTGGTTCTCTCTTCCGCGGGGGTCGCGATGGATCCCCAGAAGGTCACGGCGATCTTTGATTGGCCAATACCCGCCGACAAAAAGGGGGTACAGCGTTTCATCGGCTTTGCTAACTTTTACAGAAAATTTGTTAGGAACTTCTCCGGCCTGGTCTCCCCAATCACGCAACTGACGAAACAAGGGGTCCGCTTTAAGTGGACCTCCGAAGCTCAGTCGGCCTTCGATAAGCTCAAGAGACTGTTCACCTCTGCTCCCATTCTCTGCCATCCGGATTCTTCGCTCCCATATGTGTTGGAAGTAGACGCCTCCGAAAACCCGGTAGGAGCGGTTCTGTCCCAAAGGAATGGTACCAAGGAACTACTGCACCCTGTGGCGTTCTTCTCCAGGAAGCTGACACCAGCGGAGCGCAACTATGACATTGGAGATCGGGAGCTCCTGGCCATTAAAACCGCTCTGGAAGAATGGAGGTATTTACTGGAAGGGGCCACTCACCCAATCCTAATATTTACAGATCACAAAAACCTTGAATATCTAAGGACGGCAAAATGACTGAGACCACGCCAAGCGAGATGGGCTCTTTTCTTTTCTCGATTCTCATTCCATATAACGTACCGACCCGGTACTAAGAATACCAAACCAGACGCCCTGTCCCGCATGTTTGAGGACCCCGACGACGCTGCGGTACCAGACACCATCCTGCCTTCTGGAAGCTTCCTCGCGCTACAAACGGAACTGCGCTCCCGGCTTCTTGATGCTTCGGTAAGACTACCCGTTCCGTCTGGGTCACCCCTCCAGAGCCACGGTGGCCTGTTTTGGAAGGAAGACCGAATCATGGTCCCAGAAGAGGTGCGAACCTTGGTCCTAGGGCATTGCCACGACCATCCAATGGCAGGTCACTTCGGGGTGACGAAGACTCTAGAACTGCTACGGCGCTCGTTCTGGTGGCCGGACATGATCAAGGATTGTGAGCGTTACGTCCGGACGTGTCCCACCTGTCAAAGGAACAAACCCTCCAGGAGTAGGGCATGGGGATTGTTACGTCCATTACCTATACCCAAGCGGGCCTGGCAAATGATAGCCATGGATTTTGTGGTCGAACTCCCACCATCCCAAGGCCACACAGCGATAATGGTGATCGTCGACCGCTTCTCGAAGATGGCGCATTTCGTGCCCCTGGAGAAGACCCCATCGGCACCGGAAACGGCACGGATCTTCATTCGGGAAGTGGTAAGGCTTCATGGAGTCCCCGAAGACATTGTGTCGGATCGGGGGGTGCAATTCACCTCCAGGTTCTGGAACGCCCTATGTAAAGCGCTGGGAATCAAGCTGTCGCTCTCATCCGCCTACCACCCGCAGACCAACGGTCAAACCGAGAGGACCAACCAAACGCTGGAACAGTATTTACGATGCTACACCTCCTATCTCCAGGATGACTGGCTGACGTTGTTGCCTTCTGCGGAGTTCTCATACAACAACTCAAGTCACTCAGCTACGGGTCAATCGCCATTCTTTTCTAATTACGGGTATCACCCCACATTCCTCCCTGATCTAATGCCTGATAATCTGGTACCGGCATCGCAAGACATCTTGAACTTCTTTTCCGTCAACAACAAGACTATTCAGGAAGCCATCGCTAAGGCCCAGGAGGACAGTAAGAAGGCTTTCGACAGAAAGAGAAGAGGAGATTTACTGCTTCAACCAGGAGATCTGGTTTGGCTAGCAACAGCCAACTTGAAGATGCTGTGCCCTTCAAAGAAGCTGGGACCCAAGTACATTGGCCCATTTCCTGTTAAACGAATGGTCAACGAGGTGGCCTACGAACTCGAGCTTCCGCAGACTTTCAAAATACATCCTGTGTTTCATGTATCTCTCCTGAAGCCGTCCAGACCGGATCCCTTCCCAGACCGAGAATCCAGACCTCCCGAGGCAATCGCCATAGGTGACCAGGAGGAATTTGAGGTGGAGACTATCCTCAGTTGCCGAAGGAGGGGGGGCCAGACTCAGTTCCTGATAAAATGGAAGGGTTATGGTCCTGAGGAGAACTCCTGGGAACCCGCCCAGGACGTTCACGCGCCCAGGCTCATCCGGGAGTTTTGTCGTGCTCACCCGCGGTGGAGAGATCAGTGGGGCTCCCGGAGGGTGCCCGTTGGGGGGGGGGCAATGTCAGGGATCCCGGCTCCGTCTGCCGCAATCGCGGCTCTGTCCCCCGCGCATGCGCATTGGCGGCAGATCACGCCGGGACACAGGAACTAGGTCCCGGCGAGCCGCGGCTGACAGGACGCCGCGCATGCGCAGTAAAAACCGCGGGCGCGCCTCAGGCGTCCAATGACAGCCGGGGGCGCGTCCTAGCCAGCCAATGACAGTGCAGGGCGCACTATTTAAAGATGCCCTGCACTGTCACAAATTGCCGCAAGGTCTATATGTGATCCTGAATACCTGCTCCTGCTGTGACCCTGTTTTTTGACCCTGACTACGCTGCCTGCCCCTGTGATTGACCCGGCTTTGTTCTGACTATTCTACCCGCTCCTGTGATTGACCCGGCTTTGTTCTGACTATTCTGCCTGCTCCTGCGTTTTGACTCGGCTTATCCCGACTGTTCCTACGGATTGATTTACCTGGCTGACCCTGCGTGTGACCCGACTACTCCTAGCCCGCCGATTCGGTACCCCGCTTACCCCACGGGGCCACTATCCGTACCACCCTGCTGGGGCCGCCATCCTCTTCACAGCTGGCTCTCCTGGTACCTACATACATCCCCGGAGGCCTCCTCGGCCGCTGGTGGCCCGCTCAGAGGTCGTGACCTGGCCCGGGACTGTTTCAAGTCCATCCCCACCATCAGGGGCCCTGGTGAAAGCACAGCCCGGGCTTAGACCCCACGCTCTGGGTAGGTCTACCAGCTGGCAGACGGAGGGCTCCGCCTGGCGGATCCTAACAGTACCTTGCGGCCATGACAGAGCCAGGAAGTGGACCGGCGTCCCTAGAGGATATTTGCCAGCACCTGGCAACTTTGACCCAGGCTTTCCAGAACTTCCACAGTCGCTGCGCCCGACTGGAAGACCGCATGGAGACATTAGCCCCCCAGACTCCCCCTGCTCAGAGTTCCCCGTCTGTGGAACCTCCCGCTACCCCGGTATCCGGAGCGGTTGCCACACCCTTAGCTCCTGAGCCCCGCGTTCCCCTGCCGGAGCGGTTCCGTGGGGACCGGAGCCGCTTCCGAGCCTTTCGGAACGCTTGCACACTATATTTTGACTTGCAGCCTCGCACATTCTCCTCCGAGACCGTCAAGGTGGGGTTTCTAGTCTCTCTCCTTCAGGATGAGCCCCAGGATTGGGCCCACCGTCTGATGGAGAGGCGCGACCCCCATCTTGACTCCGTGACCGAGTTCTTTCAGGCCATGGCCGTTTTGTATGACGACCCTCAGCGGGCTGCTTCCGCAGAGGCTACCCTATACTCTCTGCGACAGGGCCGCCGGGCAGCGGAAGAATACGCGTCCGATTTTAGGCGTAGCATGGGAGACACCAGATGGAACGATGCCGCCTTATGTCACCAGTTCCGCATTGGACTGTCTGAGCCTCTCAAGGACGAACTCGCACGAGTAGGCCTACCTGACTCCCTGGAAAGATTGATTGAATTGGCCATTCAAATTGACCGTAGACTAAGGGAACGTCGACAGGAAAGGAGCGGCCAGGGTCAAAGGGTGGCATGGATTCCATCAAGAGATACAACTCCAGCCCCAGGGAACCATCCGCGAAACACGGAGATGGGAGACAACTCGGAACCCATGCAACTGGGACTGGCCCGTTCCCACTTATCGGTCGAGGAACGCCAGAGGAGGCGCTCACTGAACCTGTGTCTGTACTGCGGGGAAGCTGGTCACCAGGTGCGCTCCTGTCCTGCAAAAACGAGTAAGTCCACGCCCGTTTCTTGTTCCTTACCTGCAGGCAGGGATGATCAGTCTAGTTACCTGGCCATTCCTGTGTCTTTACAGCTCCCCGGAGGAATATTGTCGGTGACCGCGATCGTTGACTCAGGAGCCTGTAGCTGTTTTATTGATCTGACTTTTGCCCACCGGCAAAAAATCCCTCTCCAGACCAAAGAAAGGGGGTTCAACATTTTCTTGGTAGATGGGTCCAGTATAAAATCTGGGGTGGTGGACCAGGAGACACCACCCATTTTCACCACTATGGCAGACCATCACCAGGAGTTCCTCCGTTTGGACGCCATCGCCTCCCCCCTTTTTCCAGTCATTCTGGGGCTCCCTTGGCTGAGGGCCCATAACCCCCAGATTGACTGGGAAAAGGGAACGATTCATTTTCGGTCACCCTATTGTTTGAGTCACTGCCACGTCACAGGACCCATGGTTCCCCGGTTCCTCCTGTGCTTGGACGGAGACACCAATCTATCCCAGGTGATTCCTCCGGCCTATCATGACTTCTTGGACGTCTTTAGTAAGCGGGGAGCTGACGTTCTACCTCCACACCATCCCTACGACTGCCCCATTGACCTCCTACCCGGGTCGGAAATCTCTTTCGGCCGTATCTTCCCCTTGTCCGAAATGGAATCGGGGGTGCTGAGGGAATATATCGACGAAAACCTTCGGAAGGGCTTTATTCGTCCTTCCACATCCCCAGCCGGGGCCGGGTTGTTCTTTGTAGAGAAGAAGGACAAATCGTTACGGCCCTGCATAGACTATCGTGACCTAAATAAAATTACGGTAAAGAATCGTTATCCCTTACCCCTAGTCCCCGAGCTCCTCCAGAGACTGAGATCAGCAACGATATTCACTAAATTAGACCTGCGGGGGGCCTATAACCTTGTTCGTATCAGGGAGGGGGATGAGTGGAAAACGGCGTTCCGTACAAGATTCGGTCACTACGAATATTTGGTGATGCCGTTCGGGCTCTGTAATGCCCCGGCGACTTTTCAGCATTTTATCAATGATGTTTTTCGCGATTTTCTTGACATTTTCGTGGTAGTTTACTTGGATGACATCCTAATTTTTTCCCCCTCACTGGAGGTTCATCGAGGTCACGTGTCACGGGTCTTAGAACGGTTGCGCCAACACGGGCTATACGCTAAGGCTGAAAAGTGCTGTTTTGAACAGCACGAGATCACATTCTTGGGACTGGTTCTCTCTTCCGCGGGGGTCGCGATGGATCCCCAGAAGGTCACGGCGATCTTTGATTGGCCAATACCCGCCGACAAAAAGGGGGTACAGCGTTTCATCGGCTTTGCTAACTTTTACAGAAAATTTGTTAGGAACTTCTCCGGCCTGGTCTCCCCGATCACGCAACTGACGAAACAAGGGGTCCGCTTTAAGTGGACCTCCGAAGCTCAGTCGGCCTTCGATAAGCTCAAGAGACTGTTCACCTCTGCTCCCATTCTCTGCCATCCGGATTCTTCGCTCCCATATGTGTTGGAAGTAGACGCCTCCGAAAACCCGGTAGGAGCGGTTCTGTCCCAAAGGAATGGTACCAAGGAACTACTGCACCCTGTGGCGTTCTTCTCCAGGAAGCTGACACCAGCGGAGCGCAACTATGACATTGGAGATCGGGAGCTCCTGGCCATTAAAACCGCTCTGGAAGAATGGAGGTATTTACTGGAAGGGGCCACTCACCCAATCCTAATATTTACAGATCACAAAAACCTTGAATATCTAAGGACGGCAAAATGACTGAGACCACGCCAAGCGAGATGGGCTCTTTTCTTTTCTCGATTCTCATTCCATATAACGTACCGACCCGGTACTAAGAATACCAAACCAGACGCCCTGTCCCGCATGTTTGAGGACCCCGACGACGCTGCGGTACCAGACACCATCCTGCCTTCTGGAAGCTTCCTCGCGCTACAAACGGAACTGCGCTCCCGGCTTCTTGATGCTTCGGTAAGACTACCCGTTCCGTCTGGGTCACCCCTCCAGAGCCACGGTGGCCTGTTTAGGAAGGAAGACCGAATCATGGTCCCAGAAGAGGTGCGAACCTTGGTCCTAGGGCATTGCCACGACCATCCAATGGCAGGTCACTTCGGGGTGACGAAGACTCTAGAACTGCTACGGCGCTCGTTCTGGTGGCCGGACATGATCAAGGATTGTGAGCGTTACGTCCGGACGTGTCCCACCTGTCAAAGGAACAAACCCTCCAGGAGTAGGGCATGGGGATTGTTACGTCCATTACCTATACCCAAGCGGGCCTGGCAAATGATAGCCATGGATTTTGTGGTCGAACTCCCACCATCCCAAGGCCACACAGCGATAATGGTGATCGTCGACCGCTTCTCGAAGATGGCGCATTTCGTGCCCCTGGAGAAGACCCCATCGGCACCGGAAACGGCACGGATCTTCATTCGGGAAGTGGTAAGGCTTCATGGAGTCCCCGAAGACATTGTGTCGGATCGGGGGGTGCAATTCACCTCCAGGTTCTGGAACGCCCTATGTAAAGCGCTGGGAATCAAGCTGTCGCTCTCATCCGCCTACCACCCGCAGACCAACGGTCAAACCGAGAGGACCAACCAACTGCTGGAACAGTATTTACGATGCTACACCTCCTATCTCCAGGATGACTGGCTGACGTTGTTGCCTTCTGCGGAGTTCTCATACAACAACTCAAGTCACTCAGCTACGGGTCAATCGCCATTCTTTTCTAATTACGGGTATCACCCCACATTCCTCCCTGATCTAATGCCTGATAATCTGGTACCGGCATCGCAAGACATCTTGAACTTCTTTTCCGTCAACAACAAGACTATTCAGGAAGCCATCGCTAAGGCCCAGGAGGACAGTAAGAAGGCTTTCGACAGAAAGAGAAGAGGAGATTTACTGCTTCAACCAGGAGATCTGGTTTGGCTAGCAACAGCCAACTTGAAGATGCTGTGCCCTTCAAAGAAGCTGGGACCCAAGTACATTGGCCCATTTCCTGTTAAACGAATGGTCAACGAGGTGGCCTACGAACTCGAGCTTCCGCAGACTTTCAAAATACATCCTGTGTTTCATGTATCTCTCCTGAAGCCGTCCAGACCGGATCCCTTCCCAGACCGAGAATCCAGACCTCCCGAGGCAATCGCCATAGGTGACCAGGAGGAATTTGAGGTGGAGACTATCCTCAGTTGCCGAAGGAGGGGGGGCCAGACTCAGTTCCTGATAAAATGGAAGGGTTATGGTCCTGAGGAGAACTCCTGGGAACCCGCCCAGGACGTTCACGCGCCCAGGCTCATCCGGGAGTTTTGTCGTGCTCACCCGCGGTGGAGAGATCAGTGGGGCTCCCGGAGGGTGCCCGTTGGGGGGGGGCAATGTCAGGGATCCCGGCTCCGTCTGCCGCAATCGCGGCTCTGTCCCCCGCGCATGCGCATTGGCGGCAGATCACGCCGGGACACAGGAACTAGGTCCCGGCGAGCCGCGGCTGACAGGACGCCGCGCATGCGCAGTAGAAACCGCGGGCGCGCCTCAGGCGTCCAATGACAGCCGGGGGCGCGTCCTAGCCAGCCAATGACAGTGCAGGGCGCACTATTTAAAGATGCCCTGCACTGTCACAAATTGCCGCAAGGTCTATATGTGATCCTGAATACCTGCTCCTGCTGTGACCCTGTTTTTTGACCCTGACTACGCTGCCTGCCCCTGTGATTGACCCGGCTTTGTTCTGACTATTCTACCCGCTCCTGTGATTGACCCGGCTTTGTTCTGACTATTCTGCCTGCTCCTGCGTTTTGACTCGGCTTATCCCGACTGTTCCTACGGATTGATTTACCTGGCTGACCCTGCGTGTGACCCGACTACTCCTAGCCCGCCGATTCGGTACCCCGCTTACCCCACGGGGCCACTATCCGTACCACCCTGCTGGGGCCGCCATCCTCTTCACAGCTGGCTCTCCTGGTACCTACATACATCCCCGGAGGCCTCCTCGGCCGCTGGTGGCCCGCTCAGAGGTCATGACCTGGCCTGGGACTGTTTCAAGTCCATCCCCACCATCAGGGGCCCTGGTGAAAGCACAGCCCGGGCTTAGACCCCACGCTCTGGGTAGGTCTACCAGCTGGCAGACGGAGGGCTCCGCCTGGCGGATCCTAACAAGCCATTCACAAAACGTGGTGTCCTATCAGTGGTAAACAGCCTATTTGATCCGCTGGGATTTGTAGCGCCCATCGTCATACAAGGTAAATCCCTACTGAGACAACTTTCTGAAACCATCAAGGATTGGGATACCCCACTTCCCTCTGATAAAGAGCAAAAATGGGAAGCCTGGAAGCAATCTTTGTGTGCTTTGGATGAGATCCACATCCCAAGATGCTATATTAAAACCTCACTTACTTCTAGCGTAAAGAAGGAACTCCACGTGTTCTCGGACGCCTCCACAGAGGCCATAGCAGCGGTCGCCTATCTGAAGGTCACAGAACCCAACAAGCAAAATCACGTTGGATTCGTCTTTGGTAAGGCTAAGTTAGCCCCCAAGCCTGATCATACTATTCCCAGACTTGAACTCTGTGGGACTGTATTACCAGTGGAGATTGCAGACTTCATACAAGAAGAACTAGGTGTCAACATAGATGAAGTTCAGTATTACACGGACAGTAAGGTCGTATTAGGTTACATCTACAATCAGACGAGACGATTTTATGTTTACGTCAGTAACCGCATAGAGAGAATCAGGAGGTCCTCCAAACCTGAACAATGGTACTATGTACCATCCGAACTTAATCCAGCAGATCATGCCACTAGACCTATGTCTGTAGGTTCCTTTACTAACTCTACTTGGCTTACAGGTCCGGAGTTTCTGCTAAAACAGGCGGACGATTGTGTACAGGAAGTTTTCAGCATCCAGGATCCGGATAATGATCCAGAAATCCACGCTGAAGTCAGTGTATTGGTCACTGGAACAAAGCAAATCTCCAGCCTCGGTAGCCAGCGCTTTGAACATTTCTCCAGTTGGATGAGACTCGTCAGGACTATCGCAAGGTTAGTGCACATTGCGGAATGTTATCACAATACTCACAAAGATAAGGATTGTCACGGTTGGCACGTCTGCCATAAACCCTTCTCTGCGGAGAGCATCTCTCATAGTGAGTCCCTCATAATACGTCACGTCCAACAAGAGGAATTCAATGTAGAATGGAAGTGCTTATACAACAAACAGCAGATTCCAATAAAAAGCCCTCTTGCCAACTTAAATCCAGTTATTGACAGTTTTGGCTTGCTCAGAGTTGGTGGTCGTTTGAATCAAGCCCACCTAAGAGTTGCAGAACAAAATCCTCTCATCATTCCCAGCAAACACCATATCACCGTCTTGCTGATCCGACACTACCACAAAAAGACTGAACACCAGGGCAGGCAAATCACTGAGGGCAAGTTACGGTCTGCTGGCCTTTGGATTATAGGTATGAAAAGACGTGTGGCCCAAGTACTGCATGACTGTGTTCACTGTCGCAAAGCTAGAGGAAAACAACTACACCAACAAATGGCTGATTTGCCTGCGGACAGACTATGTACAGAGCCGCCTTTCACCTACGTTGGCCTAGACGTCTTCGGGCCATGGATGGTGTCCGCACGCAGGACCCGTGGCGGTCACGCAAACAGTAAGCGTTGGGCTGTACTATTTACTTGCATGAGTGTGCGAGCCGTTCACTTAGAGGTCATAGAATCCATGGACACATCCAGCCTTATTAATGCCTTAAGACGGTTCTTTGCAATCAGAGGACCAGTGAAACAGTTGAGGTCTGACCGTGGAAGCAACTTCATTGGAGCCTGTAGAGAACTGAACATAGACACCAAATCCATTCAAGATCACTTGGCGGAAAAGGGTTGCACCTGGATTTTCAATCCTCCTCATAGTTCCCACATGGGGGGCTCCTGGGAGAGAATGATCGGCATCTCACGCAACATCTTGAATTCTATGTTGATGGATGTAAACTCTTCAAGACTCACACATGAGACTCTAGTCACCCTTCTCGCTGAAGTTTCAGCCATCATCAATTCTAGACCCCTCGTGCCAGTATCTATGGATCCTGAAACACCAGCCGTACTGACTCCAGCTATCCTACTTACCCAAAAAACTGAAATTACGCTATTACCTAGTGGAGAATTTACTCATGCGAATATCTACCAAAAACACTGGAAACGTGTACAATACCTAGTTGATTACTTCTGGAACAGGTGGCGAAAGGAGTATCTCAATATTCTTCAAGGAAGAAGAAAGTGGCAACACCACAAACCGAACCTAAAAGAAGGTGACCTCGTGTTAATGAAGGAGCAACATACCGTACGGATTGACTGGCCTATGGGACTAATACAAAGGTTCTTCCTAGCAAGGATGGCAAGGTCCGTAAAGTGGAGTTGAAGATCTTCAGAAAGGGTGAGCTTAAAATATTCGCAAGGCCAATTAATGAACTCATTTTGATACTACCCATCGAGAACATTCCTGCTGGATGAACTCTACTGAACTTGAACTTTGTGGTTCTTCTCTATTCCAACTCGGAATCTACTATATTGTTATGTTTATTGCATTCTAACATGTTCTTTGTTACAGGTTGTTTTATATTTTATGGACATTCGTCATAGTGAAATCCCTTATGGAATTTCAGACGGGGAGTGTGCTGTTCTCCTCATATTTGTTATTTAACTGTGCATTGTATTACCAATTCTTATTTCACCATGTTGTTTCTATGTCTTGATCTGTTGCTGCCATCTGCTGGCCAGAATTTGCATGCTGCATGCCTTTGTTATAGCTAGTAAGTGTTTTCTCTGCTGGGCGTGGTTTTAGGCAAGCCTTGGTTCTGGTCACTTCCTGCAGCCATTTTATCTGCTATATAGCTGTGTGACAGGACATTCAATACCCTGGGCTTGTGAAGGCATCAGTTTTTGACCAGCAGTTAGCCTCAGGAAAGATATCACAGGACAGCATCAATACCTCTACTACCTTACAGTATTGTATCACTGTTTGTCGCTGTATTTTGGACCAAATAAACCCACGCTGATTTCATTCCCGTGTATACGTTTGGATCCATCTAACCTGAACATCTTTCGGTCCGGTCTGCTCCACTGCTTGGATACGAAGGTAGGAAGTTACACAGCCATTATTAGATATACCTTCATTCGCCTTCATGTGGGGACAGAACAATTACCAATCTTTGGCTTGTTACTTGATTACACTTCTGCTTGATTCCAGCCTGCAACCACCTATTATCAACCTTTGGCTTGTATACTGACTATGCTTCTGTTTGAATCTGCTTTATCTGCTACTGGACCCCAGCTTGCTAACCTCCTGGTGGGGCGATCCTGAGGACAGTGACTTGGTACATGCAGAAAAACCCATCTCCGCCATGCCCATGTCATCCACCTGGGTGACCTGTTTGTGTACTTAACCATCCGGTCAGTGGGAGCCTCTCTCCTGTTATAGCTACTGGTCACCGAACTACTGGTCTCCGAGCCTGAACTCTAAGCGTGACAGTAAATGAGTCACATCTCAGAAGACCCAAAACTCTAAAGAGATTTGTCTACCTTTCAAGGAGTGGTGTACACCTTGCCATAGACATTGTGGCGTCAGATCACCAACTCATTTTCATGGTAATTAATTATAATAGAGGTCAAATGTGCATAATCCAGATTGGTGTAATATAGAGATGGGGGTCACTTTATGTATTTTGTCTTATTGCACATCGAACTGCAATAAGGGTGACATGATCTCGTCTAGATCTTGGTAAAAAAAAAGAGGGATCCCCCATTACTGGGTGGTGTGTACAATATGTCTCTGGTATAATTGGACTCGTAATATAGACTAGACAGTCATATATTTCTGTCCCCCTTGGTGGGAGTGGAGGTGACCCCTCTATGAGGACATACAGTCCATACACACCCAGCACGAGGCCGGGGTCACACTACCAGACGGTTCTCGGGGCTGCAGTTCCTCTGAGCTCCACAAGGTGGTTATCTCACTTCTACCCAGACAGGAAGTCTCTATGGAAGGCAGACAGGAAGTGATGTTTGGTGAAGACAAGAAGTTCCAAGTGAGAGTTGAGTTGGAAGGAAGTAGAGAGGAGACATTGCTGGAACTGGCAGTTGAGGAGGTAATAAGATATTATAATCATCGTTATTTTTTTCTTAAAAAACATATTTCTCTATCCAAATGTATTCTGAGACTTTATTGGTTGGGGTGGACAGAGCCTTAATGTGTATCTACAGGCAAAATGTTTTTTCATTTGGACTGTGAAAGGATTAGTACCCTTTCGCCAGGTTCTTATCGCTGTGTGCATTCTGGTTAGGAGGATCGTTCCTCTTCATTTGTCCTGGTGGTCATTGTCCCCGGGATGGATTAGACTTCCTCTGTCAGGTTCTTCCTCCCGATATGTCCTGGTGGTCATTGTCTCCGGGATGGATTAGACTTCCTCTGTCAGGTTCTTCCTCCCGATATGTCCTGGTGGTCATTGTCTCCGGGATGGATTAGACTTCCTCTGTCAGGTTCTTCTTCTTGATATGTCCTATTGGTCATTGTCTCTGGGATGGATTAGACTTCCTCTGTCAGGTTCTTCCTCTTGATATGTCCTGGTGGTCATTGTCTCTGGGATGGATTAAACTTCCTCTGTCAGGTTCTTCCTCTCGATATGTCCTGATGGTCATTGTCTCCAGGATGGATAAGATCTTCTCTGTCAGGTTCTTTCTCCTGATATGTCCTGGTGGTCATTGTCTCCAAGATGGATTAGACCTCCTCTGTCCGGTTCTTCCTCTCGATATGTCATAGTGGTCATTGTTTCCAAGATGGATTAGACCTCCTCTGTCAGGTTCTTCCTCTTGATAAATCCTAGTGGTCATTGTCTCCAGGATAGATTAGACTTCCTCTGTCAGGTTCTTCCTCTCAATATGTCCTAGTGTTCATTGTCTCCAAGATGGATTAGACCTCCTCTGTCAGGTTCTTCCTCTCGATATATCCTAGTGGTCATTGTCTCTGGGATGGGTTAGACTTCCTTTGTCAGGTTCTTCCACCCAATATGTCCTGGTGGTCATTGTCTCCAGGATGGATTAGACCTCTTCTGTTCTTTCAGGTTCTTCCTCTCGATATATCCTGGTGGTCGCTATCCCTGTGATTCATTATAATGGAAAATTCAATATGTTACAGGTTGTCACCAGGTCAGGAAGAGAGTAAAAATCTTCCACAAATAGATGTGGATACAAATGACAACTTCAATTAGATTGTAGTTTGAGTGTGATGCCTTTTTTCGGATTTAATTAGTAAGGAAAAGGGGAACATGATATTTTTAATGACTTTTGATGTAATTAGAAGGAGGTCCTATTAGAGTTCTTTAATCTTAAACTCTTTAAAAAAAAAATAAACAGTTCAGAAACAAAACAAAATTTACATGAAAAATTAGATTTCTGATCTCACAATCAGACCAAAGGAATGCTGGCTTCCCAGGCTCAAGAAGAAGAGCGAATAAGGAGCAGTGTAGACTAAATGTGTCTTTCACTCAGTATAGATCCAGGCTTTGGTGAAAGTAACATGAACCCTCATATTATCCCACATATATTATCATCCGAATATTGTACAACCAGTACATTCCAGATAATTCTCCATTATCCATTTACAGAGAAACCCTCATGGATCACATGACCACATCAAAAGGGATGGAGGAGGACTGGAGTCACATGCCTGAGAAGATACTAAACCTCACCCTGGAGATCATCTACCTGCTGTCTGGAGAGGTGAGGAGGATTCTGGGAGGTCACATGACATCACTCTCATCTCTATTAATAAAACACAGACCTGACCGGAGAGGTGAGGAGGATTCTGGGAGGTCACATGATATCACTCTCATCTCTATTAATAAAACACAGACCTGACTGGAGAGGTAAGGAGGATTCTGGGAGGTCAGATGACATCACTCTGATCTCTATTAATAAAACACAGACCTGACTGGAGAGGTGAGGAGGATTCTGGGAGGTCACATGACATCACTCTCATCTCTATTAATAAAACACAGACCTGACCGGAGAGGTGAGGAGGATTCTGGGAGTCTAACATGATGTTCCTATTGGTTCCTCAATACAGAGATTTCCTCTTCTGAAGTCAGGTGATCATATGACCATCACAGTGCCTCCATGTGACTCCCTAAACCCTGAGAGACACAACATGCAGAAGATTCTAGAAGTCACCAAGAAGATGATGGAGCTGCTGACAGGAGAGGTGAGCGGTGCCGGGAATTCTGGGACATTCTCCAGTAACAGACAAGGGATGTGTCTGGATGGTGACTGTATCATTGTGTGTGTCAGGTTCCTATAAGGTGTCAGGGTGTCACTGTCTACTTCTCCATGGAGGAGTGGGAGTATTTAGAAGGACACAAGGACCTCTACAAGGACATCATGATGGACAATCAGCCGCCCCTCACATCACCGGGTAAGAGGAGACTTTATTGGAAAGGGGAGAGCAGTACGGAGGGTCCACCTAGATCCCCCATCATCTGATAAACACATAGAAACAATGGATTCAGTCAGTATGTGTGTTTCTTACAGATGGATCCAGTCATGGGAACCCACTAGAGAGATGTCCCCGTCCTCTGTATTCCACACAGGAAGGTCACACCATCCCTCACCATCATCAGGTAGATGAGGAACAATCACTGATAGTATCATTAGGATCTGTACATTATCTGCATTGTTACCATTGATGTCATTTTATTATATATTCAGAGTGGAAACCTGAGAGATTCTAAAGTTGAGGTCAAAGAAGAGATAAAACAGGAGGAGGATGAGGATGGGGGGATGGAGGAGTCAGAGTTTGTTAAAGATCTGTACCAGGACACCATGGTGGAGTCATCCAGCTACAGAAACCCACCAGCAAGATGTCCCCGTCCTCTTTATTCCCCAGATTCCACACAGGAAGATCACACCATCCCTCACCATCTTCAGGCACCTGGATTCAATAATAGGAACCCACCAAAGAGATGTCCCCGTCCTCTGTATTCCCGGGATTCCACACAGGAAGGTCACACCATCCCTCACCATCATCAGGTAGTTGGAGTTGTGGGTTGGAAACATAAAGTGATGGAACACTCTGACATGTGGAGACGATGTGTGGACTCTACAAGATGAGATGTTCTATGTGATCTCACATCATAAATCCTTCTATGTTACAGATGTTATTTTCTGCCATTCTGTTGGTTTAGGGTGAAGATCTGATGAACATGAAAGTTGAGGGTGAAGTAGAAGAGACGTATGTGAGGGATGATCAGCAATATACGGAGGAGGCTGGAATGAGGAGGACATTCATAGAGGAGGACACTCCTACAGAGATCAGCACAGGTGGCCAGAATATGTTCTTCTCTTATCTCTGCTCTGTTACCGCCCCCCCTCCCAGCCCTTATTGGTTCCTGCTCCTCTGACAAGGTGGTGTAAATGTAGAAGTGATCTGGGAAGAGGAGTAAAGGCCCTTTGACTGAAGAGGGGAGGAGTCCCAGCTGGTTGTGACATCCACAGAGAACATCTGCTCCCTCCTATCTCCCTGATCCATATGGAATCTTGATGGAAGTGAACTAACCCCCTCCTATCTATTGATGATGTTTTTCTATTTTTCCAGGACCCGCCATGGAGAAACCCTCAAAGGATCGTCTCACTTTATCTCCAGGTTGTAAAATGGAAGATGAGGACATCCCAGGAGATTGTGCCGGAGAAAAGACAATGAGCTCCACTATGGATGGTGGACTTCCCAGTGTGGAGAGACCATGGAATCCCTCTGACTCTGAGCAACCTCGTACTGTGGGGGATGGGGCCGGGGTTCAGGAGGAGAAGACATTTTCCTGTCCTGAATGTGCAGAAAGTCTTAGCTCTGAATTAAGTCTTTCTGTACATCAGAGATCTCACACGGGGGAGAATCTTCATTCCTGCTCGGTGTGCGGGGAATCTTTCCTGTATAAATACCATCTTTCTGTACACCAAAGACTGCACACGGGTAAGACGCTTCATTCCTGTCCTGAGTGCAAGAAATGTTTTCCCTATAAATCATCACTGGTCACACATCAGAAATCGCACACGGGTGGGCAGCCCTATTGTTGTCCTGAGTGTGGGGAATCTTTCCTACATAGATACCATCTTACAGTACATCAGAGGTCACATACGGGTCAGAAGATTCATTCCTGTCCAGAGTGCGGGAAAGGTTTTCTTCATCAATCAGAACTGGTCACACATCAGAGGTCCCACACGGGAGAGAAGTTGTATTCCTGTCCTGAGTGCGGGAAATGTTTTTCACAAAAGTCCAATCTTTCTGCACATCAGAGATTGCACACGGGGGAGAAGTTTTATTCTTGTCCTGACTGTGATCGAACTTTTATTCACAAATCAGCACTAGTGACGCATCAGAGATCCCACACGGGGGAGAAGCCTTATTCCTGTCCTGAGTGCGGAAAATGTTTTGCACAGAAATACCATCTTTCCGAACATAGGATCCGCCATGCAGACAAGAGGCTGTATTCCTGCTCCAAGTGTGACAAATGTTTTATATGTAAGACCGATCTTGCTAAACATCTGAGGTCTCACACAGGTGAGAAGCCGTATTCCTGTTCTGAGTGTGGGAAATGTTTTTCGCATAAATTCCGCCTTTCTGTTCATCTGAAATCCCACACGGGCGAAAAGCCATATTCCTGCTCTGAGTGTGGGAAATGTTTTGTATCCAAACCCAATCTTGCTACCCATCTGAGGTCTCACACAGGGGAAAAGCCATATAGCTGTCTGGAGTGCGGGAAATGCTTTTCATGGAAAGTAGCGCTTGTCATACATCAAAGAATTCATGCAGGGGACCGGCCATTTTCGTGCTCCGAGTGCGGGAAATGTTTTGTCATAAAGTCAGATCTTGCTAAACATCAGAGATCTCACACGGGGGAGAAACCGTATTCTTGCATCGAGTGCGGGAAAAGTTATCATCTGAGATCATACCTTGTCACACATCAGATGTCCCACACAGGGGAGAAGCCTCATTCCTGCTCCGAGTGCGGGAAACGTTTTGCATGTAAATCAAACCTTGCTATGCATCAGAGGTCTCACACAGGGGAGAGGCCGTACACCTGTCCTGAGTGCGGGAAATGTTATCAACGGAAATCGCTACTTGTCAGACATCAAAGATCTCATACGGGGGAGAAGCCGTATTCCTGCCCTGAGTGCGGGAAATGTTTTTCGAGGAAATCCCTAGTTTCCAGACATCAGAGGTCCCACACAACTCTCAAGATATAGTAGGATCCTGAGTGAAGGAAGTGTCTTCTGTATAGAAAGTATTAAGCCGTACATCGCGGATGTCAAAGTGGCTGAGGGCGCATGTCGCTGCTTCAATCCCACTTGGAGGTCTGATCTTCCCTGCAAAGGAAGAATTTGTGATGGGAGAAGCTAGAAACTACAGGGCTCAAAAAAACGAACTTTGTAATCCGAGTCTAACATGAAGTCGATGAAACTCCTGGGATATGGATCTGGTCAGGTAAGTAGCAGAGGGGGTTGTTCATCAGTTTCAGCTGCTTTGGTGTTCATGAAATGAACAACAGGTGCACTGGATGGGCAACATTGAGACGACCCCCAAAACAGGAATGGTTTTACAGGTGGAGGCCACTGACATTTTTTCCCTACTCATCTTTTCTGACTGTTCTTCACTCGTTTTGCATTTGGCTAGGGTTAGTGTCACTACTGGTAGCATGAGGCCATACCTGGACCCTACAGAGGTTGCACAGGCAGTCCAACTCCTCCAGGATGGCACATCAATATGTGTCATTGCCAGAAGGTTTGCTGTGTCTCCCAGCACAGTCTCAAGAGCATGGAGGAGATTCTAGGAGACAGGCAATTCCTCTAGGAGAGCTGGACAGGGCCGTAGAAGGTCCTTCACCCATCAGCAGGACCGGTATCTGCTCCTTTGTGCAAGGAGGAACAGGATGAGCCCTGCCAGAGCCCTACAAAATGACCTCCAGCAGGCCACTGGTGGGAATGTTTCTGACCAGACAATCAGAAACAGACTTCATGAGGGTGGCCTGAGGGCTCTTCACAGATGAGAGCAAGTTCCCCCTGAGCACGTGACAGACGTGAAAGGGTCTGGAGAAGCCATGGAGAACGTTCTGCTGCCTGTAACATGGTTCAGCATGACCGTTTTCGTGGTGGGTCAGTGATGGTCTGGGGAGGTATATCCATGGAGGGACACACAGACCTCCACAGGCTAGACAATGGTACCCTGACTGCTATTAGGTATCGGGATGAGATCCTTGGACCCATTGTCAGACCTTACGCTGGTGCAGTGGGTCCTGGGCTCCTCCTGGTGCAGTGGGGTTCTTGGTGCGGTGGGTCCTGGGTTCCTCCTGGTGCAGTGGTCCTGGGTTCCTCCTGGTGCACAACAATGCCCGGCCTCATGTGGGGAGAGTATGCAGGCAGTTCCTGGAGGATGAAGGAATTGATACCATTGAATGGCCCCCACGCTCTCCTGACCTAAATCCAATAGAACCCCTCTGGGATGTCATGTTTCAGTTCATCCGACGCTGCCAGGTTGCACCTCAGACTGTTCAGGAGCTCAGTGATGCCCTGGTCCAGATCTGGGAGGAAATCCCACAGGACACCATCCGTGGTCTCATTAGGAGCCCCCCGCAACATTGTCAGGCATGCATACAAGCATGTGGGGGCCACACAGACTACTGAGGACCATTCTGAGTTGCTGCAATGACATTTCAGCACAATGGACTCGCCTGCTGCATCATTTCTTCACTTTGATTTTCGGGGTGTCTTTGATGGAAATGAAAATGATCGACCTACAGAGGACTGAATTCAAACGATGGAGCGTCCATACGTTCCTCACACATGACCCCGTCCATGTCAGGATAGAGATCCAGCAGGAGATTTGTCCCCATTCAGACCACTTCTTCAGGAGATTCCTCTCCATTGAGATCTGATGGGTTTTCAAAGTCTTCCTTTCATTTTTTTAAGCCGTGTACTTGTGGATGAAGAGCAGCGAGATCAGACTACGCAGCTTGACTAACCCATTCAGTACTGTAGTTATCAGCCAGCACAGTCAGTTGCATTTGCTTGGAGAGTGCCACCTGCTGGCTGAAAGTGGTGAATATGGCATTTTTTACATGTAGCATTTCACATTTACCTGGTCATGAACGCAGATATGTTACACAGTATATTGTTACTATGAAATAAATGAATACAAACAAATATATATCGTTTGTACGTTGATTATTAACCCCTTGGCACCTCCCGACCCTTTAAGGGTGACGCCGCGGGGCGGAGTTTAGGGTCATGTGATTGGCTGCCACAATGGTCACATCATCGGAAAGGCCCCAATCGGAAGTAGTGATCGGGACCTTTCCACGAGGCACCGGTAAATGTGTTGGGAGGGCGTGTGCTCTCGACCCATGCGTGTTTACTTTGGGTATGCAAATATGGGGCCTCTCGGTGTCAAGGCCCAGCCACCAGGTCGGAGGTCGGCCAGCAACAGGTTAAAATAGTGAATTCAGATTTGTATTTTGAGGCTGATGATGTCACTGGGTAGGTGCTGGCACCCGCTGCTTCCTCAACGACCACTGACCGTCGAAGAAGGAAGCTGTCCTATATAGAAGCGGGAGCAAGAACAGGGCGGATGAATATAAAAATGAGAGGTCACTTCCTATGTCATCTTATATTGCCTGGAAAAAGAAGCACACAGGGGGCGCAAAAAAGCCTATAAAGCCATCGAGATGACCCAACATGGTAGCAGAGTTACCAACTGAGCTTTGAGGAAGGGGGCACGTCCCTGAAATGCGTCAGCAGGCCGACTTCAATACCATTTGGGAACTCTGCTACCATGTTGGGTCATCTCAGTGGCTTTACAGGCTTCCATGGAAGCCTAAAAGCCTTGTAAATCCACTGAGATGACCCAACATGGTGGCAGAGTTCTCAACTATTATTGAAGTCGGCCTGCTGACACATTTCAGGGACGTGCCCCCTTCCTCAAAGCTCAGTTGGTAACTCTGCTACCATGTTAGGTCATCTCAATGACTTTATAGGCTTTTAGGCTTCCATGGAAGCCGTAAAGCCACTGAGATGACCCAACGTGGTAGCAGATTTCCCAACTGGTATTGAAGTCGGCCTGCTTATGCGTTTCAGGGACATGCCCCCTTCCTCAAAGCTCAGTTGATAACTCTGCTACCATGTTGGGTCATCTCAGTGGCTTTACAGGCTTTTAGGCTTCCATGGAAGCCGTAAAGCCACTGAGATGACCCAACGTGGTAGCAGAGTTTCCAACTGGTATTGAAGTCGGCCTGCTTACACGTTTCTGGGACGTGTCCCCTTCCTCAAAGCTCAGTTGATAACTCTGCTACCATGTTGGGTTATCTCAGTGGCATTACAGGCTTTTAGGCTTCCATGTTTGTGAGTATGCTATCGCTTTTTTATACTCTTAAATAAACCTTTGATCCCCCAAGTCAGAGGAGGGCCGCACCACCAAGACCTTGTTCCAAGGCTAGTTGTACTTCTGACTCTCTCGCCCATTGTCTGATTTCCCGGGTCGGTCCCTTTGGAGCACTGGAGAGGTGGTTCTTTTATCTCATATTGCCTATCCTACTTCAATGAGAGGATCAGGATGTCTTTCGGATCTTGGATAAAAACAAGTAAAAAGAGAGCTTATCCCCCATTATTAGGGGGTGCTGTGCACAAAACATTCCTGGTATAATTAGACTCATCTCATAGACCATGCATGTTGAGACTACGATGATCTTAGTGACAAATTTGGGGAAAAGGGTCATTATTGGGGCTTTGAGAACTGGCAGCTTTGTACAATAACTCCCCGCTATCATTAGACCACGTAGACTAGGCATTCATATATTTCTGTCCCCCTTGGTGGAAATGGAGATGACCCATCTATGAGGATATACAGTCCATACACACCAAGCACAAGGCTCACACTACGAGATGTTTCTCGAGGCTGTAGTTCCTCTGAGCTCCACAAGGGTGGTAATCTTACTTCTGTATTGGTTGAGCACATTAGGCACATGGAAGCTGTAGGAGACAGCCATCTTGCTTAGGTCTCAACCATTTTTTTTTTCATGAGCCCAGTGATCTTATCCCTCTCCCTCCTCCTGCAATATATGGAATCCACAGCCTTAACTTTTAACACACTTCGAAAGAGCCTGCTACCTGAGCATAGGGACAGTAGACACCAGCACACAGGCCTTTGCCAGAGCTGTAACAGCTAATTGAGTCCTGGCAGGAGACCTGTTAGTTTCTAATGGCCATAAAAAAAATTTTAAAAAAAACTTCTACAGCTTATCACTTTCCGGAGGGGATGGGAAGTGACCTCTTGTAAAACTATGAAAGGTCCTTCAGGCAATTAAAGCTCTAGGAATGCATAGCTTGCCATAAAACGTCTACGCAGAAAGCAGCCAGGCGTGGGATGACCTCTGCCGATTCACAACTTAACAAAAATCCACACACAATTCATAAAATCCAACAGGACCGAGACACATTAATATTAAGTATATATATGAATGGGGAATATGATACCGAACAAATCAATGTCTTACATGACTAAGCTAGCACATACGAAAGGGAGATAGCAGTCTCCTCCCTCCTGGGAGACAGGCCCATCCGAAATACTGTTTTGGTATCTCTGGCAACAAAATATAATGCTGAACAATAATCTATCAGTTTCCAGAATGCTACCTGTACATAATGGAAGATATTAATAGTAGAAAACTGTATGTAACGGAGGGCCATGATACTGTCAGAAATGTGGTGACCTCCCCTTAGACTGGACGATTGGTCAGATGGTCTCTGTCAGAACCCCTTTGATACAACAGAACAAGGAAATGTCAGGACCTCTAATTTTTAACATCAGCCAAGGAACACCTAACCAGACTTCAGAGAGCCACTGCACCGTTTTTGCTTGGTCTCTGCTACAACCAAGGGCATTGCAAGTATTCTTCATTTTCAACTCCTTTTTTAATTCTCTGTGCTTTATTGTCTCATCTTTGTTTCCGTAATGTTTCACTTACACCATTTTTGTGTGTAAAACCCCCCACTGTCAGGTCCTGGCAGTGAAAGGGTCCAGAAAGCTAACAATAATTGGATATTCAAACTGAAATATGCGCACACTCTATATTATATTTGGTGTTTGGTAAACATGTCATCGAACTGTGAAACCTTATAAGGTGGAAATATACACTATATTGCCCCAAGTATTGGGGGGGCGGCCTTTCCACGCACATGACCTGTAATGGCCCCCCAGTCTTAGTCCGTAGGGTTCAATATTGAGCTGGCCCCGCCCTTTTCAGCTATAACAGCTTCAACTCTTCTGGGAAAGACGTCCACAAGGTTTAGGAGGGTGTCTATGGGAAGGTTGGACCATTCTTCCAGAAGCACATTTGTCAGGTCAGGCCCTGATGTCGATGGAGGAGGCCTTGCTCGCAGTCTCCACTCTAATTCATCCCAAAGGTGTCCTATGGGGTTCAGGTCAGGACTCTGTGCAGGCCAGTCAAGTTCCTTTACCCCAAACTGGCTCCTTCATGTCTTTATGGACCTTGCTTTGTGCACTGGTGTGCAGTCATGTTGGAACAGGAAGAGGCCATCCCCAAACTCTTCCCACAAAGTTGGGAGCATGAAATTGTCCATAATGTCGCCTTAAGAGTTCCCTTCACTGGAACTAGGGGGCCAAGCCCAACCCCTGAAAAACAACCCCACACCATAATCCCCCCTCCACCAAACTTTACACTTGGCACAATGCAGTCAGGCAAGTACCGTTCTCCCGGCCACCGCCAAACTCAGACACGTCCATCGGATTGCCAGACAGAGAAGCGTGATTGGTCACTCCAGAGAACACACCTCCTCTGCTCTAGAGTCCAGTGGTGGCGTGCTTTACACCACGGCATCCGACGCTTTGCATTGCACTTGGTGATGGAAGGCTTGGATGCAGCTGCTCGGGCATGGAAACCCATTCCATGAAGCTCTCTACGCACTGTTGTTGGGCTCATCTGAAGGCCACACCAAGTTTGGAGGTCTTTAGCTATTGACTCTGCAGACAGTTGGTGACTTCTGCGCACTGTGCGCTTCAGCATGCGCTGACCCCGCCCTGTCATGTGACGTGGCCTACCACTGCGTGGCTGAGTTGCTGTTGTTCTCAGTTGCTTCCACTTTGTATAATCCCACTAACAGTTGAGCGTGGAATATTTACTAGCCAGGAAATGTCACGGATGGACTTATTACACAGGTGACCACCTATCACGGGACCACGCTTGGAGTCACTGAGCTCCTGAGAGCGACCCATTCTTTCACCAATGTTTGTAGAAGCAGTCTACATGCCTAGGGGCTTGATTGTATACACCTGTGTCCATGGAGGGGATTGGGACACCTGAATCCAATCCAATGATTTGGAGGGCGGGGCCAATACTTTTGGCAAAATAATGTAGATGTGTTCATGATAGTTGCCATTAAAGTGATTGTTAACCCTTACATATACCCAGTAAAGTGACCTGCCTCAGGTGATACCCAAAGATTAAACAAAGTTGTACCTTCTTATCTACAGTCATCTGTCTTGTTCATCCACTCAAAGAATAGAAGACTATAAAGCTTGTCTGAGCTGTCAGAAAAAAAGAGGGTGGGAGGCTGAAATCACACTCTTCAGAGCTCAGTGAATAAAACTCTGAGAGCTGATTGGAGGAAAGGGACACCCCCTCCACACAGCATACATGAGCAGAGCTGAGGATATCCATTAGCTGGAGCTCCCTCCCCTGTCACCATTTTTCTCTTGATATCAGGAAAATGTGTCAGAAGTGACACACAGCTGTTGCATTTGGCAGGTCTGAGTTCTCATTTGGCAATAGAACCACCAAGCACAGAGTCATTTTTCTGAGGGCCAGTGACTCCGCCATATCAGAATGGACTCGCTCTACAAGCGATCCAAACTCTGTGCAGAAGCAATGACCAGGTGGACTTAAGTATTTTTTTTCATTTTTAAAACCCTTTTACTTTAATGTTATGCCCATTTTGTCAAACTCCACTAAATTAAAGAGTCTTTAAAAATTTGAAATAACAGAACTCAACTTCTTCAAGACACATGGGTGCAACTCATATGTGAAGATACACACAACATTCGGTCAGACACACACCCACACTGTTAGGTCAGAGGCAAACCCTTTAAATCAGGACAGAGACATACAAATTCTATTCAAGAGGGACACGGGACATAGAAAAGATGGAGGGGGGTTTCTCTATGTTAGATGTGATCTGAAAGTGAGGAAGAAAGATGACCTTGTGGTTGGAGGTGGTGATGGTGAGGAGGAGGAATTATGGGTGGAATAATAGATGGGTCTATGGACTGATGGACTTATCATTGGAGTATACTACAGGTGTCCTGAGGTCTTTTATTAAATTCTTCAGTATCTTCCCACCTATAGAAGTTATACTAACCGGCTTGCAGTTACTTGGTAAATAATTTGATCCCTTTTTAATTATAGGCACCACATTGGCCTTGTGTAGGGGTACCGAGCCAGTAATTAAAGAGTCTCTAAAAATTAGAAACAATGAGTTTGAAATAACAGAACTCAGCTCTTTGAGGACACATGGGTGCAACTCATATGTGAAGATACACACACAACGTCCGGTCAGACACACATCCACACTGTTAGGTCAGAGGCAAATCCTTAAAATCAGGACAGAGACACACAAAGTCGAGGCAGAGTCAACTAGTAACCGAGTGAGCAACCTGCCGAGAAGAATGGAAGATGTTGATGGTCTCAGTGATGAGAATGGAGTTGGTGTTCCAGAAACACTTCTTGGCTCCTCCCAGGACTAGGCTGTTGGTATTCATGCTGATCCTCTTGTTTAGAGGGACACGGGACATAGAAAAGATGGAGGGGGGTTTCTCTATGTTAGATGTGATGTGAAATTGAGGAAGAAAGATGGTGATTGTGGTTGGAGGTGGTGATGGTGAGGAGGAGGAAATACGGGTGGAATGATAGATGGGTCTATGGACTGATGGACTTATCATTGGAGTATACTACAGACGTCCTGAGGTGTATGAGAAGGGGGAGAGTCGGCTGTTCCAACAAGGTGATGATGCGGAGGAGGAATTACGGGAGGAATGATAGATGGGTCTATGGACTGATGGACTTATTATTGGAGTATACTACAGATGTCCTGAAGTCTATGAGAAGGGGGAGAGTCGGCTGTTCCAACAAGGCAATGGTGCGGAGGAGGAATTACAGGAGGAATGATAGATGGGTCTATGGACTAATGAACTTATCATTGGAGTATACTATAGACGTCCTGAGATGTATTCATGCTGATCCTCGTGATGGATCTCGAAAAGATGGAGGGGGGTTTCTCTATGTTAGATGTGATCTGAAAGTGAGGAAGAAAGATGGTCTTGTGATTGGAGGTAGTGATGGTGCGGAGGAGGAATTATGAGTGGAATGATAGATGAGTCTATGGACTTATCATTGGAGTATACTACAGACGTACTGAGATTTACGAGGGGGAGAGCTCCTGCTCAGCATACAATAAACCATGTGGGGAATCCCTATATTCAATTTTTTTATTAATTACCGAAGGCCCGAAGAGTTAAATACATCGTCCGGAAATAACAAAGAAATAGTTGGAGGGGGTTTAGTGATGACCATTGGTTAAATCAAAAATACAAACATCTCAAATAAAATCAAAGTTTATTACAAAAATCTCAATAAAAACATCCCTATAAACATTAAGAAATCCAAAGACATATTATAGTCAGTCTTATCCTGATCAATCTACGCGTTTCACGGGTGATCCGTTTCCTCAAGATTGTATTTATGGAGAGGCATCTAAAATGAACAAAGGTGATTCATGAAATGAGACAGGGTGGACCGACAATGTCATCCCAGACTGCAGGGAGGCATCAAAGGACCCAGCAAAAGGCAAATGCCTATATGGCTTACATTATGGCTGATATTAGGGACATGTGAAGAGATGTCCCACCAAGCTGCATGTTTGATCTGTGGACACCTATACATCAGTCTTTCTAGGAATGAGGAATTGGGTATCGATTGGAGGAAACGTGTGGTTGAGCGGATTTACTGAAATATCTTTGAAGTACATTTATGTGGATTTGGACCATAGAAGATTGATCATCTGTGGGTTCCTGGTCTCTCCTCCCTTTTTTGGGTCCCTTGATGACTCCCCACAGTCTGGATGGATACCGTTGTTTAATATATGCCTGTCCTTAAATACAGTCCTGAAGAAGCGGATCACCAGTGAAACGCGTAGACTGATCAGGGTGTGATTAGCTATATGTCTTTGGAATGTTGGATGTTTTTATTGATATTTTTATAATAAACTTATATCTTAGATACCGTTGTTTAATATATGCCTGACCTTAAATACAATCCAGAAGAAGAGGATCACCGGTGAAATGCGTAGATTGATCAGGAAGTGATTGGCTATAATGTGTCTTTGGATTTCTTAATATTTATTGGGATGTTTTTATTGAGATTTTTGTAATAAACCTATTTCTTGGATACCGTTGTTTAATATATGCCTGACCTTAAATACAATCCTGAAGAAGCGGATCACCCATGAAACGCGTAGACTGATCAGGATAAGTACCTGAAACCAATAATAAATATGATTGGCTATACTATGTCTTTGGATTTCTGAATATTTATTGGGATGTTTTTATTGAGATTTTTGTAATCAACTTATTTCTTGGATGGATACCATTGTTTATTATATTATATACAATCCTGAAGAAGCAGATCACCCGTGAAACGCGTAGACTGATCAGGACGTGATTGGCTATATGTGTCTTTGAATTTCTGAATATTTATTGGATGTTTTTATTGAGATTTTTGTAATCAACCTATTTCTTGGATACTATTGTTTATTATATTCCTGACCTTAAATACAATCAAGAAGAAGCAGATCACCCATGAAACGCGTAGACTGATCAAGATGTGATTGACTATATGTCCTTGGATTTGGGGTGTTTTTATTGAGATTTTTGTAATAAAAGGTATTTCTTGGATGGATACTGTTGTTTAGTATATGCCTGTCCTTAAATACAATCCTGAAGAAGCGGATCGCCCGTGAAAAGCGTAGACTGATAAGGATAAGTACCTGAAACCAATAATAAATATGATTGGCTATACTATGTCTTTGGATTTCTGAATATTTATTGGGATGTTTTTATTGAGATTTTTGTAATCAACCTATTCCTTGGATACTGTTGTTTAATACATGCCTGTCCTTAAATAGAATCCTGAAGAAGCGGATCACCTGTGAAACGCGTAGACTGATCAGGACTTGATTGGCTATAATGTATCTTTGGATTGCTTTATATTTATTGGGATGTTTTTATTGAGATTTTTGTAATCAACCTATTTCTTGGATACCGTTGTTTAGTATATGCCTGTCCTTAAATACAATCCTGAAGAAACGGATCACCCGTGAAACGCGTAGACTGATCAGGACAAGTACCTGAAACCAATAATAAATATGATTGGCTATAATGTGTCTTTGGATTTCTGAATATTTATTGGGATGTTTTTATTGAGATTTTTGGAATCAACCTATTTCTTGGATACCACTGTTTATTATATGCCTGTCCTTAAATACAATCCTGAAGAAGCGGATCACCCATGAAACGAGTAGACTGATCAAGACGTGATTGACTATATGTCTTTGGATTTGGGGTGTTTTGATTGAGATTTTTGTAATAAAATGTATTTCTTGGATGGATACCATTGTTTAGTATATGCCTGTCCTTAAATAGAATCCAGAATAAGTGGATCACCCGTGAAACGCGTAGATTAATCAGGATAAGTACCTGAAACCAATAATAAATATGATTGTCTATACTATGGATTTGGATTTCTGAATATTTATTGGGATGTTTTTATTGAGATTTTTGTAATCAATCTTGGATGGATACCATTATTATATGCCTGTCCTTAAATACAATCTTGAAGAAGCGGATCACCAGCGAAACGCGTAGACTAATCAAGACATGATTGGCTATAATGTATCTTTTGATTGCTTAATATTTATTGGGATGTTTTTATTGAGATTTTTGTAATAAATGTATATCTTGGATACCGTTATTTATTATATGCCTGTCCCTAAATACAATCCTGAAGAAACGAAACGCGTATATTGACCAGGACGTGATTGGCTATATATCTTTGAATGTTTTTATTGAGATTTTTGTAATAAACGTATATCTTAGATACCGTTGTTTAATATATGTCTGACCCTAAATACAATCCTGAAGAAGCAGATTACCAGCGAAACGCGTAGACTGATCAGGACGTGATTGGCTATACTGTATCTTTGGATTTCTTATTATTTATTGGGGGTTTTATTGTAATAAACTTTGATTTTATGTGAGATATTTGTCTTTTTGATATACCCAAGGGCCATCACTATACCCCCTCCGACTATTTCGGGATCATGGAGAGTGTCTGCTTCTTACGCAATTACTGGAAACCCCCCAAAAAACTAAAATCTGTACACTTTACTTGTGTTAAAAAAAAAAAAAAAAAAGAGAAACATAAAACAAAACACATAGTTTGTAACAATACAAACTTAAAGTCACGCCTCGATCAGCTGACCAGGTTAGTCGGGCGGTATAATCTGATCTCACCTGTTCTTGCAATATCCATCTCCTTTCCCACCACATCTTCTTCCTTTCTACTTTCTGCTGAAGGTCAGGGGAGATCAGACTACACTGCTAGAGGGACACAACCAGTAGTGACCCCCCCCCCCTTCTCTCTCACCATGATGTCCTCCATGGAAGCTTCTGCTGAAATTCAGGGGAGATCAGACTACACTGCAAGAGGGGCCCAACCAGCAGTGACCCCCCCCTCCTTCTCTCTCACCATGATGTCCTCCATGGAAGCTTCTGCTGAAGGTCAGGGGAGATCAGACTACAATGCTAGAGGGACTCAACCAGCCGTGACCCCCCCCTCCTTCTCTCTCACCAAGATGTCCTCCATGGAAGCTTCTGCTGAAGGTCAGGGGAGATCAGACTACACTGCTAGAGGGACCCAACGAGCAGTGACCTCCCCCCTTCTCTCTCACCATGATGTCCTCCATGGAAGCTTCTGCTGAAGGTCACGGTAGATCAGACTACACTGCTAGAGGGACCCAACCAGCAGTGACCCCCCCCCCCTTGTCTCTCACCATGATGTCCTCCCTGGAAGCTTCTGCTGAAGGTCAGGGAAGATCAGACTCCACTGCTAGAGGGACCCAACCAGCAGTGACCTCCCCCCCCCTCCTTCTCACTCACCATGATGTCCTCCATGGAAGCTTCTGCTGAAGGTCAGGAGGGGAGATCAGACTACACTGCTAGAGGGAACCAACCAGCAGTGACCCCCCCTCTCTCTCACCATGATGTCCTCCATGGAAGCTTCTGCTGAAGGTCAGGGAAGATCAGACTCCACTGCTAGAGGGACCCAACCAGCAGTGACCCCCCCTCCTCACTCACCCTGATGTCCTCCATGGAAGCTTCTGCTGAAGGTTAGGAGGGGAGATCAGACTACACTGCTAGAGGGACCCAACCAGCAGTGACCCCCCCCCCCCTCCTTCTCTCTCACCATGATGTCCTCCATGGAAGCTTCTGCTGAAGGTCAGGGGAGATCAGACTACACCGCAAGAGGGACTCAACCAGCACCAACACCCCCCCCCCCACCTTTGTGAACTTCGATGCCTTGCGTGATCTTGTTCACCGATTATGAAGCTGGAAGAAGTGCTTAGCCACATTTTACAGGGTGTACACCCACACATGCTTCTTCCCTGGGTGAGATCAAAATGCAGTTTATGGTGAAGATATCTTCTGCCCTGGAGACACTAAGACACCCTAAGGGATGCTTGAGATCGGTAAACACAAGAGGGTTCTTGTGAAAAACTCTCCCGCACTTAGGGTGGGGAGACAGTTTCTCCTCCGTGATGTTCATAAAAGACTGAACATGCATGAGAGACATTTCTCTAATCTCGGGAATACGGCTTCTCCTCCTCTGTGTGGTATCTCTGATGGGTGTAAAGATTGCACTTCCTTGAAAAACATTTCCCGCACTCGGGACAGGAGTACGGCCTCTCGCCTGTGTGAGACCTCTGATGTCTGGCCAGTTCTGCTTTAGAAAGAAAACATTTCCCGCACTCGGGACAGGAATACGGCCTCTCGCCTGTATGAGACCTCTGATGTCTGGCCAGTTCTGATTTATAAAGAAAACATTTTCCGCACTCGGGACAGGAATACGGCCTCTCAACTGTATGAGTCCTTTGGTGTTTGGCCAGCTCAGATTTATAAAGAAAACATTTTCCACACTCGGGACAGGAATACGGCCTCTCGTCTATATGAGTCCTTTGGTGTTTGGCCAGCTCAGATTTATAAAGAAAACATTTCCCACACTCGGGACAGGAATACGGCCTCTCACCTATATGAGTCATCTGATGTTTGGCCAGCTCAGATTTATAAAGAAAACATTTCCCGCACTCAGGACAGGAATACGGCCTTTCAACTGTATGAGACCTCTGATGTTTGGCCAGCTCTAATTTTTGGTGAAAACATTTCCCGCACTCATGACAGGAATATGGTTTCTCACCTCTATGAGACCTCTGATGTCTGGCCAGTTCTGATTTATAAAGAAAACCTTTCCCACACTCAGAACAGGAATATGCCTTCTTGCAGATTTGAGATTTCTGGTGTTTGACCAGCTCTGATTTGCTTTGAAAAAATTTCCCGCACTTAGGACAGGAATATGGTGTCTCACCCATATGTAATCTCTGATGCGAAGAAAGATTCCACTTCCGTGAAAAGCATTTCCCGCACTCAGGACAGGAATATGGTTTCTCTCCTGTGTGAGACCTCTGATGTTTGACCAGTTCTGACTTATAAAGAAAACATTTGCCGCACTCAGGACAGGAATGAACCTTCTCACCCGTGTGCAATCTCCGATGTGCAGAAAGATTCCATTTCTGAGAAAAACACTTTCCGCACTCAGGACAGGAATATGGTTTCTCCCCTGCATGAGACATCTGATGTAAAACCAGTTCTGATTCAAATGGAAAACATTTCCCGCACTCAGGACAGGAATGCACAGTCTCACCCGCGTGAGATCTCTGATGTGCCAAAAAGTTGCACTTTCGCAAAAAAAATTTCCCGCACTCAGAACAGGAATATGGCTTCTTGCCCATGTGAGAACTCTGGTGTTTGACCAGCTCTGATTTATGGAGAAAACATTTCCCACACTTAGGGCAGGAATGTAGTGCCTCACCCCTGTGTAATCTCTGATGTGCAGAAAGATTCCACTTCCGTGAAAAACATTTCCCGCACTCCAGACAGGGATACGGCTTCTCACCTGTGTGAGACCGCTGATGTGTGTAAAGATGAGACTTCCTTGAAAAACATTTCCCGCACTCCGGACATGAATGTGGTTTCACGCCTGTATGAGATTTCTGATGTTTGATCAGTTCTGACTCGTAAAGAAAACGTTTCCCGCACTCAGGGCAAGAATGAAGCTTCTCACCCATGTGCGATTGCTGATGTCTGATCAGTTTGGATTTATAAGGAAATCTTTTCCCGCACTCAAGACAGGAATGAGGCTTCTCACCTGTGTGAGATATTTGATATACAGAAACACTTGGTTTAGAACTTTCCCCCCATTCAGGATAGGAAGGTTTCTTCTTTCCTTGAGCTCCAGCCCCATCCCCCACAGTACGAGGTTGCTCAGAGTCAGAGGGATTCCATGGTCTCTCTACACTGGGAAGTCCACCATCCATAGTGGAGCTCATTGTCTTTTCTCCGGCACAATCTCCTGGGATGTCCTCATCTTCCATTTTACAACCTGGAGATGAAGTGAGATGATCCTTTGAGGGTTTCTCCATGGCGGGTCCTGGAAAAATAGAAAAACATCATCAATAGATAGGAGAGGGTTAGTTCACTTCCATCAAGATTCCATCTGGATCAGGGAGATAGGAGGGAGCAGATGTTCTCTGTGGATGTCCCAACCAGCTGGGACTCCTTTCCTCTTCAGTCAAAGGGCCTTTGGTCCTCTCAGATCACTTCTACATTTACACCGCCTTGTCAAAAGGGGCAGGAACCAATGGGGGCGGGGGGGGGGGGGGCAGTAACAGAGCAGAGATAAGAGAAAAATATATTCTGGTCACCTGTGCTGATCTCTGTAGGAGTGTCCTCCTCTATGAATGTCCTCCTCATTCCAGCCTCCTCCGTATATTGCTGATCATCCCTCACATACGTCTCTTCTACTTCACCCTCAACTTTCATGTTCATCAGATCTTCAAAAAGCTTCTTCACCACTCCATACTCCTCATTGTCCACTTTATACTCTTCTTTAACAACAATAACACAACCCTCAAGGTTTCC